>NW_026562417.1:3335000-4002500 GCF_027474105.1 Poeciliopsis prolifica | reverse complement strand
AAACCTGACGCTGTGTCCGGAACATGTCTGCCACCGAATGCATCCTCAGAAGTAAACCCTGAAAAAACTGGTGTTGTGTCTTCAAATGAATCATCATCATTTGCTGGGTTCCTCTCAGTCACGCCGTCAGTCAGTTTAAAAATGGAATGAGATTCCCGGGCTGCTCTCTCTCCCCCTGGCTGCGTATCTAAACAGGAAGTATGGACGCCGGTGGGAATCATTTTCACTCCAGAGACGTTTGTTTCCCTTCAAAAATAACGAGGAAAAATTCACGTGTCCTCATGTTTACTAAATATTCTCATGTTGGCTGAATGCGTTGCCTCAAATTGGGAGGCTCCATAATGCAATAATAAACAGCTGTGACAGGGAACTGATCTATGTGTGATTTCAGAAGAAATTGAATCTTGTAGAGTAAGGCACTCAGAAACAAATCTGCATTTAAGCAAAAAGATTTGATTTGAAAGCAGATTTCACCAAATATTTCATTAGAGCGTCACCAAACCGTTTATTTTATTCGTCATTATGGAAGAGGATCGTATCCCCTACTCCAGCGTCTCTCTGCCATACAGACTGAAACCTCTGGAGAATATATTACTGTGAAGGCTGAATAGTGCGGCAGGAGGAGGGAAAAACACTTGAAGCAGGAAGACCTTCCGGTCAGTGTGACAGCAGGCGGCTGTGTGGGAGCCGTCAGCGCTCTGCTCTGAGCAGTTACTGCAGAGTGCTGGGAGCTAAATTTGATACAAAAAAGTTGCTTTGCAATTAGTTGAGTTTCTACAGATTTAAACCTGAAGTCTGACATTGTTTTTTTTTTTTTTACCCCCCAGCTGCTCAGGAAGAGGAGGAGCTCTGTGGCTGCAGGGAAACTTTCAACCAGTAATTATCTGGCAGATAGAAAGCTGCTCCTTTCTGCTTCACCTTTTTTTTTTAAATTAGTTTTGTTTTCATTTTCTCTCCTTGAGCCGCTTATTCCTCTGAAGCGGTAACACGCTGTACTTTGGGGGAGGTTTCCTTTAAAACAACCAGAAATGAGCGACGTTCAGCTTTGCTGGTTTTGGCGAGAGCAAGACTGAGGAGGACAGAGTCATAGATCTTTAATCTGGACCTTAGAGGAACACAAGTGGATATTTAAACTCACATTTAGAACTCCAGATAAAGCTGTGAATGCCTCCAACATGACCAGAGGAGACTTTTGAAGGAACGTTTGTTTGGTCAAGGAAAATGCCTGCGATGCTATCGTTGACCCATAATGATGTAGAGCTGGGTTGTAATTAGATTTTGTGATTTTTCACTCATAATCCACACAGCATGGGGAGTAGGGTGAACTTCCAAAAATATGAATCATAAAACACTGAGATATTTTATGGATCATCTTTATTTTGTTAAAAAAAAACTCCAAAATCCCCTCTTTGTTCTGGTCTTTGAATGCATCATACTTCAGAGCCAATGGGTCCTGCTAAAATGAAAAGGTTTTGGTGTGGAAGCTGTTACTGAAGGAAGTAGACTGTTATATATTATTGACTTTCTGAGCTTTCCATCATGCTGTAACCTTCTCTCATCAGAAACATGCCTGGAGTGTCGCCTTGATTTTGTCATTCATGTTTGGCGAATCCTTTAATCTCCCGTGGCAACCGTTCTGGGATGCATAAACGCTTGGTCTCATCAAGGTCCACTCGGTTCCCCTAGACTAGCGGCACCACCAACTGTCAAACGCCTGGGAACGTTTGCAAACAGCATAATGGAGAAACCTTGTTTTGATGACTTAATGGAGGCGGAGTGTGGGAAAGAGCTGGAGCTTCTTAAAGAGACAGAGGCCCAATTTCAAGGTGTCAAACTGCAACGTCAAATTTGGTTTATGTTTTATAGCATTTTTATAACAACTGATAATGAAAATCAGTTGTTATAGCACAATTGCCTGTGCTATAAAATAGCACTGCTGGTTGTTTCCTCTGCTCTTCCTGGAGGGAAGGTCACCGTTGTCCCTGGAATCACTTCCTGCGGTTCCTCACAGCCGCTACTGAACATTCCCAGGAGAAACTTGATGTAGCCGAGTGCGGTTTCACACATACACACATTAGCTTTTAATCGTCACAGGAACTTTGCATTGGTTACCATTCAGGAAAAATGAATATATCAATAAATAAAGCCCATGCATGCAGTCATATATTGACATTATGGTCTAAAAATGCAGTCATTTTTCAGCGAACAGGTTGGATACATCAGTGTTTAATTCCAAGTGTACAGCTGAATGGTTTAGATCAGACAACAAACACAGACATTGCATTTAATAGATGCTGCTGTTTAACGAATTAACAGAAGGAAATCCTCAGATTGCGCCGTCGCTTCCCTTTGTGTATTTACAGAACGCAGCAGTGACCTGGCATGATCTGGACCTTTGCTTTGGTGCGTCCCAGACAAACACCGAGGGCCTGAGAGTCCGGCTGAAGAGCCGGAGATCTTAATACAACTTAGACGTTTTTACTGCAGAGCAGCTTTCTAGAATGGAGGCAGAAATGTTTTGCCTCTTCATCTGGGAAAGACATGGGTGAAGAACACTGGGGTCCATCCTCATCAAGCAACACTCCTCTGAACTTGAAGTTGTTGGTTTTTTTTTTTTTTTACCACTGTTGCCAGAAGAGCTCTAATGTTTGCTGAAGCAGGTCGCATTTATCCCGCCGAGACCGGCTGCAATAAAACAACTTTTAATCATGAACTCTTCGATTCCGTGCATGTCAAGTTGGGTATTCCGCCTGCTACAGTTTCAGAAATCCCTCGGCTTACAGAATAACTTAAAGAGAGTTACAGAGAGACTTATGACCAATAAAAAGCAAAAAGACTCGACTGAGCATGTGTCCATTACCAGAATCAGGTTTTAAAACCACTAAAGTTTTCCATTAAGATGTTCTTTTAGATCAAAGATTCCAGAGTAGTTCTAGAGTTGATTTTGTTTTGTTTTTTCTTGTTTTGTTTTTTCGGGCTGGATGGAAAACAGAGTAACACAGGACTGGCATTCCCCCAACTGATGCTGCGCACTGCTGGTCAGCTGGTTCAGTCAGTCGACATGGACACTGACTGAACTAAAACAGCGTCACTTCTCAATCTTAAGCCTTTTTGAAATAGGAATTGCTGTTCAGATATTTCATTCCAGAAATATCTGAGCCTCAACATAGAACTGATATGTTAAGTTACCATGTAACTCCATGCACTGTATTAGCTGAAAGGTTTGACTACATCAAGAACTCAGTGGACTGACGTCTTCTGGCTCCTCCAAAGAGGAGACTCACCGCCCTGCTGATTTCTTCAGTGTCAATCAGTCATAGAACATGGAGATCCCACTATAATTTAACCACATGTCAATCATTTCACAGTCAGAAATTGTCTCAATTATTTCCATGAGTCACTGGGCCCCAGCAGGACTCGTCCCTAGCTGCTGATCTTGGTCAGCATCTTGTTGATGGCTTGCTTGACGTGCGTGGTGGAGCTGCGGCGGCGGGCCTTGCCCTGCACGGCTTTGCGGCGCCTCACCTCCCTGCACAGCTCGTGGAACGCCTCGGCCACCACGCCGCCCTCGTCGGCGCAGGCCGAACACTCGTAGAAGGCGCAGGCCATTTCAGCCGCCAGCCGCTCGCCTTCCTCTGTGGGGACCTGGCGGACGTGGTCCAGGTCAGACTTGTTCCCCACCAGCACCAGAGGGACGTTCTTTGGTTTCTTCACCTCCTCCAGGAGCGTTCGAAGAGGGGCCACCTCCTCGAAGCTTCCCCGATCTGTGATGTCATAGACGACGATGAATCCGTCACCCCAGCGCATGTGGCCTTCCTTCTGCTGGATGTCCTCCTGTGAAGGAAAAAGACATTACTGGCAGTCCGAGCAAGACAAGACAATTTACCACGAAATCAAATTTGACCAAAGTATCCAACAATTACGGTGTCAGTTCAGGTGTCTTTTAATTTCAGACACTGGCCTCCTGGACCCATCAGAGGTCTCACAGTTTGTCATTTGAAAATGTTGAATCAAAAATTCTTCAATACAAAGGAACTAGCTCCTTCTGCTAACGAGGCTGCTAGCCTAGCTAACTCGTAGCTAGAGCAACCATCAGCCATACCCATAAAGTTTCACAAATTATTAGATGTTTGTGTTTGTATCACTTCACTGTTGAATGCTAAACAATATTTGAAGCCCAATACAGCAACAAAAATATGATTTTATTCTCATAGCCACAGATGATAACATAATGTTAGATGTTGTAAAGTAGTAAAAAAAATGTAGGTGTTACAGAGAAGCAAGGAAAACAAAATCAAATAGCTGAGCTGAGCATGATTCTCCCTTTATTGGTTCTGTTTGCAGACACAAACAAAGCTCGCCCTGCAGCGCAGCTGACCAATGCGCAAAGCAGAGACGCGGTTTTTCTATTTTATGGACAAAATTTAACGGGTAAAATGAAACCCTGGTCAGTGCACAGCTGAGACAGATAACTTCTCTTGCTAACATAGCAGCTGGAGACAAATAAAACCTCAAAAACATTTGGGACGCACGCTTTCCGGAAACACGAACGTCAACAAAATACTGTCAGCTAGCGCACTGTTATAGGGCCTCCTCTTTGCAGTTCAGCCTGCTGGTAATGATGCACATCATCTTGGCAGCTTTTTTTTTTTTTTTTTTTTTTAAAAAGAAGCTTTTCTTTTTGTTTTGCTTTCAAGCAGAGTCCAGGCATAAGAAACTCACCCAGGCCCTAAATCTCCCCAGAAGCAATAAAAAGCTCTTGGGGCCCGGAGACACCACTTCGATTTCATGATCTCTCCCCCTCATCTCTTTCCAGGAAAGGCATTTCTTTCAGGAACCGAATCCAAGCACAATAAAACAGTTTATGAAACCCTTTTTGTTCGTAATCCTCAGGATGGAAACGGAGCTCTTTGGATAACTTCTTCATTAGAACAAGCCATTGTTGGAATCTGATAGTTTCGTTTAGATACAAACATAATAAACCCGTTTTCCTCTCCAGCACTTGAATCTGTGCCCAGTTGGAGACAGTATATCATATGGGTTAATTAATATTGATTAATTTTATGTAAGTATTTTCATTTTTGCATTATTTTCTCTATTTGCTGATTGACCACACACTGCTAGAAGCGATTGTCATAACTCAACCAAGTGCACTAATAATTCCGCCAAATTACTTAATGTAATTATTTAATTGAATATTTTACTTCTCTGGCAATAGAACATCTAGTGTGAAATGTTTTAAAAGTGAAAATTTGTCCCATAAAACCCTGTAAACGTTGGATGTGTTGCTCCGTCCGTCTGAATCCCAGCAGGTTTTACTGCTGGATTTTATCCTGCGTCACGTTTCTTTCCCATGAAAAAAGTTGTTCTTTTCACACGGATCTCGACATCCATGCGAGTCACACGTGTCATTAGTCAATATTCAGAAATGAAAACTGGAGGCACTTCACAGTTTGCTTTGCGTTTGTAATACTGTGGCATTAAAATCAGTTTCAACGAAGCCAAATTATCTCAAGCACAATCTGGCTTTCTTTTGTTTTGTTTGTTTTTGTGACGTGATTTTGACCTGTTTTCACTCCGGAACAAAAGCAATTCAGTTTCTGAAAACTCAACGGTCTGAACTCTGGGGGTGGCGGGGGGCTGACCTACAGGTGACCCTCAGACAGGGAACTAAATAAAATGAGTTTTATCACCGTTAGTTCATGATTAAACATGGAGGCCAATTATATTTCACACATGCATATGTGGGTTAAGATAGCTTAATTTATCTAGCGCTGAAAAAATTATTGAAACGACTTGAAAGATTTAAGTGAGATGCAAAAATAAACAAACAGGGAACAAATAGAAAAATGTAGCCAGAGTTTAACAAGCCAATATTTCAAAACCTTCTCATAAACTGAATTCTGCAGCCATTTCAGGAAAGCATCCGCTGCAGCTCCTGTAAGGAACACTTCATGCGCCTCATTCTCTTTTAAACCTGAGACTGCTGGTGTTTCTGGAGGAATCCTGCTCCACACTTTGCTCCAATCAGAGCCGAGGAGATTCCCGACATCCGGCGGCGTCTGGTCAGCGAACGGGCAGGCCTCGTCCTAACGCCCAACTGAAAATAACCGTCTCTCCGCAATGACGGAGAGATGACTGGGCCGGAGTGTCGCAGGGGAAAATCAGCCTCCAGCAGAACGCCCACGCAGCACTGCAGCATGTTTATCTTCTCCTGAGGACTTACGCGAGTTCTCCCTCACGGAGGGAGAGAGGCGACTCTCCTGCTGGGCTGCAGGAAATTACCATCCAGAAGGACCCTTCACTTTCAACACTCCTTCTAACGACTGTTGCTTCTCTCCAAGTAATGGTGCTCCACTGAGCATTTAAGGACACTTGGACTCATATTAGAGACATATGAGTGTGTGTCTAATATAAACAGTGAGACTCCATGTTCAGCTTAAAGCCAGATCAAGATAACTCATAGAAGTTCAGTAAAGACATGCAAATGTTGCAAAACCATGACTAAACAGAAGAGTTTGCAAGGAAGTTTAAATTATCATCACACTAATTAGCATAAGACTAAATGACTGACAACACTGGTCTGTGGCCAAACAACCAGTTTACAATGCAAAGCAGCAGTGAGGATCCGATCATCGTTGAGGCACCGCGACGACAACTGGTTTTCGGTCGTCGTGTTTCCATATAAGGCGACCGCAGGAAAAAGAAACCATTCGAATACAGTAATAAAATGAACGTGACGTTGACGCGGAATAAAAACATTCTGACCCGGCGGCCCAGGTTTCAGTCAGGCCAGCGAATGGTTTTGATTGGAGAGGACACTGGAGCAATTATCCAATCAGACGTCGTAATGGTCCCAGTTAATCAGACACGCGGGGTCAGATGTTCCTCAGTGTCAGATGACACAATGTTTTCTTTTCAAATAAATGCAGAACAATGTAGGTGAGCAAAACATGCAGAGTGAAACTGATCCTCAAATGACGTCACCCAGCCGTGCGTCTCAGAGCTCAGTTGATCATTTTTTATCCCACCTGGCCTGCAGTGTCCAGGATCTCCATGGTGACAACCTCGTCGTCAATGTTGGCTTGGTGACGATACGTAGATTCTGTAGGCCACAAAAAAAAAAAAAACAGGAAACACAATCAGATAGTTTTTTTTAGTTATATTTTCAGCTCTCCTTTAAAAATTTCAGTCCGGTTATGACTCATCTGTAGATGGTGACAAATCCCTACGTGGGAGGAGAACTCGTCCTGTTGCAGGTTGGTCCATTCAGAGAGGAGGAAATTATGATCACCACTGAAATGGAGGGAAAAATTCCTCCACAAGTACTTGTGTTGACAGATGACACGCAGCTATTCCCGTTTCTACAGTTTCCGCTTCTTTGTCACACTTAAAGGTTTCAGATCGTGGAATAAATGTCAAAATAAGACAAAGATCTGCTTCGGCATTAAAGGAATTCTGTGTTGGATGAAATGATCATTCATTCGATTTAGATTTGCGTTTGTAAAACCGTCTCCTCTGACCTCTGACATCAACAGGTTTACTAGTTTGAAGATATACTCCATGGTGCAGCTTATAAACGTATTCAAAATGTCAAGTTTATAA
This sequence comes from Poeciliopsis prolifica, assembly GCF_027474105.1. Taxonomy (NCBI): domain Eukaryota; kingdom Metazoa; phylum Chordata; class Actinopteri; order Cyprinodontiformes; family Poeciliidae; genus Poeciliopsis; species Poeciliopsis prolifica. Next base: position 3,994,895 of record NW_026562417.1, on the reverse strand, counting down.
TTGACAGCATCGAATCTTTTAAATGTCTGATTTTGAACGCAGCCCCTGCTGCTTCCTGGGTGGAATCGGCCCCCCTGCGGACAAACTGCGTACCTGTGACGTCAAAGAAATGTCACCGGGAGCCGGGGGAAGTGCAGCTGTTTGGCTGCGAGCATCACGCTGCGACTGCTGGGACGGCAGCTTATTTCAGGAGCCATCACTCTGTCAGCTGGAGTCGATCTAACTCTGTTTATTGTTTCTGCTGCTCCTTTCAGCGCTTTTCGGGACGTAAGGTGCCTGGGAATGACTTGGAACAAAGTGAAGCGTTTCCTGAAGGTGGGATACGTTCAAGACAAACAAAGTGTCACTCCAGGCTCCATTTAACAAAGCTACACACAGTTAAAGCTGTTGATAAAGCCCGCCAACACATCCACTCAGAAGCCTTAAATTATCCTGAGCTCACACACGCTCCACAGTGCTTCTTCCTTCAAGCTGCTCTTGCAAGAAATTCCCCTGGATCTTGGGAGGCTGCATAATGCGGGACGCAGCTGCTGCAGTGATGTCAAAGCAGAGCAGAAGCAGCCAGCAGATGAAACTCTGCTTGAGGACGTGTAGAAAGCAATAACCGTTCCAATATTGTGGCCATCTGCATTTACGATGGCAGCTGTTCCCCACCCTGGTGCTTGAACTCAGACCCAGTCGGACATCTTCTAACATTTGTGCACACATGGTGGTGGTTGCTGGTGTCGGCCCAGGACGCCATAAACACAGATCAAAAGATGGGCTTTGTAAAACATAAGTCCCAGTATCATCTTTTTGCATTCTGCACTCTAAAACACATTAATTATGACTTTATCAGACAGAATAATCTGTTCATTGTCCATTTTTGGGTCTTTTGTTAAAAGAAGGGTTTTTCATTGCTTCGCTGCTAATTTGGACATTTGGATCTTTAAATCAACTCTAAAAAAAATTAAACACGCAAACTATAAGAACTTATGAACAAATCATTTTACAGTTGTAAATAAATAAAACTCATTAAAAACGTCATTTCTGATTATGTAAATTACACAGGAACATTTAGCTGCATCACTACGATAAGAGTGTTGCTGAGGCTCGAGTGAAACCTCAGACATTTAGTCAAGCGCTCCTGACTGGTGAACTGAGATCCAAAGACCTGATTCCCAGCATTTGAGTCGCTTCACAACTTGGGTGCTGTTTCATTGCTGTTATGATGGACTTCCTGCTTGTGCTACGTTTCTATATTTCAAAATCTAATTTACCTGCAGCCTGTCACAAATTAGAACAAATAAAAGTTACATTCCACCAAATGAACGCTTCTTGTTTGCAGCTCGTCTGCTGTAACTAATGGAGCGACTCCTTTCGCTTCATCAACAGAACACTCTGCACTGGCAGATGTGGGAATATCCAAGGTTCTTTTCTGTCTGTGGGGGGCAAAAAAAAAAAAAACCTCAGCGCTCATCAATAACCCTGAATCAAACATGTGGACAATAGAGACGGATGTTCAGACGTAGCCGCCGGCAGGCGCATTGAGATGGATGAAGCAGAGCCCACTTCCTGGCAGCAATCTCCACTTTCTAAGATTGGCAGTCTGCACGCACACCCCCTACCTGTGTGATGTACTCATAATAGCATTTTAATAACGTTTCGACCACTTCATGGGTAGTTTCAGCCAGAGAGTCTGATTGGTAACAGACACCCACCAGCAGTGCTGTTATTCCCATTATGGATGTCATGCTGGGCTTTCTTGGTCATGACGCCAACCCTTGTGGTAACCAAGGAGGCAGTTATTATTCTTTTCTTGATTTCAGCGCTTGGTATTTACACAGCATACACCCAGAATGAGGCTGGCACCCGGGACAACATTAAATCACTTTGGAAGTACAATATTACCCTGGAAAAATAAACCTCTTGCCAGAGAAACGTCACCTTAGTTGATTTTATAACCTCTAATACTTAAATCAAGTTCATATCTAAGCCATATTTGTGACATATGACACTGTATGGCAATAGGTTTGTGATCATTGTGTGGTTTCAGAATAATGCAATCATTTCCTGAGTGCTGTGTGTTTTTGCAGCTGATTGTTCTTCATGTCACCAAATGAAATGATGTGGGACTGAGAAGAGCAGCCGAGGGAAGCATTCAGTGCCTCTCATCTGCTCCGTAGAGCCAGGAAATGAAAAGGGCCAATCAGATGAGACGTGTTGTCTTCGCTTCATATAATTACAGTGGAGGAAAGCGATTTGACCAGCATTGTAAAGTGAAAGGGCCAATCTCGACTGCATTAACCCAGACTGTCTGATGTAAAAGCACATCGCTCTAAATCAAACAATGCTCCACTGTGTTTTAGTTCTATTTTGTGAACGTCCCCCCCTTTTCCTGGACAAACTGAAACACTTTCAGGCAGAAAACATAGTGAAATATGTTTAATATAATGTTGACTATGGCGCTTTAGTTTCGGGGAAACAATGCAACAGTTGAAATGATGATTATATCATGTGAGTGACTATAAATGGAGGTCTTACCCAGTGTCGGATCGTACTCCCAGATAAAGCGTCTGGTCAGGAACCTCACCACCAACGCTGCAGAATCGAGAAGAAAAACTGAGTTCGACATGAAAGTGAGGCTAAAGCTGAGCAGCTGACAGTGATTTAAAAAGCGTTAGACATTTTTTCACACCAGATTTTGTGTCACGGTTGTTTTCAGCTGTACCCAACTCACCAGGAAACTGTTGGAACCAAGATACTTTAACCTAAATGCTCATACCTGTTTCATTGGCTCGACTTGATTAAAGCTGATTAAAGCCTTCAGGAGGAGACGTCAGCTCCAGGGTTCATCCAGAGTGTCTCACGGCTGAAGTGAGACGGACGTCCTCAGAGAGCCTGTGACTCACTGCCCTAATGGCTTACCATCAGCAAGTGATCCGCTGCACGGAAATGTTGAGCCCCTTCACTCCGACTGAATTAGACTGTCATTATCTGTTTATCGCTCAGGCCAAACGGCTCTGTGGGAGAAGCTGCTGGTAAAATGTGCATTTTCATCTGATCGCAACAAGGTCGGCCTTTGGTTCAGGTAATGGGTGGGAAGGTCACTGCAAGGAGCATTGAGAAAACCCTCCACCCCCCACCTCATAGAATTCAACATGGAAATGAAAATGGAAACGTGTTGCATTCTAGTAAAAGTAGGGATGTTTCTTTCTCTAGAAAGACATACATTTTGCAAATTACGCTTTCAACGTGGAAATATCAGGTCCATTCAATAATAAATAATAGATGCTAGCTTATAGCTTACCAGTACATTAAAGGGTTATTTTGGCATTTTCGAAGGAGTTTATACTATATTTATATTTGCAGTTTAAAATCATTTATGTGTCCATGCATGTTTAGATTCTTCTGCTCTGCACTGCAGTACACCGTAAAGAACAGAGACAGCCTGAAATATGGTTAGAGGTTTGAGGGAAGGAAGGAGGAGCTAGCCGCTTGGCGCAATTCATGCACACAAATTGGTTCAAATTTGTAAGAATTAAAAATTTTCTTTCTCAAAATTGAAAGCGAGGGGCTAACAGCTAGGGCTAATAATGACTAGGAAAAGAGATTAAACTAAACACGCCTCACTGTAGCTGTAAATGTGTTTGCTTTCTTTCCACCTCTGTACTTTTGTAACGATAGTTCTCCCGGAACGACAGCAGCCTGTTGTATTTTGCAGCCTGTTGTATTTTGCAGCATGCAAAGATCTATTGTAGTCTTAGAGCAAGGCTCTTCCACTCCGGTCCTGGGGGGGGCGCTGTCCTGCAGCTTTTAGACGTGTCTCCGCTTCAACACACTCAAGTCAAACAATGAGTAGCATCATCTTGAACTTCTGGTCGACGATCTCCAGAGTTTTAATCGAACTCAACTGTGGCGTAGTCCTGATGGCGTTCAGACGCTCACCCAGGAGGCTGGAGGTATCCGACCAGAAACAATCAAACTGAACAGATGACAGAGGCCACTAACAACGGTCATTGTTATCACCAATGAGGTCATCAAGGTCATGAACAGGTGTTAGAAAGATAAAACTTGAGGGTCACAAGGCTGCTTTTCCATGTTCACAAGAAATCTGCTAATCTTGCAATTCAAAAATACTTTATAGGTCCCAATGCAAACATTGTTGTAACTGATTTAATTAGAGTTCTTGTAGATGGTGATGGCTGTGGGATAGAAACCTCTCCTGTAGCTGTCTTTACTGATATGAATTTGATCAGCCCTCTGACTGAAGTTGCTCCGTTTTTCCATGGGATGGTCTGGGTGTTTCATTTTTTTCTTGATTCTTTGCACCTTCATCCCCAAAGACATTAAACCACAAGAATTGTGTATTTTTCAGAATTTGGCCGTTTTCGCATCTTAACTCCAAAACCTTGGTAGACCGCGACACCAGTAACAGGCCCAAAAGTTCAAAAGGTGGTACACAGCTAAGAAAATTTAAATGCTAATTCTCCTCCTTTATAGCAAGCTCCAGAGCTTTACAACCACAGTATATACTTGGTGGATTGGGTATGGTATATGTGACCCATAAAAATGTTTTTGTGCACAATTTTCTGCTCGCTTTAAGAGTTGGTAATGTTGAAAACCACTTCTTCTCATCTGCAACTCATTTCTACGTCAATGATCCACATGCAAGGAGCAGGATCTCACTGCAGACGGGCAGAGCTTCAGTTCCCTGTGAGAGCCGCCATGTCCTCAAGTGTTTTATGATGGACTGGGTGGTCCAAGTGAGTATCTGTGTCCTCGTGTAAACTCGACCCATTTGGAGGGGGACGATGAGAGGCAGCATTACTCCTGAAAGCTCTCTTTGAACTGTGACCAAAGATCCATCTTAGCCGGGCTTGTTTTCCAATTAGCCGCAGAAAGGACAAGGAAGAAAAATGGTTGTGTAAGTCGGAGTGTCTGTGTCACGATTCATTACGCTCCTAAAGAAGTCAAGCCTGGTGATTTGAGAGCAGGGGAGCCGGGGCCGGCCGCCAATCTGGATGTGCCAAAGCTACGAGAAAAGGCCCGTCTCATGATACAAACGGGTCCTGCACTCGGCCATGCCTTTCCTCACCTGTCTTGTTGATTCTGTTCCCCAGTAAATCTCATCTACCGTTCTCCTCCAGCTCTCCGTGCTTTCAAGCGCTAAAAGCCGAAGAGCAGCAGATCGTTTGTCAAGCTGTTCGGATGTTGTTTAGGTCTGAATTTGTGCGGCGGCGCCCTGGATTCCAGGTAGACGGAGCGATCAATGGGGTGTGAAGTCCTCTCCTCTCCTCATTAGGGGAATCTGTAGCTCCTGCTTTTCACCACCACTCGAAAACAAATGTACACGACTTGGACACATATTGAGGGAAGAAAATCCCCTACCTGTGTACATACTGCTCTAGTTCATCATAAAATACATGAAGAGAGATGAAACGAGAAAAAAAAAAAGCAATTTTATACAAATGGAATCCCGAGTGAACTAATTCTAACTTTGTTGAGGACATTGTTAGAAGTTGCTCCAGTCAGTGCCTTTGCCCAGTTTGTAGACTTGCTTGTATTTCTTCACATATATATTTCATTGCCTGACTGATGCCAGACATCTGAAAACCGTTTACAAAAGGTTACTGCTTGTCTGATTGATCTGTTTCTTAATTCGGCTTGATTTGTGTTGTATGTCAAAGTCCAGTTGTGTCTCAGGATTGAAAGCGTAGCTGTTGGATCGGAGTTGTTTTCCACGTTGACGCCAAATTCATCTGTTCCTCTGTTAGAAAAACCAACCCACACCAAGATGCTTTTTTTTTTCCAGTTCAACCATCAAATTTTCATTGGGATTTCTTTCCTACGACATTGTAATCCAGTAAAAGATCAAATTAGGGCTTCGCCAGTTGCGGTTTTCTGGCCGATCGGCAACCTTTACAAAGCCTAACCAGACAAACAAAGCCAATATCAATTTTTTTCTTTCTTCTTGACTGAAAAGTCACTAAGTATCGCAACAAGATCGCTACATTGGCAACATTGGGGTGGCTATTTTTATCCGCAAATGTCCAGAAGCGACCTGTTCTGTCGGTCAACAATAGGGCAAGAGATCATTTTCAGACTTTTGCAGAAGCAGATAAGATTGGTTTCATGTATTGATCTGATCACCGATTCAAAAAAAATCTGGGTCAATTTAGCAGTTTTCAGGCCCCGTGTGCATATTGTAGTCTGTAGAATTATATTACGCCAGAAAGTGGATAGTGTTGTGGAGATGCTATGATTTTTAATCCACTGTAACATCCACATCACATCTGGGTGAAGGTTAAAATCCCCTCAAAGTACTAATATGGAAAAAGTTGCAGTATTCAACGTGTCTAAACACTTGGTGTCATTTCTCCAGAACAAACTGTGTTGAAGAAACGTCTCCTTTGTGTTGTTGTCGTGATGCATCACGGTGTATCTGTTCAAAACAAACTCGCTGTGATTTCATGCTTCAGCTTTTCTTCCGCTGTCAGCCGCTTTCCAGCTTGTGCCGAGACTGAACCGATCATCAAACGCATCGTCCAGGGGACATGTTTTCCCCAAAACCTCCTTTATCAAAAGTGACCTAATCGCATTAGCAGCTGAGCGCTGGACTAATTGCAAACAAAGCCGGAGCAATTAGTGGCGCCTATGGTTCTGTTCTGGGCCGGTGCTGCGTTACTCATTGAACGGTCCCTATTGATTTTCTAAGGGCGTCAGACGGACACCCACAGCTCTTTGGTTCCTTCATGTAAGAAAAATGTCCTTTCAGAGACTCTCCCAGAGAGAGGCTGCCCTAGTCAGGTTCTGTACTTATTGTATTAATGTCATGTTGGGTCATGTCACACAATAAGTTGTGCTCATAAGACCCAGAGAGGACTGGATGGAGCAGAAAAATGCCAGAAAAGAATGAGAGGCAGAGGGCAGACGATTCAAAGGCAACAATTAGAAGAAAATAAATTCTAACACAAGTCAAAATGAGGACTTCTAACACTATCCTCTTCACATGATCACAGAAGTTTTAATAACAGACAAAAGTAATGTGGGTAGAAAAAAAAAAAAAGCAGTTTTCCCTTAATGATTCCAGGCATTAGAGGACAAAAACGGATCCTTGTTAAATCTCGTTACCTGTGATTCAGCTAAAGGGATTCAAGAACGGAATGATTGTGAGAAACAAAACTGTGTTTTTCACTCTTAGAATAACACAAAGGCAGTTTTTGTCTACTGCTATTGTTGGAGTTTAATGATATATTTTAGAGAAACGTTCGGAAGAGATTCTGCTGCTTTGATTTCGATGACGCTTTAGTGAAAGTATAATAAGCTGCTGCTTTTACATACACTTTTTTCCATGACTTCGGTATGGAGAAATAATAATAATAAAAAACGAAGACCAAAGAATAAATAAACATAAGCTATTCGCATTTTTGCGCTAAATCACATTCCTCTAAACGACCATCCTAAAACAAATCTCACACTTCTACAATTAGAATGTTGCCGATTGAATCAAATTGCTGGAACTTCACACAGCGTTGACAATGCCGTCACCATGACGGGGTTGGCGCTTTGGTTTGAGGTCAGCAAATTGTTGATGACCAGGCCTCAGTGGTTTCCTCACACTCAAGCTCTTTGATGTGCTGTCATTACATTTCCCTATTTTCAGCCCAGGGCAGGACATGTAGTGCTATAGCTCCAATAAAGTCCCACCACAATGCTGAGAAAGTTTTGCATATCGTCAAAAACCTCCTGGGGAAATCCCGATTGATTGTTGCTCAAAGCGTTCTGCATCTTACTGCGCCAAGAAGGCTTTACCAGAACCCTCCAGAGATAATATAAGTCACGACAGACTTTTGACAAAATGGGAAGTTGTTCTTAGCATTTCTTCTACATTCAGTAGTGTCATGGCTCTCTATTCTAATGGAAAGTTTAGGTAAAGACCGTCTTTCACCGTTTAGGCAGATGGCGAAATCTGATACTACGACACTCATGTGACAATCGTGGCTCAGTGGGTATAGTAGTTGTCTAATAGTATAAAAGCTGTGGGTTCGACTCCAGCTGAGGCAGTTTAGCCATTGAATAAAAGCATGCAGGTCCAGGGACACATTTAAAAGTTGCAGGACTCTGCAGTTTGAGACCACTGTGTTGGATGCTGAACCCCAAAGGACCCATCGTTCTGTTGCATCGGTCTGTGAATGTCTGTGCCTTGTGTTTATGCGATGGGTGTGAACCGCTTTGCTTGGTCAGTATGACTAGAAGAGCGCTCTGTATTGTCTGTTCATTTACTATTTGTAGCAAACAATGTTGCAAAACCTGGCTGTTTTCAAATCGTGTAGTAATAGAAAGTGGATGTGCATGAACAAACCGAAACTCCTCATTTTTTGTACCACCTCTGTCAAACAGATGGGCAGTACCAGACTAATCACTGGGTCAGCAGACCCTAATGTGTCGAGCCGTCTCCTCTGATCAATATCCACTCCGCTTCTTATCAGACAGTCGGATTATCGATCACATTTCCTCTTGCTCTGGTTATTGATTTAAGGCTTTTCAGAAAATCCAATCAGCTTCTAAAGGAAAAATTCGGAGAGCTTATAGTCATGGTGACAGCTTTGGTGAGCGTCAAGGACAATTGCTCACTCAGGATATCATGAGGTGTAAGTTTGCAGACTGCAGCTTGACGTGTGAATTTATTAGCAGGAACAGAGAAACTGGAGCAGGCATTGCAACGTGAAAGTTCAGAATCGCCGCAGCGCCGTGAGCTTGTTGTGCTTCAGTTCTGAAGGAAATAGCAGGCTGAACTTTTTGAACGTTAAACAGACTCAAGTGAACTGTTGATTGCTGGTTGATTGTTTAATCACAAAAGCAACAAAATCACCACTTCCTGAACAGTGGGTCAGACCATGATTCCCAATCCCACAACTTTCCCAGAATTCCTGTCGCCACCGCTCTCTCCTGGGGGAACATGCATGGAGCCCCGCTAGACCTGACTGGTGGACATAAGGTCCGTCTCCTGATAGGGACAAGCATGGATATCTGCCGTTGGGAGTCTGTGGAGCAAGGACGGAAAAAAAAATCCAACCTATTTTTACTTCCAGACGTAGATAGAAATCAAGCCATGCATCTTTCATTGCCATTCCACATCAGATCATGGCTCACCAATCAGCATGCTTTCAGCCCCGTTTTCCCTCTAAGGAACCCGACTTTCGAACAACGGATGTGGGAAATCCAATGTGAGCCGTGTAACAATAACACACAGGGCAACAGTAAACATGTCATCTCCCACGATTAATGGTGTTGCCGTCTGGGCCAGACGAGGACAAATAGTTCACTCTGTGTCAGCTGGGGATCAGGAGGATTTATGGCCCAACACTGGCCTGGAATCAGATACGTGACGGAGGAAAACAACATCTCTCAAAACGCAAACAGTCAGCGGCCCTGTCTGCCGCGTTCTTTCAACGATGCTGTTCTTATCCTCGGCACTTTCTGCTTAGTCAGAAACCAAGTGGACAAAAGGGAAGCAGACGAAATCTGAGCCATGACTGTGCAAGAACAATATTTGCAAACATCAGCCGCAGTCTGGAGAAACTGACCAAAATTGAAAGATGACCTCCATTCTAAACCTGGTGGAGATATTCAGTTCAACTATATACGTTTGTAAAAATGTTAAATATATTTAACAAATTTAAATATATTTAAATTTGTTAGTGTTCATTGTGCTGCATCAACTTTAATGTTGTTCTACTGAGCAAGTAAAGAGACACAAATATGCATAGTTAAACTTAGGAATCACTGTCACTTTGTCAATTTTTACATATTTAATGAGCATTGATAAGAATGTGGGTGTTAACTGACACTTACAAAGCTGCTTTGTTATCTTCACTGCTATTCTACCCATTTAAATTTGATTTCCCCCTGACATCAAGATGACGGTAAAGGGATAACAATGCAGCAAATTAAAGTAAGATGCATCATTTCCAAAACACTGAACAAATCTCATCATCTCCGTCGGCCTCCAGGTCCAGTTCCAGCTGGCTGATTATCAGAGCACGACTCATCATTTTCTTCTCCCTGCCTCTAAACTCGTTAGTGGGCTGGAGACACAATTTCCTCTAATGAGACGGAGGGTGAAATCAGTGCAAATGCTCATTGAGGAACAGGTTTGTCTTTTTTTCTTTTTTTTCCCCCCCAACTTCATGATATTATAGACATTATTGGTTATGAACATGATTTAGTGAAGCAGCTGAACAAGTTTTGGTGGCTTCTTTCTCACATCTAATTACATGATGATTGTACATTGATAAAATCAAAGTCTTTTTTTATTATTATTATTTTCTACAGCAGCTGAAATGTCACATACACCAGAAATCAGAAAGGTTCTAAATAATAAGTGAAGCACTTTATTTTTTTTTATTGCTTTTAGGAGACTGAGATATTCCATCGATGGCACAAAGAGCCGATAAACACAATACCTCACCTTTTAAAAGCTTTTGTCTGGACGCACTTTGAAGGCTGAAATGCCTTTGTGTCAACACAACGGTACATATCGAGTTCATGTTGAATGACAGTAAAGGTCAGAAAAACTCCCCCTCCTCCCCCAGGTTGAGTTCGGGTGAGCTCATAAACTCACGCAGACTTGCTGGGTAGGACTAATTGTCCTCTCGGCCCTGCAGGCTTTCTAAAACAGGACTCCGCCGAGGCTCTTTGGGTCCCGTCTCTGGATATGCAGAAGGACAAAAGCTGTCACTCTTGGGGTTTCGGCAGGAAGGGCGTGAGGATCCAAACAACCTTTTCATGCCTTTAATTTGGCCTCCAACAAAAGCACCACAGAGCCACTCAGAAAGGCGGGGTTAGATTAGGGCTGAAATGTTGAAACCACATCTTAGCGAGCGATCTCTCCGATTACAGACGGAGGTGGCGTCCTCTGGACAACCAGCAGCTCAGAGACAAAGGAGCTGATATGAGTTTCAGACTGCAGAGCAGTGAGAAACATTTACAGGCCATGTCTAATGGAGCAAACAGAACAGAGCCCTGTGCTGAATATAGTAGAATGAGCCTTTATATGGTCAAAGTGGGGTAATTTCATTGTTTTCATCAGCAAAAGTTACAAATGAAAGTAAAGTAAGCTAGAATAACAGAAACCAAAGTGAAAAAATATGCAGTTGAAATACAAGGTAACAAAATCTGTACAGTTATAAATGAAAATAAAGAGGCAGGACGTAGAAGAATCAGTTATGAGCTGTAGGACTTTTACTTTCGTTTATGTTCCGTTCTGATCATTTTGACATTTTATGTTTCCTGATTTTTAGTGTTTGAGGTTTTTGTATCAGGTTGAGGCTTCTTCCCCCTGTAAGGGGAAAGAACATGCAGCTCCCTTCCCCAGCTGCATCTCCTCACCTGTGATTAGCTCTTCTGGTCACGCCCACCTCATACTCAGTATGCAAGTCCTCAAGGTTGTATTAGTCCTCGCTGGAAATTGTCAGAACAGACGGACAGTTCTGACAATTTCCCATTCCTAGCCCCAAATCTGAGGCTTCCTGCAGTCTGTAAGTTTTCTTTGTTTATTATTTATTAAACATTTCCTTTCCTGCAAATGTCTCTAGACTTGGGTTCTTCCTTTGCGGAGGTGAGAACACGCAATCAAACTCTGATGTGGATCAAAAACGTTTCCATCAGCGGTCCTTAACGCAGAACCACCACAGGTGAGCAGAGAGTTTGTATATTGGTCAGGTTCTTAAAATGTCTTTTTATGTCCAAGCATCATCATACCAGAGTACCATTCTGAAGTTTCAAAAGCTGTGATGAAGATGTTTCTATTATTAGGTTTTTAGAAGGAGAACAGAAAGCAACTGATGATTCACAGGCAGCCTTCAGTAGGCATGAATGAGAAACGGACAATAAAGTAGAAATAAAGTGTAGCTGAGGAGAGTCAGAAGTGGATTCTAATAATAGTTCAGAAGGTGAAAGCGTTTGTGATGCCATCTCTTCCATTAGCGGACCCACACTTTACAGAACGTGTCAGGAGAAAACGGGTTGATGAGGCTATGGACTGAGACAGAGCAAGAAACCCTGGTTAGCCTTCAGTTCAGGGTGAACATCCTATTTCTGGCAGAACCATGTTTTAGCCAACTCTGTGTGTGTGTGTGTGTGTGTGTGTGTGTGTGTGTGGGGGTGTGTGTGTGTGTGTGTGTGTGCGTGCGTGCGTGCGTGCGTGCGTGCGTGTGTGTGTGTGTCAGGTGAACAGAAAGATGCAGGAGGTCTGGGCACACAGCCTCAGAAAAGTTTAAACAGGAAACATGAAGGTTGAAGACACTGTGTTCCTTTCTGAGGAGAACGGGAAGCTGCAGGCGGCAGATCAGCAAGCAGGAGAACGGAAGGTGGGGGAGGATGGAGAGAAACGAAGTATGAAAGTATTGAAGGATTTAAATTCCTCTGACGTTGAATTGAAACCCCGCCACTATGGACGACACCCCAACGCTACCGTTGGAACACGGGATTCTGGAGACAAAATTTAACGTTGCCAACACCGACTTCAAAAACTGGCTGAATTCTCAGGTGTTTCATGCTAGAAATCTGTCTGTAAAAGTTTCCATTTCTTGATGATGCCGTACGAGAAGTCCCACTGGGACGTCTCTTCGTCTACTGGACAGTAGAAGCTGCCAGATTCCTTGACTGGTGATCTGAGAGGACTGGTTTGGCTGTGGACTCTCAGTTTCAGATCTGATGTGCAACAACTCAGACGCAGTCTTCTGTTTCAATTAAAGGCACGCAAGTCAAGTACTGCAACCTCACTTGGGGTGTTTTTGGAACAAATTTGAACATAGAAACGGTGATGACAATATTCCAATAGTTGTGCGTCACGACTTTGTTTTTGCTGCTTTGTTTCTCTTGTCTGGCCTCTGAATTACTGTTTACGTTGAACATCCAGCTGAGTCACAGTTCACTCCTACCACCAGAGAAAGCAAACACTGTATTTCACTGGCAGACGCATGCTGGCTCGGTCCATTGTTGTTGCTCTCCTTCTTGTTGTGGCTGCTCTGCTCTTTTTTGCTCTCAGTGGAGGAGTGGAGGTAGAACGTGTAAGAGAATTTTACCATTTTTGTTTCTAAAGGAAACAAGTTTTGGTGGACCATTTTAAATCACAGAAAGCATTTGCCTCCAGATTGATTATTTTCACTTAAATTATTCCATGATTTTGAATATCAAAGATAATTGCAGCAAATGATGTATTTGTTTATTAAATTAAGATTATGTCCAAATCAACCAATCACAGATCTTGTAAGGCTGCTTTCAGTTTCGCCCAGGCTGGATTATTTCAGACCTTCGGGATAAAGAAATCTCTTGAACAGAACCCGTCTGACAACATGGTGGAACAAAGCAACGGCTCAAATCTCAACCTAAAAACATTCAGCAGTGGATGTGAAAGAAGACATAGTCCGCCTCCGACTTCTGGAGCGGCAATCTGTTCGCTTCTTTGGTCCGTATCAAGAGTTTGATTGTGCGTTCACATCCCTACCCTAACAGGGATGGTGGGAACGCAGCACCTGTAACGTCAGTGTTTATGGTATCCAACCAGAACAGAAAGGAGTATCATTTTCCAGACACAAGAAGACTTTTGGAGAAAACATTCAGTGGACCGAAGAGAGAAAAGTGGAAGTCTTTGGACGATGTGCATCCAGTGATATCTGGCACAGAACCGACAGCAGAGTGAGGATCAGGGGTTGCTTTGCTTATTCAGATATCCTGTCATAATTAAAGAAACCAAAAATTCTTTCTACCAGAAAACCCTGACGCAGAATGCTGTTTACCACTGGCAGCTTAAGATTTGGCTCAAAAAACAAAATGAAGGTTCTGACTTTAGCCTAAGTGCAAATATAACATAAGAGACCCAGTAGCTACACTTCCATATGATTGTCATGCACATTTAGATGAAAATGTTTGAAATAATAATAAGTAGGAAGTAGAGGTCGCAAAAAAAACTTGTTCCTTCTTTTTCTTTTTGCAAAATTGCTAAAGTTTTTAGGAACTTTCCATTTCCATCGACCTCTTCTAATGCAAAGTTTCAAAATGTGCATAAACATGGACGGAAACACGTTGTTTGCCAGTTAATTTCTTCGGTTCAGAGATAATTACATTCTCACTTGGGCTAAGTTGGTATTTACAGATTTACCCCCCACCCAACTTTTTAATAGCTTTGCTGTCAGATAATAACATTTGTTTAACGATGCAAGACGTTTAAGTGTGACAAAAAATAAGCAAAGGCCGAAGGAATCTGCAAGGGGGCAAAAATACAGTTTCACAGCAATCTGCATACATGAACCGAAGCCAAAGACGGAGGATCCTAATTGGTTGAATGTTTCTTATTTCCTCTGCTCACTTTCCACTGCTGAGTCAATAAAGTGAGAATCGGTAAGCTGCCAACAGAAGCCACACGGGGGCTAATACACTCTGGTCTGTATTAGTGCAGGTCAGAGCAGACCCAGCAGGCCTGGAAAACCCCCAGCGAGACCCAAACACCCTGCAGGTATGAAGCCGACGATTAGAGATGATCTCCAAGCAGTGAAAGAAGAAACCACTGGCGCCACATGGTAGTGCTGTCTGAGGTCAGTGCAATGACAAAAGGCCCATTAATAAGGGCTGTTTAACACCAGCGGTGGTACGTTCCCCCCCCACAGGCAGTTAAATTTCCAAAAGCGTTGCAATTACCTTTAGCGTCGAGTCCTCTGAGATGCTAAAAGCATCTTCAGTGGAATCTGTGACCCACAGCAGCACATGCAAATCCTGGGATCGGCGCTCTCCCTCCAACAAAACGTGAATCAGCTTTGTTTTTCCTCTCCACTGCATTGTTCACAAAGCCGGAGAGCAATTTACTGCCTGAATCCACATATTTGCAGGCTGAGGACAAAACAAATTCATTAGCATCTGTAGGCTTCCATTAAAGGTCTATGTTTAGAGGAGAGCGGCTTGTTGTTGAGGAGATCACTGGGGCCATCAAGTGTCAGGAACGGTGGCTTTCAAACTGCTGGGTTCCACTTTTCTATGTGAAATAGAGTCTAAAGGAAGAGTTAGGTAACAGCAGAGCTGCGTGTTCTGCAAATAATAGTTTTATTTAACAGAACATCAAGTACCGTACAGCGTTGGTGTTTTTTTCATGACATTAGCTGAAACAGTAGCAGGGTTTCCCCCAGAAAGGGGGTCTTTATGGTAGTCCTCCAGCCGTCCTCCAGCCGTCCTCCAGCTGTCCTCTGCGTTTTTTGTGTTTGAAAACTAACAGTTAACAGATTGAAAACATAACATTGTAGTTATGTGGTATTGGATACCAACTTTAGTCTTAAAAAGGGCAAGTATAAAAAAAAAAAAACAAGTACCGATGCAGAGTGAAGGCTGAGCCAGAACACACAGTAAGTGTGTGTGAGACATGAAGAATGATACACATTGAATGGCACTTCAACATGCTAACATTAGTCAACGACGTCGGCTCGGTTGCACACACTCTCGTCGGTCAGCTGGCTGAACCTGAAGCCTCTTTGGAAAACGAAAGTGTCCAACGTGTTTGGATCCTTCGTTCAGGACGTGGCGCTTCATTTGGTGAAGTTGTTAGACCGGCACTTGTTATAGGGTTCCCATGATTAAAGAGCAGAGACACAACTTTGTGTTCAAGTGAAGACCATAACATGTCACCGTGGCACTTTCAACCGTTACGCCAAAGATACGACGATTAGCCTGGCAGGAGAAAGTAAAGACTAGCTTACAATGCACTGGTGGAAACACTGAGGTAATATAGTTTTGCAGCTATATTACAGTTGTGAACATTTGAGGCTAATTTCCTTCATGGTAGATATTTGTGGCACGGTGCAGCCAGACTGTAGATGCAGTGAATTTGATACATTTCCTGCATTTAATTGGAAGGCTGACCGGGAGGTCATGAAGTCCCTCTGCAATGATGACCGGTGAAGGAAGGAAGGAGATACATCAGCCAACAAAAACAGACACTCATGTTTTCTTCTTCTTTCTGTGATGTTGGGAGTTATGAAATTAGATCTGCATTAGGAATGATTTATCAGCCCTTCAAATTCAATAACGTCCACTGGGCGTCCTTTATAAAGGAAAATGGGCTGTTTACTCCAGCAAGGGGCAAAGCTGGATCATCATCTTCCACTTCCTCCCTGTTTTCACTGCCTCCTGTCTGCATGTCCTGATGAATTAAGGCAGGCGCAGGCTGTTGGGAGAACTGACAGGTTTTCTGGGAAAGGAACTCGACTCAATCAGGCTTCGATTGCGGAGAAAAGCTCCGTCTGAAAATCTTGGACGAACTCGACGTTTGACAGTGTTCGCTGTGACGGCCGTGTTTTACAGCCTCTCTCGCTGTGTAATTACGCTTTTGAGGACTGCACTGCAGTTGACCTCCTCTGACATTTTAACAGCCTCCTCCGGGGTGGAAGGAATCCAGAAGCATGTTTTTTGTCATCCGATTTCCACGCAGGAGCAATCCGTCTCTTCAGCTGCCAGGAAAACATACGGAGCATGTTACGGCCGAGGAATCGTACGCAGCGCCGGCGGAGGCTGCGCTGCCTCGGCTTACGGAGGAACGCGGCTGAGAATGAGCTGTTGGGAGTGAACAGAGGGATGGTAAACCACCACCTACTGTAATAATGACCACGTAAACGGACGGCACAGCAACACTGGTAATCAAAACAAGGCCGATGAAAATATGTAATGAGTTAACAAGCAACCATCAGCCCTCAAACTGTTGACTGGACTGAAACTTTTATTTATTTATGTAGGTGTAGAGAAACAGATGTCAGCATGTACCTCCATTTAAAGTCCTGTGTACTGAGAGTACAATACTCTATAGAGTTAGAATACTCTATGATTCCTTTTGCATAATATTTGTACACAAAAATGTATAATCTGATTAGATTCACTGGCATTCCAATGGTTTAGTGTCTGAGATGTTTCTAAACAGACATATTTGCCTTTCTGGAAAGACGAGCGAGAACAAACAACAGAAACACCAAATAAAATCAACTATGAAGATTCTGCAAACCAAATGATGCAGGTTTACCTGACTTGCCCACCCCCGCCTTGCCGAACACAGCCAGCTTCACCTCGGGGCTCTTGGCCATGACAGCGGTTGCCACCAGCAACGCTCAGCCGGCCGATCAGTGAGTCCAGACTTCAGCCAACCATCCTCTGATCCGGCCGGGAGGAAACGGCAGCTGAGGAGATGAGAAGAATGACAGCTTGAACGACTCCATTACAGAACCAACAGATCCATTACGGACGAAACGCACATTTAACTCCCCCACGTTGCATTTAAGCGCCCCAGAAATGATTGGGATTCTTCAATTTTAGTTTCTTGACAGCGTGTGACGTTGTCCATAAGGCAGCAATGGACACATTGTTTATACTGTTACAACAAAGAATATTATTTCTTTGTTTTTTTTTCTTTGTTTTTTCCTCATTTTTTCTTCATTCCACTGGAGTTGACCTCCTCTGACATTTGATCACAACTGTATGTTTGATCAAACTCTCCTTTACTCTCTCAGTAACAAGCATTTTGTGACTTTCTTCAGCCCCTGCAGGATTTTACAATTGTCTGAAGTTTTTTTTTTTTTTTTTGTCTTCCAAATCCATAATTTTGTGGAGCTACTATGGAAATATTTGCGAGGAAATTTGGGGAAAAGATGATAAAAAAGTTTGGACAGACAAATTTATGTCCTTGAAAGAATTTATACAGCCAGATTTTTGATTTGACCGATCATGGGTTATAACTTTACTTGAATTAGGCAGCAGCATAGAGGAAATACAAAATACTGCCACCTGCAGGTGGGAGGCAGCGTGACTTAAACCCAACATTTGTGGTTATTCTCTTGGGAAGTTTGCATGAATTCATGCAATGGTGTGATGACAAAAGACTGAAGGAGCCGTTTGTTCATCCGTTGTCTTCGTGACAGACTTCCGCCCTCATGACTGGATGACACTTTAACACGTTCCAAGATTTACGTTGAGCTTCACAGGGAAACAGTGTATCTCCTCCACGATCGGAGGTAGAAGCCACAATCCTCATGATATGAAGAAACGCTGATGGAGCTTAAATTGTCTTTTGAGAAGGAAAACACAAGAGCAGCCTGTTTAAACAACTAAGCACCAGTCTGTTTGATGAGAAAACAAGCTGCTGTGAAGTTTTCTCCCCAGACAATTAAATCAGAGCCTCTTTCCTCAAACCAGCCTGTTTTTTCTCCTGTTTTCTTCTCCAGTTTTTTTCATTTTTTTATTTTTTGGAACAAGAAAAGAAACACTGATGGCAGTCTGATTAAAAATCAATACTTCAGAGGAAAACTAATGAGCCTTCCAGACAAATCACTTTGCCCAGATAATATGACGAGTCCAGGTGTTGCTGGTACCGATTGGAGCAGGCAGCTGGCAGCCAGTCCTCTGATCAAACAACCAAACAATCTTTCTGCTAATAGAGGCTCAATAAAACCCAGAATGGTTCAATAGTTGTACATTAAAGTGACCTTTACAATGACCCTAACCCTACCCTAAATGAACCCAATTCAAAACCATCAGGTCATGTTATAACATTCTCACTTGATGCTTCAACCATTTTGTTAACGATCACATATTGCAACGTTTCAGACTCCATAAATAATTAGATAAAAGTTTCAAAAGTATAAAATCAGTGCTCCGCTCTGCTAAAACCAACCCGGCTCCATTTCAAAACAAGCCGATACTCTTGAGCTGAATAACATTTAAGCAGTCACATTAGTCGGTGCTAAGTACACACAGCGCTGACATACAAAACACAAACCAGGAGTGTCCCTCCTGTTGTCCAGGCCTGGTGGGACGGAGGAGACGTCCTGTAACATTGCTGTGTGAACAGGGCCGGTCTGAGGCTGCTTGGGGCCCAGAGCGCCATCCGCAGCACCACTGACAGAATGACATCTTGTACCTGCTGCAAATGTCTTCAAATCTTTAACTATTCCGCATGTCCTAAAAAATAAAAACAAAACCGATGACTTGCCCTGCTTTCTGAATAACTCAGCAAATATTTGTCTAACCACTGGAGGGTACTGGTAGAGCAGCGATGTTTCATTCAGTTACTTGCTTATTAATTATAAAAGAAAAATAATGGACAGAATAGAGCACTGAACTCCACAGCCTTGATCCCAATGTACACATGTGCTATTCAGAACGCAAGCGCATATTAAAACGACACACACTTCAAGGACTCAATGTTCTGAGGCTTCTCGTTGGTGCAGCCAAACTGAAAAAGGGACAAAAATACTTTTGCTAAGCACTGGATAACCAATCCAAACGGCCTAAATAAAGTAACATTTCTGAATGAAATTATAACGCCAGGCAACAACAAGTGTTCAGAGTCTAATCATGTCACGTACAACAGCAAAACACACAGACAAAAAAAAAGATGGCAGAAGGCAGAAAATTTCCCAACTAACAAAATTCTCATGACATCAATTGCTGTTGGGGAAAAATAAAGCCGTGTTTTTACTCATTATAGTCTTGGCCCAATGAGATGCAGTAAGTTAATGAGAGCAAACTTCAGTCAGATTCCAGCATCTCTGCCCGGAAAAATAAAAACCTTTGAAATATGTTTGGGTCAAAGTCGCTGCCAGAAATCTGTTCTTCAAACCGGCTGAAGTTATGAAGTGGCAAGTTTCCAAGCTTTTTTTTTCCTCCTGCTTCACAAACACACACAGTGCATCAACCGCCATACGCCTTGATTATGGTGTGTCATTTGTCCGTCATCTGTAGCCATGTGAAAACATGAGAGGCTCTACAAGCAGCTGCATGTTGTTATGACACATGAAGCAATCCACTGATCTCCATATACGGATTGGTTGAAAATATGCAATAAGTCTATTTTTCCCCCCCCACATACTTAGATATGTAGACATTTTACATAATTTTGATTGTTTAGGGTTATGGTTATCACTTGAATTTCTCAGTATTGTTAAAAAAATGAAGACCTTTAAAACGGTTTGATTGTAGCCATCAAGCCATCTTGTATATGTTAAATTAACCCAGCACAAAAAGATGAAGACGTCGATATGTGAACGTTTCTTAGTAAGAACTGAAAACTGTATTTAATGCTGTCTCAGGTTTTTCACATGCCAGCAAGGATGTCTCTCTCTCTCTCTTTCTACTGGGTTCATAACAACGCCATTATTTAGTTCTGATATCCTGTTTCGCTGTAAACCTCAGCAGGACTTCTCTCCCAACGTCTCAAACACAAACAGTGGATAGAAAACCGTTTCCCGTCCACACCAGGTTCTGGAACTTTTGCATCAAACAGTCGCTTTTCCACATTAAAGCTCTCTAATGACTTTCAAACAGAACCGATGTTCTTTCAGCTTCTGCTTCAGTTCTCCTGCAACGGACCCGACGAAGTGCGACGACGTCAGGGATCCTGCAGCAGAGGAGTTTCACACGCGGCGTCCCCCATCACCTCTTCCTCACCATTTTCCATCTACTGGCCATTTTAGCTCTCGGGTCCAGATTCTGCTAAAAAGAACAAAAAGTTCATAAAAAAGAATAAAAAAGGAGGGGCAAAGAAAAATGAGACATTGTTGTAAACTCAGGTAGAGTCAAAACAATAACCATGTCATTTTTGGGGGGAAACAGTGGCGTTTTTGTTTGCCACGCTTCGCGTGTCAGACAGGGTGATCATTATCCACTTTATCACAGCTCCATCCAGGCCGGGGACGGGCGCGCCAGGACAGGCTCTGCTCAACTCAACTCAGGAGTCAGGAGAATACATTTGGGACGGCGGAATCAAAAGTGTTGGGTATCGGGCCAACAGGACGTGGCACGCAAATACAGTTCGCTCGTACGCATAAATACGGAGCGCAACAAAAGCTCTGGGGGGGTCAAAGGTCTCCAGTTAAAACTCGCTTGCAAAACACGTCCAAATGATGGTTTGTGACAGGAGGCATGCTGAATTTGATTTATCCAAGTGGGATAAATAGGGTCAGACGTTAAGAGTTCTGTTGCCACCGGTGCGCTGCATGCCCCACGTCGGCAGAACGAGGGAGTGAGAGCGTCTAAAGTCAGAGAAAGAGCAGAATGGAATTCTGCACGACATGCAAAATGAGCCTTTAAGATTGATTCTGGTTCTTTAGAACATCTGAGGAATCATTTATCAGGAGAAGAACAGTTGATCCGTTCCATTCCTTCCGAACGCTATCTGATCAATGTTCAGATTTCTATCTCGTCCACAAAGTGGGCTTACTCCTCCATGAAGAGTGGGATCAAAGTATCCGCAAAGAGCAGTACATTTTTACGACATGTTTTTTTTAATACTTCTTTATGATGATAAAGAGTCGTGTCACCAAGCCAGAGTCAAGAAAATGCGCTTCCAAAGATTGTGACGTTGAAAATCTAGATCCATGATCAGGAAACTTCGAATGAGAAACCGTCTGTTGTCGAGAAGCGAGTCAACAAACCGATCAGTACGTTCCAGGTCCAGAGAGTTATATCCAAATTGATCACTGCTGATATGAAGCACTGATCTTTCTGCTGGCCGCTCTTCTTTGTCAGAGGTTTTTGTGTCTTTGGCGGTTCTTGGTGCAGTAATATGATCAGCTTTGTTGTCTTTTATTTATTTATTTCCAACTGTGAAGAATAAAAGCATTTTAAGGTAATCTTGAGCAGCTCATGAATGTATAGATTTAATATGAAAAAAAAATTAAATACAAGCTCTCAGTTATTTAAAAATATATATTTATTCTATCTTATTTATTTTAATTTGTCATATTTTATGTCATAAAATCATCTTAATATCCAGTACAGTCATCATGGCTTTGACTAAAAATATTGTCAAAAACTTTGGAGAGAAAAATGTTGATTTTTAGAAAATATATGTATAAAAAAACAAAATGTTTTATCCAGGATGTGCAAGTTTGCTGTTTTTGCACCACATGGAACCGTGCTCCACATCCAAATTGGCAAATAGGGCACACGTGTATGTTCTCGTTCTTTTTTTACGCCCCAATCCGAGAGCCCAGCTGGGTTTTGTCTCAGTTTTACTTTGAGAAATGAATCTCGGTGGTGGTGCTGTGGCTTTCAGAGATTACAGACCGTAGAGGTCCAAACCATGGGAGGAGATCTCCTGCACCACCGGCTATAGAAAGACGGCAAACCACACGCCCATCACCAAAATACACACAGGACAGGGAAGCTCAGAGCAGCAGGAGAGTGAGTGGAGAAAGGCTTCCTACGTCTTAGGAAGGTACAACAAAGTTGTTTTGGGTTTTTTTGGTGAAATTTGTAGCTTTGTAGTCTTCTCAGTGGAAGAACTGACCTACTACTTACTGTAAGTTAAAAAAAAGATGGTCAACTGAACCCAGACTGAACCAGGCTGTGTGTTTGCTGAAAGACTAAAACCAGCATCAATCTACTACGTACGATACTGTACACCTGTTTCAGAAAGCGGTGTTTCAAAACTACAAAAAATACTTTTCCTATGATTTAAGAGCAACATGAAAAAAATTAATTAAGAAAAATTAATAAAACTTCAGCCTGTATTGAGCCCAGAAACCTGAGAGCAGTGTTTTAAAAGTACATCTGCTGAGTTTCAAGCTGGATCTTTGCTTAATAGCCAACAATGAACTCGCTACTTTAGCTTGTCTAAATAACTGGCTAATATAAGCTTCTTATATAAACAGCAGAAAAGTGTGATGTTCTAAAGTGCGAGTGCCTGAAAGCTACTGATGGGATTAGTCGGGGTTGGTTCTAAGTTAGCGTTGGTGTACGTCTCAAAACGGCAGAAGAAATCTGTGAGGTTTCACTGAGGCTGATTACAGCCTCCGTTCTCCGTTGGGCTTTTTATATTCCTGGATGGTGTGCCAGTTTATTTGGTCTCCAAACTGCTGCTTACATATTTCTCCTGACTTTCTGCGTTTTGAACTTGCGTTGGAGCTGTGGACTTTGTGAAAGCCACCTTGTTCCTGAGGGGCAATTAAGTTATTAGCTGCATTTTTCATTGACCATAAAACGGTGCAAATTGGAAGTGCAAAAATAAATGTACTTTCTGGAAATGTGCAACAATTTTTGGGGTAAAAATTCAAGTTTTTCAATAAAAAGGTTTCAGTCATATGAAATTGGTGCGTTTCACAAAACTGCAATGGGAATACTTTTTCTCAGCAGCGACGCCAGCAATAAGTCTCAGATCTCTCCTCTGGCTGAAATGCACATCTCATGTTTGCACCTGTTGCTGCAAAGATTTTTGTTGACTTGTGTAAACAGTCACATGTAATATTGAAAAGCATTTCCTGCTCAACAAAGAAAACCGGAGTTGCAAAAAATCTGTTTGTGTAGTTTGGGGGGGGAGCGGTTCCAACATGACCAGAATATATAAATATATATATTAAAAAAATAAAATAAAAAAAATTCGTTGTTTCCAGGAGTCACATTGTAATAATTAGGATTCATACACTTTCAGCACATTGGTTTTTTTCCCCCCAAATACCAGCCATGGGAACTGAAGTTCTCATTGTCATCCCTTCCTTTTATTTATCTATTTAATTTTTTATTTATTTTTTTGCTGACATGAGTCACAAGCTGAACCCAGTCCAAATCGGTCTGTATGGTTCCTGAGGCCGAACCCAGATCCTTTCTGGACTGGTCAGTGTGGCAGACAGCTGTGCAGTAACTGACTGTACCTCCTGGATCCTGAACATTCGGATTAAAAAATAAAAAATAAAAATAAGTTTTTGGACTAGTCTAAGTTCAGTAACCAGTACGCATTTTCAGTCCATCACAAAATGTGCAAGAAAAATAACTGCATGGGAAAATGTGAACAGACTCCTTGAATCACACTAAACTAAACTGACTCTGCTCTCGATCCAGTTCATTTCATCTGTCGGTTTTATTTTAGCGACATTATTTATCATCAAACGTTAAAGCTTTGCCATGGAAACGGCTGTGGTCTGTTTTGCTCCGCGAAGATCTTTGATCTCAGAGAGGGCTCACTCCGGGTAAAACGTTCAACCTCCTCAGCTCAGCTCAGCACCTCAGCAATGCGGCGCCGTCACCTCCAATCACCTCAATCACCTCCATCACCTCCAATCACCTCCATCACCTCCAAGAAACAACAGACTCACCGGACTGGAGAAAACGATCCCCGCGGATCGAGGAGGAAAAGTTGACTCCGTGGATGAAAGGGACGTTTGACCTTCTGAGATGGAGATCCGGACACGACGCGCAGCTGGAGACAGACTGGTGGACAGGCGAGTGGACGGACGGCGGGCTGGTGTCGGGACAGACCGAGCCGCGGCTCTGGCGGAGATGAATGATTCCTGGAAACACCGGATAGGCGGAAATATACAGAGGGGGGAGCGACGGGAGTCCCTGTCAGGAGTCCCCGTGACCGGACTGCTGCTGCATGCCGCCGCATGCCCGTACCGAGGGGGCAGTGACACCTAGCGGCGGAACGAGGTAACACACGCTGGAAAAGGGAGATTCCACACATTTTAGCTGATTCAAAGTTTTACGCGCTTAAGAGACACAAAAATCGCTCGTTCTAACATTTGTAAAAATGTTATATTTCATAACATGCAGGATTTTCCTTGTTTGTTACAATATTGACATGAACAATATTGTGAAACACTTTTAAAAATGCATCCAAAACAAACAAAAAAAAAGTCTTCCATAATTATGTCATTTCAGGAATCTTTGTTTAATGGGGTTTTGAAATTTAAGTTCAGTCTTTGTTCAACAAGAACAAACTTTATTCAAATCTGCTTCCAAGTATGTCGCGTGCCTGAGGGCTGGAGGGTGTGAGCCGAGGGAACTTCATCCTTTGCCCCTTTCATCCTTGATGCCCCAAGTGCCTCTGAGCCCCACCACCCCCATATGAGAAACTACCACATACAACACCTTGCTCCCATATTAAGATTTTCTCATAAATGCCCCAATGTCTGGTATTATACTAATAATGTCCCCTGCCCCTAATGTAGGTCACATGAAAACCAGAGGAAAAACTCGACAGCGTTTCTTAGCATTAATCACTTTATTTAAAACTGTATTTAGAATTGTTTTGCTACACATTCAAAAGACATTAAAATTGATTTCACTGGGTCTTGCAGTTGTCATCGTTCCAGAAGTCTGGCTTTTCAGCAGTTGCTTCTTCTGCACAGAGAATAAAATAAGAATCATAAGACATTTACATAAAAACTGAACCAACAGATCAAACAGCAGAATCCTACTTCAGAATTTGGAAACGGCACAGTGGGATATTAGAACTAAGAACAGACCTGGTTTGATTCCGAGGTTGGAGTTATCAAAGAACTGAGTGGGACAGTTTCTGGTCAGCAGCTCTGAACCTTCACCTGCACTGAAAAAGCTGCTTTTGGGAGAGTCCAGCAGTGAGGCTGCACTGACCAGAGGTTTCCGAGGAGAATCCAGGGCTTTCTTAGGAGGAAGGTAAGTTCTTTTAGTGGGGCTGAACAACAAGGTGGAGTCTGAGGTGGGACACAGGACCCTCTTCTTAGGAGTACAGGGGGAGGCCTGCCTGTCCAGCTCAGTTTTGCACTTCCCTTTAAGGCTGATTGCTCTGTTCTTCCACTTAGTGGTCTCCTCCTGCTGGCAGGAAACCAAGCTGATGAAAGAGAGGTCAGAGGTCAGAAGCCTGAACTTCCCCAGCATCACAACCAACAGAACTGGTGCAATTTATTCTTCTTCTGGTTCTGCGACAACTGCTCACATTCATCGCGTGTTTTAATGATGTAAAGCACTTTGAGTTGTTGCTGAAATGAGCCGAACAAACAAACTGGATGGACTGACATCTTGTTCAGAGGTAAATCAATCTAAGGCAGAGATCCCAACTCCAGTTTAGCCGTTTTAAAGCATCTGGACCTGATCCAAACCAACCGCTTTCTGACTTTGTCTATGGCACACATGGACATAAAAACCAAACTGGATCCTGTTACCTTTCCAGCTCAGTGATCCGGAGCCGGAGCTGTTTCACCTCTTCTTCCAGCTTGGTCTTCTCCAACAGAATGCTGCTCTGGATCATCGTACCTCTGGGGTTGGTTAGTCGAGCGTGAAGCTCCTTCCCTGTGAGGACTAGACGGAGAACAAAAAGCAACATGTTTCTAATGATTCTGAACTGGATACAATCGTTGGTAAACCTCTGGCCCTCTGTCAAGAACTGAAAATGAACTGGAGTTATAACCTTCGTGACTGGCGTTTGTTTCTATTCCTACTTAATTTAACCTTGAATTGTGAGGGGAATGTAGTGAAATAATTGGTTCAAAGCCAACAGTAAAACCTTCTGCGAGGCGTTGAGCTGATTCACTGCAGACCGACTTACACGACTCCTCGCCTTGATTCTGTGATCTCAGGTCCTGCTTCAACTTCCTCAGAGACTCCTCCTTCACATTCAACACCGTCTGCATCTTCTCCATCCTGAAAGCAGAACCAACATTAACACATTGCAGCAACGGGCGGGTCTAAATCAGTCGTCGCTTGCTAGAGTCTAAGGTCTCTTCGGTCCAAATCATTACAAAAAGAAAGCTTCCCACTTTAAGAGGGCTTCACCGCTTTCAATGGAGAAAACCTCAGCACGCACACACACACACACGCACGCCTCAACTCTGCAGTCAGAGCTCAAGAGTTGAAGTAAAGAGTGAGGATAAATCCAGGGGCTCTTACTCTTGCTGGTGTTCCTGTGTGACGGAGGCCAGCTTCACCTCCACCTCACAGAGTTTGCTCTGGACGCTTTTCAGCTGAGCTGCACTGAGTGATGCATTCTTCTGAACGAGAGAGAACAACCGCCTTCAGCAAAGCGAAGCTAAAAGCTAAAGCGGAACCCGTATGGAGAAACGCCAGTCAGTCCTACTTCAGACTCTTCCAGTTTGACCTTCAAGGTCAGGATTGTGTTCTCCTTCTCCTTCACAAGAACTTTAGTGTCCAGCAGTTCAGTCTGCAGGAGCTGAGTGGTCCGTTTGTGGTTGGACTCCATGTTTCTGGCTTCAGCCTTCGCCTCCTCTAGCTCCTCCTGCAGAGCCTGAAACACACGTCCAGCAGGTGTTGGAGCATTTTCCTCCCAGAATGTGAAGAGGCTGACCTCAGTGGGTCAGACTCACTGTGAGCTCTCCGGCTGCCTGCTGAAGCTGCTTGTAGTCCTGGACTGAGGGCAGGTTTGGCGTCACAGGCGTTCCCTCCAGCTGCTGCAGCAGGGATGAAGTCTTCCTCCTCTCCTCGCTGAGCTGACCATCTCTCTGTTTATCCATCTGCATTAGTTCAGTCAAAATCTCACTGAGCTCATCGCTGATGGCCTGTCAGAGAAGACAGATTACAAAATAAATAAAAAAGTTAACTAGCAAAACATTAGTATTATGAAATATTCAAACTCTGATGAATTGAACTCTTCCTAGGAGAAACAAAACATTAGTTTTTGGTAAAGCGCACCTTTAAAGGCATCATCCCGTTTTGGACCACAAGTCGCCTCCGTACAGCTTCTTGGCTGAGGAGTCGCTCCAGCTCGCTGATGACCGGCGGGTTGGAGGCGGCCTCAATAGACTCGTTGAATTTGACCCTCTCCTGAACTTCAGCCTGTCGCGCTGCGATATACGACGTCAGGCTGGCCCACAGCCTCTCCAAAATGGTCTCCATTTTCTACAGAGTAAATCAAAATGCATCATGTTAGACCTCTCATTTTCAACCAAGAGCTGAAAGCAGCCATCTGGAAAAATAATCACAGACAGATCATTGGCTTGTGGTGCTCAGACGGGCTTGGAGCCCTTTCAGAACAGCGTCATCTGCAACTTCATGTCAACTTTATAAATAAGCCTGAATGTGTTCACTAGAAGAGCAGAGCTTACCTGCTGGTAGAGCTGACGTTTGTCCAGAAGCTTAGAGAGCCTCTGGTTCCACCGGGAGTGGAAATCCTCAATGTTGACGGAAAACTTTGGAGCGCCAACTCTGCACATCAGTAAGTCCTGCAGCCGTCTCTCCTCGAAAACAGCCAGGTCTGTATTCACCACCAGCTCAAAGGTTTTCACATAAACACGTGGATGCACCGTGAGCTGCTCCTAACAATCAGAGGAGCACAGATGTTCAGTTTCCTCTGGAAACTGGTCAACATTTCTTAAATTGCATCTAGAACACAGGAGCAAGAGTCATAAGTACAAGAGTCTTCGTGAAACTGCTGCAGGTCTGAAATCCCAGCTCAAAGACGTCACCGAAGACGGGCAGCATGGACTTTGGAAGGTCCTTCAGGTGAGAAAGCGTCAGGAAGCTCTGGACTTTCAGAACGTTCTCCAGGGTTTCAGAGGCCGTCTTTGTGCACATTTCTTTAAACTGTTGGAATTTTCCAAAGGTTGCCTAAAATGACACATTTTAAGGAACATCAGAAAAATATCATCCAGCATCAAATCAGGATCAGTTGGGTTGCCTCTGTATAAATCAAACTTAAACATGAATTACATCAAGATGATCAGCCGAGTCCTGCAGGTGTGACAGAGTCTCCCAGAGTGCATTGGGCTTCTGCTCCAGGTTGTTCAGCTGCATGTTTGCTTCATTGAGCAGCTGAAAAAAAAAAAAAAAAAGATAATGACTAAAGTTTGGTTTTAATAGCCAAACACCAGAACTTTTTCGCAAGCGATTTTCCTGTAACGACCAAAAGCGCAGCTCTAAATACCAGCTGTGACAGAAGCATGCAAATTTAATTCTGGGAATTAAAAAATAATGAGAATGTGATTGTTTGCACAAACCTGCTGGGAGGCGTCGCACTGGGCTTCAGACTGAGCTCTTCTCTCCCTCTGCAGCTGCAGCTCCTTCTGCAGGTTCTGCCACTGTCAGCAGAACACAAGCAGAGCTCAGAAAGCAGCAGGCAGACTGGAGGAGCTTAAACACTCAAGAATTACTTCATTCTAACGTGCAAATGTAAACATACTACTTAGTAAACTAAGGTCATTAGGACACAAGTTTGAGATCAACCCAAATTCAAATATACTTTTTGATCCAGAAGGGAATTAAATGTCAACATTTTTGGCTTCCACTGTTTTTATTCCAAGCCTAAAACTGTGAGAAGAAAGAGACTGGAAAAATACCTTTTGCTGAAACATTGCTTCTTGTTCGTCTTTTTCCGTTTGCTTCTGCATCATCAGCAGCTCCTGCTGAGTGATCTTCTCCTGGAAGGCTGACACCTACAATCAGAGGTCAGTTAGTGTAGGTATTTTCTAAAACCCATTAGTAGTTCCTTTAAGATCAGAAGTCCTCCACAGCTGCCATCCCACCACTTTTAGATGCATTCCTGCTCTGAAAATGTCAGTCAAAAGGTTTGATCCAAGTGTGTCAGAGAAGGAATGGATCTAGAAGTTGCAGCTCTAGAAGAAAGGACCAGTTACCATGTTGATGTTGTGCTGCAGCTGCGCCTCACGCTGCGCCTCCTCCTCCCTCAGCCTCTCCAGCTCCTCCTGCAGCAGGTCGCTCTTCTGACTCAGAGCCGTCACACGGCGCTGCAGCTTCTCCGTCTCTTCTTTGTGCTTCTGCAAGTTCTCCTCTTTGTCTGACAGATGAAAGTCTCGCTCCGCTTCAACACTTTCCAAGTTGTTATGCAATTCTGCTATCTGTAAAAGAACAGTAAACAAAAAAAAAAAAAAAAAAAGGAGGGGGTTAGTGGAGCTGAACGACCCTGGAGATTTGAAAAAGCTTCGACTTTGACCTTCTGCTCCAAAGAACGTTTCTCCTCTTCAGTCGTTTTCTTCAGCTCAGAGTTCATGTTTCTTTGTTGGTGCAAGTCATCCTGCAGAACCTTCAGCAGTTCTTCTGTTGAGGAAGCCTTCAAAGAAAAGCAAAACCATTGAATAAGTTCTCACTGAAACCTTCAGTGAGGACTAAAAGCAGGAGTGAAGCCCACCTTTTGTCTGAGCTGCTGCAGTTGCTGCAGTTGCTCCAGCTGCTGCTGCAGTTGCTGCTCCTGCTGCCTCTTCTGCTCGGCGACAGTCTGTACAGACATGTTCAGCTCCCTGCCCTGTTCACAGAGACGGTGAGCAAGATGGCCGCCACTGGCAGTTTGACACAGCTCACGTGTCATTCTGTTCACACCAAAACCCTCCAGTGGATACAGTGTACTGGACGTTTGACATGCTCTAAAGTTTTTTGGTTTTTTATAATTATGATGTTTTGTAGAACTAAAAAGCAAAAGCAGACATTTTACTGAGGGCTGCACAGAATTGGGAACAGAATTTCTCTATTGATCAAACCTCAGCCTCCAACATCTCCGTTCTTCTCTGCAGCTGCATTTCAGCTTCCTGCTTCTGTCTCAGCTCCTCCTGCAGCTCCTCTCTCTCCTGACTGAAGGCATCCAGGGAGCTCTGCAGCTTCACCAGCTCCTCCTCAAAGCGCTGGCTCACAGCGTCCCTCTGGGCCAGCAGAACCTCCCGCTCTGCTTTCACACTCTCCAGCTCCTCAGCAAACTTGGCAAGGAGGAGAAATGAAGGGAGAACAAGGCCTTTGTTACAGAACATTAAGATATTTAGGAGCTAAACAAACCGTTTAGTGCTCTCCGCTGTCGTACCTGCTGGTGTGTGTTGCTGCTCTGCATCTCTACCAGCTGACTCTTCAGCTCCATCATCTCTACCTCCATCTGCTCCCTGCTCTCCCTCAACACCTGGAGCTCCTCCAGCTTCTCAAGTATCTGAATCAGAGAACAACGTCAGGCTCGGCAGTCTCCCTCAGACTGCCGCCTGCTTTCAGAGGCGAGAACCACAGTGAGTTCCTGAGAAACGGCTCACCAGCTTTTCCTTTGCCTGAAGCTCAGACCTCAGACGCTCCAGCTCCTCCAGCAGTTGGATCTGTAAAACCAAGGCAGACAGGAAACCATTTGGGTTGAAGAACGGGAGAAAAGCAGACGCAACCAGACAGAACACAAAGCAGCAGGAAGTTGAACCTGCTTGTCTTTCAGTGGATGTACTTCAGCGAGGAGGAGCTGCTGCTGCTGCTGGAACTCACTCTGCATCTACAAGAGAACCACTGAGGCTCAGGTTTCACTCAAATGAAGAATTTCTCCACACATCAAGGAAGTTTAATGCAGTTGGCCTGCTTCAGAGAATTTGACTGCATCCACGTGAAAATGACCGTGTTCGTACCATGTGGATCTTTTCCTCCAGCTGTGCTCGGAGCTCCTG
Source organism: Poeciliopsis prolifica (assembly GCF_027474105.1). Lineage (NCBI taxonomy): Eukaryota > Metazoa > Chordata > Actinopteri > Cyprinodontiformes > Poeciliidae > Poeciliopsis > Poeciliopsis prolifica. The sequence goes on along the minus strand of NW_026562417.1, from coordinate 3,963,759 downwards.
CTTCTCCCCTCTCAGCCTCTCCACAGCATGCAGCAGCTCCTCTCTCTCCTCGCTGAGAGCAGCCAGTCTGCCTCGCAGCTCCTCCTGCTCCTCCGGGGTCTGAGTCACAGCGCTCTGGGAGGGCAGCACGTCTGTTTCTGCCTGGGTGTGCCTCAGTTCCTCACTTAAAGCGGTCATCTGTTTCAAACGGGAAACAGAACATCAACATGTGCAGATGAGGGGAAAGCAAGGCCTCATCTGATTTTCTACCAGAATCTTCAACACTTGACATGAGTAGAAGCTGATGGGTTGACTCTAGTTCAGTTCTTTAGCTACTCTACTTTTCTTTTTTTTGTATCTGCTCATTCTTTAGTGTTAGATTATTTCCTAGTCCCCTCCATCCTCTCCTGCATCAGAACCAGCAGGAAGAGGACAGAACTGTGTGGCAGCTTGCCTGTCTGCAGAAGGTGTGTGTAGATAGCTGTGTGTGTGTCTGGTACACTCACACTTCCCTGTGCTTTCTCCAGCTGTGTGTCTGTTTCAGTGGGGCCTCCGTCCTGCTTGCAGACGCTTTCAGACTTCAGAAGTTTGATCTGCTTGGCCTGCTCACGGTTCTTCTCCAGGACGCTCCTCAACTCATCCTGGTTCTCTATCATCTGCAGAACAGACGAGGTACGACTTTCTAACTGTGATGTAACAGCACCTCATGCTCAGGTATTTTTTGATGCCAGGAGTTTAACGCCGATATGTTGGATGACGTGTTTGTTTACCAGCTCTACGTTTTCCTGCAGGTCCTGCTTGAGCTGGTCTCTCTCTGCAGTGAGAGAGGCGACCGCAGTCAGCAGCCTCTCCACCTCCTCTGTGGACCTCCTGCCTCCATCTTGGAGCTCCTGTGTTAGCCTCAGCATCTGTTTAGAGTCAGAATTATTATCACTGAGCTCGTGATAATGCCAGGGAGGTAAAGCCAACACTTTACTCACATGTTCCTTTAACTCGGTCTCCTTCTCTAGAAAAGCCGTCTTCATGTCAGAGCTCCTCTGCTTCTCTTCCCTGAGTTCTTCCTGAACGGACCTGAGGAGGGCGTCAGTCGCTGCACTTCCATCTTCAGCGGAGCTCTGAACACGTCGTTCCGACAGCAGAGCCTCCCTCTCTGCTTCTACACGCTGGAGGGCTTCAATCGTCTGCTTCAGCTATCAACACATTCACATGAACCCCATCAGATTGCTGGCAAGAGCTCAGGTTCATTCAGGAAACCGATCTGCATAGGATGAGGATGCAAGATGGCGACTAAAGCTGCGTTAACACTGCAGCCTGAAGTGACCCAATCCAGATTTTTCTTATTTAAATCAAGTCTTATTTTAATCGCCGTGGTCATTCACATACAGGTCGCATATATTTGGAAGTGTGATCTCCTGTGTGACCCACAAATGACCTGAAAGTGTCAAGGATCTGCAGCAGAGGGCGCAATAACATCACACACCGAGAGCATGCTCAGTGTTTTACCAACCACTGTAAAAGTGGTTGGTAAAACACCACAGAAGAAGTGCAGAATGAAGAGCCCTAAAGAACTGCAGCATGGAGTCAAACTGATCGATCCCGAGTCCTGGTTTCTCGCTCACCTCTGCGTCTTTCTCTTCCATAAAAACTAAAAGCCGGCTCCTCTCCAGGTCGCTCTGCCTCTGCTCGGCTCGCAGTGCGTGGAGCTGCAGAGTTAAATCAGCACACTGTTGCTTCAGCTCCGTCTCCAGAGCAGCCTGACCTGACTGGAGGTCGTCAGTCGCCTTGTCGACATCCTGCAGCTCCCCTGTCAGGTCTCCACTCTGAAACAGGAATGACGGAACGTGAGATTATGTGGCAGTTCAGTCATGGTGCAGCAGGAGCTAGCAGGAGTTAAGCAGTCCACCTGATCTCCAGGAGTCTGAGGTGAAGCCTGTTCCTCCTGCTGCTCCCTTAGTGCCTCCTCTGCCTCTCCACACAGAGCCAGCTCCTCCTGCAGGCTGATGGCACCGCTTTCCACTTTCACACTTCCTAACAGATCTGGAAACGTGGAACAGTTCAGAAACCCCCATCTGATATGGACCCCCGTCCCAATTCATGGTTTATTACTTTGTGGGATCGTGTCATCTAGAGCGCTGAGCTCAACGGCGTCATAAGAAACGTTCAGATGGTTTTCGAGACAGCTGGGCCTTTCCACCGCTGTCTGGACAACGGATCCAGTCAGCTCAGCCTCCAGATTCTCCCTGCTGGCTGTCAGGCTCATCTGGAAAAAAAACCCAATCATTTAAAACATTTCCTCCTGACTCAGTGACCAAAACCCTCAACTAACTACTAAATCCAGTGAGCACACAAACTTCAAAACATTACCTCCACTTGAAGGCGCTGAAGTTCGATGGCCTTCTTTAGACTAGCTATTTCCTTCTTTAATTCACTCTGCAAAGAAGCAGTAAGAAACACTTACAAAATAGTGAAATTATATTAAGACAGTCAATTGAGCACATCATAAATCACAAAATGAAAGACTGATTCTCATTACTTCAATGCAGACAAAGATGTTCAACTGAAATCTACCTCCTGCTCCTCCATGAACTTCAGCTCCAGACTTTTGAACTCTTCCAGATCCTTTTTCTCCGTCAGCTCTTGAAGGAGAGCAGCGTTCTCCTTCTCCAACCTCTGTGTGTGCTCCAGAAACATCCCCAGCTCCTGTTTCAGGTGGTCTCGCTCAGCGGTAACCACTTCCTGTGGAAAAGATGCAGGACATGTGACCTTTTAGGTTCCTCACACATTCATCACTTGTTGGAATGATGTGGTCAGCAATGAAGTCCAAGACGTCCATCTTGTTTTTCCTCCTCAGTAAAGTAGTAGCTTATTGTTAGCTTTAGATGCATTATTGTATCATTTGGAAGAAGCTTAGAGTGAAAAAGTTTGCCAACTATTAAATAACTCAATGGACACTTATGACAGAATATGTGGAGTTGCTATAATCCTTCTTTCTATTGTAGTTCATTAATCACCACTTTGGGAGGTGGTGGCTCTGCAGCAGCTTTGGCCAGCGTTACCTTCTCTGACTCCAAGGTTTCACACAGCTGAACACTCTCTGCAAATCCTTTCCTCATCTGGAAGACAAGACTTTAGGATTAGAGCCAAGACTGCTACACTTTATATCCAGAACCAGCGCTGCAGTTTCTACTCATTCATAGTCCTACAAAAGCATACAACATTTGAAATACAAGCATGAGACAATACTAAGCATTATAAAAACTCTACCCGCTCAACATTACTACTCCAGAGAGCAGCTCCTGATCTAACGGTCTACCTGGTCAGATTCAGACTGCCTCTTCTCCTCCAGCTGCCTCTCCAGCTCCGACACTTTGGCCTCCAAAGCGGCGCTGGCTTCCAACTTCTGCTGCGCCTCGGTTTGCAGAATCTTCTCCAGCTCGGCAACCTTCTGTTCGGCTGCTTGCACTTGCAACGAGGCAGCCAGCTTCTCCTCGGTTTCGTTTTGCAACTGCACCTCCAGGTTTGCCAACCTGTCTTCTGACTGCTTTTTGTCCTCCGCGTCTTGTGTCAAAGTCTGTAACTGGACCTGCAGCTCTGTGACTCGGCAGTCCAGGGTTTCTGCCTTTTTCACAGCCTCCTCTCTCTGTTGACGCTCCGTTTCGAGCAGATGCTCCAAATTGGATAGTTTCTCTAAGAGAGCACATCTTTGATCGGGAGACGCCAGGTCACTGGACATAGACAAAGATAAAAACACAAGCTTATTAATTGCCTTTTACTAGGCAGGACAAATTATTCCAAAGTTTAGTCTTTAGTTTAATGGTTTATGTGTAATTTGATCACTGAAGCTGTGTGAGCCACTAGTGACTAGGCCTGTCACAACAACAAATGTTGCTGGATGATAAATTGCCTCAGAAGTTATTGCTGCAAGTAATAAAATTGTTGTTTTGACATCATTTTAAAGTAATATAATGGGAATATCAGCATATGTATGTAACAACATATTCTCAAAGAATAAACATTTAACACTGGAAATGGAAAACATTTTTTTTTTAATTCTGAAACAATAAAATGAATCATAAAGTCTCTGCACAAAATTGTCCTTCAAAAAAGAAGCTAGTTGAGTCCAAAGCAGACTTTTATCATCCAGTTTTTGGTAGAAAGAAAACAAGTATGTTTTAGTTCATCATGCTGCTTATTGATTATTGCGACAGGCCTGCTGGTGACCTCAAGGAGAACCCACCTGTCCCCAAAGCTGCGGACCGTCACAGAGCTCTGGCTCATCTCCATCTCGTCGGAAGGCTCTTCAGGAATCTCCCAGTGGGGGTAGAAGTCTTCATCAGCTACAAAGCGCAGTAAGCCCAGGTCCATCATCTTACACCAACCACTCAGAAATATTCCCCGACTTCGGTCGCTCCGTACCTTCAGCCAGATCCCCAGAACAGAAACGCTCGGCTCTCCTCTTCCTGCTAAAAGTCACGTTCATGTCAGATATCCCGTCGTCATCACAGGCAGGCTGACAGCCGTGGACCATCTTTCCTCCCCACGTCACCCGGCGCTTCGGCATCTGATAGAGAACACAGCTGGCATGTTAGTCGATGCTAACCAGGCCTAGCAGCACAATCAGTCACCTAGGAGCATTTGAAATAAAGGTCATTATGTGATACTGGAAGACATCAACTATACCCAAACACCCACTGTAATGTCTTACAAAACATACATTGTTTTCGTACTTCAGTTGTTTTTTTTCTTTTAGCCATGACTTGTCACTTTATTTGCTGAAGTTTCTGGTGTGTAGACCGGTAAAGATACAGGATGGACTTAAAGAAAAGAAAGCAAAACTCTGCTGAACAGCAAGAAACAAAAAAGAAAGAGAAAGGAAGGACGAGCACTCTGCTGAATGACCTTTGGAACAGAGACCAGGTTGGAGCTGGTGACCAGCAGTTTGGTCAGGTTTCTGATCCGGTCCTCTTGCTCTCTCTGGAGCTGATCCTTCTCTTGGAGCAGCTGAGACAGAACCTCTTTCTCCGTCACTGTGGTCTGTGTGACCGAAGACACCTGGAAGACACGAATGTCCGAGTCAAGCAAAGCAAAGAGCTGCAGTGAAGGAAATTTGGTCAGAGTAAAGTCGGAGAAGCCCAGTGACATAAACGAATCATTCTGACCTCATTCAGTCGACGCTTGAGGTCTACAATCTCATTCCGATACCTCTTGAGCAACGCTCCGTCATCAGAGACCTCCGTCACATGAGGGTCGTTCTTCATTTTCTTTGCAGTGCTGGCAAACTGAACATGTGGAATTCATCTCAGTTCTGGAGTGTTGCTCATTCTGACAACCTAACTAGAATGTCTCATGTAGAGCAAATGTTTAAAGGCAACGTTCAAGATCATGTTGACCTACGAAATCACAATGAAAACGAACCTGCAGAGTACTGAGGGTCTCCTCCAGAGAAACGGGCGTGATGGTGCTGATGATGACCGTTTTAGCATTTCCTCCCAAGGAGTTCTGCAGGATGCGGGTCAGTTTGCTGTCTCTGTAGCTGGTAAAACCTCTGGAGAGTATCGACAAGAAATCCAGCAATCAGTGCATCCAAAAATACAGGATCTACTCAGAACGCAAGAATTGTATTGATTTTGTTTAAAATACAGAAAACACCCAACAAATCCTGATTCAGTTTTGGCCTATTTGCAGATTCTTTCATATAGCATCTCTAAAACATTCCAAAGACTCAGGAAGCTGAAATACCTACAACTAGCGTTACTTGACATTCATTTTAGTTTACATTATAGAATTACGCCGCTCAGGATGGAGCAGTTCTGGACTTTGAGATTTTTCTTTTTTCAAAGCTTCATTCTTGTCTTTCTGGGGTGGGTTTATTGCTTGCTTGCTTGCTTTCGTCTACAAATTCACTGTAACACAGACTGCTGCAAGAGATCTCTCCTGTCAGCCATCACCATCTACAATAACTGAAGAATTTGAATTAATACAATTGGCTGCATCCCCAAGAATAGAAAAAGAGGACAAACATAAATGTTAGCTTCTTTAGCAGAGTCAGGATGGTTTATAATGTACATCAATATTTACATTTGTTGCATATTGATAGTTTGAAGTGTTTTAGAAGCAGTCTTTGCAGCAGCTGTGGTCCATAACCCCAGAGTAGCAGTCAATGTAAAATGAAAGGCTGGACTAATAAGCCACATTACCAAAGTCAAAATTTATACTTATTCCATCTGTCATTTTTCCCCTAAATACATGGTTCAAAAATGGAATCAGAATTATTTTCCAGCAAGTCCTAATATAGGAATATGAACTGAAACAAGTAAAATGTAAAGAATTTAAGATAAATACAAGTCTGCTGGCTGGTATACAACCAGGACATCCTGATTCATAGACATTTTATTGACAATATTTGTTTGATATATTGAAGTGTTCCATCATCAAACCTGTGGAGTCAGAGTGTTGGAACACAACCCTAATCACACTATTGAGAGAATTGATGAGGAATCCAAATGGATCTGATGTAAACTGAATCGCCATGGTTACTCACTTCTGGTTTTCATCGGTGAGTTTCTTGATCACCTGTCCAAGTATAAACAGACTGAGATTGATGTTGCATCCTTCTTTGAAACGAGTACCTGTGGAATTGAAAGAAATTGTGAGAACATTAAAAGGAAATTTGAAACGTCAACTCAAACCATGAGGATTAAGTGAACCTTGTCAAATTAAATTAAAGCTAGAAATGAAAACATAATGATGGACAGCAGTAACTCCACTTTACCTTCCGCCCCCGTTTGACTGGCTCTCTCAGATCCAGCGAGATCCACTAAATTCTGCACACAAACAAAAATTATTCACCTGTCTGTCCGAAATCAAAAGTATAAATATTTAAAGAATCAAATTTAAAAAGAATAAATAAAAGTAATTACTAAATGGGAAACAATAATGGCTCCATCAGCATTTTCCCCTGATGCTGGATCACTCCTTTCTCTGCTCTCCAGGATCTAGATAAACATCAGTGAGTCAGAAAACGCCACAGCGGCAAACTCTATATTATTGTGCATGGCGAGTTGTTGCTCACCATACGGAATATGGTGTGTGAGCGGCTGCTCCGCTGGTTCATTTTAGTCTTTCCGTAGTGACGGTTCTCTGGAGGCAAACAAAATAAAGTCGCCATGAGTTGACGGGACGCTGCAAAGAAGCTCACTGCTGTAAAGGACGAGCTCTTACTTTCTCCCTTCCTAATCCAGGCGAGGGCTTGTGAAGACGTCGTGACGAGCTCCTCGGTCAGGTCAGCCACGTAGACCGTTTTCTACACAGTGAAGACAAATCGACTGATCAGAGACCGTCTGTTATGCAGCGAAGTTTCTGCAAATGGCCCCTTTCCAACAAAAACCACTTACATTCATCGTTTCCCGAATTTCTAAAGGTTTTCTCTTCCAGCTGTCAACCAGCAGGTCTGTCACTGTTTCGTTGTAGATTTCCATGTAGGACACTCTGAGGAGGAATTCCTTGTTCGGAAACTTTGGATGAAATGAGGAGAGATTGCTTAGAAGAGCAACATGCACGGCCACCAGTAAAGGGACTGAACCGGTGTGGCGACTTTTACAGCAAGTCTGACGGAGCTGCGTACCGTTTTAATAGTTTGGAAGACATCATCTACGGCCAGAGGAATGACTCCACGGTTACGGTCACTGCCCATCATTGTGAACGTCTTCCCCGAAGAGGTCTGACCGTAGGCAAATATGGTTCCTGACAAACAAATGCAACAGACATAAAAACATGACGCAATAAAAGCCCTGCGAACAGTGAGACTATTTTGCAGTATGAGGATTCACAGCAAAGCAGTGATCAAAACAGTCATTTCTATTACAAACCATTATAACCCGCAACGGTGGACACAACCAGAGGCTTTGCGATATCCTGGTACAACTGGCTTGTAGTTTCTTCGGCACTAAACACTCTGTCTGTAAACAGGAGAAAATTTCACAGGGAAAATGATCTCGGTGGGTCACAACACACACACACACACACACACACAGTTATAACACTGAAGGTAATCTGATGCATACCAAAAGTGAAGCACTTGCTGGAATTTCCATCATCAATCTGGCGAATTGATTTCTTGTCAGTTTCCCAGAACAGCTGGACGGGCTGGGCCTTTTCTGAAGCTGCATTTTCTTCACTTAGCAAAGAACTGGGAGGAAGAAAATATATATTTTTTTTTTTATTTTTTTTTCTCAAAAAGCTGACTACAGAGAGATGCAGACGCACGTCAAGCAGCTGGAAATTGTTCTCAGAGATGAACCAGACTTGTGCTGCTCTACAATTCTCTGCCCGATATCTTATGACCGTCTCATTGTGTCAAACCAGGAAGCAGTGTGTTACACATGTGAGCCTTTACATAACTAAAGTGTGTCAGTTTCCACAGCCATGATATCATCCAGACTTTCATCACTTAAAGAGAAATGAATCACTCTCTGAGCAAACTTCCGATTTTTAAAGAGCATAAATTAATCTGACATTTTTCACTATTGTAATATTCAGCAAATAGAAAAACTGGAGACTCTAAAAGACTTAAAACAAGAGTTTGTCCAATTTAACTTCATACAGCGAGAAAAGCAAACGATGGATGCGTCCATTTGATGCATGTAAACTTCCAATTTCAACTACATGTCTAATTTATAGATCATAAACCTTGACTTTGTTCCTGTTACTGAAAGTAAGGTCAGTTACTTATGTGGGTTATGATAGGGAATGTTAATTTAAATATAGATACCAGAGTGTGTATTGATCAATACTACTGTTCACAGCATCTCCTACAGATGCCCAGCAGCTTCCTCATGCATCAGTGCATGTACAGGAATAAAATGGCACATACACTGACATGGAAGCTTCTGAAGAAAAATATACATCTTTACTCATATTAAAATGACTTAAAATCTTGAAAATGACTGATGAGTCATCAGAAATGGGAGTCAGATTAGTAATTGGATCTAGTGGCATGAATTTCCATTGGTTTAGCGTCAGTTGGTCACGAGGCAAGACATCTACATCTGGGTCCAAGGAGTATTTGTCAGCTTCGGAATTTGTTGACGGTCCCTAACTAAGAACCTCCGGGCGAGAGAGGAGGGAGCGGAGAACGGCTGGAAGCGTTCCTGAATCGGATCAACCTGGAGCGAGACGCCGCGAAAATTCAATATCCAACTTGAAACTGACGTCACCGCGGTCGGTACAAAAACATCTCCCAGCTGTGAGAGCTACTAACAGCTTCTGTCTCACATTTCTTAGCGGAATAGTAGTAATAATAATAATAAAAAGACAACTCCTCTGTAGTTCTTATTGAATTCTAAAATGGTGGAATGCAAACATTTCACGCAGAGAAGCAGAAACACGATACAGACACAGTTAACGTCAGCCTCGGGTGAGGAAGGAAACTCTTCTTCTGAGCTCCTCGGTTCAGGAAAACTCACCTCTCAGCAACGGGACGGACACGGACGCAAACTTTAACAGCGGACTCCGCCATTTCTTCTCCAAGGAACTTGAGGGCGATAACTGAAAGGACGATGGAACAATATTTTAAACATGCACCGCTTTAATTTGATTGGACAACGCCATCACGTGGACTGAACCACGCACAGTGGTGGGGAAAATACGGATGTAATATTTTTGGAATTACTTTTTTTTTTGTCTTCTAATATAAAATGCCACAAATAGGTCAAATATGATCCGTCGTTATATCGATGATTAATTAACAATAAATAAAGAATAAATAGATAAGTATCAAGAGTTAGTGGTTGGCCGGTTAGTCGAGTCCAGAAGATCGTCAAACAAGTGCGACGGACTTGGTTGCGTCATAAGGCCGCGTTTGACGCACGTGAATAAGAATGAAAATAACACACAGTGCGGCGGCGTATTTTCTTAAACTGGGACAGCAACTATTTGAAAGAGGAGCAAGTGTTGGGTCTTGTTGAGTCTAAGTAGTCGGTGACTTTTCACGCCGCAGTTGGTAGTTTGAATTGGATCATTTTAGTTCAATGCCTCGGTCCTAAAGCAGAAATGTCTCTGTTTCTTGTCAACAGGTAAGTACAACCTGTCAGCGCTGGAGCATCTTGTGTCAGACGGGGTCAGTTTCTAGTTAACACGCGATAAAACAGCTAAAAATAAATAAAATAAAACATCAGCTTAGACTGGGTAGATCAACAAATACGTTTTGTAGCTTTTGAATAGATAGAACAACATTGCAAGCAACAGAAATCCAATATCGATCTACTGAGGAGTTCCTAAGTCTGTGGTATTGAAAACATCGGTTTCTCTGTCTTTTCAGGTATCTTGGAGACGAGGAGGACGGCGTCATCTCCAAGGTGTCCCATTCCCAAGCGCTGCTGACCAAACTGCAGCAGAAGGTGAAACAGAAGCAAAGACTGAGCTCATCAAAGCAGAGAGGATGGACTGGTGAAGAAGAAGCCGAGCAGCAGGAGGTTCCGTCGGAGGCCGAAGATGAGAAGGGAAGCAGTGAAAAGCATCAACAGCAGAAGAAGAAGAGGAGGAAATCAAAAGCGGGAGTTTTGCTTGATGCAGACTCTAACAAGTCTGAGCCTGTGGGGAAAAAGAAGAGGAAAGAAGCTGCAGATGGGAAGCAGAGGAGTCAAGAATCAGGTGGGATTTTCTGTCTCTTCGTTGGGCTCACGTGTTTCAGATTACTGTAAAATTTGTTTTACTGCTATTCTGTCCTGGTTGATTTAACGTGTTAGTCTTTCATTTCTGATGTTGAAGAGATCCCAGTCATAAAGAAGTCCCTTCAGCAGACCAACAGGAACTAACTAGTACTAACCCCTAACAGATAGTACTAACAAGAATAAACAGGGATGCACAATATTGGATTTTTGGTCAATATCCGATATGCCGATATTCTAAAATTTATTTGGCCGATAACTGATACCAATATCTTTTTCTATACCAACTTACTGAAACTACATGGCTTTCTCTACTGTGGAATTAAAATGCTACAGGAGGCTGACAAACGAAAAGTTTTGTTTTGATGTTGCGTTCTGCCTGATGGGCGAGTGTGAACTCGAGGTGGAACAAACCCAGAACATGTGTAAAATGTCTGACCTCTTTATCTCATCTATGATAGCTCATAGCGGTGAAGCTAGTCGACCCTGATACTTCTAGCGTTGCGTATGAGACAGAAGAAGCAAAAGTGATTTGAATGTTTTGTCCGTCACGCAGTAATGTTTTGACGTTTCCTTACTTTTTGTGTAACTTCTGTTCCATTAATGTTTTTTAGTTTTATCTTTGGATCTCAGGTCAGTCAGTGGCGGGTGTTTCTCCAGAGAGCTGCAGGGGTGAAACGGAGCAGGAACAGGAAGTGGAAAAGCCAAACAAGGACTCTTCTACAGAGACAGGATTCCTTGTCCTGGGAGGTTTTGAAAGCAGGCCTGTCCATAAGGTACAATCATGTAACGGGGAAAAAAACCTCATGGCTTTAGTAAAATAAAGATTCCTGCCATTAATTCTACATTCCTTGTTTTTCCCCAGGCAAAGCGGGTTCTGCCTCAGTGGCTTGCTGAGCCCGATGTCATTCACAGAGACATCAGATGCAATCTGGTTCCTGTCTCCTCTGTGTCTGGGGTTTCTGCTCAGCTCCTCAGGAAACTGGAGGCGAATGGAATCCAGCACTTTTTTCCAGGTGCGGTAGATTCACCTGGGGGTCACCCAGGGCAACTTTAGGAAACGGCTATTAACAATCACGCCTGTGTTACGTTGCATCGTTGCCTGTTATTCATCAGGTTCTGTGTGTCACAGATCATTCAGTCCCACTGACAGAATTCTTTGCATGCTTCCAAAAGCAAACTTGACATTTCTGCCAAATATAAGTTTTTCACAAGTTTTTTTTTTATTATTATTATTGTTATTTTCATTTTTTTTGTTTCCTGTGTTTGGATCTGAAGGCACCCAGTGTATTTTACCATTCTAACTGATCCACATGTGCATCATTATTGATGTTTACATGAGCCCAAACCTTTGCTTTTTATGCCTCCTAAATATTCTAAGAAGTACAACCTTTAGTACAATCTTCCAATCTAACCAAATACGGCCTAGATCAAGTATCAGGCAGTGTCAGACCTGGTGATGCAGATCTTTCAGCCCTCATCATCTTTTCTACTGCTCTCTCCTTTTTCTCCCCGTTTTACTTAATAAAAGTGGCTGATCGTTCACAGTCTTAAGTCATAACACTGCTGTGATCTGTTTTCAGTGCAGGCAGAGGTGATCCCGGCCATATTGGAGGGCGCCCAACACGGACTTCTGATTGGTCGAGGAGGCTACAGACCCAGAGATCTCTGTGTTTCTGCGCCCACGGGCAGCGGGAAGACTCTGTCGTTTGTCATTCCTGTCATTCAGGTGAGCAGCCAGTATTTGATCGAGCATCGCCGTTGCAGTTTTCCCAATGACGCGTGTGTGTTTCCTGGCAGGTTCTGATGGAGCGGACGGTGTGTGAGATCCGGGCTCTGGCCGTACTGCCAACCAAAGAGCTGGCGCAGCAGGTCGCAGCGTTCTCACCATTTCTGCACGTTTTTAAACCCTCACAGTGTTCTGAGGTTGATGTGTGTCTGGTTCAGGTCTACAAAGTGTTTGCGTCGTACGCCGAAGGAACTCCTGTGAAAGTGGCCGTGCTGGGGGGTCAGAGGTCGTTTGCCGCAGAGTGCGCTTCGCTTTCAGAGCAACGGTGAGGATGGCAAATTACGAGCTTGTCTTCAGTTATTGGTTTAAATATAATGTCCGTTTTCAAACTGTGTAACTTTAAAGGGGCAGTGTTCTGTAAAAGTCATACTTTTTTAGTCTCCATCTTGTTATGATGTTAATCTCTCATCAAAACATGCCTGGAGTTTTGCCTTGATTCTTTCATCCACTTGTGAGAAATCCTTTAATGTTCATGGCAACCATTCAGCTGTCCAAAACGGATAGTTGGTGTTAGCCCCGCCTTCAAGTACAAAGCTCCTCCTCTGCAGTGTCCAAGCTCTGTGGTTTTCTTCCACCTCACAGGGTTCCTCTGTGCCTTCCACACTCAGATCCTTCAGACTAGCCAGCAGCAATTAGCAAACATCTGGTGGAAAAAAATTGTTGAAGGATTAATGGAGGAGCCATGTTGTGATGACTTCTTGTAGTTACAGAAATTGGAGTTTCTTAAAGAGACGGAGGCCCAATTTCAAGATGTTTAATTACAAAACTAACGTCTTTTATCATGTTTGGTATGTGCGGCATTTTGAAAACAACTGAAGTTGGCAAAGCTTCTGGATTGGTGCTATAAAATATGTGCCTGGAAAATATATAATGGTGCACATTTTTTAAAAGCAGTGTTGCAAATCCAAAGCTAACAACTTTCTGTCTGTTTCAGAGGCAGTGTGAGGTGCAGTGCAGCAGACATAGTCGTCGTCACTCCAGGTCGACTGGTCGATCACATCAGTAAAAACCCGGGCTTCAGTCTGGAACATCTCCGGTTCCTGGTTGGTTCCAAAGAATCACAGCATTCTCTCCGCGTAGAGCAGAACTCTTCGGTTTCTGACGTCGTGCTGCGTCTGTTTCTCTCTCTGCGTCTCAGATAATCGACGAGGCCGACAGGATGATCGACAGCATGCACCAGTCGTGGCTCAGCCAGGTGCTGAAGGCGGTGTACTGCTCAGCGGCTGGACCAGAGGCCAGAACCCTGTTCAGGAGAACAGAGCCTGCATGCATCACAGCAGCCAGGTGGGTCCAAAAATACCAGCTGATTGTCTGCATGGCAGCATTCAGGGAGGCTGCAGATTGAGGTTCACTCACAAATTATTCAGAGTAGCCGCAGAGATTCCTGTTTAAAATGTCTTTACCGTTCAGATGGGAGTTCTGTAATTCATTCTGTTACGGGACTCGACTGACCGCTCAGTGAAGAGGCTTGGAGGAGAAGAAGAAACTTACTTGACATTTTCAGTCTCATCTTTAAGATCGTTTCCACTTTCCACCTGATCACACTTGGCTACAAAAAATATATTTTAGAACTGAATTAGGACTGAATCCAAAAATGTCATCCATTTTTCTCAATCCGTTCAAGTTTTTATTCTAATTTGATTTGGAGAAATCTGATCTTCTGACTTTTTGTGACATTATCAGTTTATTTTCATTCATATTTCTCATCCAAAAAGGGTTTTAGGAGAAAACATGTTTTCTAGAGTGTATTAATTAAATGTTGCAAACTTGGATTCTGTAAATTGAGTAATGCTGCGCCTGGTCTCAGTCTGTCTCCAGGTCAGATGCCGCTCCAGAAGCTGCTCTTTTCCGCCACACTCACCCAGGACCCGGAGAAGCTGCAGCAGCTGGGCCTCCACCAGCCGCAGCTCTTCAGCTCCGTTCACGGCCCCTCCGGCAGCGCGACGGCAGCAGACCCCGCCCACAAACACGACCGCTTCGACTTCCCCCAGGGCCTCACGGTGAGACGCCGCCTTTTCACTCCGATAACTGGAACGGGACGGTGAAATTCTGAGACGGTTCCTCTTTCCTGTCTGCAGGAGTTTTATGTTCCGTGCACGATGAACAAGAAGCCCCTGTTCATCCTTCACTTCATCCTGTATCTGAAGCTCCGTCCCATCCTCTGTTTCACCAACTCCAGAGAGACGGCACACAGGTCAAACTGACGGACTGACGGATGGACGGACTGCCTCGCCTCACGCCTCAGTGTCTGATCCGTCTCGTCTGCTTTCCAGGCTCTACCGTTTGGTGCAGCTGTTTGGTGGAGTGCAGGCGGCCGAGTTCTCGTCACGCCTCTCTCCCGGTGAGAGGAAGAACACCCTGAAGGACTTTGAACAGGGGAAGATCCAGCTGTGAGTCCCAAGCACACTGGATCGTTCACATGGGAGTCGTTCCAGCAACGGAGAGCGAGACGATTTAGTTTATTCTATTGCGACGCCAGCATTTCACAACAAATGTCGCTTACAAAAATAGCTGTCAATTCAGTCCCATGTGTTCTGAGAGCTGAATGCCAGGCCAGGGTTAGAACCTCTCTGCTCTCTGACAGGTTAATGTCGAGTCCTTTCATCTCCCTGTTGAGTTTGAGAGCAAAACGGCTATTTAACATCACTACTATCCACCCAGCAACACTGAAACGACGGCGACTTTTCCTGAATCTGATGTCTCTGTCTCTCTGCTGCAGCCTGTGTGACCGCTCTGCTGTTAACCTGATCTGTCCTCCTGCAGGCTGATCAGCACAGACGCTGCTGCCAGAGGCATCGACATCAAAGACGTCAAATGTGTGGTCAACTATGACGCCCCGCAGTACATCAGGACCTACATTCACAGGTCAGCAGCCTCCCTGACTCCTCCTCCTTCAAACCGCCCCTTCTCTTCCTGTCTGTCAGAAAGTGACGGTTTTGTCCTGCCGTCTGTCGTCACGCAGGATCGGAAGAACGGCGAGAGCTGGAAAACCTGGACTGGCCTTCACCTTCCTGCTGAGGGTTCAGGTACAGACACTGAACTGGAAGGAGAAGAGGAGAGCAGGGATTTCTGTCAAGAATAAATTAGGACACCCTTACATTTATTCCCACTTAAAATATGTTCACATGGTTTGTACTTGATTGAGTTTTGAAGGAGGTTTTCCCTGTTTTAACCCTTCCAGGCAGAACGAATCCAGCCAAATTTGCAGTACCGTAATTCTACCACACTTTGTGCTGTCTGAAAAATTTCACCAGTTTCTGAAAGGAGAGACGTTAAACTTTCCAGCCAATAGCAGAAAGTGAAATTAATCTGAGGGGCATTCTTTTAATTGTAAAAACAACTTTCTGGATATTGAAAGTTCCAGTTGTTATGGATAAATGGGCAAAAACTCACAGGACATTTAAAGAACTACTCACAATTAATGTAAGCAAAACTATCCAGGGGGAGATTTGAAACTCGGGTCATAAAGGGTTAAGTTCTGGTCAGAATAAGATTGTCCATGATTGAATTGATGATTGGTAAGAAACTGGATGACCGAATGTTTCTCTTTAGCAGTTTGAGTTTCTCTTTCATCCCTCAGGAGAATAATTTCCTTCGGATGGTGATGGAGGCAGGAAGCCCCGGGATTCAGAAGCAGATGGTAAAACCAGAAAGCCTGAAGGGGATGGAGGAGCGCTACGGAGCGGTCCTGCAGGAGCTGGCTGATGTCATCAAGGTAAACGGTCACAGTTAGCGCCTCATTTCACTGTTCAAGCTGCTTCAAACTCTTGAAAATAATATTTCTTAAAACACAAAATGGATTTTTCTTTCTTCCTTTCTGCAGGATGAGAGATCAAGATGTTGAAGCTTCAGGTCTTCTGCTGCCGTCACATTTCACCTGCGCTTCAGTTTTAATTTTGTCTTTGCAAATGGTCTCAGATGCTTTTTTTTTTTTACCTACCAGCTCATTTAATAAAAACTCCTGTAATCACTGCAGTTATGTTTTCTTTTTCTTCATCTTGGGATTTCTTGGCAGAACATGTTTTGGGTTCTCTAGTTCTCTTTGGGATGAACTCTATAGATGAGTATCTGTACTAACGCTGGGCAACCGGGAGGGCTTTTTCTTTTAAGAGCAATTTCTATTTTTTAAAATGATTTGGCTGTTTGATTGAAGATTATTAATGTTGTTTTTAATGGCACACACAAACACTTTCAACTGCAAAGATTTTATTTTCCTCATAGTTCCTCCAAGTGCAGATTTATTCACTCAGTCTTGCTTATAGCTTTAATCTGTACTCATTTCCGCCAGCAGGTGGCAGACGTGCACCGAGCCTTCTTTAGTCCAGTGATGTGTTGCCACACAGGATTACATTTTTCAGACATTTCTTCAAAAAGAAGCAAAAACTGAAGTTAAAATTAGATGGGACAACAAAAGTGATTTTATTTTAGAAAAACACTTAACATGCAAATCAAACAAGATGTAGCACAAGCTAAATAATGGCTGCTGAATGTGCTGATAGGTGAAGGCATGCACATATCGCCTGGCGCTCGCACCTCAGCAAACCATAAATGTCGGTCAAGATAAAAATACAAGACTTGCAGAAAGCACAGCAAAAATTTCCCACGTACACAGTGCCTATGAAATGTGTTCGCCGCCTTTTATTGCCTTTAATAATCAAACATTGATAAAATGAAAAAGAAAACACTCAAATATTAAAGTGAAAACTGATTTTGACACATAAAAAATGTTGGATGAAGTAAGCGATCGTATAAATATTCACCTCCATGCAGCCAGTGTTCAGCTGTTGCGCTTTGGCTGTTTGTCTTCTCGATATTTCATTTGACCTTCGTCCTTTGCAAACCTTCCCGGGTCTATACTCTCCTTCTTCTTCACGGTCTCTGGTTGTGATTTTGTGTCTGATTCAGGCACATAATAATACAAATCAAAGAATGGAAGGTTGACAGCCTTTGAGATGTCTTTTTTTCTATCCATCCCCTAACTGATACACTCACCCCTGATCTCCATGCCAACTGTTGTGAGGCAACTGTCACCACTTGGCTGGAATCAGGTCACTCACTTTGAAAGCGGTGAATATTTGTGCAATCACTCATTTCTGCCATAGATTTTGAAATATGTTACATACGTCTCCAAATATCAACAAGCAGTAAATATATATATTTTTAAAGAATCTAAGATGCATATCAACCTTTTGAGTTTTGCAATATTTGTCAATCTGTACTCAACGGGATCATCATTTATGCCCTTGATCACTTTTCAGATTTCATTGCAATAAGCTGGAAAAGATATTATATAATACAACATGCAATCTCTGATCAAGATGATTTGACATGAACAGTAGAATTACAGAACAGAAAGACTCCACCTCTCACTTCTTTTGATTAAACTGAACAAACACACAGCAGCAAGAACTCTGGAGATGAACACCATGTTTCACTCTAACTGATTATTCAGTCACATTAACCTGCTGCGGTTTTCCCCATTATTCTGAACAATAATTGTTTCTATCACTCAGACGCTGTGCTGTTAACTTTTCACATGGCAAAGAATACGCAAGAAATGAAAACATGGAAAAGGTTTTCCACTTACAAGTGACAACTGTTCAACATACAGGTAATTATTGGAAGAAGCTATATCATATCAGATATCAATGACTCCAACATCTAACAAATGACGTATTTGCTGGAGCTCTGAGGAGGAGAAAGACGCCAACGATCAGGGCTTGTTCTTCACAGCAAGGCACTGACAGATGATCACCAGCACTGGAAGACAAACAGTGGACAGATAAAAATATATATATATAAATATATATATATATATACGTACACTCATGGACCTATATGTAAATACTATGGAATAAAAGTTTAAGAGATTTGTGTTGATCTAGAAAGAAAACTTTCTGAGCAAATGTACCTGCAGTACCACAGGGAACCAGCAGAAGGCGCAGAATCAGAAGGTACTGATCAAGCAGAGGTGGATTCCCCACCTGAACTGTCATCTGTCCATATTTAATCTGGAGGAAAAAATGACAACACTGTATTAAATTGTATCTTTTAACAATTATTTGCTTGGCCGCCGTTTAGAGGCACGAATCACAGCCGCGTCAGCATAAAGACTGAACTTTAGATTTAATAGCTGAAGCCAAATTACAAGCAGCACCGCTGTGTGTGGTGTTTAATGTATCACCACACAAATGTTCAGATTGCACATTGTAGGTTAAAAATATTACCGTTAACTGGGAAAATTTGATATGGGTTGTGTTTTCTATTTGGCAGATGAAAAAGCTTGCTCCAGTATGTGTTTGGTTTTTGCCCTTCATGATGCAGGGGTATTGCTTGCCATCCTTATAGCCCCACACTGATAGCTCTTCTGTTGTCATCTCCAGGTTCCAATCTAGACACTGAAGAGAACAGAAACTAATTACAACTGAAATCTTCATCACATGTAGGCTCTAAAGGTCAAACAAAATCACCTGGATCATAACTTGGACGTTGTTTCCTGTTCTCCTCGTTATAAATGTGGGAAACTGTGGGTCTGGATCGTATCTTATTCTGACTGGGCAATACAATGTTTCATTGGCTACTTTCAAATCCACATCACAGTTTCTCCAGACAGATTTCCCTTCAGGTGTTTCATAGGTGAGATTCTGTAGAGAATTTGAAAACATTCAACAGTTATTAAATTTACCACCAGAGGATAATAAGGTGAAAGTGTTGGTGACTGAAGTGATTATTACAGCACAACCTAATGGAACAAAATAAGCCAATTAAATCTCTAAGGCATGAATATGATGTCAGTGACCATGGAAACTATATATTAGCCAAGTTCTGCATGTCTTCTTTGATGCAAAGACCAATAGGAGTTTTTCTATTACTGACAGAATTACAGATTTTCATTTTAGTATGGATGATAATTTAGACATTTCTGCATTAAAACCGATGTATTTTTGGTCTGTTATAATATTCTAATGTTAAATATTATGTATTAAAACCTGTTAAATGTCCGTCTGTGGAGCATTAACCTACCTAATGTATTACTGAAATACACGAGTGATTCATTAATATTCTAATCTAATCTAATAGTTGAGGACGAGTGTCAGAGTGACGCGGGCTCATAAAGGAAAATTACACAGGAGAAAATAAATAACATCTGGAATATCTTGAAATAATTCTTGAACTATCCTTCCTGAAAAGGCAAACATGCACATTTGCCTGCAAAAAAACGGCTGATTTCATCTGATTTCTGTTTTAAGTCAGCTTTAATTTTGTTTCAGTCAAATACAATGTGGTGCGTATTTTTGAATTAAAGAGCTTATGCCCCAACTCAATTAGAATCGATAAGAGAATTGATGAGGAATCTAATCCATAATGGAATTGGTAGTAGAGCCACACCAGACACAGAATGGATCCTTACAACAGTCCTCTACTCTCTCATAGTTACTACAGTTTGACACTGGAACACGCTTAATCTACAACAAAAGCCAAAGATTTAGAAACAACATGCAGTCTTGTACATGCAACATAAAAAACTAAAACAATTAAAATGGTTACCTGTTTTTTGAACTGCAGATATATGTGTTTATGATCCACTGGGTCCAGAAGGAGTTTTGAAAAAATGTTATCATTACCACTGGCCCTGTAGATCTCCTTTGGACATGCTGGATTATTGTTCTTGTCCATAGGAAGCTGACAAGAACAGAATAGATATTTACCATTTTTGTGGGGGGTTTTATGTCAAACCATTTCACATTAAAATTTTCACTTGTTGTTGAAATTAGCTAAATAATTCAACTTGATAGATTGAATTTCTCTTTGGTATCTGCACTCCTGCTGGGTTACGCTTGCTGTGGTAGGCGCTGGTTTCTTTTGGTCTTGTGCTGAAGCTTTATTCTCTGTCCATATGAATGCCTCTGTACTGTTCAGTCCAGCCTCTTCCAACCATTAAAAAACTTCTTGAGGGCGCTGATGGGGGCTTTTCGCCCATGGAGCCAAACTGGCTAGGACCGCCTCTGGCTGTGGCTGTTATGTAGCACCACCATCAGTGTGAGAATGTGTGCCATTAAGTACTTTGGAGTCCTCTGAATTAGTTATTTATGCTTTACTCTCTGTAATTATGTGCTGGTTACACAAGACCAGCTATGCTCGTGTAAGCTGCGTCATCATGGGTTCATGTTAAATGGCATGTTTGTGGGAGGGCGGCCTCTAGATTTGTGTCTTTATGCTATATAGGGAAGCATCTCTGTTTCTGTGGTTCAACACTGACTTTGTGATCTTATCTAGCGACAGATGAGCTGAATTTGCATCTATTAGCAGACCTTTAGAATGTACTAACAGTTTTAGCTCAGTTATAGTACACCCATAATTTGGGCAATTTTCAGTGTTGTTCACTTATCTGGGCTCAATAAATGGAGCTTGCCAGCAAATTATAATAATTTTGCTCATGTCTGTACAAAGTATGTTTATAGCTAAAAGTGAGTCTTATTTTTTAAATTTGGACAATGTAAATTTTAGCTTACATTTCACAATGGAAATGTACTTAAAAATGATGACAGTGAATAAAGCAGGAAAAGTACAGAGAATTTAAATACACATAAAAACAAATGCAAACAAAAATAAAATCCACCAGTTGATCATGAACTTCTATAAGACATTCATGCAAAACATAAAAGACGCCTACTAAAACGGATCAGCTGAAATCCACAGTATGCTCCTTTGTCAGGGATAAATAATGTAATCAATGGATTATTTTGACCTGCAATTGAGAGATTTGGTTCAGAGAAAAGAACACACTGACCCAAACAAACCTCTGTTGTCTCTTTTCAATAACCAGAGGGAAATCAGGGAGGGACACGCGGCTGGCAACAATCAAGGGTTAGACAGAACAACATGAAGACTCAATAACACAGAAACCTAAAATAAACACAAAGAAAATCCTCACTGAGATGAGATATAATATCTGCTCCTGAAACACAACCACTGACCATAATGAGCTGCCCGCTGCTTGTTCCAATGAAGAAAACCGTCCAGCTGCCCTGCTTCACCACCAACACAGAATCCATGTATTTCTTCTTGAACAGAACGGCCTTTGGTTCCAGGGACTTTGGTTCCGACTAAGAAATAGACAAATTATTACATCTGATCACTATTGATAATCTGATAAATATTTTACAAATCAGTGATTCTTCAGAAGTGGGACAAACTGGGCTTAAATTTTCCCAATTTTAAAAAATTATTCCTCAAGCTTATGTACGCAAATATGACAAAAATTTTTTTTAGAAATGTAAAGACGCTCAGGTGCAGGCTCCCAATTGCAACATTTTTTTGAAAATAAAAGTTTTAATGGACTTGACCCAGAACTTTGTCATCACCATCTGACAAAAATAAACATACAATTATTTTTTAATGACCCTATTAGAGACATTTTAACTCCGTTTTACAGACAAATACTTCTCAAGAAACAAAAGTTTTCCTTATAGACTTTATTAACGGGGCTGAATGCAAGTTGTGTGTGTTCCAGACTTATTATAATAGTAGTTATTTAGTGAAGAACCATCCAAATGGACATAATTCCTCATTGCATCAGATAAATATTCCTCAAAAGTATTTATGTCTCCTGCAGATACAAAACCAGTTGGTGGAAGTGGACGAGTTGAAGCAAAACATCAACATTGCTGTCCAAGTATATTTTCTTATTCAAATTGGTAGTAAATTTCTGACCAATCACAATTATTCGCCCTGGCTGGTGTCGAGTTCGGCAGGCAGATGCCTCACTGTGAACAAAGTGACACAATTTTCCTCAGTGGAGTATGTCAATGAGAGCGAATTTTTCCACTTTGAATGAAGTATGTGAGAGCCTTTCTGTCTTCGTTTAGTATTTTACAACCTATTCTTACTGGGTTGGTATTTATACAGAACTGGGATTAGAATAGATTAGAAATATTCTTTGGTGGCAAATGGGCACAAATCTTTGTCAACACTCTTCTAATGTTGAAAACACAAAATCGCGGTGGTTTTAATTAAATTAAAATTTTGTCATTTTAATTCAAAATAAAAACTGCTTTATGCTGGCTTGTATAAACGTACAAATATGTAATACCTACGTGATTTGTAGTTGTTTAATAACGTAAGTGATTAAAAATTTGAAATGTTTAACTACCACAAAAAATTGAATTGGAATAAATATGTGATGCTGCGCAGCTTTTACAGCAACTCACCGGGTTGTTTGGCTTGTTCACCGATGAATAAAAGTCTGGATCTTTATTCATCTCCCTGTTGAGATCAGGACTGATGTCAAACAGCAGCAGCTCAGTGTTGCTTCCTCCTCCGTCCACACTGAACACTCCACTCCACAGGACCTGCTGTCCACCTGGGACCCGAGGACGCCAGCAGTCTGCTGTCTTCACCTCCAGAGGAACTGAGAGTCGCTCCATGAAGAGACTCCAGAGTCTGAGTTTTACTGGTTTCAGCCTGAAGCCAGATCAGACGGACTTTGTTGCTTTTACCTCCTGATGCCACGTTGGAGAACAGATACACTGTTGAGTTGATCTGGAATCCGTCCACAAACTCTACTGCAGCTTCAGTTTGAATCCCAGGTGAACTGCTGCCTGACTGATCAAGTCCAGAAAATAATCCTCCATTCTGCCTGTGATATGTGTTGTGAAGGTTGATTGTCTTTAAATCAGCGCTACAGTCTGTCTTGAGTCTAGGGTTCTTTATCGCTGTCAGGATGTAAGTCTCAGTCTGACCTGAATCCTCCTTCACATCCACCAGAAAGCTGACAGAACCACTGCTGCTTCTCTGAGGTCCCACCTGGATGGATTCACTGTAAACCAGCTTGGAGATGTTCTTCAGGTCCAGAATCTCACAGTGACAGTTTCGTTTTTCATTCACACCACAGCTCATCAATCTGTTGTTCTTCTCAAATAAGAACATGTTAATGCTAAAATTTGAGGGAAGCTGAGCCGTCACAGGGGTCATCTTCATGTTGACCCACCGATAGAGTGTCTTTGAAGTAGCGACATAAAGAATGTTGTTAGCCACAACCACCTGTTGAATTTCCTCTTCAACTTTGAACGTTTGCTCCTCCAGATTCAAAGCAGATTCTCCACAGATCAAGTGAAGCAGACAGAGCAGCAGGATCATCTTGTTCTAAAGGAAGCGGCTCTGGAGTGAGGACAGGCTGCAGGTGGGTTTGATTCTTGTGTCTGTGCAGAAATGTGGGTAAAAGTGCTGCGACTGTGTTAGAAACAAGAGGGCGGGAACTCACCTTCACGTCATCTTCTCTTGTTACGTTTCAGCCAAAGTCCTGTTCAAAGAATATTGAAGGAAAATTCATCTAAAAGCTTCACTGTTCGACCTTTTTAACAGATGTATTTGTGTATGCTCACTCTGTTTCTGCTCCTTGTGATTTAACTGAACAGATTTAATTGGATTGTAAAGTCAAAAATGTAAGTTTTTTTTTTATTATCATTATTAAAATTAATTCAAAATCTGGAACAACAACTGTTTTGTTTTGTCCCTGGACATTTGAAATTTTCTTTTGATTTTTCTTGAGGGATGCAGAGAAACATATTTAAAGTTTCATCCAATTTGTCAGTCAAAAACAGATTTTCTCATAATGTCAAAATTAAATAAAATTATTAAAGAATCGTAACTCTCCTTGTACTTAAATAGAAAATATAAACTTCTAATTCTGTCACTTTATTTTACTATAATTTATTTTTGTTTATCCCCTTTTTGCCATAAAACACTTCTACTAATGTAGAAGCCCCTGTGAGCTCATGATGCCATTGTTCTTAGTGGGATCTGTAAAATACATAGGTGAAAATATGGCCCGTTGTGAATATTGCACATGTTGAATCATAACTCATTTTGGCTCCAGCTGAAATTGTCACATCACTTTTCAACATCTCTCAGATAGATTTGTATTTTACTGTGGTACACTGCAGGGTTTCACTTTACTTCAGAGTCACATAAAGTCAGCCTTTAATCACCTGAAGATCATCTCCAGGTTTAGAGGACTAATGTCTGAGCAAGAGCTGGAGCACTCGAGTTATAAAAATGCTTTCTTAAATTTTCTCTTTCATCAAGAAGTCTCTGAGAAACTCTGCAAACCAACGTTCATACCAACTTCTGTGGTGACTACAGATTTTTTACATAGATCTCTGAAATGTCAGTGGTTTTAACCACATTCTAGATGTTTAGTCAAAAACTGCATACACATTTTTTCATGACTGCAGTTCTTAAGAAAGTTGCACAAATGTATCAATACTGGTGCCATTTAGTCAACTTGTTTAGCACTTTTCTTTTTAACAATTGTAAGGTACATTTTTAGAAAAACACCATTAGTATGGGGTTCCATTTGTGTCAAAAATAGTATGTGTAAATTTTGTTGGTCTATGTTGTTGCTATGTGTCTTTGGTTGATGCATATGGTCCCAATGTTTTATGTTGATATCGCATATGTGGATGTTGCATATGTATGGGGTTCCATTTGTCTCAAAAATAAGTAGACGTCATATGTGTATATGTTGTTGGTCTATGTTGCTGCTGTGTTGCATATGTAGATGTTGCAACATAGACATACACATATGCTTTATATATACATTGGCTCCCATTTGATCATTTCGTCTGTGGAATTTTTGAGCTTATTACAATATATCATAAAGCTCATGCTAATACAAGCTCAAACTTGTATTAGCATGATACAAGTTCAAACGGTCCGTTCTAGCAGTGCTATTTTAAACAATACAAAATCCATCGACACAAATAAGTATTTTTCATGGGTGGAAATAGAATTTGTATCATCCATGACATCTTTAGTACATCTGTGCATCTGTGTGCACAGAACTTGCTACTCTGCAGGATGTTCCCACTGATATAGATTTGTACTCTGGCTGTGTTGTCCACTTGATGAGTGAAGTAAGTATTACTAGATGATGACGTTAATCGACAGATTTTCACCACCCAGGATACTGGAAAACCATAGATTCCTTCTAATAGACACCAGAGCATTAAAGAACTCCAATAATTGGGAATGTTTTCCTCAGTTTAGGCAACAAAGTGGAGAGCTGGCCTCTCCTAAGTAATGATCTGTTAATGGGAGACCTCAGGGATGTTTACTCAGTTCTTGTTTTGTTTGCCTCTGGTGTCATATGACTGCCTTCTTACGAACAACAAAAATTATGCTTAACAAATGTGCTGAAGAGGTAATAGTTGTCAGTTTGCACTGGCAATTTGTGATACGAATGGCATGGGCATGACTGGCTTCCCATCCCAGAACTGCCTCCAGGTTTTTCTTTTCATTGCAAATGTTCTTTTATAAATCTTTCCTGCCTGTATCAGCAATGGTGAGCTGACAAAGGCAATGAATGGATGGATAGCAGCTGAAGAACCAGTGGATTTCTAACAAATTAGAGTCTTGTCACCCAGCGAGAGCACGATGAGGTTTTGGCTTTGGTGTAAGGACATCGTGGCCACATCGGCACTCACCGATGTGATAGATAAGCTGTAACTGCTGCTGTTCGGCTCACCACATCACAAACAGGAGCCAGAATGTGGTGAGCTCTCATGTTTCGTTACACGCCATGATGAGCACAACTTGTTCTCAGTGAACTACGGAACAGATCTCACGTCTGGGCCAGTTTTTAATGTATCTGCACAGTTTTAGTACTTTGGAAAGGAAGCCAAAGACTTCTGAAGAAGCAGATGTCATCGCTTTCATTTGAAATAACAGACAAAACAAATCACTAGGTATATATAAATAACTTGGGATCACTCCGGATCAGAGATCTATTTGCTCATCAGCACGTGTAATGACCTTAAAGTGATCAGTTTAACAGGCGAGTCATGTGCCAGCAGAGGAAAAAGCTCAGGACTGAGCACACATCCCTGAGGGTTTCCATCCTCCTTTTGATAGA
Source organism: Poeciliopsis prolifica (assembly GCF_027474105.1). Classification (NCBI taxonomy): domain Eukaryota; kingdom Metazoa; phylum Chordata; class Actinopteri; order Cyprinodontiformes; family Poeciliidae; genus Poeciliopsis; species Poeciliopsis prolifica. The sequence continues at coordinate 3,937,409 of NW_026562417.1, read as the reverse complement.
TTTGCTGCATTGATAGTTTGTGTCACAGGAGAGGCCAGCTATTGTTAACTCTTAGGCTACTATGCTCCATGAATTGAGTGTGTTATATGCAGCTCTGATTGTTGAGTGTTTCACCGTTGTGTATCTGGCTTTATTAGTTTAATACAACATCTTGTTTTATTTTGAGCACTAATTTCCTGACTCATTTCTCAACTTCCTGAGTTTACCACCTGTAATCAGCCTTTGCCACACATTAATGCAGAGTTGATGCATGCATCTGTATCAGAACATCATTCTGCGTAATATGTTCTTATGAGCTTAATTTTACAGATGGCAAAGATCTCTTGAATTCTGGCACCGGATCTAATTCCACATATTTTTTAATCCGTGCACTTCAAGTTGTTTACTATCAGCCTTGTTTGAATTTAATATGCATGTAAAATCCAAACTTTAATAAGCATGTTTTATAATGTCTAATGCTAATCTAGAAAAAATTTGACAAATAGGCTCATCTAACGTAAAGACATATCTGTCACAATTGTGATTTGAGGTTGAATCAATGGTGTGACAAATAGTTAAATCCTGCATGACTTTCTGAAGTAGTTCTCAGAAAATCATGCATCTTTTGCAGGTATTTTTCTTGACATCTAAACCGGAACCAACGCAGAGATATTTCAGGAGGCTATGTGCTGTTTTTTTTTCTTTTTTCTTTTTTTAGGTGCCGCAGAAGATAGAGATAACACTGGGTCAAAGAAACTCACAGACAAAGAAACTGTCAGATGAAACAGAAAATAAATCTGTTGAAGGTATTCAGATGTAAAAAGACCCAGGATAGCGTTTAACTTATGTTTCTACTTTATCATCGTCACTCCTTGAGGAAAGTGTTCAATTGCTCCTGGTTTGTTAGATCACTTTGCAGTCAGGCTAATTTTCATCTTTAGCATCTTGGCTAAAGTGTTGTAAATATGTACCTTGTCTTGCTAAGCCAAAGAACAACCACAAATTTGATCATGTTATTTTGTTAGAGGTAAATATTATAGGAACAAAACACAAGACTTAAAAAAATTCAAATTGTGTTTGTTCCACAGGGTACTAGTCTTGGGTTGGTTGATTTTTGCATGCTCTCTATGAGCAAAACGCCATCCTTATGCTTAAACAAAGCTATTTCAGTTGCTGTATTTGATATGACTTGAAGCTGACTGCACACATGTCCGTGTTTTGTTTTCTTGATGCTCTTGACTTAAAGACACAAATGTAATTGTATGAAAACTCAGTCATGAATGGGTCAGTACCTGAACCCATGGTGTGCGTTCATTTCCTTCCGCTCTCAGTGCCTTTCAGCAAAGCTGCAGCACTTTTAGACACATCTTTGTAAGCACAGAGACCACAGTGTCAACCAGAAGATCTCAGAGCTGCATCCTTTGGTACAAGATGATCTATTTTCTGCTCGGTCTGCTTTGCTCCATCTGGGGAGAACCTGCTCAGTGTCTGGAGGAGAACAGAGATTTTAACTTTGAAGGTGACCTCCGTCAGCTCGCTGTGGGCAACAGCTCTGTCTACATCGCTACAGAGGAGAAACTTTACCAGCTGAGCCATGACCTGACTCTGATCTACAGCCTGACCCAGAGAGGGACCTTAAAGAGTGGGGACCAACTGGATGAAGAGGAATTTTACAGAAACCCCATGAAGACCTGGAATGCAGCTTTCAAAGTGAATGTTTTTTTACCATTTGAGAAAAATGACACATTGATCAGCTGTGGAGTGACTGGAAACAAACGCTGTGGTTATTGTGAGATTCTGGACCTGAAGAACATCTCCAAGCTGGTTTACAGTGAATCCATCCAGGTGGGACCTCAGAGAAGCAGCAGTGGTTCTGTCAGCTTTCTGGTGGATGTGAGACCAATGAGAGTCTGATGTTCCACATTCCCAGGAGAATCAATGAAGCTGTGGTCCAGGTGTGTGCCGTCCTGCCTGATGGGAGCTGCCATGGCGAAGCTGATGTAACCTACCAGTCAGCGCCATCTTGTACTGGAGTTTCACCATCCGTCACCTGGAGAAGGTAACAGTGTGTTTAACGATACTGTCAGATTCCTCCATTTTCTAACACTATAACCACAAACTGCAGTTTACTTTACAGAAATTTCATATGATAGACCAGCTCAAAATATTCAGTAATTAAAGTGGAAGAAAAATTATGGATGGTTTTAGTTTATTGACACCAATTTTGTCTGATTTGAAGAAGGTGGGACGGTGGGCAGCGGGGGCAATGTCACTGAAAACCATCATCAGTCTCAGTTCATGCAAATGACAAAATGCTTGCAATGAAAATCCTGTTCTTTTCATTTCTATGGAATTTATTATGTCATTTTTCCAATCATGGGAATAACATTCCTGGACATTTTTATATATTTTCTGCATCATCCAGTGGGAAGAGGAAGATCACGATCACAGGATCCAACTTGGACACAGTGGAAACAATCGTACACAACCAGCATGATCGAGACCTGGATTTTTACAGGGGCTAGAAAACCCCGAAGAATTCCCCCCGCAGCTACCAGTACCTCCTGAATACGTTAACTCTACGGTGGGTCTGTGAACACACACATACACGCACGCCCACACACACAGTGCTCTGTCAGACTTCTTCCACGTAGTTTCAGTCATATGTGTGACAAACTGCTAAGTTATCAGGTTTAATAGTAGTCAGGAACAGCCAAGTGCAGTTTTTCTGTTGTGTGTCTAACTTGTTATTGTTCAGAGCCTGTGTGACATAATTTACTCCTTTGATCATTTTTAGTTTATTTGTTTAATATAATCACATCAATGCATTAGGTCAAATCTGTTTTTTTTTTATTATTGTATTCGACAATGAATATTTATGAATTCTCTGCAGACTCTCATCTATAAAACACTTCCTGTTAAGCCCTCTGAGTGGAACGGGGCTGGTGTGTATATGAAAGTAGCCAATCAGACATTGAGATGTTCAGCAAAAATGTTCCACTATCCAGACCCTCAATTTAACAACTTCAGAGCCCAGAGGACAGAAGATAATATCAAAATCACCACTCTGGTGAGTTTTATTCTATTTTATTATTACTTTATTTATCATTCTTCATGACAATTAGATTATAAAAGATTTTTTTAAAGAGACGTAATTTTGTTTCTTTTTTTTTTTTCAGAAAAATAAAGACAGACTGATGATGACAACAGCCGAGTTGTCAATTTGGGGCATTAAGGATGAGAAGCAGTATCCCTGCATCCTGCAGCTTAAAGATGACAAATATGAAAATAAAACTCACAGTCCCTTTGTACAGATTCTGGTCTGTGAGATTCAAAACACAACCGGTGTCGTATTTAATCAGCTAAAGGTAAAACACTTTCTCAAACAACTTGCTACAATTTGAACTGTCTTGTAATTATAAGTGCTGGAACAATTATTATTTATGATTACAAGTATTGTTATACTGTTATTATTATGTAATGCTATTATGAAATACGACTCATACGTTTTAAATATGCTTTTAATTTTTCATTTAAATATTCAGTTTTAAATAACATTTCTCACATACCTCCAGATTATGTATGGAGAAACAATAGTGCAGGTGTGGAATCCATCTTTATTGGATCAGAACCTTCTCGTCCTGCGCCTGATGTTCCTCCCCTCTGTTGCTGTTGGTGAGTTTGTTTCACGAACACCACTGACGATATGGTTCACTTACTGTTCACCTCATCTTTTAAAATGGTCAATTTTAGGGGTTTTTTTCCCACAATTCCACGTTACAAGTACTACCTACACTAGTCAGTGTGGAGAACTAAATGGGGGACAACTGTTGGTCTTTCAGTGCTGATGATCATCTGTCAGTGCCAGAAGAGACGCGTCATCAAGAAGACCAAGCTCTGATCATCTCTGCTGCGCCTCGAACGTCTGGGTGAAATGCCAGATGTTTTGGATAGAAAATGTAACGAAAGCTCAAGACAGCATGCAACGCAAACAAAAAGCCAGTTCAGTCTTCCAGTGTCACTGGTTGACGGGGAAGTAAATGTTATATAATCTAATTTGGACATCCTGGGAGAGGAAGGGAGTTATAAATGAATACCACTCTTCAGTTTTATTTCTAAAAAGTTTGCTTTTGTAAAAAAAAATATATATAGATTTTAAAAAAACATGCATCTCTTCCCTTTCGCTTGACAACTATGCACTGATTTGTGTTTTCACATGACAAAATATGACTACATCAAGAACTATAACTCTTGCAAAGCTCTTTAAATTTACAGATATGCTACAGAAGTTTTTTTCTCTCACACTGGTTATATCTTCTGTCACTTCCTGGCAACAACTGGAGGATTTTAATTGGTGAAAAAATTGTTTCTGACTAGTTCAATATACTTCAGGAAGCTGTTATTTGGGAGCGCAGTCTTCCGGTAGCAACAGATATTGCTAAATATACACTCAACATTTCTAACTACTACTAGGCATGTGTGCATATTACACAGTTACTTATCTTGACATCAGATTGTGCTCACATATCAACATTTCAGCAACTTCATTTGCAATTTTTCTATCACCACAGAAGTTAGAGATAAAACACTTTCTGAAAGATACCCACAAATTAAACAGAACATCAAAAATAGTGTTTCATCCATCTTTGCACTGCATTAGACTTCACTGGCCTGAAAAACAAAAATGTATGAATAGGAAAAAAAAATTAAAACGTTTCTGTCTGACTCACAGACAAATGTAGGAAAAATATTATTTATACTCGTGAAAGAATTATACCTGTCCTTGTGTTTCTTCACCATATTTACATGAATTGCCAACTGTAACACAAATGAAAACACAAAGTAAAATAAACCTTCTCCATGTTCATCAAACCCTCGCTCTGTGATGTGTGTCTCTGCCCAGTTGCCATTTACTTCTCAAAAACAAAAAAGGCAGATAAATATACCTGTAATGAGAATATTTAGATCATCCCCACAGATTGTCACAATGATATTTACCAAATTAAGATATAAAAGTTTATTTTTATTTTATTTTTTTTACCTGTTTTTGCTTAAGGGACTATTTAAGCAAACAGTCCCTAAATGTAAACATGCATTTATGCATGTTTATATGCATAAATGCATGTTTATATGCATAAATGCATGTAAATATGCACTTATGCATGTTTACACGCATAAATGCCCAACTGGAAGTCGGCAATGTTTTCAGTAATTTATGTTCATGGGAAAATATGTTTTAGTAACAGACTTTGGTACTAAGCCACCAAAGTCGATATACTTACTTCTGAAACTAACTCTGAAACCATACCTCAGAAAAACCCTGCGGTGAAAGCAAATAGACATCTCTGGTCTCTGTGTCAGTAAAAGCGTTCGGGTGACAAACATGTCTCTCAGGAAGCGGTCATGTCTCAACCATCAGCCCACAGCTGATGGTTGAGACATAAACCATCAGCTGGAACCTGCTGCAGATATAACAGCTCTGTTCTGGAATGGTTGCCCGTAAATGATACTAATGTTAATGTAGCACTGCTATGTGGGGCTAGACTGGTTACCCCCCAAAAATGAGAGAGAGAGCAGCACACCAAGAGGGAGTAGTGTGGCTGTCCAGAGTTTATATTTACTTCATATCCAACAAATCAACAGTCAAAATAAAAAAAACAATAACTGACTCTCTAAAGGCAAAGCTCAATTCTTTAAGTAGAGATCAGTTAAATAACTCACCCTGTATGCAACAGAGTTGCAACCACATTTATAAACCTAGCTGCAAAAATAAATAATCTTACACACATCCCTACTCTTTAAATTAAATGTCCTAATTTCACAATAGAGTAGCAATAAATTTATTACTACTTCGTGATGATACACAAATCATCTTGAGGAACACTCTCAGACAAGTACTTAACACGTTGTGATTATGTCAGCATATTGTATACTGCAAAAAAAAAACTATGGTAAAAAATGGTGAAATACCGACACTTACTGACTGCAATATCCAAAACATTTTATTACCATAGAAAATACATGGAATGACCGTAACTCAAAACTGCAACAACAAAAACAAACAAAATCTGTGAATTTACAGTAAAAAATGGTGAAATACCAACAGTTACATCCAAAGCATTATACTAGCATAGAAAATACATGGAATTGCAATAACTCAATAAACATTTTTCAAGTAATTTTGACAGTCATGAAATGTAGAAAACACAGAAATATATTGTAAAAATATAAGGAATTGTAAAATTCATAGCAAAATATTGTAATATTGCCAGCAGTGAATCATCCTAAAATTAACGGTACTAATTGGCCAAAATCTCTAATTTTGCTGATATTTATATCTACAATGTAAAACCTTAAACCAGACTGTAAAAGTAACTTTTACAAAGAATAGAATGCTGGTGTGATATTTTGGTTTCTTTTTTCAATAATCCCTTTTATTCATCAAACTGAAATCTCAAAGGTAGACCAGATCGATATCTGGCGATCCATTGACTTCAAGGCAAATTCCTACAGCTGACGCCGCCATCATTTATGAGAGACTTTCATTAAATATTGTATTTGGGATTTCATGGATTTCTCATACATTAAGAGAACTGCATGTTAGGTCCTGCTGCTTGGATGAAGCAGATGTTGCAATCGCAGCTTCCAATTCAGAACATGGCTAAAGGGCGATTCCACCTCATTTTTTACTACAGTCAGCGTCTTTAATTTACTCCAGCTAAAAAAACGACATCTGTGATGTAGCCCTGTATATGAATTGCATCAATCACAGCTAACAGCTCGACTGTGTAACCTGTTGGAGTTACAGAGAGTAACTTCCTAACTACCTGAGTTAGAAAAGGTCCAAACACACCATGTCAAAAGCATTTCTGGTTCCCAGTGGTAGGAAATGTGCTCATGTTCACACTGCTGTTACCGCGGTACATCAGACGTACACCACTTCCGTACACTCTGAAACGAGAACAAGTGTTGTTATGGTTTTGTTCAAAATATTTTCCATTTTCGATGTGTCCCGAAAAACATTCAAGTTGAAGGTCTTAGTGTATTTATTGTTTGTTTCATATCGCTGTATGAAATGACTACTTTGAATGATTTGGATTCTCTTTTGTGATTCTGCTCTCTTTGTAGAATTGACATGGATTCTGTGGCTTAACATTCTTCCTCTGTTGGTTCTAACTCCCTGCTCTTCCCACTTCCAGCTGATCAGTAACCATGTACCAGCACATCAAGGCTCCTTTTGATAAAGTTTGAGTGGTATATAAAATCTCATTTCTCATGCAGTTCACTAAGTGACATACGATGAAGGTACATCTCAAAAGTTTTTTAAAAGTTCAGTATTTTTGTCAGCATTCTCTGTGCACTTTAATATTCGTCCAAAAAACAAAACCAAAATAAACCAAAAACTAATGAATTGTGTATTTTTGACCAATAAACGAATCACTGAAAGTGTGCATTTGCAGCAGTAGGAGAAAGCCCAAAATACTGTTTGTACATGAACAATAATATTTTAGCAAAAATGCTCTTTCAATTATTCTCAACATTTACAAGTTCAAAGCCAGGAAGATGTTTTTGCACAGATCAGAAGCATTATTTGCACGCACATTTGTCATCTACTACAGTAATATAAACATTGAAAAAGAAAACAACAAAATGGTTCAATCAGCAAAGGCGCAAAACAAACAGGCAGAAGCAAACTAATCCACTACTGAGGGCCCAACTGTTATAATCTGATGCTGCGACTTTAACAATCTGTGTTTGATCTTCAGTCTATAAATACGTCTCAGCAAATAACCAATTATCTCAGATTGCTCTAAGCTCCGCCCCCTTTCCCAGATTCCACCACTTCTGGTCTACAATGCTGTTCTGAGCAGGACAGGCCCCAAATCGAGTTCTGCTTAGGGCCCCATGTGGGCCGGCCCTGAAAACATCAAAACAGATTTTTTGATTTTCTGAGTTCATTTCTAAAAAACATGATGTTTCAGAAAGATAAAGGTTAGAGAAGTTCAGAAAGATACAAATAGAAACACCCCTCTTACTGAAGTTTTTCTTCCAGAAACCGTCGGGCGATCAGAGATTTCTCTCAGTCCGTCTTTTCCACACACAAACAATCACCTGCACTGGAATACAAAGAGGTTCTCAGTTGGAACTTTGACCTTGATTCAAACAATACTGCAAATAAAAATGTCCTAGTGATTATTTTGATCACATTGACTCATCATATAATACAATATTCATTGTGTTGGAAAATGCAGATGGAACGTTGTATGTTATTTGGCATTTGGTGCAGTCAGTGGGCCAAAACTAAACATCAGTCATGTTAATGTACTTACCAGCAACAACACAGGGTATTAGCAAGAGCCGCAGAATCAGAAGGACTTGATGAAATAAAGACAAAATCTGTAGATTTATTGTTTCCTTTCCGTATTTGATCTTGAAAAGAGAAATACAGCTGATGTAAAAAGAACTTTAATTTTGAGTTGTAAATCAGAAGAAAAGATAAATCTGTAAATGAATCTCCTGCATCTCTGAAAGGTTTTTTTGCTCAACAATAGGCTGGTTGGACTCGAATAACTGTCAAGCTATAAAGGGCAATTATTAATAAAAGTGGTCACTTTAATCAAGAGTGAAAAGTTGGGACAGCATCTGATTATCAGGAACTACGCCAAACTGCTCTTAGTCTCTGACATTTATTGATAAATGAAAACCTGTCTAGTGAAACGAGTACAGAACAATAGATGGAGTTTCAGCTTCTTATTCTGATCAACTGTATCAATGAAGCAGATCCAGTGAGACACTGGGTTGGATATAAACATTTATACTGTTGGATCGAACAACATTCAGTCCTACCACACATTTATTTCATATATTTTAAGCAAACCCACACATTTTACTGTTACATCCATTTTAGTGAAGCATGAATTTACATTTACCTTTATGTGTCTGAAGTCATCATTTTGTGAACCTTGGACCTCGCAGATGACAGTCTCTGTTTTGTCGCCGTTTTCTTTGGATGTTATGATGCAGGGATATTGCTTTTCATCCTTCATGACCCAAACTGACAGCTCTGCTAGCTCCATCTCCAGGTTGTCTGTCTTTTTCTGAAAGAACAAAGACAAGAGTATCACCTTTTGTGACCTTTCGTCAGGTGATCATTTATACTGGATTTACAAAAGAAAAAAAGCACCCTTACCTGGATAAAGACATGGCTCTTCTGCCCCGTGCTCACAGCTGTGAAGCTGATAAACTCTGGATCTGGATGGTAGGTCATCTTTTTAGGGCACTCTAAGCTTCGATTGGCTACTTTCAGAAACACGGCGCTGCTGGAGCGCCCATCATTCTCGGCTGCTGGTGTTTCGTAGACGAGTCTGAAAGGAATTTGGGACACCCTCACCGACCCATTCATCAAATTCACCTTTTTGGCTAATTGTTAGCGAATAGAACTACATTAGCAACTTAGCTTTCAAGCTTGGAGATTAATCTGACTTGTTTGAGTTCAGAGCAATCAGAAAGGATATTGCTTAATCTAAGCTGCGACATTCAGATAGCAGGGTCAGAATTAGATGCAAACAACATAAAAACGAAAATGTCTCTTGTCCTGTATTGACGGAAGCTGGTGGTGGGTAATCACGGAGGGCATATGTCTTCCTGCCACACTTTGGGCAACTTAAACACTGTAGCCTCCTTGACTGCTGACCACAGTCATCACTCTCAGGATGGTCATGCAGCATGTCACAAAGTTTCAATAACATCAATATGGTTTCTTGGCATGACTCTGTACTCACTCCAGTCACCAGATAGCAATCTGATGCTGAAATAATGAAGCTATGTCAGTTTGCCAGGTCACGGTAAAATCTTGCAGTATTTTGTGAAGATTATGTAGTTAAATGTGTGGTAACAGTCAGATTAGCCGTGCAAAAGTACCTGATAGTTGCTGTTTGTGGTAAACACAGCTTCCTGTGTGGTGTGGCTGTGTGTGCGATCCCCTCCACCAGATCCAGATTTGCTCCAACTAGAGTGACTTCCCTGTTTCCGCTGCCGGCCACGGAGCAGCAGTAGGAGAAAAATATGTCAGATAAAAAATAGCGTTTGTTGATTAGATTCAAATAGGATTGACTCGTTGGTCTAAGTTTATATTAGTGCATACATCCCATGAACAAATGCCACCAAAATCAATTCAAATGAATTTCTTACAAATAGATACACAGAGCTCTACATGTCAGACACTTCAAAGTATAGATTTAGAAGGCAGATTTTAATTCAAATAAATTTATTTTCAAAACCAAATCCAAATTTCATCTTCAATCATAAAGTTCTTCCCTCAGATTGCTTGATGAAGAGCCGCCTCACATCTCAGGTTTTTTGGAGTAATCTCTGAATGCCTGTTGCCTGCATGGTGCTTCCTGGACGAGCAACTCAGAAATGAAACCATAAAACAGAGTCTCGCTCTATTCTAGAAGGGGTAATTATTGCTCCAGAGCAGATAAAAAACTTGATTATTTCATCTGATTCCTTTATTGTTCCTGTCGTGCTTCAGTATGTAAGATCTTGGTTTTTTATTGTTAGTTGCTCGATTCCTCCAATCACTCACTATTACTACCCATGCTCCTGATGCTGCTCTTCTGAAACTCCGCCCTGAAAATTCGTCTCGTCGTTCATCACTAAAGAACCATCTCTGCACTTGGGGTTCTTCACAAACCGTCAACATGACAAAATGACTTATATATTACATATATGAGGCTGTAATTCTTGTATTTTTAAATTTGAATCCAATTTTTGGTATCATGGAAGATTCTTATTCCTAAATGTCATGTTTTTATCTTTATCACCTATAAACAGAAAATCATCATAATGTTTAATTATGATGAGAAACGCTTGAAAACATCAAACTGTGTAATTGGACTATAATACTATATTTCACAAGTTATTGAAATTAAAAAACATTTTAATAATGATCCAATTTGTCAAATATGACTATAAAAGTTGGAATATCATATTTCGCAGCATCGCTGATGAGGTACAGCTGCAGTAAATGTTGCACATAAAAGGTTTAAATACCTCCTCCAGCTGATGCTTGGTAAGATGTTGGTGCACACTGGTGATGATTGATAGACGACTTTGGCGTCGCCATAGCAACTTTCATCTGGGAGTAGGACACACACTCTGACCACACCTGTAGTTTGGACTTCAGGAAGGTGGAACAACAGACTGAGACCACTGTTGTTCCACACAGGAGACCTGATCAGAGAACACAGAGAGAAAACAGTATAGACAGCGCCACAAGATTAACTAAAAAACATTTCAATTGGAAAACCAGTTAAAAGTGAAAGTATTTATTAAAAATTATATGTTACACAGTATTGTATAGACAGACTCACTCCTTTGGGTCACAGTCCAGGTCTGCTTTAATCCTGACTCTGGTCACATCTCTGAGGTTACGACCCGACAACACAGCCTGATTTCTGCCATAGAAAGACACAACACTGGGAGAGACGGAGGAGATCTCTGGTATCTGAAGGAGCAGAAAATACAAATGTTTCACATTACCAAAGAGTTATAATAAAAATATAACAAATATAACTTGCTGGTTATATTTTCAGTGTAACCAAATGAACTCAAAACAATTAAAAATGAGACTCACAGAAAAATTTCTCCCAAACTGCTCAAAGTTTGGGCAAATGTCCTGCAGAAAGAAAGAAGTGACATTTATCAGTTCATTTTATGAAGCTGTTCCAGATGACATTAGTCCAGTTTAGCACAAAAACTGTAAAGAAATACATTTCTTAATTCATATTAAGAAATGCAATTACAACTAACAAACCCTATTTGAGAAGAAACTTCTCTAAATTTCATCTAAAAATCATCAAATATTTCAAGATTACGTTGCTGACTGCATCAGTGGCCCAGGAGCAGCTGTTCTGTCTCCACCCACATCCTGCTCTGATACACCGCTGACACCTGGACAGAAAACAGCCCCAGTTTGATCCCAGTTTGATCTCAGCTTACTCAAACATTATGACACATGATGCAGATTCTTTTAGAAACATCAAGATGCAATAATAATGCATCTTTCCTGTTAATGAAACATTGTGAAAAATGAAGCTTCTCTGGATTCAAGACAAATTATTTCCTTTCAGCTACAACAGAAAACAGATGATTCTACCAGCTTGTAATCTGTCAGATTTAAATATCAGCTACAATATTTGCATTATTCAGATTTCATGCAGAGTTATTATGAAAACACTGGAGTTAAATCATACTGTTAGACTTTAGGATGATTTCAGTTGTTATTAAATCTGTATTAGAAAACATAGATGAACTTACAGGTGAAAACTTGGTTGCCCCTGGATACTGGAACAATTAATGATCTTTATTTGTTCTGTCAGTTTTGTGTCTCCAAGTCTGATCGTCACGGTAACGTCAGGATCTGTAAATCCAAGATAAAGTATGAAACTTTAACAGCTGAAACAAAATGTTTAAAGACTTCCTGACCATCACTGACCAGGGAGAGGGTCATTGAGAATGCAGGTGCATTGTGGGTACTGTGGTTTAGGTTCTTGTTTTGTACAAAGCTGAGTGGAGGTTGTAGAGAAATCACAGGTGAAGTTAGACTGAACCTTCTTCTCTACAGTCAGATGTGATTGGAGGATTATTTTCATCTGAGAAAAGAACAAATATAAGATGATAATGACTGATAGTTCCAGATAAATACAGTCATAAATATATTAATAACCCACCTCTCCTGTGGAGTCCTTCTGAAATCTGTGAGAAACTATTTCTGCTTGGATTCATCAGGGATGGACAGCCTCTCTGAATCTATGCAGTCGTCTTTAAATGAGCAGCTGAAAACATTTAAATGTGTCATCATAAAGTTGAGATGAAGGATTGAGCTGCAGGTGAAGTTTCTCTGACCTTTTCTTAGAGACACACCAGACACAGAATGGATCCTGGGCAGAAAGACAATCCTTCACATTTTGGTAAGTTGTGCAGTTTGACACTGGAACACGTTTAACCTGGAGCAGAACACCATGTTTCAGAAACACAGCAATAGGCAGGGGAAGTGAACGCCTCATGACAAAGCTCCATCTACCTGGTTTTTAAACGGCACATAGACATGTTTCTGATCCACTGGATCCAGTTGGACTTTTGGAAACACTTTGTTGTCTCCACTGGTTCTGTAGAGGATCTGTGGACAGGAGGGTCGATACTTCCTGTCCACAGAAAGCTGAAAACAATAACAGTGATGTTAGAGGATGAATTAAATGACCTACTATGAATGAAAGAGCTAAAGTGACATGCAGAAATTTACAGAAATGGGAAAACCTGTTACAGAACAATTGATCACACACATGACAAATCTGACCATTTTTGGGAAACAAGACTTGAATTGCAGAAAATACAGCAAACCTGTGGAAGAAGGTTTTGTGGTCATATGAGACCAAAATGTAACTTTTTGACCTTTGAACAAAATGTTATCAGTGACAAAAACTCCCATCTTCCTCTTGGCAGACATAGTGGTGGCAGAATCATGTTATGGTGGGAGTTAGTGGGAATATGGAGGAAGCTGATTACAGGGAGATCCTGGAGGAAAACCTACTAGAGATTAAAATGTATTTTTAACTGGTTGAGTTTGAGCAGAACATTTTAAAGCTTATTACATACATCCCAGTCTGATCTAATGTCAACACAACCCCAACACCTGTGGAGTAAATGTTATGAAAGTCCATGTGGTTTCACTTATACACCACATTTTTGTCTGTTAAGTTTTTATACTTCAAAAATAATATGAAAACACATATGTAGATATTGCTTGTCAACTCTTAGAGAACACAAATTCAACAGTTTTAACTGTGATATTGATATGATTTACAAAAGGTGAAACCAATTTCAGTTTAATGTTACTTATTTTGCTGAAACATATTTAGCCCCTCAGTTGTTAGTTTTCTACCCACCTTGATGATCTGTCCATCTGCTGTTCCAATGAAGAAAACCATCCAGCCGTTCAGCCGGACAGTCAGAACAGAACTCATGAGGTTCTGCTTAAAAAGCACAGCCTTTGGTTTCAGGAGAACCGACTGAGGAACAGAGAGAATCGGTTCAACATTTTGTCATTTCAAACCAAGGAAAGATCTATAGTTTTATAAATGGCAACACAGAATGTCTGGAACAAATTTCAATAAGTTGGCTTTAAATGTTTCTATTTCAGACATAAATATAAACAAAACTATAAACAACAATACACACATTGCCACAGATCATATGATAAAATGGTTTTTACATTTCTCAAAACTGAACACAACAAAGTTAAAGTGATTTAAAAGAGAAAAACAGTGAAAACACAAAAACTTGCTAACCTTTATATTTCTTCAATAGAAATCACTCAACCTTTATTAAATTTATTGCCTCAGTTCATACATGTAAAATGCTGCTGGAGATTCTCAGTCATCCAGGACTGAGTTAAATATCAAAACATGTTAACCTTAAATATTCAAAGATACTGTGAATAACAACACCGCTACATTCAGCACCCAGAGGAAGCCGATAAATTCCTGAGCCGGCAAATTGAGGATTGGCAATCTGGAACTAAATGAAGCAGGAGACAGACCATTTTTTTGTTGCCATGTTTGAAATCTTGAGAAAGCGAGAAGTAAAAAATTTGTCATTGAGTGAGAAATTGAACTTATTCATTTTGATACTTAATTGTGAGGTTGAGCGGCATCCGGGTTTGGAGAGATGGAGAAGCTTGTTGCTAATCCTCCACCAGGTGGAAGGCTGGTTCTAGCTTTTAGTTGGGGGTATGGAGACACCGAGACACCGCTCCTGGTTCTGTTCAGTTATGTTGGGGGGTGGGGAGGGTTCATTACGTTATTGGGAGGGTTGTTTCTTGCACATCGGCATGTTCTGAATACTGTACAATTATCTTCACAGTCATGCAACACATAGTTACTAAAATATATACAAATTGATGTCAACTGATCCAGATAAACAAAGTAAGTATGGAATTAATCTAATTAGCTGGAATGTTCGAGGGATAAATAGCCCTCTAAAAAGAGGTAAAGTTTATGCACACCTGCGTTCGTTGAAGGCTGATATTTGTTTTCTCCAAGAAACTCATATCAAGAAAACAGCTGCTAAAGTTCTTAGTCCTCTTGGGCCTCCCATGTATATCAGTCAAATTTCAGCACAAAAACTAGAGGGGTTGCAATTTTGATTAAAAAACATACACCTTTTGTTCACAAACAGACTATTTCAGATCAAGGGGGAAGATATGTGATTGTTAGTGGGCTGCTGAATTCTATACCAGTGACTTTTATAAATATATATGGGCCTAATTTTGACAGTCCCATTTTTTTTCAAGACCTTTTTAATGTAGTACCGGATTGGGTTGGCTCTAATATAATATTGGGGGGATCTAAACCTAATCCTGGACCCAATTTTAGATAGACAACACCCTCAGTCTAATTCATTCAAGTACAGGGAGTCACTTAAAACTCTATTACAATCTCATAATATGGTTGACATATGGAGACTGCTATATCCTAATGGGAGAGATTATTCATACTTTTCAGCAGTACATAAGTCCTACTCTAGGATTGATTACTTCTTATTGGACTCTAGGTTGCTGGCATCAGTATCAAGCTGCAAATATCACAATATTCACATATCGGATCACGCTCCTGTGTTGCTGAACCTTAAACTAGATTTTAAAAAAGGGAGACAGAGCTGGCGCTTAAATAATGCACTGCTGAAAGATAAGGAGTTTTTCTCCTATATCTCAGACGAAATTAAGTCATTTCTGAATTCTAATGATAAGGGGGATGTGGATGATTCAATGCTTTGGGAAGCAATGAAGGCTGTTATAAGAGGATGTATAATCTCATTCGAGGCAGCAAAATGTAAAGAGTCCAAGTTAAGGTTGGATGAAATAGATGACCTGTTGACCACCTTAGAAAACGCATATAAATTAAAACATAGCCCTGACATTTTGAATAAAATAACAACTCTACGATATGAATATAACTCTATTATGTCAAGAAACGTTTCTAAATTACTGGTTCAAGTCAAACAAAGATACTTTGAGTTAGGTGATAAACCCCATAAGCTATTAGCCCGCCAGCTTAAACAAACACAGGCCTCTAGAGCCATACATCGTATTAAGCTTGAAGATGGAACTTTACTCACAGATCCGGATAAAATCAACGACTGCTTTGCAGACTTCTACACTAGTGTCTATCAGTCACAAGGAAAATTGGACATTGAAAAATATGGACAGATTTTTTGAAAGTTTGAATTTGCCAAAACTGCCATCAGATTCAGCTGAGGCTCTGGAAGTCAACATAACTTTACAGGAAATTGTATCTGTTATTTCTACACTTCCCAACAACAAAGCGCCTGGTCCTGATGGCTTCAGTGTTGAGTTTTTCAAGGTATTCAGTTCCAAATTATCACCTCTACTTTTGCGTATGTTAAACCACTCTAAGCAAGCAGCAAGACTGCCTCCCACCCTATACAGAGCCAATATCTCACTTATTCCTAAACCAGGCCGAGATCCTGAAGTTGTTACATCCTACCGCCCAATATCATTGTTACCTCTAGAAACCAAAATCCTTGGGAAAATTCTAGCCAATAGACTTAAAAAGCACATATGTTTAATCATCCACCCGGATCAGACTGGCTTTATGCCAGGTAGGCATATGTTTTTTAATTTGCGTCGTCTTTTCAATATATTATATTCAAATCATTCAAAGGAGTCCATTGTTGTCTCGCTAGATGCACAACGAGCATTTGGTCAAGTAGAATGGCCTTATATGATGTATGTTCTTAAAAAGTTTGGTTTTGGGCCTCTGTTTACGGATTGGATTGAAATAATTTATTCACACCCAACTGCCTCGGTTATTACTAATCAGAATATCTCCCGCCCCTTTGCTATTCATCGTGGTACACGTCAAGGCTGCCCCCTCTCCCCATTTCTCTTTTCAGTCGCTATTGAACCTCTTGCTGCCAGCATTAGGCAAAACCTATTAATATCTCCTATTGAGATGTTTAATTGTAAGCATCACATTTCGCTGTATGCTGACGACATACTCTTATACATCTCTAACCCACAGAAATCACTGTCTCCTCTTTTGACGTGATCAACAATTTCAGCAGTTTCTCTGGTTTTTCTATTAATTGGGATAAAAGTGAACTAATGCCGCTTACTACAGAGGCTGATTTGGCATATCTGAAGTCCACATCATTTAAGATAACTTATGACTCTTTTACATACCTGGGCGTGTTGGTAACAAAGAAGCCAGAACATCTTTTACGGCTGAATTGGCAGAGTAAAATCCAACAACTCAAACAGAATATTGATTTCTGGAAAACTCTCCCGCTATCTATGGCTGGCAAGATTAACGCCATTAAAATGGTGGTATTACCACGATTTCTTCACTTATTTCAATCTGTCCCATGTTTTATAGGGGTATCCTACTTCAGACAACTAGATTCTATTATTATTCCCTTTATTGGGGCTATAAAAATGTCAGGATTTCCAAAGTACACTTATGTAAACCGGGAATGGTGGGTGGGTTTTCCTTACCGGATTTCAAGCAATATTACTGGGCTTGCCATTTATCCATCTTAGCGTGGTGGAAGAAGGGCCCACTCTCATCTGATGGGACCTGTCCTTCCTGGTTATCCTTGGAGCGTCTGCATTGTTTAATTCATCTCTAACTGCGCTCCTTAACAGCCCCATTAAAGTCAATAAACACGCTATACCAATAGTTTTGTCATTAGGAATACCATCAGAATATGGAAACAGATACAAAAGTTTATAAAAGCTCCAGAGGTTTACTTTGATACTCCTATCTGTGAAAATCATTCCTTTGCACCAGGTCTCTGTGACGCCGTCTTTCGGACGTGGAGAATGAAAGGCATTGATGTGATAGGCAACCTATATATCAATGGAACTTTTGCATCTTTTGCACAGTTATGTTCTGAGTATAATCTTCCCCCATCAAGTTTTTTTCCGTTATCTGCAGGTTCGGGACTATGTTAGGAAAATGTCTTGGATTTTGGAACTCTAGCAAAACATAAAACCCTGGAGGAAATAAATAGATTTGATCCTGCCAATCGGGGGGCAGTGTCATACTTTTATAAGATCTTTAATAACGTACGTGTAGACACAACCAAGATAAAAAAGGCCTGGGAGGATGAGTTAGGGCAGCAGCTATCCGATGAATTATGGGAGGAGGGTTTGAAAAGTGTGCAAGACTGTTCTGTCAATGCCAGACATAATCTCATACAGTTCAAAACATTACATAGACTCCATTATTCGAGGGAGAAGCTGAGCACTTTCTTTACTAGCGTGTCTCCAGTTTGTAGTCGCTGCTGGGCAGCCATTGGTAACTTGACACACTCCTTCTGGTCATGTGTTCAGCTTCACTCATTTTGGAAGAACATTTTTCATTTTTTTTCAACAGCTTTTGGAAAGAAATGGGACCCAGAACCACTTATTGCAATCATTGGGGTCTCCAGTGCTTTGCGACCAGCCACTAAGCAGGAGAAAACGGCTGTTTTATTTGGTACAGTGATTGCCAAAAGGTTGATTTTGAGATTTTGGAAAAAAGACTCTGTGCCCACATTTGATCTCTGGTTGGGGGAACTAGCAAATACTCTGCATCTGGAAAGACTGAGATATTACAATGAAGATAAAGTCAGTGTGTTTGAGAAAATATGGAATCCTGTATTAAAATCCCTTCAATGAAAAACTGTTAATGACAGACCTGCCACAGTTGAGATCTTGTACTCACTTTGTGATGTACTTATGTTGTTTTGACTTTGTAAGTGCTTTATGATGTGCCGATTTGGGAGGGTAAGGGATGGGTGGGAATTTGATCTGTTATGTTAATCTATGTATGTCAGTATGTAAAATTTAATTAAAAAAAAATATTCAAAGATTATGTTTAACACAGTAACTTACCGAGGTCTTTGTAGTTTTTGATGTGTAAAAAAAGTCTGGATCTTTATCCATCTCCCTGTTGAGATCAGGACTGATGTCAAACAGCAGCAGCTCAGTGTTGCTTTCTCCTCCGTCCACACTGAACACTCCACTCCACAGGACCTGCTGTCCACCTGGGACGACCGAGGACGCCAGCAGTCTGCTGTCTTCACCTCCAGAGGAACTGAGAGTCGCTCCATGAAGAGACTCCAGAGTCTGAGTTTTACTGGTTTCAGCCTGAAGCCAGATCAGACGGACTTTGTTGCTTTTACCTCCTGATGCCACGTTGGAGAACAGATACACTGTTGAGTTGATCTGGAATCCGTCCACAAACTCTACTGCAGCTTCAGTTTGGATCCCAGGTTTATCACCTGATTGATCAGACCAGGAAAATATTTCCCCAGGCTGCCTGTGATATGTGTTGTGAAGGTTGATTGTCTTTAAATCAGCACTACAGTCTGTCTTGAGTCTAGGGTTCTTTATTGCTGTCAGGATGTAAGTCTCAGTCTGACCTGAATCCTCCTTCACATCCACCAGAAAGCTGACAGAACCACTGCTGCTTCTCTGAGGTCCCACCTGGACGGATTCACTGTAAACCAGCTTGGAGATGTTCTTCAGGTCCAGAATCTCACAATAACCACAGAGTTTGTTTCCAGTCACACCACAGCTGATCAATGTGTCATTTTTCTCAAATGGTAAAAAAACATTAACTTTTAAAGTTGCATTCCAGGCAGTCTTCATGGGGTTTCTGTAAAACTCCTCTTTATCCGGTTGGTCCCCACTCTTTAAGGTCCCTCTCTGGGTCAGGCTGTAGATCAGAGTCAGGTCATGGCTCAGCTGGTAAAGTTTCTCCTCTGTAGCGATGTAGACAGAGCTGTTGCCCACAGCGAGCTGACGGAGGTCATCTTCAAAGTTAAAACCTCTGTTCTCCTCCAGACACTGAGCAGGTTCTCCCCAGATGGAGCAAAGCAGACCGAGCAGAAAATAGATCATCTTGTACCAACGGATGCAGCTCTGAGATCTTCTGGTTGACACTGTGGTCTCTGTGCTTACAAAGATGTGTCTAAAAGTGCTGCAGCTTTGCTGAAAGGCACTGAGAGCGGAAGGAAATGAAGGCACACCACAGGTTCAGGTACTGACCCACTCTGAAAGTGATTCAAAATGGATCCACGACTGAGTTTTCAGACAATTACATTTGTGTCTTTAAGCCAAGAGCATCAAGAAAACAAAACACAGACATGTGTGCAGTCAGCTTCAAGTCATATCAAATACAGCAACTAAAATTGCTTTGTTTACAACATGCAGTTGTATTTATTTTTTTCATTTAGCAGCACTGTGCTTTAAGAACCTTTGAAAATGTAGAGTCAAAACAAAGTTCCTCTCAACTGGTTTCAGGCTCAAAAAATGTAAACCAGCTGATGATGTTTGGAGAAATGCTGTTAAAGAATCTAAAGTAAATGTGACATTTTATTTTTTCACTACAGTGGCATTTAACAAACGAATGTGACTTTCCTGTTGTGTCATTTGCTTTTAGATATTCCTCCTATCAAATTTCTGAATATAGTAGCTTCCCTGATTAGACACAAGATGGCAGTCTATGAAAGCATTGTTTATCATTTAGTTCCAGATACTACTTTACAAAAGAGAAATTGTATTCAATATATCAAGTGTTGGGACTCTGTACATGTGCAATTAGATCAATTCCAACAGCATCATAATTGGTAGAGATGGGAGAAATGCCACTTAAAATTAGAAGAGAGCAACAAACATTGAATTATTGGTCTGATTTAAGAGGATATAGACAGGATCTTCCAATCCAAGAAACGTTTAAACTGTGTTGGGAAAAAGAAATACAACAGAAGTTTTGTACGGATTGTGAATCAGAAAACAACAGAGCTCAAAATAGATCAGATCAGTGCAAGTCAAGCAGTTTTATTACCAGTGATACTAACTTGGATGATTGCCAACCCACACTAAATAAGGAACAAGATAGAAATTCAACAAAAGAAGAAGACATAAGGTGGCGCTGTTGCTCTAAATCCAAATCAACTCAAGACATTGAGGTCTTTTTTTTTTTTTGGAGAACATCTTTCAGCTATTTTGATGAAAGTGAAGGAATGGGGGAATTTTAACTGGGAATTGTGACTTATGGCAGTAAAATTCCCCCATATGAAGGCCGCAGCCAGCCTCTTTGCGTTAACCTTATTACTGTCTTCATTATTGCTGACATCTTGTCAGACATGTTCATTCTTCTGAATTTTATTCCCTCTTTGAATGTCGAGTTCTGTTTGTTGTGTCTGACTTTAGTTTCCCAGAGTTAGCTTTTTTTCCCATGTCCTCTTCATGAACAATAAAGAGTTCATGAACCCGTTTTGTACATTTTTATTAATAATATATTTTACTTTGCTAGTTAGTCTCAGCAAACTGACGTCCTTGCTAACTGGAAACATATCCCTGAATTTAATGGCTTGAAGGGTTCTCCAATATTTTAAGTACAAAAGTATTCTAGAATTTCGTGTAGAAATCGTTTGGAGGAAAAGTCTACAGCAGCCTATATATTCTCAGATGTCTGTTTGACTTTGTATGCTAGGTTAGCTCGGGCAAGGAAATAAAAACTGCGTCATAAGAAGATCAAAGGCTGCTCAGAGTTAGCCTAATTTTAAAAGAACTTCCTAATCAGGCAATTCTCTTCATGTGACAGATAAATAAAAAAAGAGCTATACACTTATATGGGTTTGCTGAATTCCTACGTAAGTAACCTGGTATTTATTGTTACTATTCCAAAGGTTTTTTCTTTTTCTTTTTTTCCCCCTTCTATTTAAGTTTGGTGAGGTAACATAGCCTAGTAGCCTAGCTTAGCAGGTCGTACGTAAAATACAAAAAATGAACTCAGGAGGATGAATTATTAATATACCGTAAAAGAAAAGTTACAATGTTTAAAAGAGTTTTTCTTTATGGCATTAGACATTGTCCATAGACAAACAGTTACAAGAAAACACTTGAGAACTGAACCCATTTGGGATAAATTGTACGTTTTAACTTATTTATTTAATTTATTTTATTTTACTTCCGAGATTTAACACTAGATGGCACTGTTGCCATAGCTGGGAAAGCAATGCTCTGTTTGCTGACATACTGTAATTAGCACTTTATCAAAAGTAATTTAATATCTGCCATTTCTTGGCAAAAGTTGAGATACATCGCACATCGCCTTAAGTTGTGAATCCAAATTAAGGCAGAGACAAAATTAAGGCAAATAGAAATACGACACACCAAGAATTGCTTATATTCTATATTTCTGAAAGTAAGACTTGGGCTGAAAGAAATGCACATTGAGTTGCCATGTGTAACAAATAAAAATAACATTGTGATATAGATCTATATTTGTACTACAATCTTTACAGGCTGTGCAACCATGTATTTTAATTTGTTGTTCTGCTTTGTGAGCTCAGTTCCTCCCACATTTAGCACCTTGGGCTTTAGCTCTCGTGTCTGCAGAGGCCCACAGATCTGAGTGTGCTGCAGTGTGTCGGTGTCTCAGTCAGAGCTCCATCTTTTGGGGCAACATGTTCCTGCTGCTTGGTCTGCTTTGTGCTTTCTGGGTGGAACCTGCTTGGAGTCACAAGGAAGATGGAAGTTTCAGTTTTGAGGGAAACATTCAGCAGGTCGCAGTGGCCACCAACTCTGTTTACATCGCTACAGAGGAGAAGCTGTACCAGTTGAGCCATGACCTGACTCTGATGCACAGCCTGACACAGAAAGGGATCCTCAAGGACAACAATGGGATGGGTGATACAGAGTTTCATCAAATCTCAGAAACGGATTTGTTAAATGCAAGGTTTAGTGTCAATATTTTAATTACATTAGCCAGGAATGACACATTGATCAGCTGCGGTGTGACTGGAAACAAACTCTGTGGTTATTGTGAGATTCTGGACCTGAAGAACATCTCCAAGCTGGTTTACAGTGAATCCATCCAGGTCGGACCTCAGAGAAGCAGCAGTGGTTCTGTCAGCTTTCTGGTGGATGTGAAGGAGGATTCAGGTCAGACTGAGACTTACATCCTGACAGCGATAAAAAATCCTAGACTCAAGACAGACTGTAGCGCTGATTTAAAGACAATCAACCTTCAAAACACCAATCAAAACCAGCTTGGGGAAATATTTTCCTGGTCTGGTGAATTATTGATAAACCTGGGATCCAAACTGAAGCTGCAGTAGAGTTTGTGGACGGATTCCAGATCAACTCAACAGTGTATCTGTTCTCCAACGTGGCATCAGGAGGTAAAAGCAACAAAGTCCGTCTGATCTGGCTTCAGGCTGAAACCAGTAAAACTCAGACTCTGGAGTCTCTTCATGGAGCGACTCTCAGTTCCTCTGGAGGAGAAGACAGCAGACTGCTGGCGTCCTCGGTTGTCCCAGGTGGACAGCAGGTCCTGTGGAGTGGAGTGTTCAGTGTGGACGGAGGAGAAAGCAACACTGAGCTGCTGCTGTTTGACATCAGTCCTGATCTCAACAGGGAGATGAATAAAGATCCAGACTTTTTTTACTCATCAAAAAATACAGAGACCTCTGTAAGTGAGGTTATTAGTTTTATGTCCTATTGAATATATTGTTATCTTGGACGTTCTATTAAATTTCCTTTTGTGACAAATAAATTATTGAATTGATAAAACGTAACAACAATGTTCAATCTAAAAGCATTATGCATTAATATTTCCATTATCTTAGCTTGGAAGACATGAGACCAAAAGTTTCTTGCTTTGGATCTAATGTGTGGCATTTATTAGTCACAAAGTTTCTTTCTGTCTAATTATGTTTTATAATATTTTTATATTTTTTACCTGATTAGCAAAGACACATTTTCATTGTTAGTAACTTCCAATGAAACTTCATATTTTTCATTAATGTATAAGAGTAAACACTAATTGAACTTGATGATAATTTATTCAAAGTTCTTTGTGACATTTCATTGCCAGAGACACATGGTAAAGCTCTTATTTACTATAAAATTACATTGTAATAGTAAATTGTAACAACTGTTGATTATGTTGTCTAAAAGGCATAGATGAAAGCAGTTCATTTTACTAAAATAAAATAGAATTTTATTATAGTAATATATCCATGAAATGGACATCAATGAAATGAGGACATTTTTCTCTTTGTTTCCCAGAAAAGCTTTTCTCATCCCTACACATCGATTCTGAGCAATTACAGTACATTTATTTTCTAACTGCATTGACCTTTCTGTGGATGGTATTCATAGACTGTAGAGCTAATCACTGTTTCTTTTTCTCAGTCAGGGCCAAATCTAAAACCAAAGGTTGTTCTTCTGAAACACAATGACATGACTTGTGTTTTGGTGACGAAACAGAAGGCCTGGATGGTGTTTTTCATTGGAACAGCAGACGGTTTGCTTTTGAAGGTATGTAGAAAAATACTGAATACTGCACTACTACTGGAGACAGGAGGAATTTGCTTCAGTGTAAATGAGTTTCTGCCCTTAAAATGAGTTTGTTGTGATTCTCTTTCTCCACCTACAAAAAATAAATCTAACTCTATACACAACAGCCTGACTAAAAAGGCTTTGGAGTTTGGACACATTGTGATGAAATGTGTGAGAGTCTTAAATGCAAGACACTTCTAACATGACAGGATGTCAATCTCTTCTGTTGGAAAGAACAGAAAAATAAAATATATATAATTTTCACAATTGGGATTTTATTTTAAGCCCATCGCCCCGTCACAGTTGGAGGAAGGCAGCCTGGACATACATCTCAAATACAGTATAGGTGTGGAACATGGAGATGAATGTATGAGTCCAGCCAATTAAATCACAAAAAAAAACCAAAACTATAAAAAGAAATGCTATCTGAAAACCACAGGCAGCAACGCTTAATAAGGTTCCCTATAGTTACAGACTCACAAGACTAATAAAAGAACTGTCATGTTTTGACACTGCAGACATAATCTACTCATACTTTTTGGTGTCCGTAATACAGTAGATGTTAATTCAGACAAATACAATTATCCTCCTTTCTTGAATATTAAATAAGTGTATCGTCAAGGATACTCACTCTCTGCAAAATCACATTCACACATTGATTTAGATTTTGTCATACTAACTCTCGCTATTCTGAAGCTGCAACAGTATTGCTTTTTTTGTGAAATATGTTTTGATATTCTCCTTATGTCAGCAAAATTTCTAATTCCATTGGTGAGAAAAGAATCGTTTCAGGCTTCTTATTTTCTTCCCTTGCCATGGTGAATCACGTTATCTGCGCTCTGTTGATGAGGTTCCCTTCTATGCTTGTGACCAGACTTAACTCAGGTCAGGGGTAACTTGACTCAGAATTGAGTCAATTAATATTTCCTGTTCTGAAACCAAAAGCCTGAGTATGACAGAGCTGGGTAGGTTTATTCCTCAGAGCTTGTTAACCCTGTTTTCTGAAATCAAGGTTTCATTATAATTATTTTGATATTAGAATTTGTGTAATATCTAATTGCATAATGTTTAAAATACATGCAGAATGCATTTTTTATATAGTTCAGGTAAGGAAACGCAAAACGTGTTTTTAAGAACAAAGCACAGAAACTCAGGATTTTAGAATTCTAACCATATTTACAGAGACTGGTGCTGCTCAAGATGAAGCATCTTGGCAAATACTGACACTCTGATGCATCATCATATTTGAAATAACTGCTGCTAGCTAGTATTGCTACTAATAGTAATGTACGTACAAGCTTCATGACTCATTGACAGTTTTCCATTTGAGTGTGGGTTTGATATCATTTCTAGATCAGTTTAGAGGAAATAAGCAGCCAGTTGTCATTAGTGTCTGTTTTAACTTCTGAACACTTCTCCATTTTTTTCTAGCTTCCGTTTAAAGCAAGCGTCAATGTGCTACAACAGCTTGGACAGCTTTGTAAACTACTGACAACTATTGAGTACCACCAACGATGGCTAACGAATAGTAATATTTTTCAGGTTTTAGAAAAACGTTTTAGCAATATTTAAATGAGAAATGCATACATTATTATGTGCGCAGACACAATTTTAATGTGGCTCGGAACTAGTGGTTGCTTTACTTTTCGGTAGGACAAAAATACGAATTAGAGGACAATGTGAATGAATGTGACTGGAACAACTTTGACAGAAACTTGAATTTAAATGTCTTCATTACTGCCACAAATAAGTACATTTGGGAGTTTATTCTTTTTTCTTGTTGTTGTTCATATTCCTAGAAATTTCCAACATGGAAAACACACATAACAGGTGGACTTTCATAGCATGTGCACAAAATACATACAGAGTTCATTTTTAAAGACAAACAGGTGTTAAACTGCAAAGTCACATTTCATGTTTGATATATGAAGCATTTGTATAACTCATGTTATTAAGTGTTTTTGCTAATCAGGTCATAGGATGGAGAGTGGTTTGTATAGATAAATCATTAAATATTATCAGATTCTCAATGGTATTTCAACTGGGGAGACATGTGGACAAAAATTTATGATCCCTAGGAGGGAGCATAACAGAATGTAATTGAGAAACACTGACTTGGGAGTATTTAACCGAAGATGCAATCTGGAAATATCCTGTTGGATTTTACTAAAACCAAGCAGGAGTTGTTGCTAAACTCTACTTGAGAGATGGGCCAACAGAGCACAGATCTGTGTCTCAAATCCTCATCACAAGCTTATATACAGTAAATTCACAGCACCCATGTATACTGCTAGAGTCAGAGCGCCAAAACCTTAATGAATTTTATGTCAGGAAGATATTATAACTGCAACTTGTCCTGTGTGAGTCTGTCCAGGTTGAATTTGCTACATTAATATAAACAGAGAAAAAGGTGGTATCAAGTATCGATCCGTGTGGAAACTATTTTTGCTGAAATATAACTTTGACATGCTCAGTGCCTATTTTTCCCATAAATACTGTGACTATGATCTATACTGTCGTCAGCTTGTTGTAGACAGGAATTTTAAGCCCAGCTGTCCAGAGGTTCTCTACAGAGAGAGTGAAAAGCGCAAAGTGTTTCCCAAAATCCATCTGGATCAAGTGGATCAGAATCATGTGTATTTGCAGTTTAAAAACAAGGTTAGTGTTTTACTTATTTATTTTTTTCTCATGTATATTTCATGAAATGCGCCTGCACTGCGTTTTCGGATGCTCAGTGTGTTTTTGTTCCAGATTGAGCGTGTTCCAGTGTCGAGGTGTAGCACTCACAGAAACGTGAGGGCTTGTCTGGCGGCACGGGATCCCCTCTGTGTGTGGTGTGTGTCTGAAGACAGGTCAGGAACTTCTCTTCACTAAATCCTTCACACGTTTCTGAACTTTCTAACTCTTCATTTGCACTTTTTCAGCTGTACATTTGAGGACCACTGCACAGATTCAGAGTGGTTGTCCATCCCTGATGAGGCCCAACAGGAAATGATTTCCCTCCGAGTTGTGAAGGTTTCCAGTGGAATGGTTTGTTTCTAACACTCTGACTGAATGCATTTACGTTTCAGTTTTCTTTTAGATGATATTATTCTTCTGTATTCCTGTCTTTCTCAGATCAAAGTATTGATCCAGACTCACCTGACTGTGCAGCAGAAGGTTCAGTCAAACTTCACCTGTGAATTCTCCTCAAATTCTAGTCAGATTTGTAGGCAACAGGGGCTTTCAGCACAGTTCCCTCAGTGCACATGCATCCTTATCGACACTCTTATTACTGATGGTAATCAGCTTTTATTAAAGGATCAAAGTAATGTAATAATCTGATCATGCAGAATATATGAAGGACAGTTCTTTCTAGTAAAGTAAAAACTAAAGACAAAAACTGATAATTTGGAAAATGTCATTTACTGCTTCTGACTTATTAAATGTAATATGGCAGAAAAGTTGATCAGGTTTGATATTTCAAAAGTCATCCTTTGTTTTTCAGTTCTGTGGCAGCATATTTTATTGATCTTTAAGGTTCAGATTTACTTTTTCTTCTTTCAGTGAAATCTGTTTAAATGATCATATCTTTCAATGTGTCCTCTGCAAATTTAAAGGTTCCTTTGTCTCAAGAAAACACAGATTCATAACATAGTATTTCAATTATGTTGCTCAAGTTTAGAAATTCTTTGCTTTAAAAAAAAATGAATTATTGCTTTCTTAAAGGAAGTTTTGTAAAACTGTCATAATTCACAGACCTGGATGTCACCATAAAGATCAACGTTGGGAAATTTGAGCTGACAGAACAAAGAAAACTAATCAACTGTTCAACTATTCATCTGTAAGTTCATTTATATGCTCCAAAAGCTAAACTCGTCGTTGTTTTGTTGTTGTTGCTTTTAAATAATGACAAGAAGGCTGTTGGTACAAATCTCATACCATACCAACTTTATTTAGTTCTCATTTGAGAACGTCTCATCTCAAATCAGACGTTTGCTTGTCTTCTCCTTGCATTAACAGGTTTTCTCTGAGTTTTCCACTGTCCTTCAGCAGTGGACGGTTGATGATGCACCTGTAGCTCAGCCAGTTTTCCTTCGGGGAGAATGCCTCTGCTCTTGCATTTAACATAATCTGTTTCAACAAATATGTGGTGTTAATGTTTTCCAAAAGCTGTGTTGAGAGCCAGTTTGATTTGTTTTTCTCTTCAGGTGCCGACAGTGTATCAGATCTGGCTGCCAGTGGATGGAGGACAGCTGTTCCTGGACCAGTGAACTTACTTACAATGTAAAAATCAACCTGCACTTGTCAAATATAGACTTTTTAATGCTATTGTTTACTGTCATGACCATCATAGTCAGTCTTATACAAATCAGTAGTAAACCTGACCAGCACAACATTGTTTATTTATTTGAAAATCTTCTGCGCAGACCCAGGAGGACATTTGCCTTGAGATGGAAGCTGGGATTAACATTTCTGTGAGTGAATCAAAATGAATGCACATTTTTCTTAACTCTCATCCAAAATCAAATTTCTCAGACGTTTTCCTTTTGAGTAGTTGTAAGGTTTAGATGCATTCCTGGTCACACACACCTGAAACAAAATGGATGAATGAGCTCCTCAGCATGCGGTCTTGTTCTGCTAGTCGAATAATTTGACTCATCTAAAAGCTGTAGAATGGATTTTTGGGAAATTTGTATTAAAATAATTCAGGATGTTATCAAATAAGCATAATGGATGAATGATAAATATATTTTGTTTTCCTGTCAGATACCAGATGTCATCTCCGTTACACCTAGTGTTGTGTCTTTGTATGGGAAAAACCACGCTTTGTTGTCAGGCCACAACCTGAGCGACGTGATCGGAGTGAGAGTCTCGACGCACATGGACTGTAGTCCACAGGAGTGAGTCACTCAACAGAAAACTAAGGCCTCGCAGAATGTATCTATGTAAACTGATGAAGGAAATAATTTGCCAGATGAACATTTGTTTTCAGAGTCAGTCTAGTGACCTTAACCTTACCATAGTTAGCTCTCCTGATCCAGCGGCGGACTGGTGAGATGTGGAGTACACAACTCACAGATCCATAACCAAACAGTAGCTCATAAATATTTATGTTTTTCCTAGTATTGACTACTTAGCTAATAGTTTTCAACCCTCCCACATTGTTATACTGAGAACATTTGCAAACAGGTAAATACATGGTACACTTTTTCTACAAGCACAAGAGCCCAAAGACTTTCAAATCAAACATCTTTCTCAGGAACATAAAACAATTCATCTGCTTCTCAAGGACAAAAACTTGAGAAGAAAGTGGCCTGGAAGCTTTGAGACAGAAGCTTAAGTGTCAAGAATGAAAACCCAACACTAAACAGAGAAGAGGTTTCATATAAGTGTGAACCTATATGTTCACGCTTATATGTGAACATATAAGCTGAGTGTCAGGAAGTCCTGACACTCAGCAAGTGTCAGGACATCTGCGTTGGTGTTTAAACCGCATCAAACCGCAGATGCACTCTGACTAACTTCATCGGCAGCAACTGAAAACTTTGACAGCATCTCTCATTTTTATTGATTTTGATCAATCAAAACTATAGAATCCCCCAAATTTGCTGTGCTTGGTATTCCAAGCTTCTTTTTCTTAAACCCTCCAAAATCTATGTCCTATTAGCCACCACCATTTATAGTCAATTTGATCATTTACTTTAAATAAATGAAATGCACATTTTGTTTCTGAAGTTCAGTCAAAATTCAAATGTCTAACATAAAAAGGGAGTATACTGACAATTAACAAATGAACAGAGAGATATTTATGTAAATGGCAGTGGTGGCAGTGGTGATTGCTCTTTCGCAGTCACCACAATAACTGTACCCATTTCCTTATGATGCTGTTACATGACAACCACCGACAATCTATCTTTAAAGTCTTACGCTGTAGGCACTTCTAACATTTACTACATGCCAAGTAAATGGGATGTCTTTTTACATCTGACTGGAATGTGGAGTTTCCGGTCCTGTCTTCAACTTACAACTCATTGCAAGGTGTAAAAAAATATGTATAAATTATGGGCAGAAAGGAAGACCTGAAAAGGTGGAACGAGAACATAGGAAGGCTTTCCTACAGATTCTGTATAGAAAAAAAAAAAGCTACCGTAATTGAAAGCTACAGTGGCTGTTTTAAATTTCTTTAAAAATGCAGACAAGTAGAAAATTTCTCTGTCAGCCTTTTAGTTTTATCATATCTTATTGTTTCAGTTTAACTCTTTCTATCTTGCTCTTTATGTGGTTTCTTATCTTTTCTGGACAGACTTCCTGTGTGGAACAACACTGGTGTCAGTTTGACCTTTCACATCCCCGCCACTGAAACTAGAAGAGTGATCAAAGTGTGCGTTCTTCTGCCTGATGGCAGTTGCCATGGAAACACCACAATCACCTATACGTCATCACCAGTCTGCACTGACATAGTACCTCGGAGCAGCTGGAGGAGGTATTTGAACATTCCTGTAAAAGTTTCCATCACCTACAGATGGAAACCTTTAATTGTCCAATTAAAGTTACTCTAGTTTGAGTTCTCACTGGTACTAGAAAATGCTACAGAGTCAGTCCATTTATGACCACAGGGTGTTCAACATCTGTATGTACGTCGTGGCAGGACAATGCGCCACGTCACAAAGCTCAGGTCATCTCCAACTGGTTTAACAAACAAGACCATGAGGTCACTGTACTCCAGTGGATTCCTCAGGCTTCAGATTTTTATCAAAAGCACTTTTGGGATGTGGAATGATTGATTATCTTGGATGTGTTGTTGACAGTTCTACAGTGACTGAGTTATGCTGTCGTGTCAATATGAACCAGAGTCTCTGAGAGGTTTCCAACACCTTTTTGAGTTGATGCTAGAAAGACTCGAGACATGAAGGCAAAGTGGCTCCAAGCAGATACTAGAATGATACAACTATTAGTGGTCATAGATTGAACATACGATTATAATTGATGTAGCAAGTCATTCACAGCTTGTACTCATTTTTTGGCAACATCTTGTTTATCGACATGCTACATTGTGTCAGTTACAAGTATAAGGTGTGAAGGAGTCACTTCCTCAAAGAAATTTCTGACTACAATCGTACTTGTAGCTGCAGAAACTTCAACAATCACATTTCCTTTGATCAGAAGATATGTGGTAAGCACTCTCAAGAGACATGACAGCTTTTATGATTCAGTTATATTCCTTGATACGTTGATTTTTACCACTAAGCTACTAAAAAGAAATGGACCACTCCAATTTTCAAAAATTAAAGTTACTGGGGGGGTTTTGTTGTTGCTTTTTTTTTTTTTTTTTTTTTACAAAGCTGGTCATTCCATTACAGTAGTTACCTGTTGTTCTAAAGCTACAACTTGCCTGTGAAAATCTCCTATAAATGTAAGTGAATCAGCTCTTTTTAGTGACTTATCTCTTATTTGTCTGCTTATGTTCCCAGTAATGAATCTCACTCTGAAATTGTTTGCACTGACATGTTTGGGAGAGAACTTTAATCTTCTCCTGCGATTTTTAATTTTTTTAATTTTAGTTTTGTGTTTTTTGTTCAACAGAGCAGTAATATACGGGTTGTGATGCTTAGTGTTTTATCCATGTTTAATTTGCCTTTTGAACACTTTGAAGCATGTCTGTTTTTATTCAGTTGGCTGTAAGTGCATGACATTGCCTGTCAGCATCTGAATGCAGCAGGACGTAGCATTTTATGAGGAATAAGGCAGTGGATGTGCTAGTAAAGTGATAAGTAAACAACATCTTCTCTGTATATCATACTGTATGTCCTCTAATCTGACTGCTGCAGTGGGAAGAGGAAGGTCAAGCTCATCGGGACACACCTGGAGTTTGTGGATGGGCTGACGCAGAGCCACGCCCAGCAACAAGTGTTGCTTCCCAGGAACAGCAGCAGTCAGGAGGTAGTTCTGCAAACTGTCTGTGGTGAATATATTTTTAAAGGCACCATTTGGAATCCAAGACCAAATTGCATATGATATAAAACAATTGTGATGATAAAACACAGAGGGGAAAATAAACAGCATTCGCAAAGAGGTGAATGCTGATACTGCTAAATATCAGTAGCTGCCATGATAAAAACTCTCTTACATATGGTCAGAGGTGAATGGGTGAAAATGTTTTGGGGCTACAGAATTGAGTATCCTTTGCATAACAGTAAAATTATTATTGTTTTTCTGGAATAAGAGGAATACATATTCACATATCTGTATAGTTGAAACGGTTAAATAATGAATGTAACACTGAGCCTTAGTGCACACCAGAAGAGATGCTACATTACTTGAAGGATGGGAGAATGAAGTGTTTGTGGCTGAAAAGATGCAATGTTACATGACATGTATTCTGACTATTTTAAATGTTTTGACATAAAATCTCTTTGACTTGACATTTTTGAAATAATTTGCAGACTCTCAGCTATGATACGCCGACAACAGAAAACAGTCAGATTTCCTGCAGCACCGTTTTTATGAAAGTTGCCAATCAAACAGTGGCCTGTTTGGTCAAACTAACGTACTATCCTGATCCAGAGTTTACCAGCTTCACTACAGAGAGGCAGGGAAATGATACCCGTATTCTTCTTCACGTACGTATTTTTGAAGAATTGCCCAAAAGGTGACATGAGTTTCTAAAAGTTTACAGTTTGCTTCTGTTTCGTTTCAGAAAAGTTCAGATAAACTGGAGATAACAGCAGCAGAGTTGTCAGTGTGGGGTATTGAGGGTGAAAAACAACATCCCTGTGTCAAAATCAAAGAAAACCATAACAAAACAGACTCCTTTGTCTGTGACATTCAAGGAGTTAACAATGCTAACTTCAGGTCTATAAAGGTAAGTTATTTTTAGTATTTGGTTGTAATTTAGCAGGGGTTTTTTGCACTTCATTGGTCTGGTTATGTGTTCATGTTTGTTCAGTTATTTTGGGGGGGATTATGATTTTCTTTTGCCTACTGATTAATTGGGTGAAAGAAAATAATTGGGTTTGAACAGAGGAGCAAAGACGTTGATGGAAAAGATACAATCATCTCCCAAAAATTCTCTCTGGAAAAAACCTATAAGAGCCAGATGTTAAAGTGCCACAATGTAACATAACAGTTAAGCATAATAGTTCTGCTAATATAACCATCAAGCATTGAATAGCTGCCATTTTAAATTCCAATGCAACTTTTTTTCATGAACTTGCAAATAGTGAAATTTTAAAATGAATCCTTGTAGATCTTTTTTTGTTGCTAATCTTGACCAACATTTTAAAGTACAGTTTATAGCAAAGGTTAAAGCAATAGAATTAATCAGTGAATTCAAAACAGACTAGATGCTGACATGTTTCTTCATGTGAATGATCACTTTTCCCTGTTTGTGTCACATAACTTGAGAATAGATTGCGAGAATTATGCCAAAAATAATTCCATCTTGGTAATGTGGTCTGACTCAAAAGGTCAGATTCGGATACAGATATAACGATTGTGCGTTTCTTTAAGTTGTAACTCAGAACCTTTTTTATTCTCCTCTTGCAAGAATGTTGTTACTGCGTAGAACCAAACAACTTTGTGTAACAATAAAATATACAAAAAAAATATTTTTTCATAGTTACTGTCAGAAATTTACCTCAATACTCATAAATATTTTCTAATGACCAATAAGTAACAGTTTTTAAATTTGATTCCAGATTAAATATGGTGACACAACTGTGTGGATGCAGACTCTGACTGCATTGCATCTTGGCCTTTTGATTCTACATTTTCTTCTCAAATGCTCTATTCTCACTGGTAAGTTTTCTAAATGAGTTTAATGGCTAATTATTCCAGAATGCATTTCTCTATTTTCACTTTTTTTCCTATGTAAATTTAATGAATCAAATATTAATCAGAGTGGGATATGAACTATTGCTTTTGTGTTCCATGTTATTGATGAAGTTTTATGGTTCCAATTAAAACATGATTTTCTTTCAGTGCTGGTGATTTTCTGTCAGCGGAAAAAGAGACAAACAAGCTTTGATTACTGACCAGCCAGAGGATCATTGAGAATAAGTACAGCCTGAGAATGGGTACATTATGATCTTTGCTTTGTCTTTACATTTTTAAATGTTACAGAATCTTCTAACATCCTTTTGTATCATCTTAATATATCCACCCTGAACTGTAAGTGAACTAAATGACTGAACAGTGCACCTGGGACTGTTGAACTGCTTTAAGAAAAGTCACTGAAAGCACTAGCTGTACAAATACAATCTCCAGAAAGTCATATAATTTGTATCACTATGACAATTGACACAGCTCTACATGACTGTCAACACATGACCACTGTGCCTTGCAGTCAGCGTGTTGATTTCCATGAGTGGATGGACCAGAAATTGCTGCAGTTTAGTGAAGAAAACAAAGTTGCCATTGTTTTGGTTTGAGAAAATATAAGGTTAGAAATCAACACTCCATTAGACATTATGAGGATTAAAATAACAAAGAATGCTAGAAATCTGTGTGCTTATAGACAGGTTTATTTTAAAAGGTTTTTACTGAATTTCCAAACTTAAAAATAATTACTAGTGTTGAGGATTTTCAGTCAAATGTGGAGGAAAAATTGGTGAGTGCTTTCATTTTTCATTATGAATTATTTTAATGTCTGTAAATATTCTCATAGAATGCTGAAAATTTACACTATTTGCAAATAGTATAAATTTTCAACCTTTACAGTTTTTCTTGGTGAAGAATAGTGTAATAGCATAAGTCTACAATGACTTCTTGTTCTTCTGTTGCTTTGCTCCATTACTGCTGGTAGTTATTTTAAATGAACAGAGTTGGTAATTAAACGCTAACGTCTTTAATAACCCAAGCCTGCCTTTATGCTCAGTCTTCCTCACAATTGGAAATTGTTCAAATCTCAATACTGGTTTTATCATTTGATGAAATTGATCAATTCAATAAAAGTAACTAAATATGGAGGCAATACAGTGTGCTGTATCCATGTCTGGATCTGTTACTCAATTAAAGAGGAGGAATTGGGGATGTTTTTTTCCTGATGTGACTTCATGGTTATTGAATTGGCTTGTAGTACTTTAAAGGCCATTGCAGGAAAAAGCATAACCCTGTTGAACAACGCCATCTTGTGCTGTAACTTATATTATATCACAATTTTAATCTTGAATATCTGTCCGATTGATTTCCACTAGATAGTGAAAGAAATGCACAATCGTTATATATCTATCCAAAACTGACCTTTTGAGTCAGACCACATTAACAAGATGTAATTATTTTGGCACAATTCTCGCAATCTATTCTTAAGTTATGTGACACGAACAGGAAAAAGTGATCATTCACATGAAGAACCATGTTGGCTATAAGCAAATTGCTAAAAAAGTCAAACGTTTACCGAAATATGGTGGGCAGAAGAAAAATCACATCATTGACAAATATACCACCTGAATTTCAATCTAATGCCTCCTGCAATAAGTTTTTCAGTTTCTATTCAGAGAAAAAGAAATCTGAGGATTAATCTTCACATCCACTCTAAATCCAGTACAAATGCTGTGTCCGAACAAAACAAATACAGGAAAGATGACCTAATTTCAAGTACTGTACTTAATTATAAAACCTTAGAAGAAATTATTTGTCAATTAAGGCCAAGTTCCTGCTGTCTGGATGTCCTACCCACACATTTCTTTAAGAAAGTCCTGCCTGTCATTGCTAATGACCTGATCCAAATAGTAAACTCATCATCACTCTCATCGGGCTTTTTCCCCCAGGCTAATCAAACCACTGATAAAACAAAAGAACAACCTGGACAAATCACTACTGCAGAATTACAGGCCGATCTCCAACCTCCCATTCATCAGCAAAGTTATTGAAAAAGCTGTTTAAACAATTAAATAACTGACTAACAATAACCAACCGCTTTGACTCCTTCCAGTCTGGCTTTACGGCGATTATGAACTTGTCATAATTCCTAACTTCCTAAGAAATATCTAGCATTGCATTTGATTTATTTTTGTTTAGCGCGTACACATTAAAAGAAAGTAACAAATTATTTTTAGCAGCTCCAGCAGCTGCTGCTGGATGTCCTGCTGTTGGATGCATATCTTCAAAGTTAGTGAAAATAAGTAGCACTGTAAGTTAAATGGATGCTTGTTGTATCTGTCATGCGGTCATGCAGTGAGGTTCACCCAGGATAGTTCCCAAAACATCATGGATGAACCTTGAAGGTCCTGCGCATGAACAAGATGTTCTTTCATCAGGTAATCTGCCGGGGAAGTAAAAAGGCATTTCTCCGCCTACCGAATGGGTCGTAACTCGTAAGGCTTCGGTAGGAGTCGTTTTGGTGGCAGTAATGACAACTTCCCGACGCTAGAGGGCGTTTGTTTTCATAAAATGGATCAAAACTCATCCCTTTATGTGGAGACAACGTTTCGACTCGACTTCATAAATACTCATAGACTTTTAGAATAAGTCGTTTGGGACTATTGGATGATGGACCGTGTTCTGTCGGTTTGCTACGAAAGAGGATTAGGGCCACTGAAAAAAAATGTCAGAATTTTTTTTCAGTGGCTCAGAAAAGGTTAAAAAAAATTGTGGCACAGGAAAAAAACAAATCATAATTCGGACTGATGGGCGCCAGCAGCAACCATACAGACGCGAGTTGTGGCGGACAGCCAATGTTCTGGAGAAAATGTCTGATTTAAGCGACTTTTTACGTGCCGGAAGAGTACCAGAAGCGTCCATTGCACTAATGGAAGAACAAAAGGTGAGTAAATCAAATGAGATAGTTCAGTCTCTACAGCCGAACCGTTATGGCTAGCTGCTAGCATGTTTGTTAGCTTACGTGGTTAAAGAAATAAGCTGATTTACAATGTTAAATCACACGGATGAATAAAGGACATAACAGCTGTTAATTGGTGGAATTGTCTATAAAGTGTTTGGTATGTTTATTTTATTGTGCTTGTGTTTGAATGTTTTACAATTAAACTAAGGTTAGTTGTATATGTCAGCCACCTTCTAAATAAGATGTCTGTTGTGTTAAACTAACTTTTAGTTCAGTAGAGGACAGAAACTATAGTACAAAGTGACAGACGTTTATATATGCATATATTTAAAAGGAAAATATCATACAGCCACCCATCTACGGCTGGTTGTAGATCTGATCATTATATTTACCAACACCAACTAATGCGCCTGTCTGTGCTATTTTATTTATGTTTATTATATGTTTGTGTTACGACGTTGGAAAAAGTTACATTATGAGATTCACGAAATCATTTTGCTGCACTGTGTGATGTGTCAGCTCAAGACTGAAATTACATCTCAATCCCTGAACTAAATTATCAGCACATTTATTGCTCAGGTGCAGAAACGATAGGCTTCATTTACTAAATCAAACTTAATGTGATATTTAATTTTTTATAATAAAAAGAAACTCTTAATATTTCCTTGTGTGTTTTTATGCCTGATACCTTTTATCTTAAGAAGACTGTATATTTATGAATCTGTGTTTTTATACTTGCATGCTAATCAATCCAGTCCTTCCTCTTTTTCAGTAAAATAGAGGATTTAACATTTACTGCTGCTATTATTGTAATTCTCCCCAAACACTAAATGGCTTTAAGCAGGGACGTAAAGATACAATCTTAAAGGTGACTTTAACGTTGATTTGCAGACTAAATAATTGTCCTTTTTCATCTTTTTCTGTGCAGATTGACTGTGATGCCGCATCAACGCTGAAAAATTACGGCGATGGATTTGTTTTATTTCGGAGCTTTACTCGCTTTAAGCGAATGGACCAGGTAAATTCATTTGCGTAGACACACAACATGGTTACTAAAACCTTTGTAAATTATGTGCTGTTTTTATTTCCGGTTTCGCTCATTTCCTTCCAATTTTTTCACTTCTTCTTTTAGCAGCGCATTTACGCACACCTCTGGACACAGACACCACAGTGTCCTGCAGTCCATCAATGTCTCATTGTCTCAGTCGGTCTTTGGTACAAGATGATCTGTTTTCTTCTCGGTCTGCTTTGCTCCATCTGGGGAGAACCTGCTCAGTGTCTGGAGGAGAACAGAGGTTTTAACTTTGAAGGTGACCTCCGTCAGCTCGCTGTGGGCAACAGCTCTGTCTACATCGCTACAGAGGAGAAACTTTACCAGCTGAGCCATGACCTGACTCTGATCTACAGCCTGACCCAGAGAGGGACCTTAAAGAGTGGGGACCAACTGGATGAAGAGGAGTTTTACAGAAACCCAATGAAGACTGCCTGGAATGCAACTTTCAAAGTGAATGTTTTTTTACCATTTGAGAAAAATGACACATTGATCAGCTGTGGTGTGACTGGAAACAAACTCTGTGGTTTCTGTGAGATTCTGGACCTGAAGAACATCTCCAAGCTGGTTTACAGTGAATCCATCCAGGTGGGACCTCAGAGAAGCAGCAGTGGTTCTGTCAGCTTTCTGGTGGATGTGAAGGAGGATTCAGGTCAGACTGAGACTTACATCCTGACAGCGATAAAGAATCCTAGACTCAAGACAGAGTGTAGCGCTGATTTAAAGACAATCAACCTTCAAAACACCAATCAAAACCAGCTTGGGGAAATATTTTCCTGGTCTGGTCAATCAGGTGATAAACCTGGGATCCAAACTGAAGCTGCAGTAGAGTTTGTGGACGGATTCCAGATAAACTCAACAGTGTATCTGTTCTCCAACGTGGCATCAGGAGGTAAAAGCAACAAAGTCCGTCTGATCTGGCTTCAGGCTGAAACCAGTAAAACTCAGACTCTGGAGTCTCTTCATGGAGCGACTCTCAGTTCCTCTGGAGGTGAAGACAGCAGACTGCTGGCGTCCTCGGTCGTCCCAGGTGGACAGCAGGTCCTGTGGAGTGGAGTGTTCAGTGTGGACGGAGGAGAAAGCAACACTGAGCTGCTGCTGTTTGACATCAGTCCTGATTTCAACAGGGAGATGAATAAAGATCCAGACTTTTTTTACACATCAAAAAGTACAAAGACCTCGGTAAGTTACTGTGTTAAACATAATCTTTGAATATTTATGGTTAACATGCTTTGATATTTAACTCAGTCCTGGATGACTGAGAATCTCCAGCAGCATTTTACATGTATGAACTGAGGCAATAAATTTAATAAATGTTGAATGATTTCTATTGAAAAAATATAAAGGTTGGCAGGTTTTGTGTATTATTCACTTTTTTTTCTCTTTTAAATCACTTTAACTTTGTTGTGTTCAGTTTGAGAAATATAAAAACATTTTATCATATGATCTGTGGCAATGTGTGTATTGTTGTTTATAGTTTTGTTTATATTTATATCTGAAATACAAACATTTAAAGCCAACTTATTGAAAGTTGTTCCAGACATTCTGTGTTGCCATTTATAAAACTATACATCTTTCCTTGGTTTGAAAAGACAAAATGTTGAACCGATTCTCTCTGTTCCTCAGTCGGTTCTCCTGAAACCAAAGGCTGTGCTTTTTAAGCAGAACCTCATGAGTTCTGTTCTGACTGTCCGGCTGAACGGCTGGATGGTTTTCTTCATTGGAACAGCAGATGGACAGATCATCAAGGTGGGTAGAAAACTAACAACTGAGGGGCTAAATATGTTTTAGCAAAATAAGTAACATTAAACACTGAATTTGGTTTCAGCTTTTGTAAATCATATCAATATCACAGTTAAAACTGTTGAATTTGTTTTCTCTAACAGTTGACAAGCAATATTTACATATTTGTTTTTCTGTTTTTTTTTTAAGTATAAAAATTTAACAGACACAAATGTGGTGTATAAATAAAACCACATGGCCTTTGATAACATTTAATCCACAGGTGTTGGGGTTGTGTTGACATTAGATCAGACTGGGATGTATGTAGTAAGCTTTAAAATGTACTACTCAAAATCAACTATTTAAAAATACATTTTAATCTCTAGTAGGTTTTCCTTCAGGATCCCCCTGTAATCAGCTTCCTCCATATTCCCACTAACTCCCACCATAACATGATTCTGCCACCACTATGTCTGCCAAGAGGAAGATGGGAGTTTTTGTCACTGATAACGTTTTGTTCAAAGGTCAAAAAGTTACATTTTGACTCACTGAGGTTAGCTACAATAACTCTCTTGCTAAAACCAAATATACCCTCCACTGAATGCTCCTCTTGTAGAGGAATCAGTCTTATGGGATGTGATACAAAGATTTTGTGTAAAGCCCTCTCTAGGAGATTAGATAAGTACCTGCCCAGTTTAATAGTAGATGATCAGCAAGGAT
The DNA here is from genome assembly GCF_027474105.1 of Poeciliopsis prolifica. Lineage (NCBI taxonomy): Eukaryota > Metazoa > Chordata > Actinopteri > Cyprinodontiformes > Poeciliidae > Poeciliopsis > Poeciliopsis prolifica. Next base: position 3,896,750 of record NW_026562417.1, on the reverse strand, counting down.
TTATTAAAACAAGACAAGGCTACCATAATATAAGACGGGTCCTTAATGTATTGCATGAAAAACATAATTGTAAAGACACAACAATGTTATCATTGGACGCACGTCAAGCTTTTGATAGAATAGAGTGGGATTATCTGTTTGAAGTGCTCCCCAAATATGGATTTGGTGAAAGCTTTCAAAATGGATACGACTATTATATACTGATCCCATAGCACAAGTTTTAACTAATAATAACATGTCAAAACCTTTTAATCTACAACGGTCAACTAGACAGGGTTGCCCCCTGTCACCACTACTTTTTGTATTGGCAATAGAACCTCTGGCGATGGCTGTTAGAGCAAATTCAGGAATATCCGGTATTCGAATTGGAGGAAGAGATCATCTCATTTCCCTGTTCGTGGATGATATCATATTTTTCTTGAGTAATCTGAAAATCAGTATTCCTAAATTATTACATCTAATAAAAGAATTTGGTGAATTTTCAGGATATACAATTAATAATTCTAAATCAGAGTTAATGTTTCTTAATGAAGAAGAAAGGAGAAGTCCTATTGTGACTACCCCATTTAAAACAACAACAATAGGTTTTACATATTTGGGCATTAAGGTCACCCCATCTCTTAATGAAATAATCACAACAAATTATAATCCCCTTGTGGAAAAAGTCACAGAAATGCTAAATAGATGGTCAAACCTGCCTATATCCATGATAGGCCGAATAAATTTATTAAAAATGACAATCTTGCCCAAATTTTTGTATTATTTCCAAACACTTCCATTGCCGCTGTCAGAGTCATTTTATGACAGTCTGGACAAACTATTTAATCAATTTATTTGGAGTAACAGAAAAGCAAGACTCCGTTTAAAACTACTCTTATCTGCCCTATGAAAGAGGTGGACTTCAAGTCCCTCTTCTCAGATGGTATTATATGGCCGCCCAACCAACATCAGCTACCCATTACTTTTGCCCGATGGCACCTCCAGCCTGGGTAGACATTGAACAACAATCTGTTCCAGATTTCCCCTTAAATACCTTTCTATATTCTTCGGATCTAAAGACATTAAAAAAGACCACAAAAAATCTTTTTTTTAAAAATACGATTACAAACTGGCATGCAGCACATAAACATGTTGCTGAGCGACTAGAGTTATCACAATTTACCCCTATATGGGGTAATGAAAGGTTCACACCAGGAAAAAATGATGGAGGATTTAAACTATGGAAAAATAAAGGCATTCAGAAAATTAAAGATCTATATGTTGATGGCAAGTTACTTACTTTTGATCAGTTATGTAAGAAGTATTTAATACCCCCGAAACATTTTTTTAAATACTTGCAATTGAAAAACTTTATGTCATCAAAACTGAAACAAACAGTTGACATTCCACCCTTAACGAAAATAGAAGAGGTGTGTGTTGGAGACTCAAAAGGGAAAGGTTTTCTTTCTGTGTTCTATAATTTGTTAATGCTTTCCTCTAAGGACTCAGCAATAGATAAGTTAGACGCTTGGAGAAGAGATACTTTCGAAGATATAGATGAGGAAGACTGGAACCAGGCCTGTTTAAAAGCACAAAAACAAACGATAAACACACGATTTAAACTTTTGCAATATAAATGGCTCATGAGAACCTACGTAACACCAGTTAAGCTTCATCATATGTCCAGTGATATTCCAGATACTTGCCCTAAATGTTTGTTTGAAAAAGGAACGCTTCTCCATTGTTTGTGGGATTGTCTTAAAATTCAGAAGTTTTGGAGGGATGTTATTGGGTGTCTATCTGACTTGTTTAAGGTGAAAGTCCCATTGGAGGTTAAAACCTGTGTTCTAGGAATATACCCAGTGGAATTTAAACAATCACAGAGGAAAACTAAATTGATAGACTATGGACTTCTTCAAGCCAGAAGATCTATAGCATTATGCTGGAGGGGCATGGACGCACCCTCCCTGGGACTCTGGAAGAAGGAAATTGCAAATTCGCTCGGACTGGAAAAACTAACATAGATCGCAAAGGGTAAACAACAGGACTTTGAAAATCTCTGGGAGCCATATATGAAGACCATAGGGACTGAAGGTGGAACTTATTAATGGATGTCTTGTCTACTGTTTCTATTCAGATATTGTTCTGTTATTCTTCTTTGTCTTTTTTCTCTAATTTAAAAAGTTCTTGATATTTTTGGAACCAAACAAATGCAGGTTTGAAGGGTGAGTGTGGGAGTGAATGCAAGAGTGTATAAGTACATGTTATAATGTTAAGTTTGTTGTGTGTGAATTTGTTGTGCCAAAAAAGAGAAAATTCAATAAAATATATTTGGAAAAAAAAAAGTTACATTTTGGTCTCATATGACCACAGAACCTTCTTCCACAGGTTTGCTGTATTTTCTGCAATTCAAGTCTTGTTTCCCAAAAATAGTCAGATTTGTCATGTATGTGATCAATTGTTCTGTAACAGGTTTTCCCATTTCTGTGAATTTCTGCATGTCACTTTATGCTATTATATTCATCGTAGGTCATTTAATTCATCCATCATCCAACCCCATCTCCTGGATACATCCTCTAACATCACTGTTGTTGTTTCCAGCTTTCTGTGGACAGGAAGTTTCAGCCCTCCTGTCCACACATCCTCTACAGAACCAGTGGAGACAACAAAGTGTTTCCAAAAGTCCAACTGGATCCAGTGGATCAGAAACATGTCTATGTACCGTTTAAAAACCAGGTAGATTGGAGCTTTTTCATGAGGCGTTCACTTCCCCTGCCTATTGCTGTGTTTCTGAAACATGGCGTTCTGCTCCAGGTTAAACGTGTTCCAGTGTCAAACTGCACAACTTACCAAAATGTGAAGGATTGTCTTTCTGCCCAGGATCCATTCTGTGTCTGGTGTGTCTCTAAGAAAAGGTCAGAGAAACTTCACCTGCAGCTCAATCCTTCATCTCAACTTTATGATGACACATTTAAATGTTTTCAGCTGCTCATTTAAAGACGACTGCATAGATTCAGAGAGGCTGTCCATCCCTGATGAATCCAAGCAGAAAATAGTTTCTCACAGATTTCAGAAGGATTCCACAGGAGAGGTGGGTTATTAATATATTTATGACTGTATTTATCTGGAACTATCAGTCATTATCATCTTATATTTGTTCTTTTCTCAGATGAAAATAATCCTCCAATCACATCTGACTGTAGAGAAGAAGGTTCAGTCTAACTTCACCTGTGATTTCTCTACAACCTTCACTCAGCTTTGTACAAATCAAGAACCAAAACCACAGTACCCACAATGCACCTGCATTCTCAATGACCCTCTCCCTGCTGATGGTCAGTGATGGTCAGGAAGTCTTTAAACATTTGTTTCAGCTGTTAAAGTTTCATACTTTATCTTGGATTTACAGATCCTGACGTTACCGTGACGATCAGACTTGGAGACACAAAACTGACAGAACAAATAAAGATCATTAATTGTTCCAGTATCCAGGGGCAACCAAGTTTTCACCTGTAAGTTCATCTATGTTTTCTAATACAGATTTAATAACAACTGAAATCATCCTAAAGTCTAACAGTATGATTTAACTCCAGTGTTTTCATAATAACTCTGCATGAAATCTGAATAATGCAAATATTGTAGCTGATATTTAAATCTGACAGATTACAAGCTGGTAGAATCATCTGTTTCATGTTGTAGCTGAAAGGAAATAATTTGTCTTGAATCCAGAGAAGCTTCATTCTTCACAATGTTTCATTAACAGGAAAGATGCATTATTATTGCATCTTGATGTTTCTAAAAGAATCTGCATCATGTGTCATAATGTTTGAGTAAAGCTGAGATCAAACTGGGATCAAACTGGGGCTGTTTTCTGTCCAGGTGTCAGCGGTGTATCAGAGCAGGATGTGGGTGGAGACAGAACAGCTGCTCCTGGGCCACTGATGCAGTCAGCAACGTAATCTTGAAATATTTGATGATTTTTAGATGAAATTTAGAGAAGTTTTCTTCTCAAATAGGGTTTGTTAGTTGTAATTGCATTTCTTAATATGAATATCTACTGTATTTCTTTTGTCATTTCTAATGTAATCTGGAACAGCTTCATAAAATGAACTGATAAATGTCACTTCTTTCTTTCTGCAGGACATTTGCCCAAACCTTGAGCAGTTTGGGAGAAATTTTTCTGTGAGTCTCATTTTTAATTGTTTTGAGTTAATTTGGTTATACTGAAAATATAACCAGCAAGTTATATTTGTTATATTTTCATTATAACTCTTTGGTAATGTGAAACATTTGTATTTTCTGCTCCTTCAGATACCAGAGATCTCCTCCGTCTCTCCCAGTGTTGTGTCTTTCTATGGCAGAAATCAGGCTGTGTTGTCGGGTCGTAACCTCAGAGATGTGACCCGAGTCAGGATTAAAGCAGACCTGGACTGTGACCCAAAGGAGTGAGTCCTTTTATTCTTTACCACAGTATCTGAAACCATTATGTGTCCTTTGAAGTATATATTCACTCATTGTTTTTTAGGATAAAGAAAGTTATTAAATTACAGAGAAAACATTGAATGACTTAAAAGTGTGTTTTCTGTCTGAAAGAAGTGATCAGCAACCTTCCTCTATAATAGCAACTCTTACCTCATGTGGTAGAAAAACTAACACTAGTGCAGCCTCTGTCTGACTGTGCAGACATGCACTTTCACAGGAACAGTGCATGTGAAAGTGCACTGTGGCCTTTCAGAGTGAACTTGCTTACAGCTCACATATTTATTCCCTGTTTCATAACTGGTCACTGCATTATGTTTTGTTTTGGGTTCTTTTGGTGTAAAGCATTATGAGTTGCCTTGTTGCTGAAGTTTGCTATGCAAATAAATGTGGTCTGACTTGTGATGTCAGTTCATGGTTTTCAGTTTTTCTCTCTGTGTTTTCTGATCAGATCTCCTGTGTTCAGCAACAACGGCTCCAGTCTGACCTTCCACATCCCCAGCACAGAAGCTAAAGGCCCGGTCAAAATATGTGTTCTCCTTCCAGATGGAAGTTGCCACGGCAACTTCATCGTCACCTATCAGTCATCACCAATCTGCACTGATATCACACCAAGCAGCAGCTGGAGAAGGTATTTAAACTTTTTCTTGCAAAAATGATAGATTTCCATCATCTGCAGAGCAACATGCACTGATGTAATATTAATTTATTTATTAAACCCAAAGTTGATTGGTAGGCCAGGTTAAACTTCACACGTCCTGATTTCTTGTTGAACCTTTTTAAACTTTATAAATCACACATACCCTCTAAAATCAATCTGAAACCCAGATTGATTTGATGTGTTCTTGATTCATTTTGTTCTTCATTGTTGATTCCTGACAAACCTGATGTTTGTTGAGTCAAGTTCTCAGCTGACCTGATGTTTTGCTAACACTGTGACTTTACAGTGAGTCAGGTGTTCAGAGGTTTTCTTCATGGTAAATACTTTTCACACCACTGAATGCACGTAAAACTCTGTAGTTAGAAGAGTCACATGCTGTATGCTGTGAAAAAACTGGTCAGAACAACAAGCGAGTAAAGTGTGTTTGTTCTCTGTGTCCTCCAGTGGGGGCAGGAAGGTCACTATTACTGGGACTCACCTGGATTTGGTGGAGGGATCACACACAGCCACACCCAGCAGGAAGTCATGTCTCCCATGAGCAGCAGCTATCAGGTAACTCTGCAGACAGAAACTCTGTTATCAGCATATAGTGAACTACATCAAGCTACATTTTCATTTTCAACAGACTCTCATCTATAAAACTCCAGCAGCCAAAGGCCCTCTAGTGTCCATCAGCACAGCGTTTCTGAAAGTAGCCAATGAAACGTTGGCATGCTCGAAGAAAATAACTTACTATCCTGACCCAGAGTTTTCCAGCTTCACAGCGGTGAAGTACGGGGACGACGTCCGCATCATTATTCAGGTAAGGTCGTTTCTGTCCACATTTGTTCAGTCAGACATGATGATGTTACATTATTGAAGGGGAAACTGGTTTTGTTCTTTCAGAAAAAGGCAGATAACCTGCAGATGACAGTAGAAGAGCTGTCAGTTGTGGGAATTCAGAATAAAATTCAATATGCCTGCGACATAAAACCCGAAGGAACCATCAACAAGACAGAAACCTTTACCTGTGAGATCAAAGGACTGCAAAGCGATCACATTGATATGGTCGAGGTGAAAACCAAATTTATGGTCGTATTAGTTGAACAATTTAAGTGCTGTTGAAATCCTGTGTTTTTTAGCTGCAACTACAACAAATTTCCCTATCAGTTTTTCACATTACTTGGTTAATATAAATCAAGAAACAGGACAGAACATGTTGATGGAAGCAGAAAAGCTAAACTGACTCTAGTTTTGTTAGAAAACTGGGCAAGTGTTATGATTTACCGAATGACACTTCATGACAAAAGTCATAAACCTCCATGAAGACACCACTTCATGTTCAAGTCAGGAGTTATGTCATACTTACCACAGTCTCATGTCAGTCTTATGCACACCCCTTCAAATGAATTGTTACCAACCATTGTGATTATTATCTCTTACAGGTGAAATATGGAAATGAATCTATAAAACTGAACAAATCATCTTCATTATTAATTTTAATACTGCTCATCATATTGCTGATCCCCATCACCCTGGTTGGTAAGTGCACCATGGTTTAGCCCTCCTCCAAAAATCCTGCTCGAGATTTCTCTTCATTTGTTCTTCATTGGCTCGTTCATTTCAGTCGTGTTTTTCATCTACCGAAGACAACGGCAGCAGTTGACTGTTAGGATGAACAACGTGATGGAAAAGCTGGAGTGTGAGATTAGGAACGACATCCTGTAATATTCGGCTTGATTAAAGCGGAACCCACAAAAAACACACAAGGGGGATCTTGTGTCAGGTAAATAGGAAATAAGTGTTACCAGGTTAATTTGATAAAAAAATTAATATTCAACCACTCAATACAAAATTAATAGGTTTTTACCAGAGATTATTTATTCAGAAAACCTGAAATTTGCATACTTAATAAACCTAAATCATTACACCAAAACCCTCCAAAATAATCAAGGGTCTGATTCGCCTTGTTCAGGCTGAGTCCTCAACCACACTTAAATAATCGAAGGTCCTAATAGTCCTGTTCCTTTTTTATAATATTTTTGTCCATGAAAGAGTCCCATAAACTCCAAATCAAACAACGTCCTGGAAGCGTCTCTCCGTATTAATCCCCGGTCTCCATCCCAAAAGAAAAATCCAAAACGTCAAAAAAAACCAAAAAAGATGAGAAAAAAGAAGAGTGGTGCCACCCAAAAACCCCCAAAAGAAAATAAAGTCAAGATCTCATCGGGAGCGTCGCTTTTCCCCCCCGGTGGCTTCCTCCATGCACTGGCGTCGTCCTTCTGCACCGGGCGGCATTTCCTCGGTGCAAACTTCGGTCCAGGCTTTTGGGCACGATCTGCGGCGCTGGGGCGAACCTTAATCGATCTTTTATCTTTTTCGTTAGTTTCTTTCCTTGGGTTAAACAATCAATAAAGCCAAACTCCCGCTGCACAGATCTGACCATGAGCGTCCTACTTGCTGATTGTGCCACGCCTCGCCGTCGCACACGCCCCCTTTTCATTACTAAATTTTCACACACCTGGTTCCAAATATGATTGACCCAACATCAGTTTTTTTAACAGTGGAACTTCAACATATTTAAAAAAATAAAACTTGTGGGGATTTTATCCCCACAAGTGTTCCACATTCCGCTTGGAATTTTTAACATTTAATATAGTTACTGAGAAAAAACAAAACATAGTCAGACAAGGTCAGGCCTTTTTTTTTCTGAGTCTGGCATTAGGTTTGCTTTTTTTTTTTCTATGTATAAAATAGATTTTAAGATTATTTTATTAACTTATAAAGTTTTAAATGGGTTATCTTCAGGATCTTTTAAAATTTCAGTCTGTGTCCAGAACCCTCAGATCAATCAATCAGCTTTTACTTACAGTCCCTCGGACTCGACTAAGGAAAGGAGATCGGGCTTTTTCTGTTGTTGCTCCTAATTTATGGAACAATTTGCATTTTCAGATTAGATCTGCTAGCAGCCTGGATCATTTTAAATCGCTTCTCAAAACTCATTTTTATTCGTTGGCTTTTAACTGAAGCAATTTTTGATATTCTGTTTTATCTACTTGTGTTATTGTCATTCCTGCAGCACTTTGGTGCAGTTTTATACCTGTTTTAAAGTGCTATATAAATAAATTTGACATTGACATTTGACATTGACATGTCACCTGCTAAATTTGTCAGGGTTTAATGTGTATCAATCCAATCCTAATCACATCCTAAGCTAGGTCAGTTAGTTTGGCTCAACATCATTCATACTGTTGGTGAACTTAGGTTCTAAGTAATAGTTTAATTTGTTCAACGTGTTAAAGAGACCCAATCATGACCCAATCAGAGTTCCTCATGAAGAGGAACTCATGAAGCCTTCCTCTTCATGAGGTTCTCGTAGAAACAGTGTCTTCAGTCAGAGGCCTTTTCAGTTTGCTGTAATACTGACTGCTACAAGAGATTCTTCCTTCCCACAGCCATTACCATTTGTAATAACTCTGTAAAGAATCATGAATATATTGAGTTACAGCAACATTTAGTTTCCCTGTCAGATCAATAAAGTATTTATAATATGAATCGATTAGGAATTGGTGGAGGCAGCTAAAGATTGCACCCACAGGAAGCGGCAGAGAGCGAGCGGCCGCACCTCTCTGCCTCATGCTGGCTCCGCTCCACCTGGGCCCGGGTCGCCCGCGCTTCCTCCCTCACTCTGTCCAGAGTCTCCCTCAGTCTCCGGTTGGCGTCCATCAGCTCGCCTTCAGAGCGTGACAGCGCCCCCAGCTGGACACTGAGCTCTTGGTTCTGCTGTTGTCTCAAACAATATTCAGGGTAGAAATCAAATCCATTACAACTCAAAACAAAGAAAAGAACAAAAAGACTCACCTGCTGCAGCTCAATAATCTCTGCTTTCTGTCTCTCTCGCTCCTCTAGCTGTGAACTCTGATGCTGCAGTTTGTTTCTAGGAAACACAAAACATTTTCAAGAATAGATTCACATTAGATGGTTATTGTGCTGAGAGGAACTTCACATCATCATCATCAGCCCCAGACTTTACTGACCAACATGAAACACTGAAGTCTCAAACCACAGAAACAGGAACAGGATCTTTAACTAGGCTGTAACTTGAAGGCGAATGCTGGGGGCCGATTGTGCAGCATTAAAACATCTCAAATTTGTTACATCTTTGATATTATAAAATAAAGATGTAAAGATTGACTCAGGTTGTTTGCATCCTTAAAAAGTCTTACATTTATATGGGGGGATAAGTTGGCCTTGACGTATTGGCATGTTTAATAATTAGGTCTTTTAACTGCAGCCTGTTAGGCTTCTAAACTAGAATGTGGTGGATCATCTGCAGGGATATGAATCTGCGCTGTAGTTTGATAAACTAGGGGCCCACGGAACTAGAAAGGGCTTCGGTTGGGGTGTACAGTACCGGTCCGGTCCGGTCCGGCCCACCTGAGGTTCTGCAGCTCTCTGCGGAGCGACTCCTCTCCCTGCTGAGCGCTGCGCAGTCGTTCCTCCCACTCCTCCTTCAGTGTCTGATCCGACGAGTCCTGCAGCGCCCTCTGCTGTTCCAACACTGCCAGGCGGTTCTCCAGCTCCAGCCTGGAACAAACACATGCAGGATGATTTAACACGACTCACTCGTTCATATTCACTCATTCTGGATCAGGTTCATGAGGTGAGTCTCACCTCTCTTCGTGTAAGGCGGCCATCTTGTGGAACTCCTCCTCTCGGGCCGACTGCACCTTCCTCACCATCTCTCTCTCTTTTTCCAACACAACCTCCTTGTTTCGCTCCAGCGCCGCCTTCAGCACCTCAACGTCTGCCTGCAGACCTGACACACACCAGATACACACATTATATACTTCCTGCCTTGGAAAATATGAACACAGCTTGTTTGTGATGTGTACAGTAGCTTTTTATGAATGAATTGACTTTAGCTAGGTGAGACTTAAGGAAAGAAAAACATTAATTTAGTGTTTCTTGGAAAAGTATTTTTCTTATGCTAGAAGGAAGTAGAAAACAGACACATGAAGCAGACGCTAGTCACAGCTGAGCTGTTAGAAGCTCTGCAGACACAGAGCAGAACAAATGTTGGGAGGATTTGTTCCCTCACCATTTGTAAAAATAATAATAATAATAATGGAGGAACTGAGATCTGGTTTAAAAAAGGAATTCAAATAATTAATTCAGGTTTTGAATAGAGGAAACTTTTAGAACATGCGGACATGAACACCGACCAAACCTGCTGTGGATCAAAGCATATTGAGGTATCAAATGGTCCAGTCAAAGTCCAGACTCAGTCTGCTTTAATACCTGAACATCTCTGTTCACAGAGATGTTCAGGTATTAACATTTTGACAGGGAGCTTTTCTGTAACAGTCTGGCAGGATCTGGTGAGTCTCCAGTCTACTAAAAATAAAGTGATGAACCAACGAAAACCTTATTGAAGATAAAACTATTATTTTAAACAGAACTTGCATAACTCACTTATAAGCTTTTTAATATCTCAGAATCTCAGGCCTTTCAAGTAAGAATTTCTAATTTCATCCTTAAAACTCCGAGGTCAATGGCATTTTAATAGAAAAAAATATATACACAATAAAATTATAATTAAATTGTAAAGTCATATTGGTCATAATTAAAATTTCCATAATTTTAAACAAAAAGTGATGGGTAATAAATAACATTATATAACACGTCACATATCAACCACACCAGTTAATCAATCAATCAGGTGTGTGTGCATCTGTGAATCAGGTTTTTATATCCTTGTGGGAACCTATTTCTGGGATTGTGGGGACCACTGATCTTTGAGGGGACATTTTCTTGGATCCCATGAGGGGAATTGCTGTTTTTGGGTCAGGTATGTGATGGTTAGGGTTGGATAAAGAAAATGAATGGAAGTCAGTAAAGTGTCCCCACAAGTCATAAAAAAACGACTGCGTATGTTTGTGTCTGGGAGTGTCTCTGTACCGTCCATCTGTCCCTGCAGCGTCCCTCTCCCTCTCCATGTCTCCTTTGGAGCGAGCACACTCCAGCCTGACGCTGGCCAGCTCTAGTTTGTGCGAATGCTTCAGGCTGTCGACCTGCCAGCAGTCAGGGTGAAGAGTTAAAGCAGCAGCGACTCTCTGAGGAGTCAGACTCAGACCGGATGTGGAGCAGCGTACCTGAGCGGTCAGAGCGCTGGCCTCCCTCTCGGCGCGGTGCAGCCTCCCGGTCAGCTGGCCGTTCTGCTCGTGGCTCTGCTGGAGCTCGCTCTCCATCCTTTGTAAAGGCACCATTTGGAATCCAAGACCAAATTGCATATGATATAAAACAATTCCGATTCTTACAAGTTCCCTCTTAGGTCGGGAGGCAGTAAACATTCACCAAGATAATGATAAGTAATAATATTTATTGGTTCACCTCAGTGGCGGAGCCAGAGGGGTGGCCGGGGTGGACTTGCCACCCCCAACAGAGCCCTGGCCACCCCTACTGCCACCCCACTGGAAATGGTCATTTTAAAATATAATACTTATGAGATCGGCAAAGATTTGCCAGGAAAAGTATAATTTCCGACTGTCCCTGAAGGCAGCCCGATGCCCGACACTGTTCATTGGTTAAACTGACATGTGGGTCCTGCTTGATACACAACACATCCGAGGCTTTAGAGTTACACCGTCGAGGAGTTCTGCAGGTATTTCCAACATTTTACCGCTCAGCAGTAACCGCTGTTACCTTCCTAATGAGAGGCGGCACTTGTCATACATTTCTAAAAAAAAAAAAAAATGGTTGTGTATCGCTGCGTAGTGCCTCGTTTATTATATTAGCCATGCTAGTGCTGGTAGATTGTGTTTAGACAGATTCTTTTAACATATGTTTTAGTGCACTGCTGCCCTCTAATGTTTTATTTCTCCAGCTCTTGCTTTAAATGTGTGGTAAGAATATGAGAAAAACCATTAAGTTTTATAATGACTGAAATGTAAGTAGGCTATGTCATATGAAAGCTTTGAATTATAACCCAACTAGTTATATTAATTAATTTTAATTAATGTATTTTTAATTTAGTATTTTAGCTAGCTACAGAAAACTAAAAACTATAGTTTAAATAATAGTTAAAATAGTGTTGTCTCTGCCAAACAGTCATGGAGTGTAAATACCAGGCTCTTATTTTGTGTAGAACCCAAATGAAGAGAAAAGGGAAGATCTCCCAGTTCTTCTTAAAGAACTCTGCAGCAGTGACCAGGACCAGACCAGGACCATACAGAACCCTGCAGCAGGGACCAGGACCAGACAGAACCCTGCAGCAGTGACCAGGACCAGACAGAACCCTGCAGCAGTGACCAGGACCAGACAGAACCCTGCAGCAGTGTCCAGGACCAGACCAGGACCATACAGAGCCCTGCAGCAGTGTCCAGGACCAGACCAGGACCATACAGAACCCTGCAGCAGTGACCAGGACCAGACAGAACCCTGCAGCAGTGACCAGGACCAGACAGAACCCTGCAGCAGTGACCAGGACCAGACAGAACCCTGCAGCAGTGACCAGGACCAGACAGAACCCTGCAGCAGTGACCAGGACCAGACAGAACCCTGCAGCAGTGTCCAGGACCAGACCAGGACCATACAGAACCCTGCAGCAGTGACCAGGACCAGACAGAACCCTGCAGCAGTGACCAGGACCAGACAGAGCCCTGCAGCAGTGACCAGGACCAGACAGAACCCTGCAGCAGTGACCAGGACCAGACAGAACCCTGCAGCAGTGACCAGGACCAGACAGAGCCCTGCAGCAGTGTCCAGGACCAGACCAGGACCAGACAGAACCCTGCAGCAGTGACCAGGACCAGACAGAGCCCTGCAGCAGTGACCAGGACCAGACAGAACCCTGCAGCAGTGACCAGGACCAGACCAGGACCAGACAGAACCCTGCAGCAGTGACCAGGACCAGACAGAGCCCTGCAGCAGTGACCAGGACCAGACAGAACCCTGCAGCAGTGACCAGGACCAGACAGAACCCTGCAGCAGTGACCAGGACCAGACAGAACCCTGCAGCAGTGACCAGGACCAGACAGAGCCCTGCAGCAGTGTCCAGGACCAGACCAGGACCATACAGAACCCTGCAGCAGTGACCAGGACCAGACAGAGCCCTGCAGCAGTGACCAGGACCAGACAGAACCCTGCAGCAGTGACCAGGACCAGACAGAGCCCTGCAGCAGTGTCCAGGACCAGACCAGGACCAGACAGAACCCTGCAGCAGTGACCAGGACCAGACAGAGCCCTGCAGCAGTGACCAGGACCAGACAGAACCCTGCAGCAGTGACCAGGACCAGACAGAACCCTGCAGCAGTGACCAGGACCAGACAGAACCCTGCAGCAGTGACCAGGACCAGACAGAACCCTGCAGCAGTGACCAACCTGGAGAATCCAGCCAGGAGACTCCAGGCCCAAGTGTATCACCAGCGGGTTAGAGGCTGTGACAGAGAGTTATTAAGTATTAAAATCCAATAAGCCTAATTCTAAAGGTTAGCATGATGCTTTTTGCATTTTTTATTGTGTCTGTTTATGCATTTCCAATTAAGTTCCAGAGAGAGATGAGGGTGATACAGATTCAGAGTCAGACTCTGGGGAGGAAGACAGTGAAGCAGAAGGAAATGGCACTGAACTGCCCCCACCCAGCACAACCTATTGCACACCAGAAGCACCAGTTTATTTTTATTTATTTATTTGTGAGAATTTGTTTTTGGTCATATTCTGGGCTCTGAGTTTACATTTACATGTTCACTGTTCCATAGTGCCATTTAACGTCTTGTTTGGTCATGGCAAATTTTAGTTAAATAAACCATTTTAATTTGAGTGTGTGTGAGAAAATATTTGTTTCCTTTCGTTCATCATTTGTATATGGACCCCTCTGATAAAGCCTTGCTCACCCTTTGGCCACCCCTTGAAAAAAAGTCTAGCTCCGCCACTGCTTTCATCAGGTAATCTGCCGGGGAAGTAAAAAGGCATTTCTCCGCCTACCGAATGGGTCGTAACTCGTAAGGCTTCGGCAGGAGTCGTTGGCAGTAATGACAACTTCCCGACGCTAGAGGGCGTTTGTGTTCATAAAATGGATCAAAACTCATCCCTTTATGTGGAGACAACGTTTCGACTCGACTTCAGAAATACTCATAGACTTTTAGAATAAGTCGTTTGGGACTATTGGATGATGGACCGTGTTCTGTTAGTTTGCGGAGGTGTGCGACCCTGTAAAAATGTCATTGAGAAAAAGCGTTCATTGTAGCCAGTGTTTAGCAGAGTTTTACCTGGGCAGCGCGCGCTCACTCAACAGGTGCGCGTTTTATTTCGGAGCTTTACTCGCTTTAAGCGAATCGACCAGGTGAATTCATTTGCGCAGCACACAACATGGTTACTAAAACCTTTGTAAATTATGTGCTGTTTTTATTTCCGGTTTCGCTCATTTCCTTCCAATTTTTTCACTTCTTCTTTTAGCAGCGCATTTACGCACACCTCTGGACACAGACACCACACTGTCCTGCAGTCCATCAATGTCTCACTGTCTCAGTCGGTCTTTGGTACAAGATGATCTATTTTCTGCTCGGTCTGCTTTGCTCCATCTGGGGAGAACCTGCTCAGTGTCTGGAGGAGAACAGAGGTTTTAACTTTGAAGGTGACCTCCGTCAGCTCGCTGTGGGCAACAGCTCTGTCTACATCGCTACAGAGGAGAAACTTTACCAGCTGAGCCATGACCTGACTCTGATCTACAGCCTGACCCAGAGAGGGACCTTAAAGAGTGGGGACCAACCGGATAAGAGGAGTTTTACAGAAACCCCATGAAGACTGCCTGGAATGCAACTTTAAAAGTTAATGTTTTTTTACCATTTGAGAAAAATGACACATTGATCAGCTGCGGTGTGACTGGAAAAACAACTCTGTGGTTATTGTGAGATTCTGGACCTGAAGAACATCTCCAAGCTGGTTTACAGTGAATCCATCCAGGTGGGACCTCAGAGAAGCAGCAGTGGTTCTGTCAGCTTTCTGGTGGATGTGAAGGAGGATTCAGGTCAGACTGAGACTTACATCCTGACAGCGATAAAGAATCCTAGACTCAAGACAGACTGTAGCGCTGATTTAAAGACAATCAACCTTCAAAACACCAATCAAAACCAGCCTGGGGAAATATTTTCCTGGTCTGATCAATCAGGTGATAAACCTGGGATCCAAACTGAAGCTGCAGTAGAGTTTGTGGACGGATTCCAGATCAACTCAACAGTGTATCTGTTCTCCAACGTGGCATCAGGAGGTAAAAGCAACAAAGTCCGTCTGATCTGGCTTCAGGCTGAAACCAGTAAAACTCAGACTCTGGAGTCTCTTCATGGAGCGACTCTCAGTTTCTCTGGAGGTGAAGACAGCAGACTGCTGGCGTCCTCGGTCGTCCCAGGTGGACAGCAGGTCCTGTGGAGTGGAGTGTTCAGTGTGGACGGAGGAGGAAGCAACACTGAGCTGCTGCTGTTTGACATCAGTCCTGATCTCAACAGGGAGATGAATAAAGATCCAGACTTTTTTTACTCATCAAAAACTACAAAGCCCTTGGTAAGTTACTGTGTTAAACATAATCTTTGAATATTTAAGGTTAAGATGCTTTGATATTTAACTCAGTCCTGAATGACTGAGAATCTCCAGCAGCATTTTACATGTATGAACTGAGGCAATAAATTTAATAAAGGTTGAGTGATTTCTATTGAAGAAATATAAGGTTGGCACGTTTTGTGTGTTATTCACTGTTTTTTCTCTTTTAAATCACAACTTTGTTGTGTTCAGTTTTGAGAAATGTAAAAAACATTTTATCATATGATCTGTGGCAATGTGTGTATTGTTGTTTATAGTTTTGTTTATATTTATGTCTGAAATACAAACATTAAAGCCAACTTATTTAAAGTTGTTCCAGACATTCTGTGTTGCCATTTATAAAACTATACATCTTTCCTTGGTTTGAAAAGACAAAATGTTGAACCGATTCTCTCTGTTCCTCAGTCGGTTCTCCTGAAACCAAAGGCTGTGCTTTTTAAGCAGAACTTCATGAGTTCTGTTCTGGCCGTCCGGCTGAACGGCTGGATGGTTTTCTTCATTGGAACAGCAGATGGACAGATCATCAAGGTGGGTAGAAAACTAACAACTGAGGGGCTAAATATGTTTTAGCAAAATAAGTAACATTAAACTTTGAATTTGGTTTCAGCTTTTGTAAATCATATCAATATCACAGTTTAAACTGTTGAATTTGTTTTCTCTAAGAGTTGACAAGCAATATCTACATATGTGTTTTCAAATTATTTTTGAAGTAAAAAAACTTAACAGACACAAATATGGTGTATAAATAAAACCACATGGGCTTTGATAATTTAATCCACAGGTGTTGGGGTTGTGTTGACATTAGATCAGACTGGGATGTATGTAGTAAGCTTTAAAATGTTCTGCTCAAACTCAACCAGTTAAAAATACATTTTAATCTCTAGTAGGTTTTCCTTCAGGATCCCCCTGTAATCAGCTTCCTCCATATTCCCACTAACTCCCACCATAACATGATTCTGCCACCACTATGTCTGCCAAGAGGAAGATGGGAGTTTTTGCCACTGATAACGTTTTGTTCAAAGGTCAAAAAGTTACATTTTGGTCTCATATGACCACAAAACCTTCTTCCACAGGTTTGCTGTATTTTCTGCAATTCAAATCTTGTTTCCCAAAAAGGTCAGATTTGTCATGTATGTGATCAATTGTTCTGTAACAGGTTTTCCCATTTCTGTGAATTTCTGCATGTCACTTTATGCTATTATATTCATCGTAGGTCATTTAATTCATCCATCAATCCAACCCCATCTCCTGGATACATCCTCTAACATCACTGTTGTTGTTTCCAGCTTTCTGTGGACAGGAAGTTTCAGCCCTCCTGTCCACACATCCTCTACAGAACCAGTGGAGACAACAAAGTGTTTCCAAAAGTCCAACTGGATCCAGTGGATCAGAAACATGTCTATGTACCGTTTAAAAACCAGGTAGATTGGAGCTTTTTCATGAGGCGTTCACTTCCCCTGCCTGTTGCTGTGTTTCTGAAACATGGCGTTCTGCTCCAGGTTAAACGTGTTCCAGTGTCAAACTGCACAACTTACCAAAATGTGAAGGATTGTCTTTCTGCCCAGGATCCATTCTGTGTCTGGTGTGTCTCTAAGAAAAGGTCAGAGAAACTTCACCTGCAGCTCAATCCTTCATCTCAACTTTATGATGACACATTTAAATGTTTTCAGCTGCTCATTTAAAGACGACTGCATAGATTCAGAGAGGCTGTCCATCCCTGATGAATCCAAGCAGAAAATAGTTTCTCACAGATTTCAGAAGGGTTCCACAGGAGAGGTGGGTTATTAATATATTTATGACTGTATTTATCTGGAACTATCAGTCATTATCATCTTATATTTGTTCTTTTCTCAGATGAAAATAATCCTCCAATCACATCTGACTGTAGAGAAGAAGGTTCAGTCTAACTTCACCTGTGATTTCTCTACAACCTCCACTCAGCTTTGTACAAATCAAGAACCAAAACCACAGTACCCACAATGCACCTGCATTCTCAATGACCCTCTCCCTGCTGATGGTCAGTGATGGTCAGGAAGTCTTTAAACATTTTGTTTCAGCTGTTAAAGTTTCATACTTTATCTTGGATTTACAGATCCTGACGTTACCGTGACGATCAGACTTGGAGACACAAAACTGACAGAACAAATAAAGATCATTAATTGTTCCAGTATCCAGGGGCAACCAAGTTTTCACCTGTAAGTTCATCTATGTTTTCTAATACAGATTTAATAACAACTGAAATCATCCTAAAGTCTAACAGTATGATTTAACTCCAGTGTTTTCATAATAACTCTGCATGAAATCTGAATAATGCAAATATTGTAGCTGATATTTAAATCTGACAGATTACAAGCTGGTAGAATCATCTGTTTCATGTTGTAGCTGAAAGGAAATAATTTGTCTTGAATCCAGAGAAGCTTCATTCTTCACAATGTTTCATTAACAGGAAAGATGCATTATTATTGCATCTTGATGTTTCTAAAAGAATCTGCATCATGTCATAATGTTTGAGTAAAGCTGAGATCAAACTGGGATCAAACTGGGGCTGTTTTCTGTCCAGGTGTCAGCGGTGTATCAGAGCAGGATGTGGGTGGAGACAGAACAGCTGCTCCTGGGCCACTGATGCAGTCAGCAACGTAATCTTGAAATATTTGATGATTTTTAGATGAAATTTAGAGAAGTTTCTTCTCAAATAGGGTTTGTTAGTTATAATTGCATTTCTTAATATGAATATCTACTGTATTTCTTTTGTCATTTCTAATGTAATCTGGAACAGCTTCATAAAATGAACTGATAAATGTCACTTCTTTCTTTCTGCAGGACATTTGCCCAAACCTTGAGCAGTTTGGGAGAAATTTTTCTGTGAGTCACATTTTTAATTGTTTTGAGTTAATTTGGTTATACTGAAAATATAACCAGCAAGTTATATTTGTTATATTTTCATTATAACTTGTTGGTAATGTGAAACATTTGTATTTTCTGCTCCTTCAGATACCAGAGATCTCCTCCGTCTCTCCCAGTGTTGTGTCTTTCTATGGCAGAAATCAGGCTGTGTTGTCGGGTCGTAACCTCAGAGATGTGACCCGAGTCAGGATTAAAGCAGACCTGGACTGTGACCCAAAGGAGTGAGTCCTTTTATTCTTTACCACAGTATCTGAAACCATTATGTGTCCTTTGAAGTATATATTCACTCATTGTTTTTTAGGATAAAGAAAGTTATTAAATTACAGAGAAAACATTGAATGACTTAAAAGTGTGTTTTCTGTCTGAAAGAAGTGATCAGCAACCTTCCTCTATAATAGCAACTCTTACCTCATGTGGTAGAAAAACTAACACTAGTGCAGCCTCTGTCTGACTGTGCAGACATGCACTTTCACAGGAACAGTGCATGTGAAAGTGCACTGTGGCCTTTCAGAGTGAACTTGCTTACAGCTCACATATTTATTCCCTGTTTCATAACTGGTCACTGCATTATGTTTTGTTTTGGGTTCTTTTGGTGTAAAGCATTATGAGTTGCCTTGTTGCTGAAGTTTGCTATGCAAATAAATGTGGTCTGACTTGTGATGTCAGTTCATGGTTTTCAGTTTTTCTCTCTGTGTTTTCTGATCAGATCTCCTGTGTTCAGCAACAACGGCTCCAGTCTGACCTTCCACATCCCCAGCACAGAAGCTAAAGGCCCGGTCAAAATATGTGTTCTCCTTCCAGATGGAAGTTGCCACGGCAACTTCATCGTCACCTATCAGTCATCACCAATCTGCACTGATATCACACCAAGCAGCAGCTGGAGAAGGTATTTAAACTTTTTCTTGCAAAAATGATAGATTTCCATCATCTGCAGAGCAACATGCACTGATGTAATATTAATTTATTTATTAAACCCAAAGTTGATTGGTAGGCCAGGTTAAACTTCACACGTCCTGATTTCTTGTTGAACCTTTTTAAACTTTATAAATCACACATACCCCTCTAAAATCAATCTGAAACCCAGATTGATTTGATGTGTTCTTGATTCATTTTGTTCTTCATTGTTTGATTCCTGACAAACCTGATGTTTGTTGAGTCAAGTTCTCAGCTGACCTGATGTTTTGCTAACACTGTGACTTTACAGTGAGTCAGGTGTTCAGAGGTTTTCTTCATGGTAAATACTTTTCACACCACTGAATGCACGTAAAACTCTGTAGTTAGAAGAGTCACATGCTGTATGCTGTGAAAAAACTGGTCAGAACAACAAGCGAGTAAAGTGTGTTTGTTCTCTGTGTCCTCCAGTGGGGGCAGGAAGGTCACTATTACTGGGACTCACCTGGATTTGGTGGAGGGGATCACACACAGCCACACCCAGCAGGAAGTCATGTCTCCCATGAGCAGCAGCTATCAGGTAACTCTGCAGACAGAAACTCTGTTATCAGCATATAGTGAACTACATCAAGCTACATTTTCATTTTCAACAGACTCTCATCTATAAAACTCCAGCAGCCAAAGGCCCTCTAGTGTCCATCAGCACAGCGTTTCTGAAAGTAGCCAATGAAACGTTGGCATGCTCGAAGAAAATAACTTACTATCCTGACCCAGAGTTTTCCAGCTTCACAGCCGTGAAGGAAGGGAGCGACGTCCGCATCACTATTCAGGTACGGCCGTTTCTGTCCACATTTGTTCAGTCAGACATCTTGATGTTACATTATTGAAGGGGAAACTGGTTTTGTTCTTTCAGAAAAAGGCAGATGACCTGCAGATGACAGTAGAAGAGCTGTCAGTTGTGGGAATTCAGAATAAAATTCGATATGCCTGCGACATAAAACCCGAAGGAACCAGCAACAAGACAGAAACCTTTACCTGTGAGATCAAAGGACTGCAAAGCGATCACATTGATATGGTCGAGGTGAAAACCAAATTTATGGTCGTATTAGTTGAACAATTTAAAGTGCTGTTGAAATCCTGTGTTTTTTAGCTGCAACTACAACAAATTTCCCTATCAGTTTTTCACATTACTTGGTTAATATAAATCAAGAAACGGACAGAACATGTTGATGGAAGCAGAAAAGCTAAACTGACTCTAGTTTTGTTAGAAAACTGGGCAAGTGTTATGATTTACCGAATGACACTTCATGACAAAGTCATAAACCTCCATGAAGACACCACTTCATGTTCAAGTCAGGAGTTATGTCATACTTACCACAGTCTCATGTCAGTCTTATGCACACCCCTTCAAATGAATTGTTACCAACCATTGTGATTATTATCTCTTACAGGTGAAATATGGAAATGAATCTATAAAACTGAACAAATCATCTTCATTATTAATTTTAATACTGCTCATCATATTGCTGATCCCCATCACCCTGGTTGGTAAGTGCACCATGGTTTAGCCCTCCTCCAAAAATCCTGCTCGAGATTTCTCTTCATTTGTTCTTCATTGGCTCGTTCATTTCAGTCGTGTTTTTCATCTACCGAAGACAACGGCAGCAGTTGACTGTTAGGATGAACAACGTGATGGAAAAGCTGGAGTGTGAGATTAGGAACGACATCCTGTAATATTCGGCTTGATTAAAGCGGAACCCACAAAAAACACACAAGGGGGATCTTGTGTCAGGTAATAGGAAATAAGTGTTACCAGGTTAATTTGATAAAAAAAATTAATATTCAACCACTCAATACAAAATTAATAGGTTTTTACCAGAGATTATTTATTCAGAAAACCTGAAATTTGCATACTTAATAAACCTAAATCATTACACCAAAACCCTCCAAAATAATCAAGGGTCTGATTCGCCTTGTTCAGGCTGAGTCCTCAACCACACTTAAATAATCGAAGGTCCTAATAGTCCTGTTCCTTTTTTATAATATTTTTGTCCATGAAAGAGTCCCATAAACTCCAAATCAAACAACGTCCTGGAAGCGTCTCTCCGTATTAATCCCCGGTCTCCATCCCAAAAGAAAAATCCAAAACGTCAAAAAAAACCAAAAAAGATGAGAAAAAAGAAGAGTGGTGCCACCCAAAAACCCCCAAAAAAATAAAGTCAAGATCTCATCGGGAGCGTCGCTTTCCCCCCCGGTGGCTTCCTCCATGCACTGGCGTCGTCCTTCTGCACCGGGCGGCATTTCCTCGGTGCAAACTTCGGTCCAGGCTTTTGGGCACGATCTGCGGCGCTGGGGCGAACCTTAATCGATCTTTTATCTTTTTCGTTAGTTTCTTTCCTTGGGTTAAACAATCAATAAAGCCAAACTCCCGCTGCACAGATCTGACCATGAGCGTCCTACTTGCTGATTGTGCCACGCCTCGCCGTCGCACACGCCCCCTTTTCATTACTAAATTTTCACACACCTGGTTCCAAATATGATTGACCCAACATCAGTTTTTTTAACAGTGGAACTTCAACATATTTAAAAAAATAAAACACTTGTGGGGATTTTATCCCCACAAGTGTTCCACATTCCGCTTGGAATTTTTAACATTTAATATAGTTACTGAGAAAAAACAAAACATAGTCAGACAAGGTCAGGCCTTTTTTTCTGAGTCTGGCATTAGGTTTGCTTTTTTTTTTTCTATGTATAAAATAGATTTTAAGATTATTTTATTAACTTATAAAGTTTTAAATGGGTTATCTTCAGGATCTTTTAAAATTTCAGTCTGTGTCCAGAACCCTCAGATCAATCAATCAGCTTTTACTTACAGTCCCTCGGACTCGACTAAGGAAAGGAGATCGGGCTTTTTCTGTTGTTGCTCCTAATTTATGGAACAATTTGCATTTTCAGATTAGATCTGCTAGCAGCCTGGATCATTTTAAATCGCTTCTCAAAACTCATTTTTATTCGTTGGCTTTTAACTGAAGCAATTTTTGATATTCTGTTTTATCTACTTGTGTTATTGTCATTCCTGTGCAGCACTTTGGTGCAGTTTTATACTGTTTTAAAGTGCTATATAAATAAATTTGACATTGACATTTGACATTGACATGTCACCTGCTAAATTTGTCAGGGTTTAATGTGTATCAATCCAATCCTAATCACATCCTAAGCTAGGTCAGTTAGTTTGGCTCAACATCATTCATACTGTTGGTGAACTTAGGTTCTAAGTAATAGTTTAATTTGTTCAACGTGTTAAAGAGACCCAATCATGACCCAATCAGAGTTCCTCATGAAGAGGAACTCATGAAGCCTTCTCTTCATGAGGTTCTCGTAGAAACAGTGTCTTCAGTCAGAGGCCTTTTCAGTTTGCTGTAATACTGACTGCTACAAGAGATTCTTCCTTCCCACAGCCATTACCATTTGTAATAACTCTGTAAAGAATCATGAATATATTGAGTTACAGCAACATTTAGTTTCCCTGTCAGATCAATAAAGTATTTATAATATGAATCGATTAGGAATTGGTGGAGGCAGCTAAAGATTGCACCCACAGGAAGCGGCAGAGAGCGAGCGGCCGCACCTCTCTGCCTCATGCTGGCTCCGCTCCACCTGGGCCCGGGTCGCCCGCGCTTCCTCCCTCACTCTGTCCAGAGTCTCCCTCAGTCTCCGGTTGGCGTCCATCAGCTCGCCTTCAGAGCGTGACAGCGCCCCCAGCTGGACACTGAGCTCTTGGTTCTGCTGTTGTCTCAAACAATATTCAGGGTAGAAATCAAATCCATTACAACTCAAAACAAAGAAAAGAACAAAAAGACTCACCTGCTGCAGCTCAATAATCTCTGCTTTCTGTCTCTCTCGCTCCTCTAGCTGTGAACTCTGATGCTGCAGTTTGTTTCTAGGAAACACAAAACAAGATTTTCAAGAATAGATTCACATTAGATGGTTATTGTGCTGAGAGGAACTTCACATCATCATCATCAGCCCCAGACTTTACTGACCAACATGAAACACTGAAGTCTCAAACCACAGAAACAGGAACAGGATCTTTAACTAGGCTGTAACTTGAAGGCGAATGCTGGGGGCCGATTGTGCAGCATTAAAACATCTCAAATTTGTTACATCTTTGATATTATAACAAAATAAAGATGTAAAGATTGACTCAGGTTGTTTTGCATCCTTAAAAAGTCTTACATTTATATGGGGGGATAAGTTGGCCTTGACGTATTGGCATGTTTAATAATTAGGTCTTTTAACTGCAGCCTGTTAGGCTTCTAAACTAGAATGTGGTGGATCATCTGCAGGGATATGAATCTGCGCTGTAGTTTGATAAACTAGGGGCCCCACGGAACTAGAAAGGGCTTCGGTTGGGGTGTACAGTACCGGTCCGGTCCGGTCCGGCCCACCTGAGGTTCTGCAGCTCTCTGCGGAGCGACTCCTCTCCCTGCTGAGCGCTGCGCAGTCGTTCCTCCCACTCCTCCTTCAGTGTCTGATCCGACGAGTCCTGCAGCGCCCTCTGCTGTTCCAACACTGCCAGGCGGTTCTCCAGCTCCAGCCTGGAACAAACACATGCAGGATGATTTAACACGACTCACTCGTTCATATTCACTCATTCTGGATCAGGTTCATGAGGTGAGTCTCACCTCTCTTCGTGTAAGGCGGCCATCTTGTGGAACTCCTCCTCTCGGGCCGACTGCACCTTCCTCACCATCTCTCTCTCTTTTTCCAACACAACCTCCTTGTTTCGCTCCAGCGCCGCCTTCAGCACCTCAACGTCTGCCTGCAGACCTGACACACACACCAGATACACACATTATATACTTCCTGCCTTGGAAAATATGAACACAGCTTGTTTGTGATGTGTACAGTAGCTTTTTATGAATGAATTGACTTTAGCTAGGTGAGACTTAAGGAAAGAAAAACATTAATTTAGTGTTTCTTGGAAAAGTATTTTTCTTATGCTAGAAGGAAGTAGAAAACAGACACATGAAGCAGACGCTAGTCACAGCTGAGCTGTTAGAAGCTCTGCAGACACAGAGCAGAACAAATGTTGGGAGGATTTGTTCCCTCACCATTTGTAAAAATAATAATAATAATAATGGAGGAACTGAGATCTGGTTTAAAAAAGGAATTCAAATAATTAATTCAGGTTTTGAATAGAGGAAACTTTTAGAACATGCGGACATGAACACCGACCAAACCTGCTGTGGATCAAAGCATATTGAGGTATCAAATGGTCCAGTCAAAGTCCAGACTCAGTCTGCTTTAATACCTGAACATCTCTGTTCACAGACACCATCCAGGAACTCTTATTTTGACAGGGAGCTTTTCTGTAACAGTCTGGCAGGATCTGGTGAGTCTCCAGTCTACTAAAAATAAAGTGATGAACCAACGAAAACCTTATTGAAGATAAAACTATTATTTTAAACAGAACTTGCATAACTCACTTATAAGCTTTTTAATATCTCAGAATCTCAGGCCTTTCAAGTAAGAATTTCTAATTTCATCCTTAAAACTCCGAGGTCAATGGCATTTTAATAGAAAAAAATATATACACAATAAAATTATAATTAAATTGTAAAGTCATATTGGTCATAATTAAAATTTCCATAATTTTAAACAAAAAGTGATGGGTAATAAATAACATTATATAACACGTCACATATCAACCACACCAGTTAATCAATCAATCAGGTGTGTGTGCATCTGTGAATCAGGTTTTTATATCCTTGTGGGAACCTATTTCTGGGATTGTGGGGACCACTGATCTTTGAGGGGACATTTTCTTGGATCCCATGAGGGGAATTGCTGTTTTTGGGTCAGGTATGTGATGGTTAGGGTTGGATAAAAGAAAATGAATGGAAGTCAGTAAAGTGTCCCCACAAGTCATAAAAAAACGACTGCGTATGTTTGTGTCTGGGAGTGTCTCTGTACCGTCCATCTGTCCCTGCAGTGCGTCCCTCTCCCTCTCCATGTCTCCTTTGGAGCGAGCACACTCCAGCCTGACGCTGGCCAGCTCTAGTTTGTGCGAATGCTTCAGGCTGTCGACCTGCCAGCAGTCAGAGGTGAAGAGTTAAAGCAGCAGCGACTCTCTGAGGAGTCAGACTCAGACCGGATGTGGAGCAGCGTACCTGAGCGGTCAGAGCGCTGGCCTCCCTCTCGGCGCGGTGCAGCCTCCCGGTCAGCTGGCCGTTCTGCTCGTGGCTCTGCTGGAGCTCGCTCTCCATCCTTTGTAAAGGCACCATTTGGAATCCAAGACCAAATTGCATATGATATAAAACAATTCCGATTCTTACAAGTTCCCTCTTAGGTCGGGAGGCAGTAAACATTCACCAAGATAATGATAAGTAATAATATTTATTGGTTCACCTCAGTGGCGGAGCCAGAGGGGTGGCCGGGGTGGGACTTGCCACCCCCAACAGAGCCCTGGCCACCCCTACTGCCACCCCACTGGAAATGGTCATTTTAAAATATAATACTTATGAGATCGGCAAAGATTTGCCAGGAAAAGTATAATTTCCGACTGTCCCTGAAGGCAGCCCGATGCCCGACACTGTTCATTGGTTAAACTGACATGTGGGTCCTGCTTGATACACAACACATCCGAGGCTTTAGAGTTACACCGTCGAGGAGTTCTGCAGGTATTTCCAACATTTTACCGCTCAGCAGTAACCGCTGTTACCTTCCTAATGAGAGGCGGCACTTGTCATACATTTCTAAAAAGAAAAAAAAAATGGTTGTGTATCGCTGCGTAGTGCCTCGTTTATTATATTAGCCATGCTAGTGCTGGTAGATTGTGTTTAGACAGATTCTTTTAACATATGTTTTAGTGCACATGCTGCCCTCTAATGTTTTATTTCTCCCAGCTCTTGCTTTAAATGTGTGGTAAAAATATGTGAAAAACCATTAAGTTTTATAATGACTGAAATGTAAGTAGGCTATGTCATATGAAAGCTTTGAATTATAACCCAACTAGTTATATTAATTAATTTTAATTAATGTATTTTTAATTTAGTATTTTAGCTAGCTACAGAAAACTAAAAACTATAGTTTAAATAATAGTTAAAATAGTGTTGTCTCTGCCAAACAGTCATGGAGTGTAAATACCAGGCTCTTATTTTGTGTAGAACCCAAATGAAGAGAAAAGGGAAGATCTCCCAGTTCTTCTTAAAGAACTCTGCAGCAGTGACCAGGACCAGACCAGGACCATACAGAACCCTGCAGCAGGGACCAGGACCAGACAGAACCCTGCAGCAGTGACCAGGACCAGACAGAACCCTGCAGCAGTGACCAGGACCAGACAGAACCCTGCAGCAGTGTCCAGGACCAGACCAGGACCATACAGAGCCCTGCAGCAGTGTCCAGGACCAGACCAGGACCATACAGAACCCTGCAGCAGTGACCAGGACCAGACAGAACCCTGCAGCAGTGACCAGGACCAGACAGAACCCTGCAGCAGTGACCAGGACCAGACAGAACCCTGCAGCAGTGACCAGGACCAGACAGAACCCTGCAGCAGTGACCAGGACCAGACAGAACCCTGCAGCAGTGTCCAGGACCAGACCAGGACCATACAGAACCCTGCAGCAGTGACCAGGACCAGACAGAACCCTGCAGCAGTGACCAGGACCAGACAGAGCCCTGCAGCAGTGACCAGGACCAGACAGAACCCTGCAGCAGTGACCAGGACCAGACAGAACCCTGCAGCAGTGACCAGGACCAGACAGAGCCCTGCAGCAGTGTCCAGGACCAGACCAGGACCAGACAGAACCCTGCAGCAGTGACCAGGACCAGACAGAGCCCTGCAGCAGTGACCAGGACCAGACAGAACCCTGCAGCAGTGACCAGGACCAGACCAGGACCAGACAGAACCCTGCAGCAGTGACCAGGACCAGACAGAGCCCTGCAGCAGTGACCAGGACCAGACAGAACCCTGCAGCAGTGACCAGGACCAGACAGAACCCTGCAGCAGTGACCAGGACCAGACAGAACCCTGCAGCAGTGACCAGGACCAGACAGAGCCCTGCAGCAGTGTCCAGGACCAGACCAGGACCATACAGAACCCTGCAGCAGTGACCAGGACCAGACAGAGCCCTGCAGCAGTGACCAGGACCAGACCAGGACCATACAGAACCCTGCAGCAGTGACCAGGACCAGACAGACCCTGCAGCAGTGACCAGGACCAGACAGAACCCTGCAGCAGTGACCAGGACCAGACAGAGCCCTGCAGCAGTGTCCAGGACCAGACCAGGACCAGACAGAACCCTGCAGCAGTGACCAGGACCAGACAGAGCCCTGCAGCAGTGACCAGGACCAGACAGAACCCTGCAGCAGTGACCAGGACCAGACAGAACCCTGCAGCAGTGACCAGGACCAGACAGAACCCTGCAGCAGTGACCAACCTGGAGAATCCAGCCAGGAGACTCCAGGCCCAAGTGTATCACCAGCGGGTTAGAGGCTGTGACAGAGAGTTATTAAGTATTAAAATCCAATAAGCCTAATTCTAAAGGTTAGCATGATGCTTTTTGCATTTTTTATTGTGTCTGTTTATGCATTTCCAATTAAGTTCCAGAGAGAGATGAGGGTGATACAGATTCAGAGTCAGACTCTGGGGAGGAAGACAGTGAAGCAGAAGGAAATGGCACTGAACTGCCCCCACCCAGCACAACCTATTGCACACCAGAAGCACCAGTTTATTTTATTTATTTATTTGTGAGAATTTGTTTTTGGTCATATTCTGGGCTCTGAGTTTACATTTACATGTTCACTGTTCCATAGTGCCATTTAACGTCTTGTTTGGTCATGGCAAATTTTAGTTAAATAAACCATTTTAATTTGAGTGTGTGTGAGAAAATATTTGTTTCCTTTCGTTCATCATTTGTATATGGACCCCTCTGATAAAGCCTTGCTCACCCTTTGGCCACCCCTTGAAAAAAAGTCTAGCTCCGCCACTGCTTTCATCAGGTAATCTGCCGGGGAAGTAAAAAGGCATTTCTCCGCCTACCGAATGGGTCGTAACTCGTAAGGCTTCGGCAGGAGTCGTTGGCAGTAATGACAACTTCCCGACGCTAGAGGGCGTTTGTGTTCATAAAATGGATCAAAACTCATCCCTTTATGTGGAGACAACGTTTCGACTCGACTTCAGAAATACTCATAGACTTTTAGAATAAGTCGTTTGGGACTATTGGATGATGGACCGTGTTCTGTTAGTTTGCGGAGGTGTGCGACCCTGTAAAAATGTCATTGAGAAAAAGCGTTCATTGTAGCCAGTGTTTAGCAGAGTTTTACCTGGGCAGCGCGCGCTCACTCAACAGGTGCGCGTTTTATTTCGGAGCTTTACTCGCTTTAAGCGAATCGACCAGGTGAATTCATTTGCGCAGACACACAACATGGTTACTAAAACCTTTGTAAATTATGTGCTGTTTTTATTTCCGGTTTCGCTCATTTCCTTCCAATTTTTTCACTTCTTCTTTTAGCAGCGCATTACGCACACCTCTGGACACAGACACCACACTGTCCTGCAGTCCATCAATGTCTCACTGTCTCAGTCGGTCTTTGGTACAAGATGATCTATTTTCTGCTCGGTCTGCTTTGCTCCATCTGGGGAGAACCTGCTCAGTGTCTGGAGGAGAACAGAGGTTTTAACTTTGAAGGTGACCTCCGTCAGCTCGCTGTGGGCAACAGCTCTGTCTACATCGCTACAGAGGAGAAACTTTACCAGCTGAGCCATGACCTGACTCTGATCTACAGCCTGACCCAGAGAGGGACCTTAAAGAGTGGGGACCAACCGGATAAAGAGGAGTTTTACAGAAACCCCATGAAGACTGCCTGGAATGCAACTTTAAAAGTTAATGTTTTTTTACCATTTGAGAAAAATGACACATTGATCAGCTGCGGTGTGACTGGAAACAAACTCTGTGGTTATTGTGAGATTCTGGACCTGAAGAACATCTCCAAGCTGGTTTACAGTGAATCCATCCAGGTGGGACCTCAGAGAAGCAGCAGTGGTTCTGTCAGCTTTCTGGTGGATGTGAAGGAGGATTCAGGTCAGACTGAGACTTACATCCTGACAGCGATAAAGAATCCTAGACTCAAGACAGACTGTAGCGCTGATTTAAAGACAATCAACCTTCAAAACACCAATCAAAACCAGCCTGGGGAAATATTTTCCTGGTCTGATCAATCAGGTGATAAACCTGGGATCCAAACTGAAGCTGCAGTAGAGTTTGTGGACGGATTCCAGATCAACTCAACAGTGTATCTGTTCTCCAACGTGGCATCAGGAGGTAAAAGCAACAAAGTCCGTCTGATCTGGCTTCAGGCTGAAACCAGTAAAACTCAGACTCTGGAGTCTCTTCATGGAGCGACTCTCAGTTTCTCTGGAGGTGAAGACAGCAGACTGCTGGCGTCCTCGGTCGTCCCAGGTGGACAGCAGGTCCTGTGGAGTGGAGTGTTCAGTGTGGACGGAGGAGGAAGCAACACTGAGCTGCTGCTGTTTGACATCAGTCCTAATCTCAACAGGGAGCTGAATAAAGATCCAGATTTTTTACTCATCAAAAACTACAAAGCCCTTGGTAAGTTACTGTGTTAAACATAATCTTTGAATATTTAAGGTTAAGATGCTTTGATATTTAACTCAGTCCTGAATGACTGAGAATCTCCAGCAGCATTTTACATGTATGAACTGAGGCAATAAATTTAATAAAGGTTGAGTGATTTCTATTGAAGAAATATAAAGGTTGGCACGTTTTGTGTGTTATTCACTGTTTTTCTCTTTTAAATCACAACTTTGTTGTGTTCAGTTTTGAGAAATGTAAAAAACATTTTATCATATGATCTGTGGCAATGTGTGTATTGTTGTTTATAGTTTTGTTTATATTTATGTCTGAAATACAAACATTTAAAGCCAACTTATTTAAAGTTGTTCCAGACATTCTGTGTTGCCATTTATAAAACTATACATCTTTCCTTGGTTTGAAAAGACAAAATGTTGAACCGATTCTCTCTGTTCCTCAGTCGGTTCTCCTGAAACCAAAGGCTGTGCTTTTTAAGCAGAACTTCATGAGTTCTGTTCTGGCCGTCCGGCTGAACGGCTGGATGGTTTTCTTCATTGGAACAGCAGATGGACAGATCATCAAGGTGGGTAGAAAACTAACAACTGAGGGGCTAAATATGTTTTAGCAAAATAAGTAACATTAAACTTTGAATTTGGTTTCAGCTTTTGTAAATCATATCAATATCACAGTTTAAACTGTTGAATTTGTTTTCTCTAAGAGTTGACAAGCAATATCTACATATGTGTTTTCAAATTATTTTTGAAGTAAAAAAACTTAACAGACACAAATATGGTGTATAAATAAAACCACATGGGCTTTGATAACATTTAATCCACAGGTGTTGGGGTTGTGTTGACATTAGATCAGACTGGGATGTATGTAGTAAGCTTTAAAATGTTCTGCTCAAACTCAACCAGTTAAAAATACATTTTAATCTCTAGTAGGTTTTCCTTCAGGATCCCCCTGTAATCAGCTTCCTCCATATTCCCACTAACTCCCACCATAACATGATTCTGCCACCACTATGTCTGCCAAGAGGAAGATGGGAGTTTTTGCCACTGATAACGTTTTGTTCAAAGGTCAAAAAGTTACATTTTGGTCTCATATGACCACAGAACCTTCTTCCACAGGTTTGCTGTATTTTCTGCAATTCAAGTCTTGTTTCCCAAAAAAGGTCAGATTTGTCATGTATGTGATCAATTGTTCTGTAACAGGTTTTCCCATTTCTGTGAATTTCTGCATGTCACTTTATGCTATTATATTCATCGTAGGTCATTTAATTCATCCATCAATCCAACCCCATCTCCTGGATACATCCTCTAACATCACTGTTGTTGTTTCCAGCTTTCTGTGGACAGGAAGTTTCAGCCCTCCTGTCCACACATCCTCTACAGAACCAGTGGAGACAACAAAGTGTTTCCAAAAGTCCAACTGGATCCAGTGGATCAGAAACATGTCTATGTACCGTTTAAAAACCAGGTAGATTGGAGCTTTTTCATGAGGCGTTCACTTCCCCTGCCTGTTGCTGTGTTTCTGAAACATGGCGTTCTGCTCCAGGTTAAACGTGTTCCAGTGTCAAACTGCACAACTTACCAAAATGTGAAGGATTGTCTTTCTGCCCAGGAGGATCATTCTGTGTCTGGTGTGTCTCTAAGAAAAGGTCAGAGAAACTTCACCTGCAGCTCAATCCTTCATCTCAACTTTATGATGACACATTTAAATGTTTTCAGCTGCTCATTTAAAGACGACTGCATAGATTCAGAGAGGCTGTCCATCCCTGATGAATCCAAGCAGAAAATAGTTTCTCACAGATTTCAGAAGGACCACAGGAGAGGTGGGTTATTAATATATTTATGACTGTATTTATCTGGAACTATCGGTCATTATCATATTATATTTGTTCTTTTCTCAGATGAAAATAATCCTCCAATCACATCTGACTGTAGAGAAGAAGGTTCAGTCTAACTTCACCTGTGATTTCTCTACAACCTCCACTCAGCTTTGTACAAATCAAGAACCAAAAACCACAGTACCCACAATGCACCTGCATTCTCAATGACCCTCTCCCTGCTGATGGTCAGTGATGGTCAGGAAGTCTTTAAACATTTTGTTTCAGCTGTTAAAGTTTCATACTTTATCTTGGATTTACAGATCCTGACGTTACCGTGACGATCAGACTTGGAGACACAAAACTGACAGAACAAATAAAGATCATTAATTGTTCCAGTATCCAGGGGCAACCAAGTTTTCACCTGTAAGTTCATCTATGTTTTCTAATACAGATTTAATAACAACTGAAATCATCCTAAAGTCTAACAGTATGATTTAACTCCAGTGTTTTCATAATAACTCTGCATGAAATCTGAATAATGCAAATATTGTAGCTGATATTTAAATCTGACAGATTACAAGCTGGTAGAATCATCTGTTTCATGTTGTAGCTGAAAGGAAATAATTTGTCTTGAATCCAGAGAAGCTTCATTCTTCACAATGTTTCATTAACAGGAAAGATGCATTATTATTGCATCTTGATGTTTCTAAAAGAATCTGCATCATGTGTCATAATGTTTGAGTAAAGCTGAGATCAAACTGGGATCAAACTGGGGCTGTTTCTGTCCAGGTGTCAGCGGTGTATCAGAGCAGGATGTGGGTGGAGACAGAACAGCTGCTCCTGGGCCACTGATGCAGTCAGCAACGTAATCTTGAAATATTGATGATTTTTAGATGAAATTTAGAGAAGTTTCTTCTCAAATAGGGTTTGTTAGTTATAATTGCATTTCTTAATATGAATATCTACTGTATTTCTTTGTCATTTCTAATGTAATCTGGAACAGCTTCATAAAATGAACTGATAAATGTCACTTCTTTCTTTCTGCAGGACATTTGCCCAAACCTTGAGCAGTTTGG
Source organism: Poeciliopsis prolifica (assembly GCF_027474105.1). Classification (NCBI taxonomy): domain Eukaryota; kingdom Metazoa; phylum Chordata; class Actinopteri; order Cyprinodontiformes; family Poeciliidae; genus Poeciliopsis; species Poeciliopsis prolifica. Next base: position 3,863,762 of record NW_026562417.1, on the reverse strand, counting down.
GAGAAATTTTTCTGTGAGTCACATTTTTAATTGTTTTGAGTTAATTTGGTTATACTGAAAATATAACCAGCAAGTTATATTTGTTATATTTTCATTATAACTCTTTGGTAATGTGAAACATTTGTATTTTCTGCTCCTTCAGATACCAGAGATCTCCTCCGTCTCTCCCAGTGTTGTGTCTTTCTATGGCAGAAATCAGGCTGTGTTGTCGGGTCGTAACCTCAGAGATGTGACCCGAGTCAGGATTAAAGCAGACCTGGACTGTGACCCAAAGGAGTGAGTCCTTTTATTCTTTACCACAGTATCTGAAACCATTATGTGTCCTTTGAAGTATATATTCACTCATTGTTTTTTAGGATAAAGAAAGTTATTAAATTACAGAGAAAACATTGAATGACTTAAAAGTGTGTTTTCTGTCTGAAAGAAGTGATCAGCAACCTTCCTCTATAATAGCAACTCTTACCTCATGTGGTAGAAAAACTAACACTAGTGCAGCCTCTGTCTGACTGTGCAGACATGCACTTTCACAGGAACAGTGCATGTGAAAGTGCACTGTGGCCTTTCAGAGTGAACTTGCTTACAGCTCACATATTTATTCCCTGTTTCATAACTGGTCACTGCATTATGTTTTGTTTTGGGTTCTTTTGGTGTAAAGCATTATGAGTTGCCTTGTTGCTGAAGTTTGCTATGCAAATAAATGTGGTCTGACTTGTGATGTCAGTTCATGGTTTTCAGTTTTTCTCTCTGTGTTTTCTGATCAGATCTCCTGTGTTCAGCAACAACGGCTCCAGTCTGACCTTCCACATCCCCAGCACAGAAGCTAAAGGCCCGGTCAAAATATGTGTTCTCCTTCCAGATGGAAGTTGCCACGGCAACTTCATCGTCACCTATCAGTCATCACCAATCTGCACTGATATCACACAAGCAGCAGCTGGAGAAGGTATTTAAACTTTTTCTTGCAAAAATGATAGATTTCCATCATCTGCAGAGCAACATGCACTGATGTAATATTAATTTATTTATTAAACCCAAAGTTGATTGGTAGGCCAGGTTAAACTTCACACGTCCTGATTTCTTGTTGAACCTTTTTAAACTTTATAAATCACACATACCCTCTAAAATCAATCTGAAACCCAGATTGATTTGATGTGTTCTTGATTCATTTTGTTCTTCATTGTTTGATTCCTGACAAACCTGATGTTTGTTGAGTCAAGTTCTCAGCTGACCTGATGTTTTGCTAACACTGTGACTTTACAGTGAGTCAGGTGTTCAGAGGTTTTCTTCATGGTAAATACTTTTCACACCACTGAATGCACGTAAAACTCTGTAGTTAGAAGAGTCACATGCTGTATGCTGTGAAAAAACTGGTCAGAACAACAAGCGTAAAGTGTGTTTGTTCTCTGTGTCCTCCAGTGGGGGCAGGAAGGTCACTATTACTGGGACTCACCTGGATTTGGTGGAGGGGATCACACACAGCCACACCCAGCAGGAAGTCATGTCTCCCATGAGCAGCAGCTATCAGGTAACTCTGCAGACAGAAACTCTGTTATCAGCATATAGTGAACTACATCAAGCTACATTTTCATTTTCAACAGACTCTCATCTATAAAACTCCAGCAGCCAAAGGCCCTCTAGTGTCCATCAGCACAGCGTTTCTGAAAGTAGCCAATGAAACGTTGGCATGCTCGAAGAAAATAACTTACTATCCTGACCCAGAGTTTTCCAGCTTCACAGCCGTGAAGGAAGGGAGCGACGTCCGCATCACTATTCAGGTACGGCCGTTTCTGTCCACATTTGTTCAGTCAGACATCTTGATGTTACATTATTGAAGGGGAAACTGGTTTGTTCTTTCAGAAAAAGGCAGATGACCTGCAGATGACAGTAGAAGAGCTGTCAGTTGTGGGAATTCAGAATAAAATTCGATATGCCTGCGACATAAAACCCGAAGGAACCAGCAACAAGACAGAAACCTTTACCTGTGAGATCAAAGGACTGCAAAGCGATCACATTGATATGGTCGAGGTGAAAACCAAATTTATGGTCGTATTAGTTGAACAATTTAAAGTGCTGTTGAAATCCTGTGTTTTTTAGCTGCAACTACAACAAATTTCCCTATCAGTTTTTCACATTACTTGGTTAATATAAATCAAGAAACAGGACAGAACATGTTGATGGAAGCAGAAAAGCTAAACTGACTCTAGTTTTGTTAGAAAACTGGGCAAGTGTTATGATTTACCGAATGACACTTCATGACAAAAGTCATAAACCTCCATGAAGACACCACTTCATGTTCAAGTCAGGAGTTATGTCATACTTACCACAGTCTCATGTCAGTCTTATGCACACCCCTTCAAATGAATTGTTACCAACCATTGTGATTATTATCTCTTACAGGTGAAATATGGAAATGAATCTATAAAACTGAACAAATCATCTTCATTATTAATTTTAATACTGCTCATCATATTGCTGATCCCCATCACCCTGGTTGGTAAGTGCACCATGGTTTAGCCCTCCTCCAAAAATCCTGCTCGAGATTTCTCTTCATTTGTTCTTCATTGGCTCGTTCATTTCAGTCGTGTTTTCATCTACCGAAGACAACGGCAGCAGTTGACTGTTAGGATGAACAACGTGATGGAAAAGCTGGAGTGTGAGATTAGGAACGACATCCTGTAATATTCGGCTTGATTAAAGCGGAACCCACAAAAAACACACAAGGGGGATCTTGTGTCAGGTAAATAGGAAATAAGTGTTACCAGGTTAATTTGATAAAAAAAATTAATATTCAACCACTCAATACAAAATTAATAGGTTTTTACCAGAGATTATTTATTCAGAAAACCTGAAATTTGCATACTTAATAAACCTAAATCATTACCCAAAACCCTCCAAAATAATCAAGGGTCTGATTCGCCTTGTTCAGGCTGAGTCCTCAACCACACTTAAATAATCGAAGGTCCTAATAGTCCTGTTCCTTTTTATAATATTTTTGTCCATGAAAGAGTCCCATAAACTCCAAATCAAACAACGTCCTGGAAGCGTCTCTCCGTATTAATCCCCGGTCTCCATCCCAAAAGAAAAATCCAAAACGTCAAAAAAAACCAAAAAAGATGAGAAAAAAAGAAGAGTGGTGCCACCCAAAAACCCCCAAAAGAAAATAAAGTCAAGATCTCATCGGGAGCGTCGCTTTTCCCCCCGGTGGCTTCCTCCATGCACTGGCGTCGTCCTTCTGCACCGGGCGGCATTTCCTCGGTGCAAACTTCGGTCCAGGCTTTTGGGCACGATCTGCGGCGCTGGGGCGAACCTTAATCGATCTTTTATCTTTTTCGTTAGTTTCTTTCCTTGGGTTAAACAATCAATAAAGCCAAACTCCCGCTGCACAGATCTGACCATGAGCGTCCTACTTGCTGATTGTGCCACGCCTCGCCGTCGCACACGCCCCCTTTTCATTACTAAATTTTCACACACCTGGTTCCAAATATGATTGACCCAACATCAGTTTTTTTAACAGTGGAACTTCAACATATTTAAAAAATAAAACACTTGTGGGGATTTTATCCCCACAAGTGTTCCACATTCCGCTTGGAATTTTTAACATTTAATATAGTTACTGAGAAAAAACAAAACATAGTCAGACAAGGTCAGGCCTTTTTTTCTGAGTCTGGCATTAGGTTTGCTTTTTTTTTTCTATGTATAAAATAGATTTTAAGATTATTTTATTAACTTATAAAGTTTTAAATGGGTTATCTTCAGGATCTTTTAAAATTTCAGTCTGTGTCCAGAACCCTCAGATCAATCAATCAGCTTTTACTTACAGTCCCTCGGACTCGACTAAGGAAAGGAGATCGGGCTTTTTCTGTTGTTGCTCCTAATTTATGGAACAATTTGCATTTTCAGATTAGATCTGCTAGCAGCCTGGATCATTTTAAATCGCTTCTCAAAACTCATTTTTATTCGTTGGCTTTTAACTGAAGCAATTTTTGATATTCTGTTTTATCTACTTGTGTTATTGTCATTCCTGTGCAGCACTTTGGTGCAGTTTTATACCTGTTTTAAAGTGCTATATAAATAAATTTGACATTGACATTTGACATTGACATGTCACCTGCTAAATTTGTCAGGGTTTAATGTGTATCAATCCAATCCTAATCACATCCTAAGCTAGGTCAGTTAGTTTGGCTCAACATCATTCATACTGTTGGTGAACTTAGGTTCTAAGTAATAGTTTAATTTGTTCAACGTGTTAAAGAGACCCAATCATGACCCAATCAGAGTTCCTCATGAAGAGGAACTCATGAAGCCTTCCTCTTCATGAGGTTCTCGTAGAAACAGTGTCTTCAGTCAGAGGCCTTTTCAGTTTGCTGTAATACTGACTGCTACAAGAGATTCTTCCTTCCCACAGCCATTACCATTTGTAATAACTCTGTAAAGAATCATGAATATATTGAGTTACAGCAACATTTAGTTTCCCTGTCAGATCAATAAAGTATTTATAATATGAATCGATTAGGAATTGGTGGAGGCAGCTAAAGATTGCACCCACAGGAAGCGGCAGAGAGCGAGCGGCCGCACCTCTCTGCCTCATGCTGGCTCCGCTCCACCTGGGCCCGGGTCGCCCGCGCTTCCTCCCTCACTCTGTCCAGAGTCTCCCTCAGTCTCCGGTTGGCGTCCATCAGCTCGCCTTCAGAGCGTGACAGCGCCCCCAGCTGGACACTGAGCTCTTGGTTCTGCTGTTGTCTCAAACAATATTCAGGGTAGAAATCAAATCCATTACAACTCAAAACAAAGAAAAGAACAAAAAGACTCACCTGCTGCAGCTCAATAATCTCTGCTTTCTGTCTCTCTCGCTCCTCTAGCTGTGAACTCTGATGCTGCAGTTTGTTTCTAGGAAACACAAAACAAGATTTTCAAGAATAGATTCACATTAGATGGTTATTGTGCTGAGAGGAACTTCACATCATCATCATCAGCCCCAGACTTTACTGACCAACATGAAACACTGAAGTCTCAAACCACAGAAACAGGAACAGGATCTTTAACTAGGCTGTAACTTGAAGGCGAATGCTGGGGCCGATTGTGCAGCATTAAAACATCTCAAATTTGTTACATCTTTGATATTATAACAAAATAAAGATGTAAAGATTGACTCAGGTTGTTTTGCATCCTTAAAAAGTCTTACATTTATATGGGGGGATAAGTTGGCCTTGACGTATTGGCATGTTTAATAATTAGGTCTTTTAACTGCAGCCTGTTAGGCTTCTAAACTAGAATGTGGTGGATCATCTGCAGGGATATGAATCTGCGCTGTAGTTTGATAAACTAGGGGCCCCACGGAACTAGAAAGGGCTTCGGTTGGGGTGTACAGTACCGGTCCGGTCCGGTCCGGCCCACCTGAGGTTCTGCAGCTCTCTGCGGAGCGACTCCTCTCCCTGCTGAGCGCTGCGCAGTCGTTCCTCCCACTCCTCCTTCAGTGTCTGATCCGACGAGTCCTGCAGCGCCCTCTGCTGTTCCAACACTGCCAGGCGGTTCTCCAGCTCCAGCCTGGAACAAACACATGCAGGATGATTTAACACGACTCACTCGTTCATATTCACTCATTCTGGATCAGGTTCATGAGGTGAGTCTCACCTCTCTTCGTGTAAGGCGGCCATCTTGTGGAACTCCTCCTCTCGGGCCGACTGCACCTTCCTCACCATCTCTCTCTCTTTTTCCAACACAACCTCCTTGTTTCGCTCCAGCGCCGCCTTCAGCACCTCAACGTCTGCCTGCAGACCTGACACACACACCAGATACACACATTATATACTTCCTGCCTTGGAAAATATGAACACAGCTTGTTTGTGATGTGTACAGTAGCTTTTATGAATGAATTGACTTTAGCTAGGTGAGACTTAAGGAAAGAAAAACATTAATTTAGTGTTTCTTGGAAAAGTATTTTTCTTATGCTAGAAGGAAGTAGAAAACAGACACATGAAGCAGACGCTAGTCACAGCTGAGCTGTTAGAAGCTCTGCAGACACAGAGCAGAACAAATGTTGGGAGGATTTGTTCCCTCACCATTTGTAAAAATAATAATAATAATAATGGAGGAACTGAGATCTGGTTTAAAAAAGGAATTCAAATAATTAATTCAGGTTTTGAATAGAGGAAACTTTTAGAACATGCGGACATGAACACCGACCAAACCTGCTGTGGATCAAAGCATATTGAGGTATCAAATGGTCCAGTCAAAGTCCAGACTCAGTCTGCTTTAATACCTGAACATCTCTGTTCACAGAGATGTTCAGGTATTAACATTTTGACAGGGAGCTTTTCTGTAACAGTCTGGCAGGATCTGGTGAGTCTCCAGTCTACTAAAAATAAAGTGATGAACCAACGAAAACCTTATTGAAGATAAAACTATTATTTTAAACAGAACTTGCATAACTCACTTATAAGCTTTTTAATATCTCAGAATCTCAGGCCTTTCAAGTAAGAATTTCTAATTTCATCCTTAAAACTCCGAGGTCAATGGCATTTTAATAGAAAAAAATATATACACAATAAAATTATAATTAAATTGTAAAGTCATATTGGTCATAATTAAAATTTCCATAATTTTAAACAAAAAGTGATGGGTAATAAATAACATTATATAACACGTCACATATCAACCACACCAGTTAATCAATCAATCAGGTGTGTGTGCATCTGTGAATCAGGTTTTTATATCCTTGTGGGAACCTATTTCTGGGATTGTGGGGACCACTGATCTTTGAGGGGACATTTTCTTGGATCCCATGAGGGGAATTGCTGTTTTTGGGTCAGGTATGTGATGGTTAGGGTTGGATAAAAGAAAATGAATGGAAGTCAGTAAAGTGTCCCCACAAGTCATAAAAAAACGACTGCGTATGTTTGTGTCTGGGAGTGTCTCTGTACCGTCCATCTGTCCCTGCAGTGCGTCCCTCTCCCTCTCCATGTCTCCTTTGGAGCGAGCACACTCCAGCCTGACGCTGGCCAGCTCTAGTTTGTGCGAATGCTTCAGGCTGTCGACCTGCCAGCAGTCAGAGGTGAAGAGTTAAAGCAGCAGCGACTCTCTGAGGAGTCAGACTCAGACCGGATGTGGAGCAGCGTACCTGAGCGGTCAGAGCGCTGGCCTCCCTCTCGGCGCGGTGCAGCCTCCCGGTCAGCTGGCCGTTCTGCTCGTGGCTCTGCTGGAGCTCGCTCTCCATCCTTTGTAAAGGCACCATTTGGAATCCAAGACCAAATTGCATATGATATAAAACAATTCCGATTCTTACAAGTTCCCTCTTAGGTCGGGAGGCAGTAAACATTCACCAAGATAATGATAAGTAATAATATTTATTGGTTCACCTCAGTGGCGGAGCCAGAGGGGTGGCCGGGGTGGGACTTGCCACCCCCAACAGAGCCCTGGCCACCCCTACTGCCACCCCACTGGAAATGGTCATTTTAAAATATAATACTTATGAGATCGGCAAAGATTTGCCAGGAAAAGTATAATTTCCGACTGTCCCTGAAGGCAGCCCGATGCCCGACACTGTTCATTGGTTAAACTGACATGTGGGTCCTGCTTGATCCACAACACATCCGAGGCTTTAGAGTTACACCGTCGAGGAGTTCTGCAGGTATTTCCAACATTTTACCGCTCAGCAGTAACCGCTGTTACCTTCCTAATGAGAGGCGGCACTTGTCATACATTTCTAAAAAGAAAAAAAAAAATGGTTGTGTATCGCTGCGTAGTGCCTCGTTTATTATATTAGCCATGCTAGTGCTGGTAGATTGTGTTTAGACAGATTCTTTTAACATGTTTTAGTGCACATGCTGCCCTCTAATGTTTTATTTCTCCCAGCTCTTGCTTTAAATGTGTGGTAAAAATATGTGAAAAACCATTAAGTTTTATAATGACTGAAATGTAAGTAGGCTATGTCATATGAAAGCTTTGAATTATAACCCAACTAGTTATATTAATTAATTTTAATTAATGTATTTTTAATTTAGTATTTTAGCTAGCTACAGAAAACTAAAAACTATAGTTTAAATAATAGTTAAAATAGTGTTGTCTCTGCCAAACAGTCATGGAGTGTAAATACCAGGCTCTTATTGTGTAGACCCAAATGAAGAGAAAAGGGAAGATCTCCCAGTTCTTCTTAAAGAAATCTGAGCAGTGACCAGGACCAGACCAGACCATACAGACCCTGCAGCAGGGACCAGGACCAGACAGAACCCTGCAGCAGTGACCAGGACCAGACAGAACCCTGCCAGCAGTGACCAGGACCAGACAGAACCCTGCAGCAGTGTCCAGGACCAGACCAGGACCATACAGAGCCCTGCAGCAGTGTCCAGGACCAGACCAGGACCATACAGAACCCTGCAGCAGTGACCAGGACCAGACAGAACCCTGCAGCAGTGACCAGGACCAGACAGAAACCCTGCAGCAGTGACCAGGACCAGACAGAACCCTGCAGCAGTGACCAGACCAGAACCTGCAGCAGTGACCAGGACCAGACAGAACCCTGCAGCAGTGTCCAGGACCAGACCAGGACCATACAGAACCCTGCAGCAGTGACCAGGACCAGACAGAACCCTGCAGCAGTGACCAGGACCAGACAGAGCCCTGCAGCAGTGACCAGGACCAGACAGAACCCTGCAGCAGTGACCAGGACCAGACAGAACCCTGCAGCAGTGACCAGGACCAGACAGAGCCCTGCAGCAGTGTCCAGGACCAGACCAGGACCAGACAGAACCCTGCAGCAGTGACCAGGACCATACAGAGCCTGCAGCAGTGACCAGGACCAGACAGAACCCTGCAGCAGTGACCAGACCAGACCAGGACCAGACAGAAACCCTGCAGCAGTGACCAGGACCAGACAGAGCCCTGCAGCAGTGACCAGGACCAGACAGAACCCTGCAGCAGTGACCAGGACCAGACAGAACCCTGCAGCAGTGACCAGGGACCAGACAGAACCCTGCAGCAGTGACCAGGACCAGACAGAGCCCTGCAGCAGTGTCCAGGACCAGAGACCATACAGAACCCTGCAGCAGTGACCAGGACCAGACAGAGCCCTGCAGCAGTGACCAGGACCAGACCAGGACCATACAGAACCCTGCAGCAGTGACCAGGACCAGACAGAACCCTGCAGCAGTGACAGGACCAGACAGAACCCTGCAGCAGTGACCAGGACCAGACAGAGCCCTGCAGCAGTGTCCAGGACCAGACCAGGACCAGACAGAACCCTGCAGCAGTGACCAGGACCAGACAGAGCCCTGCAGCAGTGACCAGGACCAGACAGAACCCTGCAGCAGTGACCAGGACCAGACAGAACCCTGCAGCAGTGACCAGGACCAGACAGAACCCTGCAGCAGTGACCAGGACCAGACAGAACCCTGCAGCAGTGACCAACCTGGAGAATCCAGCCAGGAGACTCCAGGCCCAAGTGTATCACCAGCGGGTTAGAGGCTGTGACAGAGAGTTATTAAGTATTAAAATCCAATAAGCCTAATTCTAAAGGTTAGCATGATGCTTTTTGCATTTTTTATTGTGTCTGTTTATGCATTTCCAATTAAGTTCCAGAGAGAGATGAGGGTGATACAGATTCAGAGTCAGACTCTGGGGAGGAAGACAGTGAAGCAGAGGAAATGGCACTGAACTGCCCCCACCCAGCACAACCTATTGCACACCAGAAGCACCAGTTAATTTTTATTTATTTATTTGTGAGAATTTGTTCTTGGTCATATTCTGGGCTCTGAGTTTACATTTACATGTTCACTGTTCCATAGTGCCATTTAACGTCTTGTTTGGTCATGGCAAATTTTAGTTTAAATAAACCATTTTAATTTGAGTGTGTGAGAAAATATTTGTTTCCTTTTCGTTCTCATTTGTATATGGACCCCTCTGATAAAGCCTTGCTCACCCTTTGGCCACCCCTTGAAAAAAGTCTAGCTCCGCCACTGCTTCATCAGGTAATCTGCCGGGGAAGTAAAAAGGCATTTCTCCGCCTACCGAATGGGTCGTAACTCGTAAGGCTTCGGCAGGAGTCGTTGGCAGTAATGACAACTTCCCGACGCTAGAGGGCGTTTGTGTTCATAAAATGGATCAAAACTCATCCCTTTATGTGGAGACAACGTTTCGACTCGACTTCAGAATACTCATAGACTTTTAGAATAAGTCGTTTGGGACTATTGGATGATGGACCGTGTTCTGTTAGTTTGCGGAGGTGTGCGACCCTGTAAAAATGTCATTGAGAAAAAGCGTTCATTGTAGCCAGTGTTTAGCAGAGTTTTACCTGGGCAGCGCGCGCTCACTCAACAGGTGCGCGTTTTATTTCGGAGCTTTACTCGCTTTAAGCGAATCGACCAGGTGAATTCATTTGCGCAGACACACAACATGGTTACTAAAACCTTTGTAAATTATGTGCTGTTTTTATTTCCGGTTTCGCTCATTTCCTTCCAATTTTTTCACTTCTTCTTTTAGCAGCGCATTTACGCACACCTCTGGACACAGACACCACACTGTCCTGCAGTCCATCAATGTCTCACTGTCTCAGTCGGTCTTTGGTACAAGATGATCTATTTTCTGCTCGGTCTGCTTTGCTCCATCTGGGGAGAACCTGCTCAGTGTCTGGAGGAGAACAGAGGTTTTAACTTTGAAGGTGACCTCCGTCAGCTCGCTGTGGGCAACAGCTCTGTCTACATCGCTACAGAGGAGAAACTTTACCAGCTGAGCCATGACCTGACTCTGACCTACAGCCTGACCCAGAGAGGGACCTTAAAGAGTGGGGACCAACTGGATGAAGAGGAATTTTACAGAAACCCCATGAAGACCTGGAATGCAGCTTTCAAAGTGAATGTTTTTTTACCATTTGAGAAAAATGACACATTGATCAGCTGTGGAGTGACTGGAAACAAACGCTGTGGTTATTGTGAGATTCTGGACCTGAAGAACATCTCCAAGCTGGTTCACAGTGAACACATCCAGGTGGGACCTCAGAGAAGCAGCAGTGGTTCTGTCAGCTTTCTGGTGGATGTGAAGGAGGATTCAGGTCAGACTGAGACTTACATCCTGACAGCGATAAAGAATCCTAGACTCAAGACAGACTGTAGCGCTGATTTAAAGACAATCAACCTTCAGAACACCAATCAAAACCAGCTTGGGGAAATATTTTCCTGGTCTGGTCAATCAGGTGATAAACCTGGGATCCAAACTGAAGCTGCAGTAGAGTTTGTGGACGGATTCCAGATCAACTCAACAGTGTATCTGTTCTCCAACGTGGCATCAAGAGGTAAAAGCAACAAAGTCCGTCTGATCTGGCTTCAGGCTGAAACCAGTAAAACTCAGACTCTGGAGTCTCTTCATGGAGCGATTCTCAGTTCCTCTGGAGGTGAAGACAGCAGACTGCTGGCGTCCTCGGTCGTCCCAGGTGGACAGCAGGTCCTGTGGAGTGGAGTGTTCAGTGTGGACGGAGGAGAAAGCAACACTGAGCTGCTGCTGTTTGACATCAGTCCTGATTTCAACAGGGAGATGAATAAAGATCCAGACTTTTTTTACACATCAAACTACAAAGCCCTTGGTAAGTTACTGTTAAACATAATCTTTTGAATATTTAAGGTTAACATGCTTTGATATTTACTCAGTCCTGGATGACTCAGAATCTCCAGCAGCATTTTACATGTATGAACTGAAACAGACTAATAAATCAAATAAAATTTAATGATTTCTATTGAAAAAATATAAAGGTTGGCAGGTTTTGTGTATTATTCACTTTTTTTCTCTTTTAAATCACTTTAACTTTGTTGTGTTCAGTTTTGAGAAATGTAAAAACCATTTTATCATATGATCTGTGGCAATGTGTGTATTGTTGTTTATAGTTTTGTTTATATTTATGTCTGAAATATAAACATTTAAAGTTGTTCCAGACATTCTGTGTTGCCATTTATAAAACTATACATCTTTCCTTGGTTTGAAAAGACAAAATGTTGAACCGATTCTCTCTGTTCCTCAGTCGGTTCTCCTGAGACCAAAGGCTGTGCTTTTTAAGCAGAACTTCATGAGTTCTGTTCTGGCCGTCCAGCTGAACGGCTGGATGGTTTTCTTCATTGGAACAGCAGATGGACAGATCATCAAGGTGGGTAGAAAAACTAACAACTGAGGGGCTAAATATGTTTTAGCAAAATAAGTAACATTAAACTCTGAATTTGTTTCAGCTTTTGTAAATCATATCAATATCACAGTTAAAACTGTTGAATTTGTTTTCTCTAACAGTTGACAAGCAATATTTACATATGTGTTTTCATATTATTTTTGACGCATAAAAATTTAACAGACACAAATATGTGTATAAGTGAAACCACATGGACTTTCATAACATTTACTCCACAGGTGTTGGGGTTGTGTTGACATTAGATCAGACTGGGATGTATGTAATAAGCTTTAAAATGTTCTGCTCAAACTCAACCAGTTAAAAATACATTTTAATCTCTAGTAGGTTTTCCTCCAGGATCTCCCTGTAATCAGCTTCCTCCATATTCCCACTAACTCCCACCATAACATGATTCTGCCACCACTATGTCTGCCAAGAGGAAGATGGGAGTTTTTGCCACTGATAACATTTTGTTCAAAGGTCAAAAAGTTTACATTTTGGTCTCATATGATCACAGAACCTTCTTCCACAGGTTTGCTGTATTTTCTGCAATTCAAGTCTTGTTTCCCAAAAATAGTCAGATTTGTCATGTATGTGATCAATTGTTCTGTAACAGGTTTTCCCATTTCTGTGAATTTCTGCATGTCACTTTATGCTCTTTTATTCACAGTAGGTCATTTAATTCATCCATCAATCCAACCCCATCTCCTGGATACATCCTCTAACATCACTGTTGTTGTTTCCAGCTTTCTGTGGACAGGAAGTTTCAGCCCTCCTGTCCACAGATCCTCTACAGAACTAGTGGAGACAACAAAGTGTTTCCAAAAGTCCAACTGGATCCAGTGGATCAGAAACATGTCTATGTGCCGTTTAAAAACCAGGTAGATTGGAGCTTTTTCATGAGGCGTTCACTTCCCCTGCCTATTGCTGTGTTTCTGAAACATGGCGTTCTGCTCCAGGTTAAACGTGTTCCAGTGTCAAACTGCACAACTTACCAAAATGTGAAGGATTGTCTTTCTGTCCAGGATCCATTCTGTGTCTGGTGTGTCTCTAAGAAAAGGTCAGAGAAACTTCACCTGCAGCTCAATCCTTCATCTCAACTTTATGATGACACATTTAAATGTTTTCAGCTGCTCATTTAAAGACGACTGCATAGATCAGAGAGGCTGTCCATCCCTGATGAATCCAAGCAGAAAATAGTTTCTCACAGATTTCAGAAGGGTTCCACAGGAGAGGTGGGTTATTAATATATTTATGACTGTATTTATCTGGAACTATCAGTCATTATCATCTTATATTTGTTCTTTTCTCAGATGAAAATAATCCTCCAATCACATCTGACTGTAGAGAAGAAGGTTCAGTCTAACTTCACCTGTGATTTCTCTACAACCTCCACTCAGCTTTGTACAAAACAAGAACCTAAACCACAGTACCCACAATGCACCTGCATTCTCAATGACCCGTTCCCTGCTGATGGTCAGTGATGGTCAGGAAGTCTTTAAACATTTTGTTTCAGCTGTTAAAGTTTCATACTTTATCTTGGATTTACAGATCTTACGTTACCGTGACGATCAGACTTGGAGACACAAAACTGACAGAACAAATAAAGATCATTAATTGTTCCAGTATCCAGGGGCAACCAAGTTTCACCTGTAAGTTCATCTATGTTTTCTAATACAGATTTAATAACAACTGAAATCATCCTAAAGTCTAACAGTATGATTTAACTCCAGTGTTTTCATAATAACTCTGCATAAAATCTGAATAATGCAAATATTGTAGCTGATATTTAAATCTGACAGATTACAAGCTGGTAGAATCATCTGTTTTCTGTTGTAGCTGAAAGGAAATAATTTGTCTTGAATCCAGAGAAGCTTCATTTTTCACAATGTTTCATTAACAGGAAAGATGCATTATTATTGCATCTTGATGTTTCTAAAAGAATCTGCATCATGTGTCATAATGTTTGAGTAAAGCTGAGATCAAACTGGGATCAAACTGAGGCTGTTTTCTGTCCAGGTGTCAGCGGTGTATCAGAGCAGGATGTGGGTGGAGACAGAACAGCTGCTCCTGGGCCTCTGATGCAGTCAGCAACGTAATCTTGAAATATTTGATGATTTTTAGATGAAATTTAGAGAAGTTTCTTCTCAAATAGGTTTGTTAGTGTAATTGCATTTCTTAATATGAATTAAGAAATGTATTTTTTTACAGTTTTTGTGCTAAACTGGACTATTGTCATCTGGAACAGCTTCATAAAATGAAATGATAAATGTCACTTATTTCTTTCTGCAGGACATTTGCCCAAACCTTGAGCAGTTTGGGAGAAATTTTTCTGTGAGTCTCATTTTTAATTGTTTTGAGTTAATTTGGTTATACTGTAAATAACCAGCAAGTTATATTTGTTATATTTTCAATATAACTCTTTGGTAATGTGAAACATTTGTATTTTCTGCTCCTTCAGATACCAGATCTCCTCCGTCTCTCCCAGTGTTGTGTCTTTCTATGGCAGAAATCAGGCTGTGTTGTCGGGTCGTAACCTCAGAGATGTGACCCGAGTCAGGATTAAAGCAGACCTGGACTGTGACCCAAAGGAGTGAGTCCTTTTATTCTTTACCACAGTATCTGAAACCATTATGTGTCCTTTGAAGTATATATTCACTCATTGTTTTTTAGGATAAAGAAAGTTATTAAATTACAGAGAAAACATTGAATGACTTAAAGTGTGTTTTCTGTCTGAAAGAAGTGATCAGCAACCTTCCTCTCTAATAGCAACTCTTACCTCATGTGGTAGAAAAACTAACACTAGTGCAGCCTCTGTCTGACTGTGCAGACATGCACTTTCACAGGAACAGTGCATGTGAAAGTGCACTGTGGCCTTTCAGAGTGAACTTGCTTACAGCTCACATATTTATTCCCTGTTTCATAACTGGTCACTGCATTATGTTTTGTTTTGGGTTCTTTTGGTGTAAAGCATTATGAGTTGCCTTGTTGCTGAAGTTTGCTATGCAAATAAATGTGGTCTGACTTGTGATGGCAGTTTATGGTTTTCAGTTTTTCTCTCTGTGTTTTCTGATCAGATCTCCTGTGTTCAGCAACAACGGCTCCAGTCTGACCTTCCACATCCCCAGCACAGAAGCTAAAGGCCCGGTCAAAATATGTGTTCTCCTTCCAGATGGAAGTTGCCGTGGCAACTTCACCGTCACCTATCAGTCATCACCAATCTGCACTGATATCACACCAAGCAGCAGCTGGAGAAGGTATTTAAACTTTTTCTTGCAAAAATGATAGATTTCCATCATCTGCAGAGCAACATGCACTGATGTAATATTAATTTATTTATTAAACCCAAAGTTGATTGGTAGGCCAGGTTAAACTTCAAACGTCCTGATTTCTTGTTGAACCTCTTTAAACTTTATAAATCACACGTACCCCTAAAATCAATCTGAAACCCAGATTGATTTGTTGTGTTCTTGATTCATTTTGTTCTTCATTGTTTGATTCCTGACAAACCTGATGTTTGTTGAGTCAAGTTCTCAGCTGACCTGATGTTTTGCTAACACTGTGACTTTACAGTGAGTCAGGTGTTCAGAGGTTTTCTTCATGTGTTGAAATTCATTTGAGACACTTGAGACAAAGACAAGAGACAAAACTAACTTCAAAGTAACTTTCCAGTAAGGCATAGGAGCTTGTTTTAAGTCAATCTTTGAATAATTTTTTTTAATGAGCTAGCGCCACTGGAAGATGTTTTTCACTTGTAATGGAAAAATCTGCCAGTGGAACTAGAACTTTGTATCTGTATTCAAGAATTATTGTTGTAAAACAAGCTTACATATCTTGCTAAAAAGTTACTTTTACGTTGACTGTGAAACATTTCAAGTGAAGGAAATCTACAGAAATGCTTGGTTGGATGTTGTGTGTTTGCAGTGCGCTGACATGTCATTATCATTTGGATCTTATTTTTGCTGATCATCGAGGCAACAAATAGATTTCATCTGAATCAACTAAATAGCCTGTGGTCACATAAAGATGTGAGCAGTTAAATCCAGCTGATTAGGTTTTTGAACAAACAGACGTTTACCTGACTTCCACATTCATTCCCAACTTGTTCCTTTTTCAAAAAGGACAATGAAAACTCAAGACCCCCATTTATTTGGTTTGACCCCCACTCCTTTGTAACTGGTGTAACTTACAGAAACTTGTTGAAGCAAACTATTGTAGTAGCAACTACATGTGAAAACTGACACTTCCTGAACAACCCATGTTCACTTCAACATGACTTCCCCTTTAAATGCAGCGACTCTGAAGCCATTAGTTACTCTACAGTTTCAGACACATAATGAGCTACTTTATTGTAAAAATAACAATAACAGTACCATCAGCACTGGAGTTTCTGTCATTTAACATTTCAATTCCTGTATTCATCAGATATTTTCGACATCTGAATGTTTTTCAGCTTTTTATTGTTTGACATACTTATTAATATGCCAGCCAGTATTATAGCTGGTGAAACTCCTGAGGAGGAAGTGAAATGTTCTAAATGTATTTGGACAATTAATTGCATGTCTTCCTCTTCTTGCCTTGCGCCCCTTTCCTGTCTGCCAACTAACAAATGAACGGACAGAGGCCAAAAAAATGAGAAGTTGAACAAACTACAAGAACTTCAGAGCAAGAAGCTAAAAACATTCACGTCTTCTTAATATGTAGAACAATTCAGAGAGAGAACCATATAGACTGTGAAACACGGTGGTGGCGGTGTGATGCTTTGCTGCTTTAGACAGTGGACGAGTTGGTGGAACCAAGAGTTCTGCTTCCTGCTAGAAGGAGAATAACGAGGCATCAGTTTGTGACTTTCAGCTCAAGTGCATTTACTGTGTTCAAACGTATACAAGCAAAACCACAACTGATTTTACTTGTGGCCTGTTCAAAGTCTAGATCTGCATCTGACTCAAATGTCATGGTGGGACCTCAAGCACAGTGATCATGCTCAAAAAGCAGCTGAATTAAAACAGTTCTGATAAGAGGAGTGAGTGAAATTCAACCAGTTATTGTTTTCTTACATAGAGCCAGTGTGGTTTATTTAAAAACCTGAACCATTTAAATGTGACAAAAGCAGAAGCAGAATAAATGTATGAAGTGGTAAATACTTTTCACACCACTGAATGTAAGTAAAACTCTGTAGTTAGAAGAGTCACATGCTGTATGCTGTGAAAAAACTGGTCAGAACAACAAGCGAGTAAAGTGTGTTTGTTCTCTGTGTCCTCCAGTGGGGGCAGGAAGGTCACTATTACTGGGACTCACCTGGATTTGGTGGAGGGGATCACACACAGCCACACCCAGCAGGAAATCATGTCTCCCATGAGCAGCAGCTATCAGGTAACTCTGCAGACAGAAACTCTGTTATCAGTATATAGTGAACTACATCAAGCTACATTTTCATTTTCAACAGACTCTCATCTATGAAACTCCAGCAGCCAAAGGCTCTCTAGTGTCCATCAGCACAGCGTTTCTGAAAGTAGCCAATGAAACGTTGGCATGCTCGAAGAAATAACTTACTATCCTGACCCAGAGTTTTCCAGCTTCACAGCCGTGAAGGAAGGGAACGACGTCCGCATCATTATTCAGGTAAGGTCGTTTCTGTCCACATTTGTTCAGTCAGACATGATGATGTTACATTATTGAAGGGGAAACTGGTTTTGTTCTTTCAGAAAAAGGCAGATAACCTGCAGATGACAGTAGAAGAGCTGTCAGTGGTGGGAATTCAGAATAAAATTCGATATGCCTGCGACATAAAACCCGAAGGAACCAGCAACAAGACAGAAACCTTTACCTGTGAGATCAAAGGACTGCAAAGCGATCACATTGATATGGTCGAGGTGAAAACTAAATTTATGGTCGTATTAGTTGAACAATTTAAAGTGCTGTTGAAATCCTGTGTTTTTAGCTGCAACTACAACAAATTTCCCTATCAGTTTTTTCACATTACTTGGTTAATATAAATCAAGAAACAGGACAGGACATGTTGATGGAAGCAGAAAAGCTAAACTGACTCTAGTTTTGTGAGAAAACTGGGCAAGTGTTATGATTTACCGAATGACACTTCATGACAAAAGTCATAAACCTCCATGAAGACACCACTTCATGTTCAAGTCAGGAGTTATGTCATACTTAGCACAGTCTCATGTCAGTCTTATGCACACCCCTTCAAATGAATTGTTACCAACCATTGTGATTATTATCTCTTACAGGTGAAATATGGAAATGAATCTATAAAACTGAACAAATCATCTTCATTATTAATTTTAATACTGCTCATCATATTGCTGATCCCCATCACCCTGGTTGGTAAGTGCACCATGGTTTAGCCCTCCTCCAAAAATTCTGCTGGAGATTTCTCTTCATTTGTTCTTCATTGGCTCGTTCATTTCAGTCGTGTTTTTCATCTACCGAAGACAACGGCAGCAGTTGACTGTTAGGATGAACAACGTGATGGAAAAGCTGGAGTGTGAGATTAGGAACGACATCAGACAAGGTCAGTCCTTTCTTTAAAGTCTGGCATTAGGTTTGCTTTTTTTTCTCTGTCACCTGCTAAATTTGTCAGGGTTTAATGTGTATCAATCCAATCCTAATCACATCCTAAGCTAGGTCAGTTAGTTTGGCTCAACATCATTCATACTGTTGGTGAACTTAGGTTCTAAATAATAGTTTAATTTGTTCAACATGTTGAAGAGACCCAATCATAGAACCAACTCTGGCCTTCCTCTTCATCAGGTTCTCATAGAAACAGTGTCTTCAGTCAGAGGCCTTTTCAGTTTGCTGTAATACTGACTGCTACAAGAGATTCTTCCTTCCCACAGTCATTACCATTTGTAATAACTCTGTAAAGAATCATGAATAAATTGAGTTACAGCAACATTTAGTTTCCCTGTCGGATCAATAAAGTATTTATAATATGAATCGATTAGGAATTGGTGGAGGCAGCTAAAGATTGATGTGTGTGAAGGCTGTCATGGCACTAAAGATTGTTCCACTGAACACTGTGATTGTTAAATGAGTTTTTGACTCATCATTTTTATAAGATATAAATGAAAGCAGATCATGTTCATAATCATTGATTGTTCCATTATCTCTTAGACAAACTTCCTGCTATAAAGTCAATGTAACATCCTGAGTGGATTTTGAGTGGATTTGTTGTTGTTGTTGTTGGCTTCAGTCTTTTTCAAAATAGAATTTCAGATTAATTTTATTCGTCTCTTCAGATGATTTGTGAACCTAACTGACTGAAATAGATGCAGTGTTTTCACCTGCCTTCCATGGAGACGGAGTGTGTTATGTTCCGGTTCATTGAGGAGAATAGAAATAAATCATATATTAAAGTTTTTTATGTTAATACGCAATCCGCGTAACATACTGCCTCTCCCCTTTCAACAACTTCGCTTTCAACTCTTCCACCTCATTCAGTGTCTAACACACTCAGTTCCTTTTTTAAGCGTTTCCCTTTTTCAGAGTTAAAATTGCACAATTGGCCTGATGGTAAACGGCAGGCAGATTCAGAAACCCTTGCTTAACTCCAGCACTTGCTGAGCTACTCAGATATAGTATCAATAAACTTTGTGATGTTGCAAACTGATTGTTGCGTTTCTGTGTTACCAGCTGATAAGAAGGAGAAATGTTAGTTGTTAGCATTGCCTTTTCTCCACTGTGTGTTTCCTTCACAGGATTCATAGACCTGCAGACAGAAAAGGCTGACCTGATGGAAAACGTCGGAGCCATTCCTTTCCTGGACTACAAGCACTTTGCTTCCAGAACCTTCTTCCCTGAGGTAAAACCAAGCCATGTGCTGCAACACAAATCACACCAACACCCTGGGGCTGTATAACATCTACCCTCTGTTTTCCAGAGTGATTCTTTAATTAAGCTGTGTATCAAAGACATTGGTCAGGTAAGCGTGGATAACAGCCGCGGCTCTTTGGACGCTCTCACACAGCGTCAGTGACGTTTGTTGTTGTCTGATCTGGAATCAGGACGTGGAGAAGGTGGAGCTGGATCAGCACTGCCAGAAGTTCTCCAGGCTGATCCAGGACCAGCTGTTTCTCACCACTATGGTGCACGCGCTGGAGGAGCAGAAGAGCTTCACCGTCAAAGACAAGTAAATCTGATGACCCGGATGGAAAAACACACACAAAAATGTTTTTTCTAAAACATTAAACTGTCACTACGTGGTGACAGTTTAATATAAAACAGGCAATCAATGAAAACATTGATCTCCACATCCTCCTGAGCTACGATTACCATCTGAAGAAATGCACCGATCCTGACAAAAAAAACAACCAATCAGAGCCAGGGGGAGGGGTTTAGCACTGTCAATCATTCTCATATATATGCTGAGTAGTCCCACATGAGATTGTAATTGGCAGCGCTAAGACCTGTCTTTATTAAATACTTTTTATCTATACTCAAGCATTGTTCACTTAAAACAAGCTCCTATATCTTGCAGGAAAGTTTCTTGTGTTGAACTAACAACTAAATAAAAAAATACTTGGTAAGGTTTTGTGTTTCCGCAGTGGACAGTTCAGTGAACATCTCTTCTTCAGGTGCACCTTTGCGTCTCTGCTCACCGTGGCGCTTCACGGCAACCTGTCCTACCTGACGGAGGTGATGGAGGTCCTGCTGAAGGACCTGATGCAGCAGAACAGCGCCGCCGCTCAGCCCAAACTGCTCCTGAGACGCACAGAGTCCACGGTGGAGAAGCTGCTGACCAACTGGGTGTCGGTCTGCCTCTACGGCTTCCTGCGGGTCGGTTCAAGCAAACTGTCTCAAACCGGCTTGATTGTTCCTGTGAAGCTCAGAGACCAGATGACTCTGATCCCATTCAGATGGTTCTCATTCATTTATCTGCATCTAAGAGTTTTGACACACAGCTGATGATTTCTGTTGTTAAGATGTAAAATAATTGACACTGATAATCATGGCAAAAGAAATACTGAGAAACTTTTAGATTTCTTTTCTCCTAGAATTGCAGCTTAAAACATAAAAAAAGAAAAAGAAAAAAAAAAGCACTTCCCCTCTTGTGACTGTGGCTACGAACAGTTTCAGGTATCAGAGGGGACATAAAATTAGTGCATCGTTTAGTATCTTCCTTTCTTATCGTAAATTCTATGAAAATTCTCTGTCTGGTAGTCAGAGCTGCTAAAATGTCCCCCTATCTCTATTTTTGCCTGTTTGTCAAACATCACACTGTGTCATTGTGTGATATAGAAAAAATATTTATATCACACGATGATAACTTAAGAAAGTCAGTAAATTAAGTAAATGTATAATAAGGATTTAATTTACTTAAAGTTAAATCTATTCAGACCCAACTGGCCTCTTGGGAAAATGTTCCCAAAATGAATGCAACATCTAAAGCACTTAGTCTCACTTACCTCAGTTGTGGTCAGTGTTCATGACTCAGCAGTGATAAAGAGAAGTGACAAAATGGCGTCAGATCAAACACCAAAACCACCGCTGACCAAAGAGAGCACATCGTTCTGTCTCACTAAATCATATTTACAATCACAAAGACATTTTAGAAAATGATCTGTGAACTAATCTGAACATTTTGGGAGGTGTGTGTCCTGTTTCACTTTAGAATTACAAATATTAAAAAAAATGTAAAAAGAAAGAAATGAAGATTTTGGAATGGCCTAGTTAAAGTCTGGATGGTGATGCTTGGAAACCTTCCAGTATGGCCAAAATAAACCAATTCTGGACAGAGAAACGGTCTAAATCTCCTCTACAGTGTTGTGAAAGATTCACCACCTGTTAACAGCAGCACATAGCAGCTGCTGTTGCCAGGGTGATGGCCAGATTGCAGTCAGAGGAGCCATTTCCTCTTTCACATATTTAAAGCCAGTTGGTTTGGTTCACTTTTTCACCCTTAATAATAATTATTTGAGCACAGCTTTTTCCATTTACTCAGGTCATCTTTGATATTAAGATCTGTTTGATGTGAATTTTTTCAGATAAATAAGAGCAACAAACCCCATACAGCTATATATGTATTTATTAACGTGACAAATTGTGGATTTTTATTTCTGGTGTTGTGCAGGAATGTGTTGGGCAGCATCTGTTCCTGCTGGTGAGCGCGCTCACACAGCAGATCTCCAAAGGGCCGGTGGACTGCGTGACAGAGAAAGCTCTGTACACACTCAGCGAGGACTGGCTGCTGTGGCAGGCTCAGGACTTCACCCAGTTGGTACACGCACACACACACACACACACACACACACACACACACACACACACACGCACACACACACGCACACACACACACACACGCACACACACAGACACACGCACACACCCACACACACCCACACACACGCGCGCACACACGCACACACACACACACACACACACTATACTCAACTACAACACCTCCAAGGTTGTTATTGTTAACTGAAACTCGCAAAAACTGATATTGAGACACCATTTTTGTTAACTGAAATAAATAATGTTTATTTGTTAGCCTTTTGAATTGATGTGAATTTTTTTTCCCCCCTTTCCAAAACCCACACAATCAGTTTACGTCAGCTGTCGTCAAATAGGTGATTACGATACGCCATGCTCCTCTTGTGGAGGCACTTATGCTAATCCATAAAACTGCAATGATAAAAGTTGGAAGAAAACACCAGGGTCAGTCGGCTGTTCAACTGGTGGTTGCATTTTTTTTTTAAATGTATCTTTAGTTTATTACCCAATCAAGTTATATATGAACAAAATACTGTGGTTCATTTTTAGATGCAGAATATTTTTTTCAAAAAAGGTCAAATTATGAAAAAACTTCTATTACAAGTTATAAAAGCTAAACTAAAACTAAACAATATAATAACTAACAATTACTAGAAAAGACTCTAACAAAAAGTTACAGCGAAATGAAATTAAACTGTTATGGAAAACCCAAAACTATTTTATTAGTGGTATTTATATAACTGCTTGGCCTCATGGTTCATGCTAAAACTCAACCTGTTTCTTGGCACGGCGTGCTGCGTTTTCACGAAGCGACGCGTTGTAATTCTCTGTTCTGTTTTTGTTTCTCTGGTTTGGTGAAAACAGAACTACAGACTCTAGATCGAAACCTGCAACTACATTTTCAAATAGACTCATTTTACACTTTTGTTTTTTATTTTGTTACTTTTGTTATTGTAAAGCTATTAAGGTTTCAGTATAATCACTGAAGTGAATGTCTTTACAGAACTAAGCTGGAACAGGAACTGATAACAACTCTCTTTCCTTTGAAAATGCATAGCACAACAACTTCACTCCCACTTATCCAACTTTTCTATTGAAAAAAAATCTGCAGATTCATTAGAAAACATCTTAAAGGTTTGGGAAAGTAGAAAATCAAACTACAACCTTGATAAGGCCATATTGTGAGATGTTGGAAGTGTGATAAACTGATTGATTTGCTAGTAAAAATGGTTTTTGACACATTTGGCAGCACTTAAATCAGTAAACTGATAGCGTTAAATAAACTGCATTAAGTGTTTAATAGTGCTCTTCAGTAATTTATCATTCAGAACATGGCTGTCAGTAATTGTGTGGTCAATTACATCACATCAGTGGTGTCTGATAAATAACATCAGATGTACAGTTGCACTATTTTTCTATAGTTTGTCTGGTCCTGCATCTTTACAGTCAGGAATGACTTGCATGTTTTATTTGATTCTTTTCCTCTTCATGACATTTTTTTGACTAATGCATTAAATATTATTAACTAATATTAACTGGTTGCAGACATCACCAGAAAAATAGCTAATTGCGAGCAAACAGCGAGAGGACCACAGCTGAATTTGAATGTAAATGATTTTGCAGACGGGCCGTCTTGTTGTTATTGCTACATGCGCCCCAGATTTACTACATGCGTCTCCCCTTCGCCAGTGGAGAGGAGTTGCAGATATTAGAGTATCAGAAACGGCCAAAAGACTTCCAAGCCAAAGTTGATAGTTTCCCTGAGTTTGTTCAAAAGCAACTGAAGTCAATATGTCACCAGATCATTCCATTAACATGGAAAAGGTCACACTCACATTTAACAATTTTTAAATAAATGTAACTTAAAGTCTTGAAAATCACTCTTAACATCTATTTAGTGTTTAATATGTGGTTGTGACAATTAAGAGGAATCATCCAGATGGAGAAGCACACTCAGACCATCACTCTACCACCACCATGTTTTATTTCAGCTTGTCGTTTTCTGGATGCTGTTCATTTTATGTTCATTTTATATGCAACAGGAAGCAGATCTTACTGAAAGCTTTCACTTTTATTCTGAAGTGGTTTTGCTCTGTTCATGACTGGAGATGGATTTGTATGGTCACACATGACCAGATGGGTGTGGATAGGAGTTTTTTTTTCCCCTTAATAAATTTGTTGTCATTATTATTATTTGAAAGATGTATTTTATGTCTGTATTCAGGTTGTCAATGTAAAAATTACTTGACATCTCTAAAGTATGACAAAAAAGAAGCAAAAACACATACATTATATATTCATGAAAACATTAATATATAAGGCATAAATGCTTTACCTTTATTATGCAGGCAAACAGAAAGATGAATTGGATCTTATCTGTGTTTGCGCCTCCAGAAGCTGAAGGTTCTGTTCGCAGTGGGCAGTGATGGAGAGGTGAGCGAGCCTCTGGAGGTGGACGCCCTCAGCTGCGACACCGTGGAGCAGCTCAAAGAGAAGATCCTCAACACCTTCAAGACCAAGTTTGGCTTCGCTTATAACACCTCTATCAGGGATGTCAGTGTCGGTGAGTGAAACCGAGACACGCAGGAAGAACAAAGGAGCAGATAACAGACCTGATGCACTAAAAACAATGACACATGACAAAAACCACTAACCCCTAAATGAATAGATCAGATGGAGTAAAGTTGGGGAGGTGCAGGAGTTAAGCTCAACTCACAAATGGAGACCTTATCTCTCTCTCTCTCTATCTACTTTCCTGTCTTAGCAGTTTCAAATATAAAGGCCACTAAAGCTAAAAAAAAAAAAACTTAAAGCGATGAGGTCTTTAATAAACTGAGGGCTGTACATGGTTCATACCAGACCACCAACTCTGAAATGTATTTAGACCCAAGAAAAGTATTCACCTGTTTATTGTTGTCCTCTTTTCACTACGACAGTCTCTGTAGCAGTGAATGGGCCAAGTGATGTCAAAAGAGGTATAACATCAGTACAGATACTGCAGGGGAAGTTGTAATACTTCACAAAATGAACTAACAGTATCATGCAGATGGTGATTGAAAGTAGCCCTTGAGGTTCTCCTCATGTGATCTTTCTTCACTACAGTCTATTGTGTGATCAGTTCACCATAACCTACCAACGCAAACTAGTTCCGATCTGTGAAGTAAGATGTGAGCCATGTTAGCACAGTGTCAGACAATCCTGCCCACTTGGAACTACAACTGCCACAATGCACAGTGAATTATTATCAGAGCATCCAGATTATGTGTTTAAATGAGTTTTAATCTCTGCACTTGTCCTGCAGAAATCTATAATATTTCAGATGCAACACAGGTGAAGATTTTTAAGAAACTTGTAGGATCCGTGTAAAGTGAGCAGGTTGGGTTTCTATCAGAGCCGTGATTCACTGGATTTAAGGAAAGAACTATTTACCAGTGGTGGCTCAATCTACTTCTGGTCTTATTTTCTGGATTGTGTCATTGCTAGACATATTGATCAATGTTTTGAGAAACACTTTGTTTAAAAAACCTGCTAAAATTAGAGGTGCAGGGATAAATCAGCCCAGATTTCCTTCATTTTGGAAAATCAACTGGTTTTATTTACCTCTGAATAGGCCTGGAAATCAGCCTCTGTCCCCTTTTGCTTACTTTTGACAGTCACCCAACTATTTCCAACTCAGCAACTTTGTTGCTACATTTAGCAACTTTTCAGACTCAGAATCAGCAGGTCAGGCTTTTCACAGATTGTCGACTGGTCAGAAAAGTGCAGTCGGTTCAGCCTCAGTTAAAATGCTAAAATAAGTAGAGAAGAAAACCAGCGCCTGGTGATATTGAAACCACGACGCCTGTATCTGTGACTGAAACCAAACTTTGTGTTTTATTATAACTCTGCTCTGCTGCAAATATCTCTTTTTTTCCGGTTTAAGTAACTTAGCAACTATTTTTCTGTGTTAGGAAATAATTTGTTTTCTAGAAAGAAACTCACACTGGTTAGGGTTTCCTTCCTGCAGTGACCTGTGGGCGGAAGGCAAAAGTGTTGACACGTTCTGAAACAGGAATATCTAAATGAAAACGGCTTATTTTCTACATTGTACTAGAGTACGAGAGGGATGGATCGTTTCTTCCTCTGCAGGAAGTGGATGGAGGCTCTGAGGTGATCGGGGAGGTGACCAAACTAAACACACTCAGACATTACAAGGTGAGAACAAAGTTTAGTTATGCAAATGCAAATTAAAGTGTCATAAAGAGTACATGTTTTTTAAAGAGATTTGTAGCTGATTGAGAACAAAGATGGGTTTGTACAGATAAAGACGTAGTGAGGAAGGTTTCTGTTAGACAAATTCATGGGATTAAGACAGCAGCTGTTAAAATGCTCTTACAAAGCAGCAAACAGTTATTTGAAGCTGCTGGTGCTTCTGGAACCTCAAGGTGGAGGATCCTCCAGAGGCTCCATCATTTGCATTGACCATTTAAGAAAACCTGGGAAAATATCACTTGCATAATAATTTGGAACACTGTCTATTGACAGATGTTGCAGCGCTGAGTCAGTACTGGTTGGCAGAGCCCAGTTAGTTGAAGTGCAACACACACGTCTGTAACAGGAAGCAAATGCACATTTACCTCCGAGTTCCTCACAGACCAAAATCAAACTTTTCCACAGAATGAAACTTTTTGTCCTCCGAGCCAAGAGCATACTACAGAGAGGAAATGGAAAGCTCCTTTCATCATTTTGTGTCATTGCGTCCAGAAAGGGTCAAGCTGTTTATCTAAAATAAATAAATGGATGAGAAGAAAGTGGCTCCTAATGGCTTCTAATGGGATGAGGGGCCACTGTCTGTCGGTTTCATCGCTGGGTGGGGAAGATGCTTGAAATGTGAAACATCACAGCATCAAGACCTGGGCTGATTCATTCATCTGGCTTTTGTTCACATGATTAATCATGGAAACAACAATGCATGTGCACATTTCCTTTTGCCTGCAAACATTATAATTCATACATTTTGCTTTTTTCATTCCACCAACAGTTCAGCCAGTGCTAATATTTAAATATAAGTAGAAAATAATCAGTGGGGTTCAGACATAGATTTATGCATCTTTGTTGTTTTTCATTCATAATTTATTTTAATTGTTAAATGAACTATTAGTATTTATAATTGAGTGAATAAAATAACAATTTTAATGGAAATGTAATATTTCTTTCAGACACAAATGCAATAATTTATTTAAAAAACACTTTCTTGAGTCTGAATAATCATCAGACAGTATCATAAGATCAAGTTATGTGAATTATGGTTTTCACTTCATGTGGGCTTTGATGTGTCCAGAGAGGCTGGGTCAAAGTAAGGAACAACACAGGCAGTGTGTGTGTGTGTGTGTGTGTGTGTGTGTGTGTGTGTGTGTGTGTGTGTGTGTGTGTGTGTGTGTGTGTGTGTGTGTGTGTGTGTGTGTGGTGTGTGTGTGGGTGGGTGTGTGTGTGTCTGCATCGCTGCTCAGATGTGTTATCTGAAGAATACCAAAAATACAAAAAAAACCAGTAATGAATGGCAGCAGGTATATCAGAGGCTTTCTGTGAGAAATACATGCTTCTGATGCAGGTTGCCAGAATGAACCTGGTCTGGAGTCATTCAACCCGGCTGGCTTTATAGAAGGAAAAGAATCACATACTATACCACTTTAATGCATCATGTTTTTCTGTTTTAGTAGCTTATAAAGGTATGTTGCCTCTGTGAAATAACACTTCTGCATCTGATACTGCAGTTTTTGTAAAAAAAAAAATATATTATATCTGTTCTATAAACTCTATGACTCTACACACTCCAAGTATGTGCTGCAACCACAAAGTCAATGAACCCTACTCAAATGTTCCAGACACCCTCCAGTTATACTCCAATCTCATGTAATGCTACACAGACCCTCAGTCTGCACTGATGAAGATTCACTCAACCCAGCATGTGAAAAGTTTATATTAGCTCCAACCAACTAACTGTGTTGTACAAAAACATGTTTTTTGACATTCTTCCAAGTCATGATGTTCGCCAAAATCTACTTCCTGTCCTCTCGTTTGGACCCATATGAGATGTTTCTCGGCACGCCACCGCATGTAGCAAAATGAGTACCAAGTGTGACAACAACTGACTTTTACTAAACTGGAAACTCGGAGTAGCAGAACATGCTGCCATGTTTGTGTGATTACGGAGTGACAAAGAGAGTTTTCAGTTTGACACATCAGTGAAAATGGAAACACCAACCAGATTTCAATCTGCAGCTGCTTCAGAGGCTTTTTCTGTTCCTTATCACCGGCCAGCTGATTGGTTAATTCTGTTGTGGTTGTGCATTTCCATATTTGACATGTTGAGTTTGCTCTGCTATAGGTTAATGATGGGGCCACTATTAAAGTGCTGTCAAGAAAAACTCATCCTCCAGTCAGCCCACAGGGGAGTGTGAAAGGTAAGAACTAAGTTTCTGTCATGGCTTCACTTTCAACCACAGGATGCATTTCATAATTTGCATGTTTTATATATCTTTGAACACCAGTAGAGGTGTCAATATCAACATCATCATCTCTGATGAGGAGAATGCCTCCTCCTCACAACAACCAGTAGCTACGATAAACTGGACTCTGATAAGCCGCACAGCTTCCTATTACCCACAACGCATCAGGTTTAAAATCAGGCTAACTCTACTGTCTGTTCAACTGAGAAATATAAAAAATTTCATTGAAAAGTGAATTTAATGACTGTGATTCTTTAGAGTCATAAAGTCTGCTGAGCCTAGAGCTGATAAACCTCAGTGGATCACAGCAGATGTCTTTGAGTCTGTCATTTATTTTAATGAACATATTGTTGACGTTGCCATCAACAACTATCAACTTCAGCCTCATCATCTGTTGGATGAAATATTATTTCCGATCAGTATAATCAGTGCAAAACGCTCTGATTTCTGATGTTTTGCTCCAAGGAAAAATAATGTATAAATAATACATTATAATAAATAATAATCTGCTTTTCTCACCTAGATGATGAAAACTTCACTGGAAAATACTTCCATTTGGTAGGAGACGGTTTGCTTGTTCTATCAAATGGACCTGTGCAGTTATTGGGTGGTTCTGATGTGATGGTTTGGTGTGTTGGTGCAGATTGACCCCGATGTGGTGGAGGACCACGGGAACAACCCAGAGAGGAAGAAGCTGAAGCTGAAGGAAGTTTACCTGACCAAGCTGCTCTCCACCAAGGCAAGAGGAAACTTTCCCCACGCAAAACAGAGAGCAGAACCGATACCAGCGAAAACAACAGTTTGGATCCTTTCAGTGTGAAGCATGCATTATCCGGTGTCGTCCTGTCTCTTTAAGGTGGCCGTTCATTCATACGTGGAGAACCTCTTCAGGTCCATCTGGGGGATGACCCAGAACAGAGCTCCCCTCGCCATCAAGTACTTCTTTGACTTCCTGGACGCTCAGGCAGAGAACATGAAGATCACCGACCCAGACGTCCGACACATCTGGAAGACCAACAGGTACGGATGAGCTTCCCAGCGTCTGATTGGACAGTAACGAGCTCTAAGGGAACCAATCAACACAGACGCCGTTCTGTCCTCACCAGCTTGCCGCTGCGCTTCTGGATCAACATCCTGAAAAACCCGCAGTTTGTGTTCGACATGGAGAAGACGCCTCACCTGGACGGCTGCCTGTCGGTCATCGCTCAGGCCTTCATGGACTCCTTCTCTCTGAGCGAGACCCAGCTGGGGAAGGTGAAGATGTTTTGGACATTTGTCTCCTATTGCACAATCACAGGAAGTGCTGTTTCCTGCTTTTTCTTTTTCTTTTTTGTTGAGACAGATGGCAGGACTCCAAGGTACGACTGCAAAACATGGCTTCTAATGAACCTTGATGTTTTACAGCATGCACCAACCAACAAGCTGCTCTATGCCAAAGACATTCCCAAGTTCAAGCAGGAAGTGAAGGCTTACTATAAGCAGGTCAGGGAGCAGCCAGCAGTGAGCGACGCTGAATTCAAAGACTTCCTGAAGGGAGAGTCCAAGGTAAAGTCCAGTCTTGCACAAATCCAATGAGAAATGTATTTTTATCGTTAACCTTTCACATCCGGATACAAGAACCTAACTTGCCAGAGATGTTCCCAATGTCTCTCTTTTTTATTTAGATGGGGGAAAAAACTAGACACCGAAAAAAATAAAGATGGTAAATGGTCATATAAGAAAATGTATTTTTCTACTAAATTTGCAGATTGGATAGAATACCACGCAAATATTTACTGTTTTCTTTTTTCTTTTTTTGAGTTTTCAAAATGGCCACTATGGTTGTCATAAATTGTTGCACTGGGTAGTGCAAAATCCAAACATTCATTTAACTTTCATTTAATCAAAAGTTAAATGAATGTTTGGTATAAAATCATAGCCTCTATGTTTTTTAACCATATAAATCACGTAACATAATCACGTTTTCTTGATCTCGTGCTTCTTTTTTCTGCTAAATATGTTTCAAAATGGCCGCCGTAGTCATAAAAGGGAATATTTGTTTGGCAGTAGTTATTGGGCGAGGGCCGCACAGCTAGCCAGTCAGGTTTACTAAGCATTAATTTACCTAACAAGAACCTTGGCTTTGTTAATGCTAAACTGCTAAACATATTTTAAAAAATTAGCAAAAGCTAATGAGATATGAATCTGTGGGTGAGCATGCTCATTTTAATGCATGCATCCATACCTAAAAGATCGACACAAAATGGCGCTTAATTTTAAAGTGAAAGAACAATGGATGATACATTAAAGAACTGATTGATAGTCGACTCCCTATACGTACAATAATGATGAAATAAAATCCTTGATGTTTATGGTTTCAGTAAACCATAAACATCAAGGAGTGAGTTGCTGTGCAACCAGAAACTATCAGTGTAGTTTCATAAAATAAATGTCTATTAACTCAAAGGTACAGTATGAAGAGTCGGTGGCAAATTTCCTCTACAATAGGAGGAAATGAGATTTCCTCCAGTGGTTCAGGCAGTGAACTAATCACCTACAGAAATGAGTTTGCTGATGTTTAGAGGTTATTGATTTCACGGCAGCCATGATGACTGACTTCCCTTTTCTCTTGTTTGTTCAGAAACATGAAGGCGAGTTCAACGAAGCTGCAGCCCTCAGAGAACTCTTCAAATTCATACAGCGATACTTCACAGAGGTCAGTCCTCACATCCACCTCAACTCCACTGCTCCAGCTGCATGGATGCTTTTACTGCGAGTTAAAAATCCCCATTTTCATTTGTCGTGCCGCAGATTAGAACCATTATGCACTGCCAACAGATAGACTGGAAGCTGAGGGCAGAATCACAACCTAATGGAGCTTTTTGTCTTCTTAATGACCACATATCTTCCCATTTGATTTTTGCTGGAGACAACAAACCCAAATCAGGAGACTTTCAGCAGCACAAACAGCCTAATGCAGGCTGGGAAACCCTGCTGGATTAGATTTACTCTTGTGGTAAAGCCACGCGTCAGAAACGTGGAGGCACATTCTGAACATTATGGTGGTAATTAGTTTGCTCTGTGGGGTCCTGCTGTTTTCACACGTCTGTCAGTGATGTGGAAAGCTGCAGCAGCAACTCGAGTTGTGAAACTGAATGTCATGTGAAACACTGTGCAGGAAATGAGTTGAGCTTTCTTTTGCTTCATGTCAGCCTGTTCTTTCCGGTTCTGTTCTACAGAGCTGGACTTCTTTCCTATCAGCTTTGCAGATTGTTTCCAACAGAAGATTCAAACGGACCAGCATAACAGAAGCTGCACAAACACAAGAAATCTATAGTTTATTGTTGGTGGATCTTAGGAAAATGGCGTTCACACATTACATCAATCTGGATTTTTTTCCCCCCACAGATTAAAGAGAAGCTGTCCAGTAACGGCGCCCCCGCTGAGCTGTTGGAGCAACTGCAGCATGTCAAAGATCTGTTTGACGAACTGAAGAGCTGCTCCTGGAACTGAGAGCCCCTCTGAACTCAAGTGACCTATGACAGGAAGGAAGGCACTGCTTCCAAATCTAAGATAACATGCTGAACTGGCAACATTTGTCGCCTCCTGCAGCAAACATGGAGCTGAAACTGTTTCAGAGATCAGCTGCTTCCATTCAGGGAAAGTTTCTGACCAACTGAATCTTCTGCTTTGATGCCTCAGAGACGATGGAAACTAAACCCTGGAAGGTTTCAGGAGCTAAAACAGAAGCCACCAGATAAACAGTTGCACTTCATATCACACATTAAGACAAAGGAAGCCACAAATGAGTCACAAAGATCCCCGAGTTACTGTTCAAGTAAAAATTACAATCTACATTTTATGTGCAAGTTGCACCATGTAGTGCAAACAAATCATTTCCTCTGCGGTTTAGACCAGGGGTCTGCAAACTGCTGATACTTTATACACCACTTAATGGCACAATAGAATTATTTTTTTATATATTGTAAAAGTACATTGCATTTTTCCATTTTGCATAAACATGAATTGTTCCCACAAGGAACATTTTTTTATTGTAAAAGTTGAGTTTTTCTATCATATAAAATTGTTTTTTAGCCATAAAATAAGCTAAATTTGAAAAGGTTGAGCAGGTTTTGTTAAGCACCAGTGAGTTTCTGACCCCTGGTCCAAACCAGATGTAAACACGTTGAACCCTGAGTCAGTTTTGTTCCAGGCGCAGAAGAAAATCAAGAAAAATAGAAAAATACATCTGAGCAGACCGTTTCCATGCACTTGACTTGAAAAGCACCGTCTGATTACAAAATGTTTATGAGTCCAAAGTGACGGGGTCAATGGTCAGGGGGTCAGGTTTGGGAGGTTCGTCGTGCTCCTTTTGCACCAGTGATCCCAGTTCCTCCAGCTGCTGCTGCTGGGCGTTCTCCAGACTCTCCAGTCTCCTCTGCAGCAGAGAGAACTCTCCCTCCTGCAGGACACACACAATCAGCCCCATCATCTCCTATGCAGCTGCATGTATAGAAATATTCAACACGGAGCAGAGAAGCACAACTCGTTCTATAGATCTGGGGGTCGAATACTTTGAGTTTCCTCAACTTTAGATTCTCTGCCTACGTCAGGAAAATGATCTACAATCTACTGGTTAGTTTTTCATGACTGTATAGACATTTAAATACACATTTTGTACATTTCTATTTCTTCTGTCTACATGATCTACGATACTTAGAAATATCTGCACTAGATTTTTCCAGATTAAACAGGGATGATGTTAAATCCCAGTCAGTCAGAGGTGATGCTTTCATTTCACCATAAAAATAGGAATTTTCATGCAGCTTCCAGAACATTGGGTTCAGCTGAACTAGTGAATAATGAGTTGAACAGAAAAAAAAAAGGTAAGATGTCATCAACATTATAATGTTTTTCTAAAAATCCTATTAGTATCTTGTTTGGAACATCTTTGGAATAATCTCATTCCAGTTCCAGAGAAAGGAAACATCAGCTGCTTTTTTTCAGCGTCATATTTCTTCATTTCCTGACACTCAGCCTGCACTGTGCTGCGCTTCCTTTCCTTCCTCCTCCTGAGTGCTGCCTCAGGGTCTGGAGCTCACCAGGTCAGCAGCCAGTCGCCCTTCGACCCCAAGCGGGAGCGTGGAGGTCATGAGGGCGGGGCCCTGGCTGCTCAGCAGGAGGCAGCGGAACTCGTCGTGTCGTCGCTGCAGCTCCTTCAGCCTCCGCTTCAGCTGCGCCTGCTCCTCTGAGAACAATGACCGTCTGGAAGAATGAAATATTAATATTAATAATAAGTGATGTTATTATATGCAGACATGATGGAGTGATGTCCACCTCTTTATGGCGGCAGCAGCTTCCAGCTCCAGCTGTTCAATTTTAGCCTCCAGCAGCTGGATCTTGTTGTGCAGCTTCTTCTCTCTGTTCTCCGTCTGATGTTTCCTCTAAACGACAAAAGGCTGCAGCGTTCATGTTCCAGCGTTAGCGTCTCTCAACATGCTCAGATTTAAAAACGAACCTTCTTCTGAGCCACTGCTGCTTTCTGCAGCTTCTCTTTAGCCTGAGAGTATTTCTGCTGCAGCTCCGCTTCTCGATCCTGCAGCCGGTGTTTCTCCTCCAGCCACTCGGCCCGCCGCTCCTCCACCATCCTGCAGGTGGAGCCACACACACGTGAAGACGTGGAGACGCACGGGAAGCGGCAGAGAGCGAGCGGCCGCACCTCTCTGCCTCATGCTGGCTCCGCTCCACCTGGGCCCGGGTCGCCCGCGCTTCCTCCCTCACTCTGTCCAGAGTCTCCCTCAGTCTCCGGTTGGCGTCTGTCAGCTCGCCTTCAGAGCGTGACAGCGCCCCCAGCTGGACACTGAGCTCTTGGTTCTGCTGTTGTCTCAAACAATATTCAGGGTAGAAATCAAATCCATCACAACTCAAAACAAAGAAAAGAACAAAAAGACTCACCTGCTGCAGCTCATTAATCTCTGCTTTCTGTCTCTCTCGCTCCTCTAGCTGTGAACTCTGATGCTGCAGTTTGTTTCTAGGAAACACAAAACAAGATTTTCAAGAATAGATTCACATTAGATGGTTATTGTGCTGAGAGGAACTTCACATCATCATCATCAGCCCCAGACTTTACTGACCAACATGAAACACTGAAGTCTCAAACCACAGAAACAGGAACAGGATCTTTAACTAGGCTGTAACTTGAAGGCGAATGCTGGGGGCCGATTGTGCAGCATTAAAACATCTCAAATTTGTTACATCTTTTGTATGATATTATTACAAAATAAAGATGTAAAGATTGACTCAGGTTGTTTTGCATCATTAAAAAGTCTTACATTTATATGGGGGGATAAGTTGGCCTTGACGTATTGGCATGTTTAATAATTAGGTCTTTTAACTGCAGCCTGTTATGCTTCTAAACTAGAATGTGATGGATCATCTGCAGGGATATGAATCTCTGCGCTGTAGTTTGATAAACTAGGGGCCCCACGGAACTAGAAAGGGCTTCGGTTGGGGTGTACAGTACCGGTCCGGTCCGGTCCGGCCCACCTGAGGTTCTGCAGCTCTCTGCGGAGCGACTCCTCTCCCTGCTGAGCGCTGCGCAGTCGTTCCTCCCACTCCTCCTTCAGTGTCTGATCCGACGAGTCCTGCAGCGCCCTCTGCTGTTCCAACACTGCCAGGCGGTTCTCCAGCTCCAGCCTGGAACAAACATGCAGGATGATTTAACACGACTCACTCGTTCATATTCACTCATTCTGGATCAGGTTCATGAGGTGAGTCTCACCTCTCCTCGTGTAAGGCGGCCATCTTGTGGAACTCCTCCTCTCGGCCGACTGCACCTTCCTCACCATCTCTCTCTCTTTTTCCAACACAACCTCCTTGTTTCGCTCCAGCGCCGCCTTCAGCACCTCAACGTCTGCCTGCAGACCTGACACACACACCAGATACACACATTATATACTTCCTGTCTTGGAAAATATGAACACAGCTTGTTTGTGATGTGTACAGTAGCTTTTTATGAATGAATTGACTTTAGCTAGGTGAGACTTTTCTGTGACAGTCTGGCAGGATCTGGTGAGTCTCCAGTCTACTAAAAATAAAGTGATGAACCAACAAAAACCTTACTGAAGATAAAACTATTATTTCAAACAGAACTTACATAACTCACTTATAAGCTTTTTAATATCTCAGAATCTCAGGCCTTTCAAGTAAGAATTTCTAATTTCATCCTTAAAACTCTGAGGTCAATGGCATTTTAATAAAAAAAATATATACACAATAAAATTATAATTAAATTGTAAATCAGTTTTAAAGTCATATTGGTCATAATTAAAATTTCCATAATTTTAAACAAAAAGTGATGGGTAATAACATTATATAACACGTCACATATCAACCACCAGTTAATCAATCAATCAGGGCCCTGGGTGTGTGTGTGTGTGTGTGTGTGTGTGTGTGTGTGTGTGTGTGTGTGTGTGTGTGTGTGTGTGTGTGTGTGCGCACATCAGGTTTTTATATCCTTGTTTTCTGGGGTTGTGGGGACCACTGTAAAATGTCCCCACAAGTCATAAAAAAACGACTGCGTATGTTTGTGTCTGGGAGTGTCTCTGTACCGTCCATCTGTCCCTGCAGTGCGTCCCTCTCCCTCTCCATGTCTCCTTTGGAGCGAGCACACTCCAGCCTGACGCTGGCCAGCTCCAGCTTGTGCGAATGCTTCAGGCTGTCGACCTGCCAGCAGTCAGAGGTGAAGAGTTAAAGCAGCAGCGACTCTCTGAGGAGTCAGACTCAGACCGGATGTGGAGCAGCGTACCTGAGCGGTCAGAGCGCTGGCCTCCCTCTCGGCGCGGTGCAGCCTGCCGGTCAGCTGGCCGTTCTGCTCGTGGCTCTGCTGGAGCTCGCTCTCCATCCTGTCCAGCTGTTGCCGCAGCGACTGACGTTCCACCTGCCAGAAGCATCGTCCATGAAGTTACATCCGATCCCACCGAACCGGGCAGGGCGACAAAAGCAGCTCCACCTCTTGTGACTTGACTGCAGACTGCAGCTCCGTCAGCTGTCTGATCTGGATGCGCTGGACGCTCTCAGCCTGCTGGCCAGAGGAGTCCCTCTGGGCTCTGAGCTCGGCCACCTCCGCCTCCAGGCCTTTGAGCCTCTGGTGGAGCTGGGCCTTCTCCCTGAGCAGGGCCTCCACCCGCTTCCCGTCACACTGGGCCTCTGAATCCTGATACTGGGCCAACAGCTCCTCCCGTTCCTTCTCCAGCCGGGTCACCTGACAGCAGGAACCCAGACGGTCAGCGGATCATCGGTACCACCATCCACCTCGGACCGAGCCCGGGTTAATATAGTTAACTAACAAAATTACAAAAACTGAAACTGAGAAAACATTTTCGCCAACTGAAATAAATAAAACTGTAATTAATGAGAAAAACTGTAACTAACTGGAAATTCAAACTGAATTGAAATTGATTTTTTTTCCCCACATGATCATCTCACATCTGCTGTTGGTAAATTACAGCTCTCCACCATGTTAGTCTGTAAAAATGGTGGAGAAAAATCCAGTCAGCTGGTTGCTCAACAATAACTGAAGAGATGAAGTTATGCTTTTGGAAATGGTATTTTATGTTGAGCATTTATGACCCAGTCAATGTGAACATAATCAGAATAACGGCCCCTAATTGAGACTAAACAATATTTCACTAACAAAAACCAGCAAACACTCTACAAGCTAATTCAAACTAACTGAATTAGACAAAAAGGCAGAAAGAAATCGAACGACGACAGAAAAGCTGAAGCTGCTCCAGCCGGGCGGCCGGGCGGTGAACTCCCACCTCGGCCTCATGGAGGATCCTCCTCTCCTCCAGCATGCGGCTGTGCTCCTCCCTCTGGTGCTCCAGCTGGGACTTGACGACGGTGAAGTCGTAGCGCAGCTTGTTGTACTCGGACCGATACTTCTCCGTCTCCTGCGGAGCGACCACACAGAGCAGAGGGAGAGGCGCCATCAGGCCGACGGCAGGCAGACGATTGGCTGCTGTCTGGCGTCTGCTTCACCTCCTCCAGCTTGTTGAACCTCTCCCTCACCGGCGCCTCCATCTCCTGCTGCACCTGAGCTCTGAGGAGCTCCAGCCGCTGCGGGGTCATCACCTGCTCACCGGAAACCCGACAAAACGATGGCAGTTTGTTTCAAAATCACCTCTGCATGAAACACACATCTTCTTCCTCTTGTACCTGCAGGCGCAGATCCTCCAGCTCCCTGGTCTTGTCCAGCAGCTCCGCCCGCAGCTCAGCCAGCAGCAGCTGCAGCCTCTCCTGCTCGCTCTGTTTCTCGCTCAGCAGGCGCCTCACCTCGCCCTGCGCCTGAGTGAACTGCGTCTGCAGGCTGAACACGGAGACAGACGCAGAAATGCGACAGCCGACCCGCTGGAGATCTGAACGGTTTTTTTTTCTCGCGGTTGGTTCTGACTGAAGAGACGCAGCTTCAGCTCTAATTATTAGATCCAAACGTGTCTGCTTCATTCTAAACTCTATTCCATTTTTTAAAATTATTTTATTTGGATTTTTATATTTTTACAGGAAAGGAATAGAGAGAATGGAACAGAGGATGACCGACAGGTTCTGTCTGATTGATGCACAAAAACTCTGAACTATTTAATTATTTTAGTAATCAATTATTCTATTGATTATTCCAAACGATTAATGTGATAGAAAAAAAATTGTTTGATGCAACACTAGAAATTCAAAAAGAAAAACAAATCAATAATTCAGTTTCTTTCTCAATAGAAATATTATATGACCTAATATGCAACATGTTGATTTAGTGAATGCTTGGTCACTGATATTTTTTAATGAACCAATTAAAAACTGGATAGCAAAAGATGCTTAATATGAGATTATCTTTACAAAATCTGAAACTAAGACTTCAAGTGAAGAACATTTACAGATAGAGAAGTTTTGTAAACATTTTTGTACATTTTGGTCTTAATTGCTGCTCTCAGTGTGTTGATCTTTCAGTAAGTGCTCTTTTTGGACTCCATATACTCCAGCTAATGATCATTCAATTACTAAATTAGTTTGGGATCGTTTCAATCCCACATTTCTATCATTCTCTCAGCAGTGGTGAAAGCCTCAGTTGCATTGTCCTTCCCCTCCTCGGTACCTGGTGTGCTCGGCCTTCAGGGTCTGGTAGTTGGTCCGGTGGTTTTCACTCTTGATCCTCTCGTCGATGAGCATCTTCTGCAGCTCCAGCTCGGCTCCCCCCAGCCCGGCGGACAGACCCAGCACGGCCGCAGACTTCCCCATCCCCGGTGCGAGGCTGGCGACCAGAGAGGGCGAGGCCATCTCACCTGCTGCAGGCGCAGAACCCGACAGGAAACAACCTGGGAGTGAAGCAGCACAACTCAGAGGTTGTAGTTCCTCAGAGAGTCAACGAACTGGCTCCGGCTTCCCGTCTTGTTGTCAGTAACCATGGCGGCTTCGAGTCCCTAAAGCCTCTTGTTCCAATCGGCTCTCAGCTCGGAGTCGGTCTCAAGTGATTAGTTAGCTCGTTTCCACGGCAGCGGCCGCTATTCTGGACACAAGAGTCTGATTATAATCACAGCGACTCCTTGTGAAGCTGGTCACAGACACTTGATTAATGTGGAATATCAGAGCTGGAATCAACGAGGCTCGCAATAAGAGTCCTTAATGAGAGAAATACAACTGCACGTCTTTAATTCCTAATAATTGTAACGGGGATAAAAGCCACACATTGAGGGTAATGGCCGCACTGGCAGTGAACGTTGTTGTCCTCTGTTGTGTTTGAATGTCGCGCCCCGAAGCATGACGCGCTAACTAGCTTCTGCGCTGTGTGCATTATCGGACACTCAGCAACTTTGCTCATTTCTTTTAACAAGTACATGCAGCGAATCTGAAAAATCAATTCATTCCGAATGCTATATCAAACACAGCGTTCATAACTAGAACATGTTGAGGCAGCGAACTGAACTGTTGCCTGTAGAGAAGGCAAGCTTCGAAGACAAGCTAACTATGCTAACGTGATTTGCAAAAATGACTGGATTTGGGTGTTAGAAGAATATAAAAACAGTTGCATAAACAATATTGTAAATGCCACTTATTCTTTGATATGTTCAGACTGTCAGCAGAACAAGATAACTTACCTCTTGTACAGAGACACCACTATTTTGTAGCTCGCTAGGTAGCCTAGTTGGCAAGCTGCTCTAAACTACAAACTACGGAATCATGGGAAACTTATCCGTTTCTTTTTCTGTTGCTGTATACAGGCCCTTTACTCAACAGGAGATACTTCCTGTTGAGTATCTATGATACCTTCAGGAGAAAGTGAGAAAATAAGAAATCCCATTGTCAACATTTACTTTGGAATTAAGGACACATTGAATTGAATTAAACTGAATAATAAAACTTGAGCTTCTGGCTGCTTGGCAAACTTAAACTTTGCGAGTCTTAACTGTGACTTCAACTCTCCTCATGTACAAAAACTGGGAGAAATTTGACAGCCACAGAAACAATCCTACAGGTGATAAAATACAAAATGTGCAACACCTACACAAAAGTATGCATTTGCCAACAGTCTCATGTGACTATAAGGGCTCGTGGAGGCCCTCTCCTGGCCAGGATGACCTAAACAGTTGGTTGGTTTATTTAAGCCTCAGTCCAGCATACCTTTTAGAACGTGAGGGGGGGAGCAAAGCTGTTTTTCCTATGTGAACACATGGAACTCCTCCATCTTTGCTTCTGGTCTAAAGTGTAAAACATGGCTGCTTCTGCAAACAGTTTGAGAGAGTGTAGGACAAATAAGGGTGTGAATGCATTTGCTTGTCGCCACAAAGACAGAATAACACACAACTAACACCACCGTCCCAAAACAGCCTCTTAATGATCAGGAAACGGATGCACCTTCATGTTGTGGGATATTATCAACTTTATTTATCTTGAATAAGAATACGTTTAGTTTTATCTGCAGTTTGTCCAGAATTGACTAAAGTACATGCAGTTCTGGGGAACACAGATATTAAAAACGCTGATTCCAGTTTGGCCTCTGGAGTCAAATTGAAGTATTTACTTTCACAGAAATTATATTTTTCAGAGCATAAAAACATTTGCAGATAAAAAAAATGGAAGAAAGTAACTCCAGCTAAGCTAGAGATACAGTACAGAAAACTGGTAACCAAGTGGAGGACTCCTACAATAGGAAGACAAAGTCATAATTTCAAATATTTCGTAATGAAAAATGCTGGGAAAAAAAAACTGTTTCGTATTAAACTGTTATACAATTTGTATATAATTTGCAATATAATCAGGACTTTGTTTTTCCCCTGAAGATCAGTAAAACAGCATCAGTGAAGTCGACCGCAGACAGTAGAAGAGCTTGTATTTCAGGCGTCCTGACAGGAAGCTGAGACCCCGTGCCATTCGCATCAGTTCCTGTTTGTCTGAGGTTCTCTTTGAAATAAACAGCCACCAACGGCAAGAGCTTCCCCTTTATCCAATACACCCGGCACACACACCCTTTATGCACATATCACTGGCACTGCCTGGGGTGATAGATGGAGGCAGAGCCAGCCTAACCATGTGCACTGCTGTTAAGAATCCTCTCACTTAAGCTTCAAATTATGAATCATTTTTATTGTAAATTTGACTTACAAAATAAAAAAAAAGCGCTTCAGAGAACTAAAAATAAAAGTTCAAATAATACAGACGTAGCATTGTTTGATAGTCCTGCTACCAGCTTAATCAGGCAAAAAATTTGCTTCCGTTTCCCAACATTACCAGTGAACATAACCGCCACATCGAATGAATAAGGAAGAAAAATAACCTAATTTAATAAATAATACAAACTAGAATGGGGGCAGAAACTGAAGTTCTCCCGAGGCCTCCTACCATCTTGGACCGGCTATGCTTTAAAATACCAGCCTTTTTATGATTTGCTGGAACTTTATTTTTGTTGATTTTGTGACAAAATGGAAGACGTTTTCTTTCATTAGATGTCTAAAACTAAAAACAGAACACATGTGAAGTACCATGCAGTTTAAAAGGAGAAAAAAACAAAGTGAATCAGAACCCAGCCTCTGCTGAACACAGATTTCATTAGCATAGTGTTTCCTCCTGGTGTTTCAGTCATATCTAAATATAATTATTTATTATTAATGATGATGAAATCATCATCCAGGTCTATAAAAACAATTACTGAATGTTTCTCACCTGACAATGTCTTCATGTTAGAGATTTCATAAAACTGTTGCTAAATAAAACAGTTGGAGGTAAAATTGGCCTGTGAATCTATTTACAGTTTCATCAGAGAAAAATAAATTAGGAAAGATGTTTTAGAAATGTCCAGTTCGACTTCCTGAGGGGATTTTTCCTTCCTGTAGCTGGTCCAGAACCGCCTCAGCTGGAGCTGCAAGGTGAGGAAACAACATGATTCCATGAGTTTAAAGGAAGGAAGGGAAAAAGGTAGATAGGTAAACTTGAATAGGGAACAATCTGAAAACACATTTTGTCCAAACTAGATTTTCTTTTCCGATCCTGATAATCTAACAGCAGTCTGTACCGGACTTTACCTGTCAGCTGCGTCAGGGTCAGCCTCAGTGCTGCCGTCTGGTTTGGCAGCAGAGCCTCGCAGTTTGATAGGATCTGTTATAACCCAGAGATCAGAGGTCTTCAGGTGGAGATGGAACAGGAAGTCGGAGATGTGCAGCAGGAAACAGTTCTACCTTGGATCCAGCGGATCTGCGTGGCCGGTCCGTAGCCCTGCTCGTTCTTGGCAGCGATGCGGAAGACGACGGCGGGCCGGCAGGAACCCGAGCTGTCGATGTGGGCGTTCTCCAGGTGGGAGGAGCTGACCGAGCAGCTGGTCTTGGTGCCGCGGTAGATCCGGATGAAGGCCATTTGCCCCGGGCGCTCCGAGCCGGACCGGTTCTTCCTTACCGCCAGGTACATGGAGTACTCCAGAATCCGACCCGACGGAGACGTCGGGGCCTCCCAGGTGATCTGGACCGCATCACTGGCCTGAACACAGACAGCGATGTGTTCATCGCTGTCTGTGTCTTTATGACTACCAGAACCCACCAGCTAACTCTTTCCTCCCACTATCTGCGTTTCCATTTCAAATGTGCACAAAACTTTGTCAATATTCTGCTAACGTCATTAAATAAATAAGAAACGCAATTAAAATCACACACTTGTAAGTTTCTTTACATGACAAGTCATTAAAAAACTACTTCCTGTCATCTTCTTCATGGTTTGCAGCAGTAGCAACATCCGGTTGTTAACCATGTGACACACAAAAAATAAATAAATAAATAAAATAAAAAGTGTTCCAAATGCAATTTTGCTAAACAAACCAAACTTTTCATGGAAGCACCAAAACTTTTGTCAAAAAAATGAGAGCTGTTTCAAAATTGCCATGTTTCCATTAAGCAAATTGAGTTTTGAAAAGCCAAATTGTGCAAATATGCGGTCAATGGAAGCGTAGCTACTGAGAGGAGATGCTGCTGCGTTACCTTGGAGATCTTGACGGCGGCGGGCGCTCCGGGGAAGCCGGGCTGGCAGGTCTTGAATTCGCTGGCGGGGCTGAAGTCTCCCTGAGAGAAGCAGTTGATTCCAGCCACCCTGAAGCGGTACATCTGACCCGGGATCAGCGGCTGTTTCTCCCGGCCCTGGTAGTCCTGAGGGCTGGGCAGCTTCCTCTGGAGGAAAGCCTGACAGGAACACAGCTCGGTCAACGCCACGCTAACACTCTGTTAGCTCGCCGCCATTCACGAGTCCCACCTGCTGGTCTTCGGCTGGCAGGAAGTAGTGGCTGACCTCGCAGTAGAGCGTCTTAAACACGCCAACGTCGAACCACAGGCAGCCATCTTGCGTCTCCTTAGCCTGAAGGCAGCACAACACATCCGAGATGAACAAGCCGCAGCGCCTCGATGAAAGTCTTCACACAGTTTAAGCTTTTACCAAAACCAAAGCGAAAACAAGGTCAGATTTCTTGTTTGTGTTGATAGATGGGATTCTGATTCAAATAAGACTCACGAGAGGAGCACCACAGGGTACAGTATTTGGGTCACTTCTCTTTCCTGTACATGTTCTGTTTTCTTTTTTCAAACAATGTTAATAAAGACCAGGAACCTCTAGAAGCCTCCAGGGGGCTCTGTCAGAGAGCATATTTTTATTTTGCTTTGACTGTTGCACTCATTTTGTTTGAGACTATGATACAGTTTGTGAACATAAAATATAGGGCCGGGGCAGATAAATCAGCCCAGACCTCTTTCATTTTGGAAAATTTTGACAATTTAGCAACTTTGTCACTATTTTTAGGAATTTTTCAGGAGGGAAAAAAAAATCAACCAAAACCGGAAATCTTTTTAAAGATCGTCGATCGGCCAGAAAACTGCAATCAATTCACAGTATTTAGCATGTGACCTGACCTGATCTGTGTTGGCGTACGGATCCCCCGTCTGGTTACCTGGAGCGGTTTGTTTGTCTGGGAGCAGAAAGAGAAGATG
Source organism: Poeciliopsis prolifica (assembly GCF_027474105.1). Classification (NCBI taxonomy): domain Eukaryota; kingdom Metazoa; phylum Chordata; class Actinopteri; order Cyprinodontiformes; family Poeciliidae; genus Poeciliopsis; species Poeciliopsis prolifica. Next base: position 3,819,423 of record NW_026562417.1, on the reverse strand, counting down.
TTTAGTCTGGATATTTCCAGGATCTGGTTTCTCTGCGAGCCTCCACCCTACCTGACTGCTGCTGCTGAGCTGAGCTGCTCTCCTCCATCGCTGCTCCTCCTACAGCATAAAAACACATAAAGCTGAAGCAGAGGGAAGGCAGGTGATCCTCACTGACTCGATTCCTGTTGGACGAGAAACCGACCGCAGTGTTTGGACTCAGACTCTCTCCCAGCACTCTGCTCCTCCGCTTTGGTTTCACCTGATGGAGCTGATGAGTCCTGGAATTATAATTTGCACCTCAGTGAAAGTGAAGAGAGTTCAGTATGGCTTCATGCTGATAAGCCACACCTACCTGGGCCGATGCATTCTGTTCTGGACCGCACCGGTCCTTGTTCGGATTCTGAAGGGACTGAGGACCTAAAAAAATAATAGATCATACAGGAACGTAATCAGCTTTGATAATAAAACAGCATCACAATGACAAACAGTTTCAGTTCAGTCCATTTTTAAGGTTCCTGCTAGTAAACACTGGAGCAGCTGAGCAATCACCGGGCGACAGTGGAGAGAAACCAGTCACTTTAACGGGAACAAACATCCAGTATAACACATGGAGGACAGATCAGTCCAAATATCAATAATATTAATACCAAGTCGGTATCAATATTGGATCCATACTAGCATGATAAAAAAAATACTTTGTTTCAGATTCCTTCTTGAAATGATATTTTGTTTTTGTGTGATAGTTTCTCAACTCTACCTTAAAACACATTTTGCTCTCAAATGATCATTTGCATTTATTTAGAAAAAAATGTTGACAAAATTGTTGTTGTTCTATTGTCTTGGTTTACAACATTTGTAGTCTCCTATAACCTTTATTTCAATTTCTTCCCAGGTTTGAACAAAAGAAAAATAATAAAAACATCAAAAGATAAAAGCAGTATGATGTATCAACTTTAAATATCTTTGCATTTAAAATGTATTGATGCCGAAACACGTGGCATCACACACCGTCTTGTGAGTCTTCTCACCTGCAGGACATTGACTTGTCCCAGTTTGTCCTTCTGTTCCAGTCAGCTGAACTGGTTTGGTGCTTGGACAGCGGACCACTGGCTGGATCTGCAGGATGTAGAAGTCTGCTGCAGCCAGGGGGCGCCACGCCACGTGAAGCACGTTGACCGTGGACTTGATGAGCATCACTCCCTCTGGCGCAGTCGGACGATCTGGCAGCAGACGACAGGGATGTCACTCTTCCTTACCGAAGGCCGAGTTGCGTCTCCCCTCCGTCCTCACCTGTCTCCAGGTACCAGAGGTCCTTGCAGCACACCTGGTAGTTCCAGCTCTTGCGGTAGCCGTCGCGGCCGCTCCAGATGTACAGCCTGGAGCCGACGGCGGCCGAGCAGTGGCCGGCTCTGGCTCGGGGCCAGCAGGCGGACGGGTCATCCGCCTGCGGGCCCTGGTTCTGGTTCTGGTCCTGCAGCTCTGACTGGATGTCGTCCTGCTGCTCCGGGCCGACGCACTCCCAGCACATCGAGTCTTAGAACGGAAAAAACACAGGCAATGGTTACTGTGCCAACCTCCGGCTGGGATGCTTCACCTGTAGATCAGTGTTTCACAAACCTTTACAGGCTGAGGACGATTCAAAGCATTTAACCAACACTCATGTACCACCTGACTAACCACAACATCATCATCTTACTATGTCCAACCTGAAATTAAAATATTAATCTCTGTTGTGTAAATGTTCTGTTTTGTAAATGTGACTTGCTATAACAAAAAAAACAAAATGCTATGAACAAGTCTATTCGAGTTATTTACAGATTGTGGAAGTGTGGATTCTGAGCTTTCCAATGATGTCAAACACATGGAAACCATGTGGATGTTTTTGTAATTCAGAAGAAAAAAATAAATGAAAATTTGACATTACATAACGTTTTCTTTCAGTCTGACATCAATAATTACTTTAGGTGCTACAAACGCAGATAGTGGACGTTGGGCGCAACGCCGTTCGCTAGCTCCTCACCGTCCTATCGCATTCAGAGCTGCCTCAGGCCGGCCAGACATAAACCTGCATGTCGGTGCCATGCTATGAATCATAATATTGTTCTAAAAACAATAAAAAGTTCTGCAAGTCAGATGGTTGCTTCTGTGCAGTAGCATTCGGACCACAGTTGGAGAAAGACAGATCTAGAGAACAAATGACTCACCCAGGTTCAGAGAATCCAGCGAGTTGGAACAAATCCACTCTGTTGCCGTGGTGATCCGTTTGTCCGACTCTGGAGCAAGAGTCCAGCCTCCAAAAACAAACATCCTGCACACAGATCAATAAAAGGGAGTGTTTACAGGTGGAAGCACTCGGTTTCGCCTGCGTCTCACGGCCCAGCCTGCAGCACCTGTTTCCAACGACGTTGGCAGAGTGGAGGCTTCTGGGAAGAGGGTTGGAGCCGCTGGTTTCAGGCGTGGACCAAACCATGGAACCTGAGACAGAGAAGAAGAACACATCAGTTTTGTGGACATGAGCCGCTGACGGTCTCATGAACAACCGGACGTCCTACTGAGGTCAAGCTGCCAGAGGTCATTGAGTCTGCATCCCTGCATGCCCCCAAACACGTAGAGCTTGGGCGAGCCGAGGCTGGCGTACGCCACGCAGGTGTGCGACTCTCGCGCCGACGGCCCGCCGCCCTTGGTGTCGGGAACGTTCCAGCCTCTCGCTCCCGTCAGCGGCTGCAGCTCCAGCTCGTAGAAGTCCCCCAGGTACCTGAAAACAACCACAGCTCAATCCATCACACCAGAAACCAATAAAGTGACGTTAAAGCAATCGCCACAGCAACCTTTTCTGTCCCACCAGCACTAGCAGAAACATGGAGTCTGCTAAACTAACTGCCGCTCTGTCGGATGAGATGCAGATGGAGCTCAACAGCAGAATCTCCGAGGACAATTACAGACCAGACAATTTAATCTGACCACTAATTAAAACATACAACACAGAATACCAGGACCAGGACTAGGCAGAGCAAAGATTCTTCTCTCTTTTTGCTTCAACTTCTTAAGATTAGCAGCAGGGGTGCCAAAAAATATGGTTAGCATCTAAAATCTGCTGCCTGAAAACTCAGCTTCAATATAAGAGACAACCAAGCAGCCCAGAAAGATGTTTTGTTACCTCGGTACATTCCCGTTGGGGTCCTCGCTGTCATTGGCCAGGCCCCCGAATAGGTAACACTTCCCCCCCGCCAGGGTGAAGCTGTGTCCGATCCGAGGGCAGGGCAGGGATCCGTTCCTGGGCGCTCTGGGCTTCAGCTTCTTCCAGAGCCACCGGCTGGCCTGAGGAGGACAACACAAAGCAGCTCTGGAAGGTTCCGTTACCTAGCCACAGCAGCGCTCAACTCCACATCTCACTTACCTGGAGCTCATAGAGGCTGTTGGTGTACTTTCCATACTCAACCATGCCACCGAACACCAGGATCCGGGTGCCTTCGCAGACAAAGCCATGAGCTGCACACCCGGGTGGGATGTCCCCCCTCACAGCAGGGAGGAACCATTGTTTGGAGACTGAAACAGCAACAAAGAAATCAAACCAGCTGCTGCTTTAAGACATAGTTCCACAGCTTTGACTTGGAGTTCCCACTTGACTTGATGGTTTTTTACCATCATCAGCGATTTTCTGGCAGTAAAGTTGCAGAATTAACTTTTGTGAGAAGACGTGGGGCTCCTTTAAAGCCAGTGTTTCAGCATAGTCCAGATATTTTGAACAGGACAGGATCATCTGATTTCTTTGTTCTTAAACTAACTTTGGGAGTCCAGCATGATGCTGCCATCACCATCTATTTCTTAGGACCTAAAGTCTAACCTTAAATGATTCGAACTAAAGGTACTTTGAGTTCTTATTTCACCCTGGAATAACAAAAGCTGTTCAAATATCCTTCAGGAATGGAAAATGTAACATTAACGTCCATTACTAATCCATGCGACAGACCGCTGAGTTTAGACACTTAAAGTAATATCACTGAACCCAATTTAACAAATTGCCTTTGAACAAAATAAAACCATGTCAAGTGGCAGAATGTGGCAGAGTTTTATGTCAGTAAACAAACTTCTTGTCAAGCGCTGGGCCACTTTCCCCCGCTACAAGCTAAAAACATTAGCAGCTAACGTTAGCTTACTCGTGTTAAAGACATGGAGGTCCTCCGCTATCCCTTCGTTCCCGCCACCGAATACAATGATGAGCTCGCGGATTGCTGCCGCCCGGTGTCCATGCCTGGACCGGGGAATGACTCCAGTGACGGAGTGAACTTTCTTCCACTGCGGCCCAGCGACACTGCGGCTCATTTTCCTCCCAGGAAGGACCCCGAAAGTTTTGGCGCTGTTGACTCTTCAAAGGGGGAGGCGGGGCCAAAGAGGAAACAGGAAACTCAACCGGAGAGAGGGAAAAACTAAAGACCTCTCACTCTGTTAAGTATTGGTTGTATCAAAAAAAAGAAAGAAAGAAAAGAAAAGTAAAGAAAAGAACAAAGGAGATTCATCAATACCAACGACCGAAGATATTTAGCAAACTAACCAAGAATTATTATTACTAAAATATGAACTGTCACCTAATACACCGCACTAATTACTTCCTCTGTGTTTATCCTCTGAGCATAATTTAATATTTGCTGTAATTGTTTCATCATGCATTAATAATTAAAATTCTTTAAAAGTTTACATTTGTTCAGAATTCAGTGTAATAGTTCAATGCAAAAATGTATTATTCAAGTCCAGCAAATGCTTTTCATTTGTATTTCAATGCAATCCTCCATAAAGTACACAACAGTATATTTTACACCTTTAAGAAGCTTAGAACCCTAATCCCAAAATAAAACAGATACCAGCAGACTGATGAAGTGGTGCTGTCCGACTAAAAGAAAAGCAAGTGATAAAATGCTATTCATAAGCAAATTTTAACATATATTATTCAAAATTATTTCATTTTCCTAAACCTTAAAATCCACTGATCCATTCAATCATCTCTTCCATCACATTTAACCTAAACATCTACTCTGAATAATGTCCTCCTTTGTTTCTAGTCAAGAAAAAAAGCCAAAACAAGCCTTGTTGTGTAGGAAGCAGACATGAAACTGAAGCCGGGGCAACCCGACACACTCCAAAACTAAAAAATGGTTCCGAGATCAACATATAGCTATTCATTCATTAGAATGGTCCAATCGAAGTTCAGACCTAAATGCAAATAAGAATGTTTTGCCCAGACACGAAATTTGCCATTGACAGATGCTGACTGAGCTCTGAGATATGGTTTCAAAAAGTGAATGTACAAAGCCGGTGGGTTTTGTAAATCACATTTAAGCTGGTGGCTCATTGGAAAACATGTGGAACATTCAAGTCACTGCAGAAACACACCGACTGGCTGAGAGACTGCTGCTGAGAGACTGAGGCTGAGAGACTGCTGCTGAGAGACTGAGGCTGAGAGACTGCTGCTGAGAGACTGAGGCTGAGAGACTGCTGCTGAGAGACTGCTGCTGAGAGACTGCTGCTGAGAGACTGCTGCTGAGAGACTGCTGCTGGGAGGCGCTGTGGTTTCTCTGCATGATTTTGTGTTTCAAAAATGATTTCAAAACACGAAATCTGAAAAGTGTGACATCAGGTGTGTTCAGTCAGTCCCGTGGCAGTGGCAGCAGCATGCTGTGGGGATGCGCTGGGGAAAAAAAAAAAAATCCTAATGAGCTGATAAAAGTGGACAAAATGTGAGACACTTCAAGAGTTAGAACGACTTTTACACTAAATCGAGTTTTTAATGTCAACTGACTGGCAAAACGGTACATTTTAATAAAAGGAACTCAAACGCTGGGCTGTTTTTCACATTTCCGGTGGGTCGGCTGACCTAGGTCGAGCGCGCGCGCGTGCGTGTGTGTGTGTTTAGAAACAGGAACCCCTCCTGGTGAGCAGGAAGAGGGTGACGTCATTTGTCACTTGGCTCTAAGCTCTCTCAGTGTGCGTGTGTGTGTGCCTGTAGTAGAATTACACTATCAGTGTGTACAACATCTAGTTGTGTGATTTGCGCGAGCGTCCGTGCGCATGCATGTGTAGGTGTGTGTGCGAAAAAGAGAGACAGAGAGAGAGAGAGAGAGAGAGGGGTTTAAGGGGCGTGTTTATAGGAAATAGAGGTTTTTGCGTGTGTGTGGGTGTGTGTGTGTGTGTGTGTGTGTGTTTACACAGACGGGAATACTGCTCCAGAGGAAGTGCGCTCGTTCTCCGTCTGCGCGTCCCGACTTCCTGCTCTGAGGCAGGAGAGAGAAAAGCTGCGGATCCGCTTTCAGACAGCGGGGCGGCAGCAGCAGCAGCAGCAGCAGCAGCATGGAGCCCCGACACAACACACAGGCTCTGCTTTAAGAGCCGAACTCCCACGACACGCGCGGACAGACGCACAGAGAGAGAGAGAGAAAGACAGAGAGAGGGAGCGAGGAGCCGCGGCCGTTCACAGCTGGGTAGGTGCCAACTTTCCTTCCGTCTCCAACTTTCTCAAAGTTACTTAAAGGAAGCATCGAGGTGAGCTGAAGAAGAAACGACTTGTGATCCGTTCCAAAAATTGTTTCTGAGCGCGAATCCACACCGACAACCTGAAAAACGCAAAAAAAAAAGAAAAGAAAAAAAAAGCCGTGCGTAATGTGTGAAAGCCGTGCGTAAAAATGAGTAAAACCAAACGGCGTTCTTATGCGTGACACTATCACAGATTTGAAGGGAGGTGGGGGGATCTAGAATGAGTTCTGTGTGACAATTGGTGAGGGAAGGGAGGTAAAAATGAGCCGTGGCCCCTTTAAAACCTGCCAGTTGACTTTCTGGTTTGTCTGGACCTCGCAGACTAATTGCCATGCGCTTCCGGATAGAAGCTGGCAGCAGACAACATCTTGAAAATGAGTCACCGACTGCCGCAAAACAAAGAGACGTTTGAGTTCCAGCAGAGCCCCTTTTACTCCTCCCTCACTCAGACATATTTAAAAAAATAATAATAATAAAAAGAAAATCAGAGCGGAGGAAATGGAAGGAGAGTCATGGTTTGGGTTCTTCCTGCTGACCTGAACAGAAACACAGAGAGGAAACGGGCTCAGGCGGTGGGCTTTTATTTTGAAATCAAATCTTAAAACATTTGCTTTAGCAGATCAAACATTTTGCTAATCATCAAAAATGTTTGATTCCAGTGGTTGTTTTAGCAGAAGTACAATGAAATCTGAAAAGTGTGGTGTGCATTTCTATTCAATCTCTTTTACTCTGGTACTCCTAAGACAAAAGCAAAAGATATAAAGTGGTGCAACCAGTTGTCTCGTGATTGAAAAGATGAAAAAAGCAGGTGGTTTGGTCAGACGGTTACATTTCTGGGCAACATGGAAACATCAACCAGAATAATTCATCATCATGGAGTACGGTGGTGGCAGTATCATGCTGTCAGGACGTTTTTGTTTTTTTTCAGCTGACGCTAAATACAATGTGGTTCTTGGAAGGCTTGGAAAAGTTCAACTGGTAACATTCCAGTTATGAAAGTTTTCCCAAAATGTGTACAAGCGTGCATGCATGTGCATGTGTGTGCGTGTGTGTGTGTGTGTGTGTGTGTGTGTGTGTGTGTGTGTGTGTGTGTGTGTGTGTGTGGGGGTGTGTGGGTGTGTGTGTGTGTGTGTGTGTTCTTAATAAAACCTTCTGCTGTGTGTTGTAAGAACTGATCTCTAAAAACAAAACAGCGAATGTGTGCGTTTGTTCCCCGGTACTTCCCACCGACAGGAAGTCCTGGACAGCCTCTCACTGGGAATGACGCCCCTGAAGCTGAATGACAGGAAGTCCTCCTGTGGACAGTGAGACATCACCGCGGTTCCTCCGTCCCCTCACGCACACGCGCACACGCCAACACACAGCAGCACACATTCATACAGGAAATAGGAAGCAAGAACTCGGTCAGTTGTGTGCTTGCGAGGCTGGTGGGTCCATTGTTTTGTACTTTCCCCTCGTTTTTTTTTTTTTTTCTGTCCCGCTGCTTGATTTCCTGTCACAAAGACAAACAGATTCACAAACAGTCATTTCTCATATTTCCACCGCTGCTGCACAATATGTTGGTATTGTGAAGGCAGGCGGAGCTGCAGTTCTCAGAGCGAGCACAGGAACAGACACACGCATGCGCGCGCACACACACACACACACACACACACACACACACACACACACACACACACACACAGGCAGTCAGCGGTTTCCAGGTAAACACGTCGGTTAGGGCCACGCTTGTCTTGGCAGAAGGGTCACTAACCACATCCTGTTTTATCACCATGGAAACATCTGAAAGCCAGGTGACGTACGGACCCTTCTCACTGACTCTCACAGTCAATATGAAACTGTACTGAAGGAGGATAAACCTGCCACACACTGTGAGCAACAATAACTACAACTTGTTGTTCCACTCAGTGCCGTGCAAAATGTTAATAATCTTTTAGACTCTTTCACATTGTTCAATCAGAACCTTTGATATATTTCAGTTGAACTTTGCGTTGCAATATTGAAAATGGGGCATGCTTATGTATTCAGCCTCCTCCTCGTCCCCTGTGGTGGTGGCAGCATCATGCTGTGGGACTGAGTCATTTATCCGTGGAAGTCGATCAGAAATGGATGGGAACATGGAGGGAGGGGGGAACCAATAAAATCAAGTGTGTGATTGTCATAAAATTTTTTAAAAGAAGTTCAGGAGAGTCAGAATGATATTTACAAGGCCTGGTATCTGTAGTTTCAATCCAACAGGGGTCAATTAGTAGAAAATGGTCATACCAGCTGTTTACAACCTGTGGAAGGAAGTAGCAAAACCTCTTGCCACCATGTCTGTGTGTAGTGACATGTGGCAAACATAAGCTGTTCGGTAACAAAACCCAGAGGACATGCACTAACATTTTTGCTATTTTGCTTAATGTCTCTAGAGCTGCTAACTCGAAGAGCACTGCTAATCTTAGCACGCTTTAGCTTCTGCATGGTTATTTTTGGTCATGTCCAGCTAAATGTCGCTTGCCAGTGACATTAAAGTCGCTGGCTTAATTACCTAAGTTAACTTAGATAGCTTAGTTAGCCTTCACTTCATGAAGGCAGATAGCTAAAGTAAGCCAGCTATTGAGATTAAGCATCCGAGCCTCTTTGGGGCCCTAACTCTGCACTTTTCTAATTCCCAGTTGCAGAGGCCCGGGTCTGCGTGTCGTCATGGAGAGCTCCATCACCCTCTGGCAGTTCCTGCTCCAGCTGCTGCTCGACCAGAGCCACAAACATCTCATCTGCTGGACGTCTAACGACGGAGAGTTCAAACTGCTCAAGTCTGAGGAGGTGGCCAAACTGTGGGGGCTGCGAAAGAACAAGACCAACATGAACTACGACAAGCTGAGCAGGGCGCTGCGCTACTACTACGACAAAGTATGCACACAGAAAACTGCTGTAAAATGTAAAAAGGTTGATGTTGAGACGTCTGTTTTATTTTTGTTCTTCCCTATTTTGCAGAACATCATCAAGAAGGTGATTGGTCAAAAGTTTGTCTATAAGTTTGTCTCGTTCCCTGAGATCCTGAAGATGGACCCTGCAGTTGTGGAGTCGGGTCGCAGTAGCGAGGAGGTTGGGGGGACGACGTCAGAACCTGAAGCTGAAGAGGAGGATCGGACTGACAGAAACCATTTTCGCCAATCCAACTTGTACTCCTCCTTCACCATCAGCTCCCTGCAGCAGGCTCTGGATCAGCAGCGGCCAATCAAACAGGAGCCCAGATGCAAGGAAAGCTCCTCCGTCATCCGCTTCGTAACCAACGGCGGCCACTCGTCCCTTCCTCCAACGCCACCTCCATCCACGACAGACAGCCCAAATCCCTCCGTGCTGTCTCCTCTGTTGGCCAGCTCTTCATCCCCATCCCAAAGCCCCGCCCACGTACGGGCAAGGGGGCAGAGCCTCAGCGCAGATACTGAAGATGTCGAATGTAGCGCTCAACCTTTAAACTTGTCATCTGGTCAGAGGGAAAGAGAGAAGCTACGGTGCACACGAACACCAGAGAGGAGGGGGTTGGCCAACAGTAACCCTTTGAAAGGCAGAAAACCCAAAGGCTTGGAAATCTCGGCCTCTCCTCTTCTCCTGACAGGAAGTGACCTCGTCTCCATTGCCCTCAACAGCCCGGCGCTGCCCTCTGGATCTCTTACCCCCGCCTTTTTGACCACACAGGTATGAATCAACATTATACAGCCAATAACACCACCGAACCTCCCCAAACTTCCCCTGGAAGCACAGTCTGTAATAGGTAACAGGCAGAGGAGAGGAAGGAGACATTTTTGATGCGGAAAGTCAGACAGGGAGGGGACGGAGAGAGGTGAGCGGAAAGAAAAGAAGGAGGGGAGGGAGGACTGAGGAGGTTTCTAAGTGAACCCATATGTTCTTGACGCTCCTGATTCACTGGCAGCAGCTCACTGACCAAAACAGGACAGACTGACTGCATTCAGGCCCTCAGCTGACATTCTTATCCAGACTGAGTAATCATATACTGCTGTGTGTAAATCACTGACAGAAACCAAAGGAAGTGGAGGCTGAACTCATTACTCAATATGTCAATGGTAACACCTACTCCTTTTGGTAACTAGAACCCCTGCCCTAGCAAACCAACAGGAAGTATGTTTGCAGAGATTTGATACCGTCTATGAAATTTACCCCCATTTGCTTTAAAACCCAAATCCAAAATAAAGGTCCTTGTCGTGCCATGGCAACCAACTCAGATAAACCAACAAGGGCAACTAACCACCTGAAACGAAATGTACTTGTGGCAAAAATTGCTGGAAGAACATGAACAAGAATGAAGAAATGGTCTGACTGATGAATGACTAATAACTGACGAGGAGATCTCATCAAACCGCGGCTTCATAACTGTTCACAGGACGAGTGAGGGGGAACTTTTGTGGCATTTAAGGCATGCTAGGAAATCTAGGTATGAAATTAGCCTGAGAAAGAATGAGTTCCTTCATTTGAGCAAAGTTTCAGACGAAAAGCTGGTTTTGCAACTTTTATGATCGAAGAAGCTATAAGTTGGTCGTCATTGCCAGAATTAACCATCCTCTCCATCCGCTATGTGGATTACTTTACTTTGTCTGATTTTTTTTCTATATTTCCCCAACCTTCCAGACTCCATCTGGTCTGTTGCTAACTCCCAGTCCTCTGCTGTCCAACATCCATTTCTGGTCCGGTCTAAGTCCAGTAGGACCTCTGAGCCCAGCCCAACTGCAGAGCCATGCCCAACTCTTCCAGGTAATCTTCCTTTCTTGCGTTTTGAGGCCATGTCCTTCAACAGATGCCTGGTTTTCCTAAATACCCCTGGGTTCAGCTTAGTCAGAAATACCCACATCATCTGACTCGACCCCTTCAGCTCATATACAGGTAGCTAGTCGATTGCATTTTAAACCTTGTAATTTGGGTAGAACCAAGATAACCCAAATTCCTCCTTGTCAAAATGTTGTTCGTTTGTCTGCTGTTGTAAAACCCAAACATTTACGAGGCCCACCTGCATCTACAGTATCTTTACCCGAGACCCAAAGTTTGTGGTTATTCAACCGAAGCCGAAATCATGAAGTGAACAGTGCTTGGCTTTCGGAGATGACATCATGCATCTTGCTTATTGATGGGAAGTTGGTTAACCCTAAAAGCTATTCCAGCACTAATAATAGTCATTGGGCTATAAGCATACTTGTTTATAAGTAGGTACCCTTTGAACTGTAGCTGATCTTTTATAGTACGAGGTTGAAGTGGACTTCAAATAAACCAAACGCACCATAAAGGGATTCTGCCAGAAAATCAAGTCTACAGGACATTGCCAAGTACATGAATGTCTTTCAAAGACCTCTCAAAAAAAAAAAAAGGCAGAAACTTTAATCCCCACACACTCCGACTTAATTTGTAATCACAAACATGAAGTGGTCGATGGCAGAGCACTACTCTCTTCTGGCCAAAATAGAACAGAACGGGTTGTAAAACAAGTCTTTAATGTTTCCTATTGTGTTCTTTACTAGTTCCCCACATTGATGAATGGAGCCATTCCCATTCCTCCCTCCAACGTGGACACGCCCTCTCCTCTGCTGCTCACGTCCAGCTCCCATAAGTCCTGATGCCAGCAGGGAGCTGGTTCCAGAGGGGCTGAGGATGGTCAGATCATCATCATCATCAAGGAGCAGACCATCCTTAAGCTTGGATGAAGTTCGACCTGACTGAGCATACTTACAGCCGAGACTTCTACCTTCATTCCAGAAGAAACTGGAGCTCCACTTTGAGGATTTGCTCTCCAAGAAGAGCATAGTTTAGTTTGTATGTTTACGTCAGGGTCTCCACAGTTCTTGTGGCAAAAGATCTGACATGACGTCAGAGTGTTCCGTGTCTCTCATCTCATTTGATTGCCAGTCTCTGCCCAAATGCAGTAAAGCCTCAGCAAACCATGTTTCTTTTGCCATCTTCTATAGCCGTCATAACTCTGTGCCTTGGACATTAAGAAATTCTTGCACACGTGCGAGATAAAAAAGAAAGCATTACAATTTAGAAGTAGAACTGTGAAAACTTCTCTCAGCCTCCCAAGACCAAACACAAACCGAGTTCCCACATCTAGACAGCACATTAAGGCCCATGCTTTTCTGTGTATTCAAAAAGTTTTAAATGATCAAGTAAGTTATCAAAATGTGTTTGATAGCTTAAAGTTTATCAGTAATGGGAACAATAGGTGCTTGTGGATATTATTGTTTTTTGAGCAATTTGATGTTTTCCTACCTTTTTGTAATCTTAAAGCTAAGATCATTTCTTTTTTTGTTCCTTACATTCAGAAATAAGTTGTTTTTTGCTCAAAAAAGGTTAATGGTTGCAAAAACAAAAAACAACACCTAAACAAGTTTATAATACAAGACAATTAGAAAATTGGAATCTAGCAACAACAATTTAATGAAGTTTTCTGTCACTTTAGAACAGATCTGGCATCTTTTCTGTCACATTTAACTGCCAACAGTTTTTTAATGTTCATGTTTCCGCAATACAATTTGAAAGGCTCAGGAGAAAATGTTATCAAACGCTGGAAAAGGTAAAACTGGGCTACATGAGATGGGACCGTAAGCGACTCCTAGCAAAGCATCTGCTAGCCAGAAATACAGTGCAAAACTGATGCATAATTTTCTATACTTTTTATTATTTTGCACTGTACTGTACTTTCAAGCAATTTTTGCTGTAGCTTTTATGATAAAAGATTTCTGTAAATGTGTCAAAAGCTTTATATCTTCTTGGCCAAAACTGCACAAATAGCTTTTTTTGTAGCTGTGAAATTGCTCTTGTTTGTTTTTGTTTTGTTTTTTTAGGAAATATGACAGCAAATTATTTTCCATGTTAGTTTCTTATTTTGTTTTTAAATAAATGACTCTTAAAAAAAAAAGTCTGATTTCCAATGTGTTAACCTTGAAGACCTTTTCCGTCGTTATTAAGAAAAAGACTTACACACGCGTCTTATGAAACAAATTTTTACATCTTTACTTTTGATGGTTATGAGAAATAAATAGTTCCAGTAAAAAGAGTCGCACATCAACTGTTCACTGGCAGCTCAGTGTTTCAGAAAGTTTGAGTTGACAACACAGCAGGCCTTCCATGCATCAGGCACACACATATCCACACACACTCGGACATAAAACGCATACAATTAAATCATCCGTTCATTTGAAAAAAAAAAAAGTACAGTTTTACAATGATAAATATTAAGCTGTTTTAGAAATCTCCTTTTGTGCATGTTACTGCTGTTCATGTACAAAAAAAAAAAGTCATATTAGCAAAAACACGGTTTGCAGATCACAGGGAAACAATCCTCAATTTGGATATAGTGGAAATATAAACAAAAAAAAAAAGGAAAATCTAGATGTACATGGTTCCAATTTGCAACTTAAAGAGAACAGGCCAACAAAATACAGGAAATAGATCATTAATATAATGACTTCCTGTTCACAGTATGTCATGTATGTACTTGATTGCGTAATCACAATTTAATACCTCAAATTAGGAGTGCATGTTCAAATCATTTAGATTAAAAAGACTTGTGTAGTTTACTGGATCATTGCACCATTACCTGCAATCTGTGTTTGATGTTAATATTATTAAATTAATGACTTCAGATATAAGTTTATCAAGCTTTGCCAGTGCTTCCAGCACTCTTCTAGCATGTGCTACCTAATCTGAAACAAAGAACACTAATGTCGCTTGAACAAATCTTTTTCTGTCACAAAATAGTTTTCAGTCAGCCGCCTAACAAAAGAGCAACAAGAAAACTTCCCTCTGATGCCCTGACAACTTTCAGTTTTATTTGGATGTTTAATGCACTCCCAGTCTTTTATTTTTAACAAGCTTTTCATATCTTCTGATTCATTAGCACCTTGTTCACCTTGTGAATCTGTTGTATTTTTTCCCCAGTTATGCATTTAAAAAAATATCCAAAAAACCCCCCAAAAAACCTACACTTCCATTTTTGCCAAGCATTCAACAAAACTCTTTTAGCCATATTTAAAGCTAACTGGCTATGCTGAACTAAAGCGTCGACTGCATAGTTATTCAGACCAATGATGTACCTGTTAAGTGAAAAAGCATATATTCTTCTTTATACCAGATTCTAACATTTAAACAAACACTTCATTGACCTAACTTTGTTTGAGTGCATACATCATCATGTATGTTTAGCTTTAGCGCACCTAAAGTTAGCATAAAAAGAGAAATCTGCCAAAGCTAAGCTAGCAGGGAAACAATGTTCACATCTAATGCTGCTTGATAAACTTTCACAAAGTAGATATCATAACAGGGTTTAGTTTTACAACCAGAGAAGCGATAGCATTACATTACATTAGCTCCTGCAAACTGTATTTTCTAAGCTTAGCAAAATGGCTGCGGTTTGATATTTAATGATGGTCAACACGGGAGAAACCAACCAAGCTGACCCCAGAAATGCAATGAACATCAGTTGTCATGTAAGAAACATTCAGGGACATTTTCTTATTGCTACAGTAAACATATTTAAAAGAGAGACTCGCCAACGGGTTTAATCATCTTTAGCATCACTGTCAGTTGCTGACAACACATCAGCAGTAAAGTCTGGAGTTTTAATCTGAAATATGTGTGTTGTAAAAATGCTGTGGCTCGACAGGAAGTAGGAAATTGTTGCTTTTAGAGCATCCCCGTCGGTGCCGTTTTCCCGAGAAGTCACGGAATACATCTTAATACTGTTGGGTAAACTCAGCCTTGTTGAGGCCCACGTCCCTGATGAAAACAAAACCAAAAAACAAAAATTGCAAACGCTTGGAGTGCAGGGTCAAATTTCTGAATGTAAAGTTGCACCGAGGCTCTCGACAGTCGGAGGGCTTGCAGGCTTGTCAGAGCTTTTATCTCGAGTTCTGGTTTTTCTCATTACTCAACAATGCTGTCCCAACAAGGCATGGGCTGGTCTCTGGTATGTTGCTGCACCAAGATTTCAAACAGCTACGGTTTCAAAAACTGCTCATTTTTGTCCCGGTGAAAAATGAAAACCCAGATTGAGGAGGAAGGCTAACCAGAGCTTTCTCCTGTGTATGACAGACAGAGTAATGCAGCTGCATCGTCTAACTCTATTAAACGAATCCGGATGTTTGCGATTTTCTCGACTGGAACTATTTTTCAGACGAGCATGGTGTGGAAACCAAACATTTCTGTATTAAATTTACAGTTGGCAGGTCTGTAAAGCAGCAGGCTGCCGGAACAGATTAACCAAGTAATTAGATTTCTGTTTCTCTGCAAAGAGCAGAGTGTGTTCAATATTAAATTTATTGACGGTTTATTCCATATTTGTATGAAAAATAAAAATGTCTTAAAGCAACATAACTAATCGTTAATATGTCATATTTTAGCAAATGCAGTAATAGTTTCTGCTGTTCCAAGTAAATTAAAGACTATGTTAGAAAGTTTTCCTGACACACAGAGATACCGTTTAGTTTTTTTAATCATGGTTATCAGAGAATCTCACACCAGCCCATGCCTATTTCCATTTTTTGTCTCCGTCAGATTTGGTCCTTTAGATTTACCAGAGTGAGCAGAAACCCAGCGGCTAAAACTGTCAGCTTCGCTGAGCCCCCAGGTGCCAGGCGCTACGCTCAGACTTTCAGTAAAACCCCCGACGGCAGCGGTCCCTCAGAGAAACAGAGTTCTTCTGAAATGCATTTGGGGGAGAAAAAAAAAATCTAAGATGGGAAATCCATCATCACCAGTCTTTTTCGTTCCCCTCAAAGCCAACACCATTTCAGCTTTTTGAAATGTAGAAACCTTGTATAGATCAGTCACGGAAGCTCGAAGGAAAGAGAACAAAACAAAACAAGGGAAAATAAATCTCCAAATATACATGTACATATATACACATAAATATATATGTATAGATATACACAATGCATAAAAAGTTTGAAGAAACTGCAGCTGTCGCTCTGTAAGCACAACAATGAAAACAACAACTTCATCACAGCGTCGACATCAACATCCGTTGAATTTCAAACTAAAGTTACCAAAGTCAGGAGAAATAACAATAACCTAAACAGACCGCTTAACTGTGCATGGCGTCTTCAGTTCACATCATGTGCACAAACACACACGTGTATGCACACACACATACATACCCACACACACACTCACACACCTAGACATGTTATACAGTAGTAGTTTAGCAGCAAAATAAGTTAATCTCGCACCCCAATAAATAAACAGTCTCCAAGCGTTTTGACTCAAAAGTCACTCATTCAGAGGATGCGTGTGTGTGTGTGTGTGTGCGCGCACGTGTGTGTGTGTGTGAGTGAGTCCAGGTGAGGGAGGGAGGAGAGACGCTCCACAGGGAGGTGGGCTCATGCGAGGAGTTGCTGGGAGGTGCAGATGAAGCTGGCCGGACGGCTGACCGTCCTCTTCAGGAAACATTAGAAAAGCATGCTCTGCCTTCTGTTGATGTTGCCGTTACCTGGAACAATACAATACCCATGATGCCATGGGGCCTCATTAGACTGAAATACAAGCACATTGAAAAAAATGAACATTGTGATTTTTTATGGTCTCATTTCAGAGATATAAACCTGTTATATATGGTAAAGTACTTTAAGCTGTTATTTATTGTATTTTTGATGATTATGGGTTACAGATCATTTAAACTAAATCTTTGAGAAAATCAGTTGATTAAAGTGACACCATAAGTTTCTAATATTTAAGGGTTGTTGTTTTTTTTAACAATATTCTAATTTTCTCAGAGACTGAATTTAGGGGTTTTATTATCTGTAGGCCATCATAATCGAAGCAACAAGAAACGCCAATGATAGTTCCTGATGATGTCAGTCATCTGTGATTTGGCTTGAAAACTAAAATGTTAGAGAGCCGAAAACTGGAGGTGGTGTTGCTAAAAGGCGGAAAATTTCAAATACAGGAAGAGTTTCAATTGATACTCGATTCCATTTGAATTATGGGAAATGAAATGAAATTCGTGGCCCACCTGACTCGGGGTAGGAGGAGTTCCTGTAGCCGGGATCCCTCTGAAGCTGCAGCTCTTTTAACGTGAACATCGACACGCCTGAAACACAGGAGAGATAGAAACTCAGCTAGCTTAACTTGATAACTTTAGCTGAAGGCTAACTATTGCAGACAGCTAGCTTCATGCTACATTTAGCTACCTGAAATACAGTAGAGAAAGACACTCAGCTAGCTTAACACAAAACCTTCAGCTAGCTGATACAGGCAACAGCGAGCTTAAAGAACACAACCGACACCCAGCTTAGCTAGTTAAGACATCGGAGAGACAGAGACTCAACTAGCTTAACGCAATACGTTGAGCTAACTGAAACACAGGAGATAGCCAGCTTAAACATTTTTAGCTAACTGAAACAAAAGAGACAACTAGCTTAATGCAACAGATTTAGCTAGCTGAAACACAAGAAACAGCTAGCTCAATGCAACACATTTAAGTAGACAAATCACAGGAGACAGCTAACTTAACACAACGTGGGACAGGAAATCAAAGAACGAGTGATGCAGGAAGGCCTGAGGAGAGCAGGCAGCAGCTGGGATTGCACAGGACATGTATTTATGTGTGTGTGCTCACTTTCAGGCAGTGTGTGGACTCTCATCCCGAGCTGCCTGAAATAGGAATGTTTCATCGCCTCATCAGCTGAAATCCTCGCCTTGGACTCGTACTGCAGAAACACAAGAGTTCAACGAAACGTCACCCACTAGAGAAATGTGAATGATTCACATTCACTCGCATTATGAGTCAAAGTGGTGAAACAGCAGAGTTAGCACATATGAATTCCAAAGGGTGAATAACTGCACTCCCTGCTGTCTGCATGTGGTACTGACTGAATTCAAATCCAACAGGATTAAATCTGGATTAACTGATAAAGAAACTGGGATTTGGTAGGGAATCAGCTATGGCACCGTCAACACTAATTAGCACCTTTAGCAGAGATATGTAGCACGACTTCAAATAAATGCATCTTTAATTTCTTTAGAAATTTGAACTGAACATTTCAGAAAAATCAAACCTATAATTTACAATTAATCTATATTCGACGTTCATTCATTTTTATGCATTTTTACTTTTACAAAAAAATGGCATGGATAATTAATTCCTTGAAATAAAAGAGCAGGCTCTTGTATTAGCGGAAGATAACTGAGCCATTAGATATTTTGTTATGAACAATAACTTGTTAGCATGATTTTTCGTCTACTAAAGTCCATTTTTCATGATTAACCCTTACAATTCCTACGATTTGACCAGGAAGTAACCACATGATGGATGTAAAAATGCTAATAAGACTCTACTACAATAAAAGAAGAATTTATGGAAGGATTTCTACTTGTAAAGGGGAGGCAAGAAATATATTCAGTATTTTAGCCGATCACCGATCTTTAAAAAGATTGAGCTTCTGATTCCAATTTGACTTAAAATTGCTAAATATATTGACAAAGTTGCTAACATAGCAATAGTGGGGTGAATATCGTCAAAGGAAATTTGGGAAAATTTATTGGCCTAGTCGGATTAACGATGCGCTCCTACTTGTATTCAAATACTTTCAGCCTCTGGAAAAAAAAAAGCTTCAACATTTTTAATTCCACATTTAAACAACTATTTACCTTCAACTATCCAGATGGAGGACTACAAAGGATTATTACTAAGCATCTTATTTGTGGCTTTAACGTGACAACCTTCCATTAAATGAATCCCAGTGCCAGACGTGTGCGTTGGTTGACACTTACTCTGAGGAACGCCAACAGCAGCTCGATACCTTCACTGTCCAGCCTGAAGGAGAAGAGAAGAGCAATAGCTCAGTATGTACCAGCAGAAAGGCCTGATGGGAATGTGGAGGACTCCTGGGAGGAAGGAAGTGCACAGCCGGCTCTAATGTTCGGCAGGATTTCCTGCCTGAAATGGCCAAACACATCACTGGACGCATTCAAACCAGCCCGGGGATGCATAAGAAGAAATAAACTAACACAAAACAAGAGGAAGCAGCAGCACAGTGTACCTGGGTGCATGGTTGATCAGCGGCTGCGGTTTGTATTTTGGGAAGTTGTAGGATTTAAACTCTTCGATGGTGGAGATTCCTGGCCAGTTCTCCTCTGTGGGCGTGCCTGAAGTTGCAACGGTCCAATCAGAGACAGTTAGATGGCTACCAGCCAGCGTTACCATGATGATTGTGTTCAGGATGGGGTCCTCACCCAGCAGCCTGAAAATGAGATGGAGCTCATCCTCCACGGTGGAGCCGGGGAACAGAGGCCGACCTGCAGCCATCTCGTAGAATATACAGCCCACCCCCCTGGAGAGCAAACAGCCAATCAGATGGCAGAACAACAGCGCACTGTAGATATGTCACCGAGGCGGCATGGTGGGAGCAGGAAGAGGAGGAAGGAAAAAGCACTGCATGGTCGGATGTTTCTCTGGGTTTAGATATTTATCTGACTCCGTCTGCTTCACTGTTTCTGTGGGGGAAACTGATAAAGAGGGGCATGATGGGAGATTTACCACATGTCGATCTGTGTGGAGTACTCTGAGGATCCCAGGAGCACATCTGGAGGCCGGTACCAGAGAGTCACCACCTCGTTGGAATACGTCTTGGTCGGGACGGATTTCGCCCTCGCCAGACCTGCAGAACATCAGCACACATCAAGCCTGGAACCGGAGCGTTTCCATCGCAAAAGCCCTCTGGCATTTATCAGTTTTGGAGCTGATTTTTCAGCTAATTTGAACAAAAATTTTATTTGCCTTCCTGTTATCCGCTCTCTCTTTCACACAGACTGAAAGGACTACAGATTTTCTTTTTAGCAATAAACTGGAGCTCTTGAGGTTCCTCTTACCAAAATCAGCCAGCTTCAGTTCCCCTCTTTCATTGATTAGGAGGTTCTGCGGCTTCAGGTCTCTGTGGAGAACTTTCCTCTTGTGACAGTAAGACAAACCTCGTAAAATCTGGAACAGGAAGATCTGGAAACGCACATTTCAGAATCTAATGAATTTACTGTCATCTGAGCAAACATTTAGTCTAGGCAACTTTACAAATTTTAGGATGGTGAATCGGACCTAAATATGACTTTTTTTTAACCTTACATTTCAAATCTTAAATGTCAAAATGTTTTATCATCCGAATCTTTCTCTCTCTCAAACTCAAATAACAAAAGTGAAAGTGGTTAAGCGACGCTAGGCTAGAAAGTCTGTCAGGAATTCTGTGAAATACTAAAACAGAATTGAAACTAAAATGGAATTTGTACAAAACCAGAGTGTATGTTAAAATAGAAGGGATGCTAATCAAAAGTTATCCGAGCAAGTTTTTTAAAATCAGGTTTTTGCTAAAATTATGTTGAAACAGAATCATCTTAGCCATGTCATCATCATTTCTGTTTTAGCGTAGCTTCCTTTGTGGCTTTTTTTGCTGTTGCGTTGTGGATTATGCATTTTGTTGACCCTTCTGAGCAACCATACAATTCAGATATTATAATACGTACTTGAGTAACACAGACTATTACAACTCTTAGCCAATTGAGCTTCCTAAGAGCATAACTCAACTACAATTACTACAAAACTCAACTGCAAAGATCAGAAAGTGCTTCAACCAATATTACGTTCCATAAAACGGAAACCTGCATGTTTTAGAAGTGATTTTAAGGTGCTTCTATTGGATTTTAAATGTATCACTTGTCTAATCCAGCCTATGTAATCACTTCACTTTCCACCATGCAAATCCCCCAATTCCTTCCTGAGAGGCCTTCTGTTGTTAGAAGCCAAAAGTCAAATCTAAAACTCATGATGAGGAATCGTTCGTTTACTACTGCCTCAACATTCTTCCCAAAAACCTGAAGGACGCTGGCTTAGAGTGACCTGTTTGAACTTTAGGAATTCAGCCCTACATTGGCCAAAATTAACTTAACTTATGTATGTATTCAGTTTCATTTGATTTCAATCAACTGATTCATTAGTCAGTCAGTGTAATTTTTTACTACCATTTTTATTTTATTATAAATGAAAAACTTTATTTATTTTTTCACATTCAGTTCTGCAGTTTATCTGACATTTATTGAAGTCGTCTATTTATCGTATGCTCACCTTCACATTGTGCATGCTCATGATGTTTCCACAGTCGTCCATGTACTGCTTCAGATCTTTATCCTACAAGAGGAGATCATGACATAACTACCATGACTGCCACAAATAGTTAATCATCGTCTGTTGGATATTGATCAAACATAAACAGGAAGTGGCTTTAACCTAACCTAAACCATAGGGTCACTGCAGTTTATAAGGTAAAATTATATAAAAGGCTAAAAGAAGCTAAAATACTAATGGTTGCATCTCGGCTTCCACTTGCATATTGAGTTACAGTAATATATTCTATGCAATGTAAAACAAATAATGTAAAACCTAAAATTTGAAGAAAAAAAAACAAAACAAAAAAGCTCAAATTATTCCCAGGTGCTAAACAGCACAAAAGCTGTTTAACTGCCCAACTTCAAAATGGCCACTGCCTTGTGTCCTCCATCAGCCCTGAAACTGGATGATTGACTGCCATTAATAGGCAGGAAATAAAACATCCACTGTGAAACACAACAAACATTTTATAATGTAATTCTCAATTATGCCACAGGATGGAGCAGTTTCCCCCAAGGGGTGAAAAATTTATGAAAAGTTGAATATTATAAAAAGTATGAGGGTTATGAATACCAAGAGAGACAGACAGCAGTAGGAGAGTAAGATGAATAGTATAAAAGTTGAATGGTGAAAATAGCACAAAGTACGCAGGAGAAGAAGTGCGGCAAAATTTACGGAGCAACCAGAAAAGTGGAACTGAATAGTGTGAAGGCTGTAGGCATTCACACTAACTACATAAAATAGCACAAGTTGGATGATTGCTTTTGGTTTTTCAAGAAAAAACCCAATGAAAGCATAGATGGGTGCAAAATATTTTCAATGTCTTTAAAATCATCAACACGATAAAGAACGAAGGATAGAGCAGCATGTCGTGCTCTTCTTGGTGTAAATCATACTTACCAAATACTCAAAGACGAGCGTGAGGCTCTTGTCCGTGTGGACGATGTCGTGTAACGTCACTATGTTGGCGTGTTTCAAGTCTTTTAGAAGTGACACTGTAGAGAAAAAGAAGACGACGAAACAACAGACGCATCATTAAGGGATACATTTGCTGTGTTCACTGGAAAATTCTGGCTTTGGGAACATTCTACTTGTAACAATTAAGCACTGAATGAACAAACGTTTTCTGTAAAAATCCCAAACTTTTCCAAGTCTTCCAAGTCCTTTGCGTTCATTCGAAATGTAAAATTCAAAGATCCACTGAACTTATGGAGAAAGTGTAGAGCAGGCAGGTTTGGTGTACACCAAGAGAAAGCAGACACTGAGAGGAAGGAAGTAGAAGGAAAGAAGAAAGGACAGAAGGAAAGGTGATTGAAAGTAAGGAAGGAAGGACAGAAAGAAATAAAGAACAGAAGAGGTGCTTGAAAAAAAACAGAATGAATAAAGAAGCAGAAGGGAAAAAGAATGAATGAGAATGACGGAAAGAAATGGAGGCAGAACACTATGAAGGTAGGAAGGACAAAAAGAAGCAAGGATGGAAGAAAGAATGAAGACAAAAAAGATGAAAGGAGGAAGGAAGGACGGAGTAGTAGAAAGTAGGACACAAAGAAGGTTTAAAATATGCATTTTAGTTGGTTTCTGAAATGGAAGTAGAACACCAAGAGGGACAGAAGAAAGGAAAGGAAAATGCAAAGAGAGAATTAGGGAAGCAAGTAAGAGTGAGGATGGAAGGAAGGACATATGGAAAAAATAATTGAGAAAGATGGACACAAGTAAAGGGAAGAAGTGAGGACACTAAGTTAAGACAACATTTAGCCAAAGGAATGGTGCTAACAGTAGTGTCATGAGGGTTCATCAGACTGCGCTCTACGCCAGCCGAGCCTCAGCTCTACATGAACAGCGAGGGTCACCTTCTCTGATGGCGGTGCAGGGAGCTCCTTCCTCATGCTCCAGGCGGATCTCCTTCAGCGCCACCAGGTTGTCCGTCAGCTTACTGCGTCCCTTAAACACTGTGGCGTACGTCCCCTAAACATGACAGGAGGGTTTTCACGATTCCAGTGAGGAAACGGCATGTGAGGCGCGCGCATGCCAGCACCTGTTCCTCTAACGCTACTCAAGGCTTCCTCACCTCTCCAAGCTTGTCCAGCTTGATGTACGTCTCCAGCTTCCCAAAGCCGATTTCAGACTGCAGAGAACGACAAGAACATGATTCATCAAGTTGTGAATGTGGCATTTTCAAAAACATATTTAGCGACTGGCAGTTACAACATGGTGGTAATAGCCCCCATGCTAACACTAAACTGATGGCTAAAATAAGCATTTTAGCTGATTTTTTGATGTATTAGCTGTGTTTATCATACTCAATGGAGTAATAATAACTAAATGTTTTTTTTTTGTTATTGTTATATAATATATTCACCACCAGACATTCAACACAAAAGTAAGAATCTGATTTATACTTTGTTACAGTTCAATACCAGAAAAAAAACACAAAAAAACACGCCCATTTCTTAACACCAAATTAATAACAAGTAATATTATTGTTTATAAAATATAAGCTCTTTTGAAATACTGTTTATCTTGTACTACTGACTTATTACTTAAGAATTGTGCTTTTGATGAATTAGCAGAAAAGTCTAGATGTTTTCTGATGTCATTAGTGTTAAATATATTTTAAAACCGACATTTGTTAGAGCAGAAATACTTTCTAAGAAGTTGTTTTTGTAGGAAAGGATTGCTGACGATTTTTACTTTTACAAAAGTAAAAATAAGATGTTTACTTCATGGCACTTGGTTACCAGAAAACGTGCTCATCATCTATTAGCAACAGATTATCAACAAATATTGTTATTGTTCAAAAAACATGAGATTTCTTCTATTCTTTTGAAATATTATTTATCTTATACTACTGAACAATAATTGTGCAGTTAGTGAATCTTTCTGAAAAGTAAAAATGTTTTTTTTTGTCATTTGTGGTAAATATATTTTAAAACTTACATTCAAAGCAAAGTGAAAATCTGATTTATACTTTGTTGCAGTTCGCTACCAGAAGAAACGTTCGTCTCTTAACACCAAATTAATGACACGTACTAATATTGTTCATTAAGCATAAGCTATTTTGAAATACTGCCTTGATTAGACACAAAAAATTTACGGTTTGTACGTTTTGCAAAGGTAAAAATAAAATTGTGCATTTGGTGAATTTGGCAGAAAAGTGGAAATTCTTTTTCAGTTTATACATTTTGCAAAGTAAAAATCTGATTTTTACTTTGTTACCAGAAAACGCGCTCATCTCTTAGCAACAGATTAGCAACAAATATTATTGTTCAAAAACATATAATTTCTTCTGCTCTTTTGACATACCACTTATTTGTAGTGTATTACTTAACCACTTGACAAGAACTGTGCATTCTTGTCAGAAAAGTAAAAAAAAAAATTTTTTCCATCATTGGTGCTAAATAAATAATAAAACAGAGATTCAACAAAAAAGTGAAAATTTGACTTACACTTTGTGGCAGTTCATTACCAGAAAAAGAAAAAATAATTTCTTAACGGTAGATTAATAACAAGTAATTCATCTAAAAATATTTTTTATAAAACATAAGAAATAGTGCTTTAAACAAAAGAAATTTCTAGTTGGTAAATTTTGCAAAAGTAAAAATCAGATGTTTACTTTGTGGCACTTGGTTACCAGAAAACGTGTTCATCTCTTAGCAACAGATTATCAACAAATATTGTTATTGTTCAAAAAACATGAGATTTCTTCTACTCTTTTAAAATATTACTTGTACTGAGTAGAGTAAGTCACTGTGAGTCAAAATGCTTGTGATAAAACCCACATCCTACTGGTAATGTCAACATGCAAGTCGCTATGCATGCCAGTAATAGCCAGCGTCCAGAGCATGATAATGTTAACTGATTTATTGAGTCATTTATTGCTTCTTAATAAGCACTGCCACATTTTTTTACTTGTGAATCTGCAGCAAAGCAATATGATCTCCCCCGGCAGAGTTTTATAATCTGATCTGATGGAAGTTGGAGGTGAGCTACTGGGACTCTTTGCCTCTCGAAGGGCCAGTTGCCGTGGATACCAGCCCAGAGGGAGCCTGGGTAATGAGTGTGCGAGTGCAGGGAGAGGAGGCTGCAACTGACCAGCGAGGCGCGGCGGGAGCGGCGGCTCAGCGGCTGGTCGAAGGGCGGGCTGCTGAGCTGCAGCTTCTCCAGGTAGCCGTCTGGGATGCGGATGTCAGCAGGCAGCGACAGACGCTTGTTCAGGTCCTGAAAGCACACGGGGTCAAATGTTTATGCTTAAACATCATTTCATGGGAACAGCAATGTCCATATTCCTCAGCTGGATTCATTAATCTTTGATATACACGGTTAGATAACAACAGGAGCTAATGGCTGCTAGACGCTGTTGCTCCCATCACAGCATGAGGACAGACAAGCTTCTCCAACCTGGCTCATGCTACATGAATATATGTCGTTAGAGAAATATTCACACCCTTTTTATGTCATATTACATCACAATTACAAACTTCTATGTGGTTAACTGAGATTTGATTTAGTCGACCCACACACAGAGGCCAAATGTTTTATCAAGGAACAAAAAGAAGATGGATTTTTGTCATAATGTGTTGCAAGATTCTATGGAAACGTTTAACTGCCAAAGATTTGAAATACATTCAGGAGCAGTATCTCATTAAATGAGAAAACTGTAATGTGTCAGAGCAATGAGAGACTCTCAGTTTAACTGGTCATAACAAGATTTGTTTCTCCTTTTAATCTGTTTTGCATCTCGTTTTCTTGTTAAAAAGAAAAATCTTCTAATTTTAACGAGGAACTTTTTCATTGTCGAGAGATTGAAAACTTGTGAAAATGAAAATGTTCTTGTTAAAACCATTTCATTTCAATAAGTTTTACATCTTGTTACAATGAGAAGGTTTTCTCTTTTTAACAAGTTGCTGCTCCCAGCTTTATTTCCAAGCTCTGGCAGTTAAATTCTTCGGTAATATTCAGCTCCCCTGAGTCAAAATGTTGTCTTTGCTGGAAAAAGAAAAAAAAATTAAATTAAATACAATTAAAAAAATGTATTGTCACTGCACGGTGCAGCCACTACCATGGGTGGTGTATGTCACAGGAAACCTCAATAAAACATATAATTTCTTCTGCTCTTTTGACATACCACTTATTTGTAGTGTATTACTTAACACTGTGAATATCGGCCCAGTTCTAAATCAGATATTTGCTGCTGCAACATGATGATGGTAATAAGTTAAGGGGTGTGAATACTACCTGGAGAAATAAGATGGAACTCTGAGTCCACCCACACACTCGCACAGCGCCTGAAATAACTCTCTCCACTTCTGATGACAGATCAGGTCCATCAGGTAAAAATACAGGACCGCTTGTGCTAGCTTGACTGCAGCAGAAGCTTACTGTATAAACACACACATACATACACACACACACACACCTTGTCATCTGAAGGCAGCAGCTGTCTAGAAGCTTCAGCTTCTCCTCAGGATCAAAGCTAAACACCGGGAGGCGTGACAGCTAACGACTCTCTGAACGTCTCACCAGCAGAACCTGAGCTGTCTGAAACCGAGGCAACACATTCATCTGACTGAAGAATAATGATGCTCAGTATAGATCGGACTTCAAATATTCTATTTATTACAGAAATTTCCACCAACTTATTCTCAGCTAAATAATAGAAAGATGTTCAACTGGCTTTATTTCTGTCATTACTGACTATTTTCGGACTCCGATTGTCTACATGACAACCATTAAGAACCATCTACCAGCTGTTTAGTAGTTATACCAAGAAAAATAGCCTTTTCTGTTCCATCATCACAAATATAATCAGACGAGGACTTTTCTAAAAACAAACAAAGTCTTCATGTTTGGGACAAACTATTAAGGGTCAGGATTGCTGGTGGAAAGTCAAATTATACTCTTATGTGGTTAGTTCAAGTTAATTCATGATTTTAATAAGGGGTTAATTACTTTTTGTCATTGGGCCACGTTGGTTTGGAAAGATTTTGATGGTCTGAAGTAGAAAGGCACAGATAAGAGAATTGGGGCCGATCTCATTATTCGTTATCAACATTAACATTTCTTTTTTGGCTTTTTCTTTTTTGGCCAAAAGATCCACAATGCTGACTTCACCACCAATTCTCTACTTAAATTAAACTACCCATTATGCTGCGCGGCACCACCGTCAAATGACCAACCTCCAGAAAAAAAAGATATGAATTGTTGTTAATATCGGCCCAGTTCTATTTATCGGACCAATACCAATAAAATAATTTTAAAAAAAAGACTAATATGTGGTGCTGATATATTTTGCAATATAACAATAACAATAACAATATAACAATAAACAGGAAATAATCTGCTCTGTGTATACATCACATTTCTCATATAGTCATTTTATGAGGCACAGGCGAATAAGTAAGAAGTTAGCTTTTGCAAATTTGTAAAATCGTTTTGGATTAGTTTCTATATTTTTGAGTGTTCATAAGGACAAACTGTGAGTCCTGAACCGAATTACTAAAAAACTGTTGTTTTGTTACTTCCACATAACAGACCCAATGTTTTTATGCTGATTGTGTGTGGGTGTGTGTGTGTGCTGGGTCAAGTGATCATTACCACATCCCTGAGTTCCTCGTCTGTTCTGCACCCAGCATTCAAAACAAGTGAAAAATAGGTCAGTGTGTAGTTGTGAGCGAGAACCCACATTAGCATCAGAGGTGCCGGGTTTTGATTTGTTCTGTTCTCTTCTCGGTCAGCAGGGGGCAGTACGCCTCCAGGCTGAGTGGCAGCTGGGACCCACTCATTTCTGGTTTACCAGCTCAGCTGTTTGCTTCAATCACCAGAGAAGAACAACACACCAGCAGCCAGAGCAACGTAATGATGCTGAGGGTCAGAGTGTGCGTTCATAAACCAATAGAGAATTCATCCAAGACGGGAGCTCTTCTTGTTCTTACAGCTGAGCTGGAAAAAAGGACTGAATCTATTCATCATATCTGACACCTCAGGGTGGTTCTCTGGATTTTCTGCTTGATAAAAAAAAACTCAAATCATTACTGATTAGATCTAATACGGCTGAACCTGACCACAAAATAAAAATGGACCGCGCTTGTTTCCAGCATCAGAGCTGGTGATGGCCATGTGTTTAAACCCCCACTTGGTAGGAAATCTATTTTCCAGTCTGCTCTTGAGCTGTGACAGCTGACATGGAGAAAAATCCTACATTCTCTCTACCAGATCCTCCAGGAACCATTGCAGATATCAGTATCCTCACATCCAGAGCTGAGGAGTCAGTTGCAGGCCCTGCCCCCTCTAAACCCACTGCAGTGTGCGTGTGTGTGTGTGGGGTGGGGTGGGGTGGGGGTGGGGGGTGGGGGGGTGAGAGAGAGAGAGAGTGTGTGCGTGTGTGTGTGAGACAGGGTCTCACCTCCATGGAGATCCGGCGGTGAACTCTGTTCCTCAGACAGACGCCCGTCGGGGACTGGACCTCATCTGAAGATGTTCCTGAAGCCTGGTCACTTTCCCCATCAGAACCCATCTTCAGGTTCTCATGGACGATGTCTGGATGGAGAAAAGTAAACCAGCCAGACGGTTATTCCAAATAAAATTTACTGAGGGCTTCTTAGTATGAATCAGATCTGCTTTGATAGTCTGGTAGACTCTGTTCAATGGAGGACTAAAATCCTAACCTTTGTAACGTTTCCAGCTGCTGCAGTCCACTTTCACACTCAACTGTGTCAAATAAATCAAACCATTTGAAAAACTTGTTTACCCTATAACAAGTGGGGACGCTGCAGGAGGAACCACTGAAGAAAACAACATAATCACATGGAAGTTGTGTTACCACATAACGCAACTTCCTTCTTCACAAAATGTAAATAAAAATGGAGTGGCGTCACATTTTAGTGCTTGTAGGATTTCTCTTTTTAAAAGACCTCAAGCCATTTGTCTTGCTGCCTCTGGACTTGCACGTTTATTTTGTTGCTTTTTCCCAGAATGCCCTGCGCTGTAGTCTACTTCCTGCTTTTGGAGTGGTCTTCAATCAGCTTGGCATTCACATATGCATTTAAACTGCATCAGAGTTTACTTCAACTGAACTGAGATCAGTTTGCTTTTTTGGTCCACATCAGAGTTAAATTGTGGATCGAGACGTTCCCGAACAAACCGGACTTTCTAGGCAAACGGACTGGAGTTGGATTAAAATGGACTAAACAGAGTGAATGCATCCTAAAACTCTGTAGTTTTCCTGTACATCTACTAGTGGCTTTCATAAACTCAGGTTCTCCTCCAGCCTTGATTGACACAAAGTCAGTCGCTTTAAATCTTTCAGTTGTTGCTCTGACTGTAGCTGAGCAGGTTTAGAGAATTAGCTAAATTCCCTTTTTGAGAGAAAGGGCCTCCGAATCATTTCCTTTTTACACTTAAAGTAGGCAGTCAGAGATATGCAAATTATTATCTTCAATAAGCAACATCTTTTAAACACAAAAACAATCAGCACTGGCGTTCCCCAAAGGAGTGTCTTCGGCCCACTTATCTCTCTCTGCGCAAATGAAACCTCAGGAGACCAGTCTGTGGGTTTGCGTACAACACCAGCTATTAGTCAGATCCAGGACAGAGGTGAGTCTGCATACAGGTGGGAGGTAGTTCCCCAGTGGTCTGATCAAAACTGCCCAGAGCTTATCAAAAGAGAAGACGGCTGGAAGTCCTGGATCACTTCTGATTTCTAGAACTCTCCATTCAGGAGATGTACAGGTGTAGGGTCAGGCAAAAAGCACAGATAACCTCTCTGCAGACCCCGCTCACTCTGGACACAAACTGCTTAAGCTTTCACTTTCAGCATCATTTGCCTCAAATTTTGCTGCAGTTTTTCCTAAGGCTTTGCATTTAGTTAAAGAGAGATTTCATAGCAGACGTTCTCCCACCTCAAACATTCACTCAATGTCTCGCTGGTCGACACAGTAACGCTTATCAAACGAACATGGAGCTGAAAGTCCTCCTTCCAGGCTACGACGAGAAACCACAACCTGCTCCATTTCCTCCCAGGCAATAAAACTCCAACCACTACTGAAACCCAGCTGGAGAAAATGTGTGTATGTACAAGCCCCATGCCCACCCTCTCCTCCATTCACACACACACATATATATATGTATGCACACAGTTAATGAGTAGCTATGGCTGAGCAACTCTGTCATCAATGTGTCAGCGCCTCCGAGCATGAAGTCCGTCATCAAACGTGATGCTCAGAGAAGGAATCACATTTAAAATTTTGAACATAACCCGTTATATTATTATAGATGAAATATTAAAACTTCTGCCACCTCCCACTATGATCTAAACATTTCTATCTTTTCCACTCCATTCCGCTGCTTCCTAAAAGAAAGCCGACAATGCACCATGAATGTTCGACGTAATGTATAATTACCAGTTTAGTTTGCTGAAATGACCTCCATTTATTAAAAAAAAAGACAAGGGAAAAAAAAAGGTATAGAGGAAAGGGTCTGAATCAGACAATATTTCCATGCAGGGGCTTTGTTGAGACGGCAGGGAAAGGTGTGGGAGGAATGGAGCAGGAAAGGAGCCAAATATGAGAATTTTCTGCCAGCTTTGCAATCAGAAAAAGGGTGGCTTTTGTTCTTTTGTGTTCTTTTGCCCATTTGATAAGTCATATTTGATCAGATGGGTGCAAAAACCACAGAAACACATGTGGATGTTTAGATTTATCTATATAATCAGTGAATCCATCAAGATACCACCAGTTGTAATGATAAAGCTCTGAATTCCCGTACATCCCTGAAGGGCGTCAAGAAACATTAATAAAACACAATTGTGTGGGGTTTTTTTGGTGCTTTTTTTATATGCAACAGTCTTTCTTGTATGTTTTGTCCTACAAAAATAATAAAAACACCAATTAAAAACAATAAAGTTGGTATTTAGTAGGTTTTCTTTTTGGCATGTGTATCACTATGTTTTGACTTCACTAAACCTAAACATAAGCAGAAGAAGAAAAAGAACAAACCTCAAAGAAAACACACACAGGATTCCTGTCCTTCACATTCTGAGGCGTGCTGAAGTCATCGCCACCCAGCAACAGCATTTAAACATTTTGGATTTAATTTCTCAATCCATGTGGGCATTTCTTCATTTTTTTTTTCTTAAATAATCATAAGAACACATGTTTCCTTTTTAAAAATAACTGGAATACTGCAGCTGGGGCTTTCCTAATGCTTCTTTTGTTTTCAGTTTTGGATTAGGCTTCATCGATAAAAAGCCCATTTCATTCTCTTCTTTTCACTATTCCCTGACGATCATCATCAGGACAGTGTTTTTGGCATCGGAAATCCCCATCAGTCTGAATTTTTTGTTTAGCTGTTGAATCGTTTAATTTATTTTCCCTTAATAAAATCATATAGTTGTAGAATTTTAACTTCACTCTCAGAATTCTGACTTCTGGGGAAGAAAAAAATAAATAAACGAAGCGGTCATTTGAAGACAGCTTCGTTTATTTACTCATAAAATCTCAGTCCGATATTAAAACTTCTTTAATGTGAATCTGACAAAAAAAAAAAGCAAAACAGAAAAGCTTGTTTTATACATTTACATAAGCCTGTGTAGTTTTTCTTCCTTTCAATTCAATAACAAAATTGCCTTTATAGTTTAGGCTTTATATTTATTGAAAATAAATGTAAAATGTAATTGAATATTTATCTTTTTTACTCAATAAGCTCTGCTCATGTATTGTTTCAAAAATCAATCCATAAATGTCTCAGATTTCCAGTGTTTTTGCAACAATTTAATCCAACATCCCAAATCAAATAAACAGACTGATTGCTGTTATTTTAGTAAAATGATTGATCAAAAATGGAAGGTCAAACTGAAGAACATCTTTACGGGATTTTTTTTCTTCCATATGTCTCTTCCAATCTTGTTCCCTCTTTTGTTTCGTCTCCTTTTCCTCCTGAGGTTTCAGTAGGCAGCAGCTTATCTCAGTGGTGCTCTTTAACTCGTGAACATCTTCTCCAGATTCTTTTGCATGATTTAATCTGTCCTACTTTCCTCGCCACTCAACCTTCATCTATTTTCGCATACCTCTCCGCCATCTCTTCCCTCCCAGAATTCCTCCTGTGTGAACAACCCAGACTTTCTGTTTTCATTCCATCAGCCGACTCCGTTAAAACATCCACACACTGCTTCTCCGTTAGCTTCTTTTGTTTGGTTTTATAACCAATTTCTCACTCAATAAACTTTCGTTAATTCACTTTGCAGCTGTTTTTACTCCACGTTTCATCCTGAATAATTAAACTCAACCTTTTTTTCCCCCTTCCTCATTCTGAAGCGCTGAAGCTTCTTCTCTCTCTGCTCCTCCTCATTAGCATGTCTGATTATGAACACAGAGCGCAGCAGCTAGATGTGGAACAGCCACGTCCTACTTAGCTGTCCCGTTTTTACATCCAAGTCCCTCTAACTAGGACAGGGTCCAGCGTGGGGCTCAATGGGTCCTTTTAACATTTCCGGGCCCAGAGAAGTGGACCATCTGTTGGACAGAATAGTTCTGACAATGCTGCCGCAGCATTCAGGAAGGAAACATGTTGAGGTACAGATGATTGATTTATAGCAACATGAGGAGGATGATAACTGATGTCTCGTGTATATTTAGTTGGCAACATAGGCGTTTTTTTTTACAAGCCGAGATTTAAATAAAAACCTATTGGCTGCACTCTTTAAGAGGAGAGAATCACTGCAGGATCTGTGTGTTACTGCTGCAGCACAGCTACAGGACAGGAGGTTAGAAAAGGTACAGTTTTTGTATTTTCAAAGTTTGAGAGTTATAAATTACCTGTTGATGCTCAATAATAGAAGATTAAAGGAGAGGGTAGAAGAATAAACTTAGGAAGTAGTTTAATGCTAGCTTAAACCGTACATACATTTAAACCGTATGTTTAAATATTAGACGGATCATGGTTGTTTTGAGTAGGCCTCAGTTTAGATTAGATTTAGACTCATGGTTTAATCAATACATAACTTAATCAGTAGAATATTTTTCTTAGATATGATGAGCACAATCTGATTAAAACTACTCTAGTCAGTAGTCTAATCTGACTTCTAGCCCTGGGTCAGACGAGAAGTCAGGAGAGCTCTTTGCAGTTCAGGAACCAGTTTGAGGCAGCTTGAAGGGATGAAAAACATGGAGAGCTGACAAACTTTGGTCCCACTTTCTTGAGTAAAATGCTTCTGTATGAAATGAACACATCTATTGTTCGTGCTCTGTGAAAGTAAACAGGGGGGACAGCTTAGACAGCAGATAGATCCTTTGGTCTTTGTAACGCCTGCATGTCTCTGGTGTACAAACAGTAATACGTCATTATGGGCTGTTTGAGATCACTTCTAAACTGTACCTTAGAATGCATCAGACTATAGAAACATGCCTTGATATAAAAGTAATTGAGCTAAAACAGGTGG
Organism: Poeciliopsis prolifica; assembly: GCF_027474105.1. Taxonomy (NCBI): domain Eukaryota; kingdom Metazoa; phylum Chordata; class Actinopteri; order Cyprinodontiformes; family Poeciliidae; genus Poeciliopsis; species Poeciliopsis prolifica. The sequence goes on along the minus strand of NW_026562417.1, from coordinate 3,785,347 downwards.
TCAGATCACTGGGGTGGAACTGTCACACACAAGGGTCTCCGAAGGCGTGTCTTCGTATTTTTTGTATTTTTCTAAGGTAATTAATTTCTTCTTTGTGGCTTTGGTTTCTGATGATTATGATGAGCTGTAAATATGATTTTATGCACTTGATTGTTTGAATAAAATTCTGGATGATTGTGAAGTTGGACAGTGACTGTAGTCTTTGTGGTTTCACTTTTTCACATGACATTAATGGACCTGGGGAGCAACAACATCTAGATCTTCTTATGGGAATGTGAATCTTTCAGATCAATTTGATTAGCAATTTTGATCACATTTTAATGTGATCAAAATTGGACCTGCGCTCCATGTTGTGCGGAGTGCAGGTCTTGGTCTTGGTCTTGGACTTGACTTGGTCTCGGACCCTAACTAGTGAAGAGTTATCAAGTAAATTTGTAATTCAGTACATTTATGTCTGTGTTAAAAAAAAAAGTCAAATGTTTTATGCCAATTCAGGTTTAGTATTGGCCAATATTAAACCTCACATATCTGTATTGGAAGTGAAAAAGTGGATTGGTATATCCTTATTCCTAAAAAGACTATTTTAGAGCCTTTTGTCAACTGAGCATTTATCATTCCATAGAAGCATGTAAATAACATAAATGCTAATTGGTTCTTGTGTCCTGTGAATCATTTTAACGGCTGTGGCTTTGACGCATTCTGTTGTGTGGCTCAGCTGAGATGAATCAGCTCACACAGGAACCTGTCACATTTGTCTGAGTCCCACATCCAGCAGCCCAGGCAGGAGGGGGTGGGGGAGAATACAGAGGGGCACAGGGAAGATGGCTCATGGGAATGACAGCGAGTCATTCGGTTGAGTGTGTATCTGCATATGTGAGGAAGGACGGTGGAAATCTCAGCATCATGACACGCTTCCTGTTTGCTGCCGGATTGCCATCTGCTCATTTCCTTCCGTTCCTTTGTGTGTGTGTTGTGTTGGCGAGGCTCACCAAGGCGGCTGCCGTTGTTGCGGGGCATGGCCATGAAGGACCCCAGGCTCCCACCGATGACGCTGTGCGGCCGGCGGAGCGGTGGCTTCTTGAAGGAGCCGGTGTACTGGTGCAGGAAGGAGTGCATGCTGTGGGAGGTGGGGGGGCGGCCATTCCTCATGAAGGGCTCTTCAGTAGAAAAACAAAGGCAGCCGAGTTAAAACCGATGCATGAAACAGGAGAAAGACCTTCAGGTAGAGAAATGAAGCCACAGTCAAACTTTAATCATCTCATAAATCACATATAGAACTGATTCATTCAAAACGACAAAATATTACATTAATTTTTAGCCAACACTTTTAAAACGGAACAAATAACCAGCCTGAACTATAAAAAGTCACAAAAGTATGAGTTAAATGAAAAGCTCCAAATGTTTTATTTTAAAATTTTAATAAAGTAGGCAGCATAATTGTTTTGTTACATAGATACATTGACCAATAAACTGAACATTTGATCATAAAAATACACTTGACTGCTTAGAGATTAGATGTTTGTCCCAGTGCTGTACAATGACAGGCTAACCACTTTAGCATTTCCACTCAAAAGCATGTTAAGCCAAAGGGGGCTTCAACATCACCTGGATAATGTTGCAAACCTTTGACATAGATAACTGATAACAGAAGTGCACAGCAAATTCTGCAGAATTAAATGCTGAGTCTATTTGGTCCTTATCAGAATTAGTGTTAATTTAACTCTTTCATCTATTTCAACAAGAAATTGTTTAATTTTAACACTTGAAATAGTTATATTAATTCAGATTCTGAAAAGGACCAAACAGACTGCAGAATTTGTTGTGTGGCAGGCAGTGAGACTTACAGTTCTGGCAATTAAAAAGAAAAAATGAAGGAACAATTCATCATGCGAAACGTGCAGGTCAGCTGCTTTTGTGTTTCAGATTTGAGCTCAGTCAATACCAAGTCAAGCTGACAGCGCTACCAGACATTTCTCATTAAATGTGCCACTTTGGAAACCTTTAATGTTAAAAAAAACATGTTAACAAAGTAAAGAGTCAGCTATAACAGTGACTTTAACACTATGTTTCGCAGTTTATCAACTGTTTGTTGATAAAAACATAGATAAGCTAATTCAGAAAAGGGGGTGAGCTGCTTTGGTGTTTCCTCACTTTCGCAATGCTAATGCTAAGCTACACCAGTAGAGTTATGGATCATGTTTACTTTCTTTACTTTAAAACCAAGGTGGCCACTGTAACTCCCAAAATAATCTTTATTTGGAGCAGTAGCTAGTAGCTGTCCTAATTGTTCTGCTACTTAAAAGAAAATAAACCAATTAAAGGAACTCTGGCAGAAAATATTCTTGTTCATAAAAGGCAACTTGACTCTGTTTTCTACAAAAGCAGGAGAACAAAAAATGTTTGTAGAATTGTTGTGAATCTTTGATGTTATCAACTATGACTGTTTTGGCACACAAGAAGAAAAATAATCAACAAAACATTAAATATGCTAAACATGTTTTATGGTTTTATTAAACGTGAGATATGTTTTTACAGCATGGTGTTAACCAAAATATTAACACCATGCTGCCATTGAAAAGCAAGCTGGCTTCTTATGCCAGCTTGCTTTTAGCCAATACTGAGGTTAACTCAGCATTAGCTATACTAATGCTGAGTTAACCTTGTAGCATCTTTACCAACCAACAATTAGTGCATTTTGTTTTTCAAACCAACACCTATGATTGATTGAGAGAAAAGCAAATGTATACAAAGGTTACAGACAAGATGAGCAAATCCCTTCAACTGGGTCTTAACATTAATATTTTTTCCTCCCTTGAGAATGATGGGCAACAAACAAAACTATAAATCTTTGTTTATTCATTTGGAACTTCAACTACAAACTTTGGCAAGCAAAAAAACCAACTTTTCTCTCAAGCTCAGATCAACTAGCAGTTTGAACATGAAAATTCTGACATTTTGACTTATAAAAGTCTCTAGTCTGCGGATTATCTGTCTGCTCCCACAAACCATCTGCTCTGTGTCTGCTCTTTAAAACGTTGCATTCAAAGTCTCTCATGTTCCTACAAGCTAACCTTACATTTAACAGCATGCTGCCTTCAGGGGCTAAAACACAGCGGAATTACAAGATGAATGCACCTCATTTCTAAAGGTGGTACAAATCTTAAAAGTGAGCTTTTTTCTGAATTTCAGAGGCGTGACTGTTTAGGTTCACTCTATTCTTGAGTATGAATTTATGTGTTTCTGCCCTTTTAGATGATTTGAAATCACTGGTGCCCTGTTAGTCTAACATTTAGCTTCTGAATGGAGTGGTTTAGCCTCGTACTGCGTTATGCAGCTCAAAGACGTGAAGATTCTATGGTTTGACCCCAACACCTGCTAAAGTGCCTCTAATTCATGTGGCTTCACTAGCTGGTGCTCATCCTTAAACTCTGTTATTAGTGAGTCATTCTGAGCAGAAAGCGACAGGGAAAAGGCTGAAAGGCAAATGTGCTGAAAAAGATGGATGCGCGTCCATTCATTCTGAAAGTTGTCAATAAGTGGCAATAGACTACTTTCATGTGTCAGTCAATCCAACGGCATCCTGGTTGTGTGTAGCTGTGGTACCAAGCAGGGCATTATATAACTGTAAAGATTGAATAAAAGCGTGTCTTTCTAAACAGTGGGTGTCTGTTCTCTACAGATTCACTGCTTTTTGTTTGAGTGGGCAGGCAATACCAACGTCTTCAGTCTGTTATTCTGGCACCTTGGTGAGGTAAGGACAAAGATGTGAATCATGTTTTATGGTATAAGACGAGGTCAGGGTTTGGCTACATTCGAGTTCAAGTGAATCAGGAAGAAAGTAATGAAAGTCAATATAATGTCATCTGAAATCCCAGATACAAGACTCCTTGTGTGTGTCTGTGTGTGTATTGGTGAAGTAGCTCCATTCTGTTACATAACTTGATGCAGAGCAACTCGGTGCAAGCCGCTGCAGCTGCAACTGACTCGCTCACAGAGCCATCTTTCTTAATTCATGGACATCAGCGCTTCATAATCTCAGCACCCCTGAGTGCTGTCAAGACCCAGAAAACTCAGCGGAGAGCTGTTAAATGTCTGCTGCTAACAGACGTGTGGAGGAAAAAGCTTTGCCGCCGCTCCTCAGGCAACAATTCACTGCTCATTTCACCGCAAACCACGTTTTTATTATTCCAACAATTCTAAAAGGTTAAAGGAAATAATACCAACATGTGTTTTTATGTTAAGGGCAATAATGCGATTGGACACTTGAAGGTTTGTTAAAGAGATTTTTTGACAGGTGATCAATTTTGGTTATTCTATTATTATTGTATGAGTTTTAAAGGGCCTCCAAATGACAATATTGTCATCAATCGCAATAATTTCAGGGACAATTTTTCTGTCCCTGAAACACCTATGTTTCAGGATGGAGACTCAAAATTTTCAGCCCACTTTAGATACCAGAATAAACGAGGTTTTACAGTGGATTGACTTCAGGCTCTTACCGTTGTCCTTCGTCCCACCGTCCTCGATGGTCATCTGCTCGGCCAGTTCAGACAGAGATTCGTCGATGGTCAGACTGGGCCGGAGAGTTAACGACAGGCGCTTCTTTATCCTCTTCATCTTCTCCATAGCAGGGCAGTTCACAGCCTGTCAAACACACACATCCGCACAAAGTCAGCTTAAAGTAAAGACGTCCAGTATTTTAGGGTATTTTTGCTGAATGTTGCGATATGCCAGACAGGGGATTACACAAGCACCGGCACGGTCCAAAATATCTCCGCTCATGAATAACAGAACGCTGCTTTTAATCCAATATTCATTCACTTTGCAAATGCCTGAACAGAGCATGAATAAAGCATGAAGACAGCATAAATAAAGGATGTGCATCACAGCCTGCAACATAGCCGTTTTTCACCTATACACACGTTCACATGGGTACAGAAGGAGAAATTAAGATCTGATGAGGAGGGGCTAGCAAACCAAGCACCAAGTGTGTGTTTGTTGTGTGCCATCGTCCAGGTCACAGGAAACACCTTGGTCAATCTGCTCCGAGCCAGTCCCTGCTCATTGTATCACCCTCTGTTATTGCAATCGTGTGTCTTTGCACAATTATTCCGTGTGTGTGTGCGTTTGTCGGTGAAAAGGGCATGCGAGCACGGCTTGAGGAAACGGGGTGAGGAAGCAGCAGTAGAAACACCCCGTCCGTCCCGTCTGAGCCGCGGTGAGAAACTAGCCGCCTCTCCGCTGGTACCGTCCGCCTCCATCGGATCCCTTCAAGGTTGTTAGCTTGTCTTGTACAAAAGGGACACAATCTGTGAGTCAATACACACACGCATGCACACGCACACACACACCCCTGCAACAATTTGTCATTGATGACAGAACATGGTGAGAAGCTCTTACTGAACCAGCATCACAAGCTCGCACCAACACATAAGCCATCTTAGTTTTATTTTGTCTTGAGGGCATGCCATCAAAAAATAATAATTATAAATAATAATAATCTTCAGTGGCTGAAGACATATTTTAGGTTGCATCAAGCCTCCACCAGCTTCAGAACGTCAACAAAACCCAACCCACTTGCTTTATTTAGCATGAATAGCTTCATTTATATTTTTTACTCCTGGATGTGAACAGTACATCATCATCAGCGAATCTTTGATTCATTCAACAGAGGAAGTACTACAGGGCTCCAACATGTTTTTTATGACCAAATTCCACATTTTTCCTAATTCCAAGTCAAAGTCTTAGTTCTCTGTCAATTTCTGAACCATTTTACGAGTATAAAGATGAAGGTTTCTACAGCAGTCGGTACATATGAGCATGTTATTTGTGCATTGTATGTATGGAAACCCATTTCCAAAGTCTAAAGTCAAAGTCTAGGAGATAGAAAGTCACACTGTCTCTCTAAGGAACTCCTCATTAAAGCGACAGGTGTCTCATAAAAAAATCATGCCTTTGAATCTCACAATTATGATTTAGGAAGTTGAAATTGTCATTATGTCTTATAAAACTGAAAGCCAAAATTGTGACTTTATATCATAATTATGACTTTGAATCTCATAATTATGTCTACAATTCAAGATTGGGTCTTCTTCCAGTGCTTTTATTTCTTCTTTTATGACAGAAATTGGCTGCCATACTCACACTCATCCCTCACTAAGCAAATATTTTTTTTTCAACAAGTGTAAATCAATCGCAGTTTTTATTTCATGTATTTTTTCCAAACCAAATATCCACGCGTGACATTTTTGAGTTTTGTCATATGAAGAAATAAATTTATTCTCAGTTTTTTTTTTGTTGAATTACAAAAAAAAAAAAAAAAACATACTCCTTTTATGATGAAATCTGTGTCTAATACATTGCAGTGGATGTTGAAATCATGATCTATGCAGAAAGACATCTAGGAACTTCCTTTAAAGAGAAATAGTGTAGAGTTAGGTTTTACATAACCACATCCAGAAAAAAAATATTTTAACTATTTCAATCTGTTGGAAAATATTGTTTTCATCTACATATTTACATATTTATCTTCACCCTCTTTCACCATCCTATTGGACAACATGTGTTAGTGGCCACTGCTCTAGAGGAAATGCATCATGTCGGCTCTGGTGGCCCCCATGTGATGATAACTTCCAAAAAGCTTTCCAGGAAGGAAAAACAAGAAAGTGAAACAGTTTAACGAGGCTGAAAAGTGCAGCTTGTAAAGATAGGGAAAAAAAGTCAAATAACTGCATCCGAAAAAAAACAACAAAAAAAAACACGTAGACTCAAATTCTTCTCCTCCGCCTCCCGCCCCGTGCGCACACACTCAGTCTATGAGATAAGCGCTCTTTGTCCCCCAAACACAGAAGTGTAACAGAGCCGGGTTTTATCTCTGCTCCAAACCAAAACAAAGGGACTCATGTGACGTGTGTGTGTGTGTGTGTGTGTGTGTGTGTGTGTGTGTGTGTGTGTGTGTGTGTGTGTGTGTGTGTGTGTGTGTGTGTGTGTAATCAAAACTGGCACATATGAATGATGCGTTTGCATGCGGGCGGGGAAATGATTTCAGCATGAAAAGGATCAGAAGCAACCCACCAGTGGAGGTAGAAGCGCTAAGGGGAAAACTGCTCCCCCACCACCAACACACTCTCTCTTTTCATCATCAGCAGTATCTCCAGATATTCACACACACACACATGTTTTGACCCACATTCCCAACATCCCCCATTCCTTTGGATGCCTCCCAAGTGCACCCTGGGTATTCTAGAGGCGAGAACTTCAAAGGACGAGAAGGTGGGCCGAGGGTTGCCGTGGACGAGGCCTAATTACTCGCTTAATTATGACCCACTCTGCAATCTTCCTACCATGCCTTCGTCTCACCCCCCCTCCCTTGTTTTGTAACTCCTAAAATCAGGGTGAGGTAACGAAATGGAAAATGTGGCTTTTTTAAGTTCAATCCTGGAGATCAGGCTGAAAAAGACTGAGTGGGAGGAGGAAGAGTGTGAAAAGATGGGCGAAGAAGAACAGAGAGAGGGGGAGAAAGAAAGAGAGAAAATGTGAGTTTATTTCAGAAAGCGGAGCCATAATGGACTCTTTGTGTTTGGTTAAGAGCCATGAAATCAGCAGAGTGAGAGCAGGCGTGTACAGTACTGCTGGGGGACGGGACTTGCTCAGGCAGCGGCGGTCCGACTCCGTGTTTAAAGAGATTTCAGGAGCTGAATTCTGCGTTTATGAGGAGTTTGGTTGAGAGATGGAAAATGATGAAAGCTCTGTCTTTTAATAAGTAAGAGGGGAAAAAATCTGATGGACCTCAGTTAAAATCATCCAACAACGCCAACTTCAAGTTGATTGGCTGGTCCAGATTTGTTGTTCAGATCAGGTTGTATTCATACAGGTAGTTCACTCTTCATTTATGAATCATCTGCTATGAATCATTGCCCATAACATATGCATGAAAATTACAGGGGCATGCACTTTGGTACACTGTACACATAACATTAGTTATGGGTTAGGGTTAGGGTTAGGTTAGGTTATACAACTAACACAACAAGACAGTGAAAAATATTGGGTTCATGTAAAAACTTCCCATTTTATATTTTTCCCATAAAAACAGGTTTTATAAACTTAAAACAAGATTTGAAATTATTTTTAAATAATTGCTTATTTATAAAAAATAAAAAGGTGCTTGAGTGTCGTCTTTCAAGGGGAGCTATAATTTGCTCCCCTTAAAGCAAATTCTTCAAGGGGATTGATTGTGCACTTTAGCACTAGGTAAAAACAGCATTGGTAAAGCACAACGGAATAAGCTAATGCTTATTCTTTATTTATTTCATTGGTATAGTGCTTTAGCATCAACATCTGCTCAATACTGTGTTGGTGTAGAGCTTTAGCATTAGTGGAACTAATGTTTACAACTAGTGCTTTAAGGCTAGTCAACTTTTTAAAAAAAATAGTTTTAAGCTATCCACCAGCCCCCATCAAAATGCCCAACACAATCGCAGATTCACTAATCAGGCTTTTACCAGTCGATACCGATTCACACTCTTCTTTGGTGCATGGTGTGACATTTGACTGTAGTTGATTTTCTTTCTATGCGCTAAAAAACATACATTAATTGCTGTAAGCTTTATTGTAATTTAATTTAAACAATCAAAAAGGGCTCAAGATTCCTAATAATGGTGCACAGATAAACCGTCCCACAGTTCCTTGATTTTGGGAGTCTGGCCATTGACCCATACCTGCATGCTACACAAATGTTACTCTGTGCAAAGATCTGAACATCAGCCACTGTCCCCTGGAGTGGTTTAGCTATGAGAGAGGACTGACAGACTGACCCACCCACCAGGTCATATCTGCATATGTGTGGTTAACAACAGTCACCTTACTGTTGCCAAATTAACAACTCTGTTACTGTATTTAGCAGCTTTCCAGGCAAAGAAATCTGCTATTGGCCTAAGCTTCGATGGGGTTCATAGAACTCCTTATGCTTAAAAACGCATGACTTCAACAAAGACAAACACATCTGTTTTTTGTGCTGAGTATGCATTACAAAGATAACACGTTTGAGCAGATGCAGTTTTTCTCATCTTAAATCAGATGGACATGTCCCCTTTAAATAGCTCTGAGAGAGCTACAGATGTTTATTCTGACAGAATCAGAGCAGGAACAATGAACAGAGTGGAGTCGACCCGTCGCCAGCAACACCATCTCCTATAAAGAAACCCAGGAGCTAACGATGTTAAGAGCCGCTGCTTAAAATAGGCACTCATATGAGAATCACAACCGGTTTAAAATAGATGAAATCATCTCCATCTTTTAGGAAGGAGGGACGAAACTGGGCCCAAGAGAAAGAAAATGATCTCACTTGTTAAAGAGACTCACTAATCAATGCCAAGGTTTTATTTACGCTTACATTATCCATGAAGTTATTCAGCACTTTAAAGCTTTTCTGTCAGATCAGATTTTATTGCAACAACGATGTTTTGAAAACTAGCGCACTTAAAAGATGACTGGCTGAACTCAAAACACAATCACTCCACTCATTTGCTTAAATATCTCTCCTCTCCGGCCCTCACAGTGGCAACATGTTGGAGGAACTCTGTTTTGCTACTTCTGATTCGTTCTGTTTGCTCCCTTTGCAAAGTTGAACATGCAAAGTTCCAAATTTGAACTCTGAACATCTATTTGACTTGTTACTGTTCGGCATTAAAATATTTTTTTAAATGATTAAATATCTCTTAATAATAGTCCTATTCTGTTTTGAGAGTCATGATAATAGCTGCATGTGAAAGATGTATGGTGTTGACGTAAAAAGATCAAGTAGGACAGACATGTTTCGCATTAAACCATAGCACCACACTGATCCGGTCAAACACGGGATCAAATATTTTTATGTTTCTCCTGTTCCATCTACAGCTCACCTGATTCTCCACATTGGTTTCACAACATTTGCAAATTATGTAATCCTTCAATTGTCCACAGATCCTGACTGTTTCCTCCCTCCCTCACAGCCTGTTCACTGCCCACACTGTATGGAGAGCAGAACATCAACCCATGGAGTCCAAAGGACCCAGCTGAAAAAGTAAAGCTGAGCTAAAAAAGAATTTACAGGAAAAAACAAGGGAGCCCACATAGGTGGTGTAATAACAGCCAAGATAGATGAGGGTGATGATGATGATGGTGGCTCAGGTTAGCATCAGTCAGCCCTGTGATGTGAAGATCACAGCAGTGCACACACCCTGGAGTCCCCCTGCTATACGTTGGGATCCAACACAAAGACTTCAAACAGACTACAGGCGTCTCACCTTCCTACAGGCTAACAGCTCTATGGTGCATTTAGATATTTAAATAACTGCTTTCTGCTTAGTCAAGTACAGGAGTGTCTCAGAAAATGTCAATATAATCTTTCTGTTTCTCATTACAGAAACAAATTAAGTAAATTAATTACATTGGTGTTTGTCTACAGAGTCCCATTTAAACACATTAAGATGATATGTTTAGCGACAGAATGTGGAACTTTTGTAAAGCACAGTGAGGCAATCCTGATCAACAGGCCTAAAATGGCAGCTGGTTCTTTGCCGCCGTCTTCGGCCTCCGTGCGCCCATTCCACCCAAACCCGGTTGAGTACAGTCACAAGTGCGTGTTTGTGCAAAGAACATGCACAAACAGAACATCAGTGCCACTGCTCAGCGCAGTGGGCGCTTTCCACTGAAAGACCCTTTGTTTGGGTCAGGAGGAAACCAAACGAGGAGCTGCAGCATGACTGAGCCAGAGGGGTGAGCTGGATTGACCCCCACAGAAAGCCTGATGTGGTCACCTCCAGTCAGACAAAGGGTGAAAACGTGTCTATGGGTGAGAATCCGAGGGAGGAGAGGAAGAAGAACAAACGAGCAGTGTGAAAATGTTCGAGGAGAGAGTTCTGGAGAAGAAGTGAAAGTGGATGAAATAGAAAGTTTTTACATGACAAGCAGCAGAATCGAGCACGTGTCGGGTTATCCTGCTGACATGATGCTCGATCAGGACGCCTCAGCTTGTCGAGAAAACTAGAAACGTCCAAAAGAAAACTAATTCCCATGTACTGAATATGTTTGCTAAGCTTTACAGGTGTGTAATAACCTCTTCACAGCTGCCTTGTTTGCATACTTTTCGGTAGCGTTGGTGTAGCTCATCATGATGCCACTGATTTTTTTTTCCTGCAGCTCTCACACTCTGTATTCTGCACATGTGCAACACTGCAACAGTATTTACATAAACGTTTCTCAAACAGTGCATAGTGAACCAACATGCAACCAACATGATCTCATGCAACGCTATCCAAACACTGTCTGCGCTGATGAAGATTTATTAAAGTGAAACTGACAGCACTGCCTACTTTCTGATTAACTTAATCAGTAATTATAGCTTTGAAATTGATTTCCAAATACGCCAACATATCTATATGGTGGTAAGGTCATTGCAAAACTAAAACCCCAACCTGACTAAGGGTGGGTGCTTATTGTGAACAATACATTATGAGACTAATTTTGATTTATTGTTGTCACAACAGTTGATGTTAACGATGACTTAATATTTTCTCCACTATTTCTTAATTTGCATCATTAGTCACAGTTGAAAAATATTATGATAAAATCCTAAGTTCAGATCGCCCACTGCTTGTCCTGACAGTGGTGAACATGCACACAAATTTCAAAGATATTCCAGTACTTGATGTTCTACAATTCTCCACTTTTGCTCCCACATGACAGGCTTTTCAATAAACCAACTAAATGCCATAATGGGAAGAAACTAAGGTCATGGCAAGATTTTTTAGATTTTTAATTAGAGATGTGTAATGATTTGTAGTCCAAAGTCACCAACACGAAGGAATCTAAAACTTCACATAAATGTGACAAATTGTGTCACTATCTGTCATTATGGAAGTGTAATTTGCAGGAAGGATGGACTAGTTGCTATAAACGCCAGTGCCAAGTCTTGAAGTTGTTGGAACACAAAGGAAGACAGTGAAAAAAAAAAAAAAAAAGAACGATGTGAACGACGGTTTTTCAGAAAACAGAGTTTAAAGTGTGGCTGAAGTCAGCCTCCAGGAAGAAAGCTGGTGCCATTTTACAAAGCAAAGACCCAGTTTGGGGGGGGTGGGCACATCCCACTGATCCAACTTTGGGGAGCCCAGGGGTAGACCCAGAACAGGAGGGCTTTTATGCCCCATCTGGCACTGGCATCCTCTAGGAAACCCTGGAGGGGAGGCTGCTGAGCAAATGATACAGATAGAGAACCTTTTTTTTTAAAGCAGCAAATTACCTCCAAAATATTATATGTTGGATTTCCGTCAATGCCTCCAAACTTGGCATATCAAAACAGGACATGCTGCCATGAAAACAAAGAACACAGATCAGCAGGGTTAATGAAGAAATGTTACCTTCAGGCAAGAAAGTTCCAGCATTTCTCATGTACTGCACATGCAAACAAACAAATGCACATGGTGCATCATTACAGCACCGATCTATTGCCACATGATGAAAGACCGCAGGCCCCAGCTACACAGAGAACTCAGCTGACAGGAAAGGTTTGACTGTACGCCCAGACGCTCCGGTTGCTGCAAGAAGAAGCTGAGGCTTGAGACTGAAACAAACACACCCGAGACATACATACAGTGTGTGTGTGTGTGTGTGTGTGTGTGTGTGTGTGTGTGTGTGTGTGTGTGTGTGTGTGTGTGTGTGTGTGTGTGTGTGTGTGTGTGTGTGTGTGTGTGTGTGTGTGTGAGAAGAGGGGGAAGCTTGAGGTCACACCAAAGGCAACAGACTTTATTCATCCTCCAATTACAAAAGAGAGTTTACGTGCAGAAGAGCTGATCCTCTTATCACTTCTTCACACCGGCTATAATCACACACAGCATTAGGAGGAGGTCGAGCGCTCAGCGGAGAGCCGGGTGCACTGCTGCTTCACAGGTAACACTACGCTGTCCGTATCATCAAGAAAGAGACACACTGTGGCTAAACAAACACGGCCAAAGAAAGGAATGCAAACGTTTAGTCACTCAGAGTGATCATCCTGCAGCTTTGTCTCACACAGGATGTTTTCATGCGTCGGCTCACGGCTCTGATTCAAAGAACACAGTTTAGTTTTTGTGGTTTGCTCTAGTTGACTTCTTCGCACCACAGTGCTTCTACAGCAAATCAATAGTGAACATACAGTGTGAATGACATTATGAATAGGGCTGCACCGATTTATCAGTGCCGACTACCTTAATTTTGGGAGATCGGTAATCGGCCGATTTTTTACATGTGAAGCCGATCTTATCCACCAATGTTATCAACCTCGGCAAAGGTCTAAAAGTTAACCACTGTGCTTTTCTTTTTCTCCCATGAGAGAACCAGCTGACGAGATCTTGTCTGCACATTTACATTTAACAGTAGTTGCCAATTCTGCAACTTTCTTGATGTATTGAGCAATATTTCGGGCAAAAATGGTATCCAGTAAGTTAGGCTTTAAGAAGAAAAACAGTTATGAACATTATTTTAATTAGCAAGTAAAAAGATAGATCACTTTAGAGGGACATTATTATGTAAAATTTACTTTTTGAGTTTTCTATCATATGTTATTCCCTCATCAGGGACATAGCTGACATGTTGTTATGGATTTTTGCATGTTTGAGAAAATCCTTTAGTCTCCACAGCAACTATTTAGCAGTGTAAAGCAACTGCTAAAACATCAGAGCTGCAGTTTCAGGCTTCTGAGCATCTGCCTCTCAGAGCAGCCCTACCCCACTCAGCTCCTTCAGACTAGCCAGCAGCAATTAGCAAACACTCAGTAAAACTGCGCATCACCTCAGCTCATAATCCGAACTACTTCTCAATGCGATGCTGGTGAAAACGTTGATAAAGGCGAGATTTGAGAAACAGCAGGAGTTTTTAAAGAGACAAGAGGCCCAATTTCAAGGCATTAAAGTAATTACTGTATTTTCCGGACTAGAAGTCGCACCAGCCATAAAATGCATAATAAAGAAGAAAAATGCATATATAAGTCGCACAGATGCATAAGTCGCATTTTTGAGGGAAATGTATTTGATAAAATCCAACACCAAAAACAGACATGTCATCTTGAAAGGCAATAAAAATAGAATAGAGGCAACAACAGGCTGAATACTTGTACGGTATGCTAACGTTACATGACACCTGAACAACAAACTGGGAACTTGCCTGGTATGTTAGCATAACATATTAAGAGTTATTCAGATAACTATAGCATAAGAAACATGCTAGCAAGTTTACAAAACCATTCATGTCACTCCAAATCACTAAACGCAATAAAATCTTCGTCCTCTGTGTCGCTTGTAAGCAACTCTGCTAACTCCGAAAGTAGAATAACACAGTCCTAGAGCGCCCTCTAGCAGTTTAGTGTGAAAATAACACGTGATATGATATACAGATGTGTTCATTTCCACACATAAGTCGCTCCAGAGTATAAGTCGCACCCCGGGCAAATTTATGAAAAAAAACTGCCACTTATAGTCCGGAAAATATGGTAAGAAAAATTGGTTTTAAGTCATATTTGGTAGATGCAGCTTAAACTAAATTCCGAATTCAAATTAATATTTGGTTAATTAACTGCTAACAAACGTTTACAGTTACTTTATTGTGCTTTAAAATTATACTATGTGCGTTATTATGTTATTCCATTTCAAATAACGCAGCGTCAGCGTTTTTTACTGAGCTAGTTTCAAATAACTCCAATAAAAGAAGCTAAAGTAAAACAAACTATTGTCTGATATTATCAGGTCAACAGCAGGGCAAGCCAAGAAACTTTAATAACAGCAGTGTGTTTTTGTCCAGTTCTGTCAGGAGGAATGGACCAGAACTACAGCAAACTATTGTGACGTAAAATGGAAAAGTTGGGTCTGATTTAACTTCAGACATTGAGGGGGAAAAAATGTCTCTATGTGGTGTATGTAAACTTCTGGTTTCTACTGGAAATAATTAAAAGATTCATCTGGAATCCAGCTGCTGACAGAGAGCTGTAAGTTTTAAGTACAAAAGGTTCCATCCAGTGACCTGGCCGGTCAGACAGTCAGACGTCAGAACCACTTTAAACATCAGCTTAACCACGGCCCTCTTTGGTGGGGAAGTAGCGACTGGTGGGAAAAGGCTGAGTCAGCTATTTAAAGTTTGGATGATGTATTTACAGAAAATTCAAATCAAAACCAAGAACAAGAGTAAGCACAAGAGACAGAAAAGAAAAATAATGTAGTATGGATTTTTACGCATCTATGATTTGTTTTACAACAGCAAAGCTAGGATTCATCTGATACTGGTCGTTTTGGAAAGTTTACCAAACCAGCCTAACTTATAGAGAAAGCATGTCTCATTCAATTTATACAATGTACCCATTTCCCCTCGAAAATATAAAACTACAATGTGGCAGTGATTAATTAAACCTGCAGGTCCAAGACTTCATATAGGAGATGACAGGACATGAACTCTTATCAGGAAGACCAAATTCTTTTGTTTTGGTGTCCGCTTTGCAATAAAATGTCATTTCCAACTAAATAATGCAGTGGCTTTTTTATGGTGCTTATTAATCGCTGTCCGCATTTCTTTTTTGTTAAACTAGCCAAAACGGCTGCAGCAGGCCAAAATAATAAATCTGACTTCTGTGGTCTCTAGATTCTATGGTTGTCTGGGCCGTTTCTTTTTAAAGCTTAACGAAGTGAACAGTGTGTTCACATTTCATGTCAAGATGTATTTTAGGAGGTCAAGGCAGTTAAAAAACAAAACAAAACAAAAAAAACCCTTACCAGTAACTACATTAAAGATGGTTATTGAGGAAAACATTCCACCTGTTGTTAATCAACCATATAAGCATTTCCATCTTCTCCGGCCGGTCTGTTCTCTGATTTTTGTCTGTCTCCACATACATCAGATTACGGAGGGTTAATGAGACGCTTCCGGCCTGGTCCGTCCATCGCTCACGTACGGCTGGATGAGAGCAGCATCCAGGAATGTGTGTTTTCCTGTCTACATGTTTGCCTGGTAGCTGGAAAACACCAGACGACACATTCCAGAAGAGAGAGCTGCATTCAAACAACCAAACTAAATGTATGTAATGTGACTATTGTACTGGGGAACGTTTCCAATTATCCTGTTTTTTTTTGTTTTTTAGTTTTTTAGAATAATCGGTTCCTTAAAAGAACAGCAGCTGCTGCTCTGCTTTATAACCATCACTGCTGTCATTTGGGCTGTTTTATCATTTCATGTAAAAAGTCTGTTTTTTTATCCATCAGTGTACATTGATAACTTATAACTTGCACATCATTTTAAGCAGGGTACACCATATATGTATACATGTACTTTAGTTTAAAAATGGACCTCTATAATATTTACCTTTAACTTGCTGCTTGTACACTTGAATTTCCGCACAGTGTTAAAATAAAGAACGCTTAATTTCTTTCTATTTTATTCTATTCAGATGTGGCTTTAAACTAACTGAATAGTCAGAGTTGTCCGGAAAGCACAAGATGTCTAATGATGTTGGCCTTGTCATTGTTCCGTTTTCTTATCATTCAGCACATCAATAAAATCTACTGATCAGACCTTGAAGAGGATTTTCTTCTGCTTTTGCAGAATAGATGCAAGTGTAAACAGTATCTTATGGCCATTTCCATAGAAATAGTAAGAGTTCTTTGTGATTTCATCAGGGTGGGTAACAATAACTGAACATCTTCTGCACCTGCAGGTCACTGCGGGACGGCAGATTGTTCACGGATCAACGCTTGAAGTGTGAACGTAGCTTTAGCTAGTCAAATCAAAAGGTCACCAAAAGCTGACTCAATAATTCTTCTTCAAGTCCGTGTAGTTAGGACGTTTTCAGGATTTGCTGAAAACGTACACAACAGATCAATGGAGAGTTTGATTACTGAACGCTCCAACACTGTGGTGAGAAAAAGCCATCGTTTCCTGTGAACTTTCAGTGCACTTTATTGGCTCTGATTGTAGATAACGCCTGTCTGAGAGGTGATGATTAGCCCGGCGGGAGGAGAGGCGCGGGGGGCAGAGGAGGTGTAATTACATGTTCCTTTTTGGAGCTTAAAAAAAGAAACTGAGCAGGATGAGGCAGGACCGTTAGACGGCCGCTTCCACCAGCTGATCTTCAGAGGAGTGGGAGATGTGTAGGCCAACATGTAAGCACAGCAGACTCCAATCCAACAGCCGGCGGAAACTGCTCCGTTGTTATAGAAGTGGTGGAGAGAAAAGGTCTGAGGGAAGCGGACAGATGGTGAGAGTCGTGTTGGACGGGGTGTACTTGGGAACAGGATAACGCCTACAGCTGACTGTGCTTGGCGCCGACGCTCTGCTGCTTCCATCACGTTACAGAAAGGTACCAATTTTAGTCGCTGTGTCTATCTGACGCGAAAACGACTCCATCACATAAATGTTTTGTTAGTAGTGTTTTACAAATACTGCTACTGTCAAATTAGCAACCTAGCTGGCTAGCTTTGACTTAAAGTTTAGCTGCCAAATTAGAGATGTGGATTTGCTCTGTGTGAGTCTGTTCATACTGCTGGAAACTGGGAAACAAATAGTAACTATTAGCTTTGATGCTTTAGAGTTCAGTTATAAGCAAAGTATAAAGTAACTACATTACATTCAGTTATTAAAAAACTGAACTCAAATATGACAAAAGATATTTTACTTCCTGATTTAACAGCTTGATATTGGGCCTCTGTCTCTTTAAGAAACTCTTGTTCTTTTGAATACTCCACCTTCAGGAAGTCATCACAAAATGGCTCCACCATCAACCTTTCAACAATGTTTTTATCAGCGTTGCACTGAGAAGTATAATGAGCTCAGCAGATGAACAATTCCACCAGATGTTTGCTAATTGTGATGGCTAGTCTGAAGGAGTCGTGGAGGAGAGGTGTTCTCTAAGGATGGAAGGTTGTACACTTGGAAACTGCAGCTCCTTGAAGATGGTGCTATGTCCAGTTTGGCATTTTGAGTAGCTGAATGGTCACCATGGAGATTATAGGATTTCTCAAAACAAGGCAACACACCAGGTATGTTTTTCACTCCTATAAAAGTACTACTTTGTTTCATTAAATATTGCACATTTAATTTATTGCTGAGCAGCTAAACAGAAAAGATTTCTAACAAAATAGTTTTGTGTTTTTAATTGGTAGGAGAAATGATTTATCTGAGTACCTTTAACTTGTGAATCTGGTCCGCTGTGCAAATGTTTGGACACCACTGCCATATGCAGCGTCTGCAAGCTTACTGCAATCCAGCCAAATTAAAATAGTCTATGATCACTCATCTACAGTTTAAAAAAATGCATTTAATATCTAGTATAAATGATCATCATAATGGCCTTTTCATTTCCACTGGGATTTAGAAAAATCTCTGGAAATGAGATTCCACTGAGTGGAAATCAGTCTGACCTTTAATCAGAACTTGTCCTTCAGTCCATAGAACTGACTGCACTGATGAAGGAGGTCACCTTTAAGCTCTGGGATAATGTGGTCGGATATTAAAATCCACTCAAGTAAATTTCATTTCAACTAATCAGCACTTTGTCATTAGATTTTAGAAATGAGCCCAATCTAAAGTGAGTACTGCCAAAAGAATTGATAGGTTAGACATGAAGGAGAAGAAATCCAAAATCCACAAAACACTTGCCATCAGCTATTATTTTGAATGCTTTGAATGGTATCTTCTTTTAGATATATGCTTTGAAAAAGTAGAGAAAGCCACAAAGAATATAATTCACAAAGGCATCTTGCCTATTAATCGTTGTTTTGAAAACTTATTAAAAATTCTACAACATTCCTGGCGTCACAATGCCAGAAATAACCAATACTTTAAGCTTATCTTTAAAAGAAAATATTAATCTAAGTTAGCGTCACTCACTAGCTAGCCACAATTTACGAGAAACACTGCACAGGGGGCTTCTGAGACATGTTGTCCCAGCGGTTCCCTGGTTGCATGTACAGTAGAGCGTCTTGAAAGAGAGCAATGAAAACCTAGTGACTTATTTTGAATTAATATGCAGTGAAGGAAATAGGTTGCTGAATTAAACATCATAAACAGGAAGAAAAAAAAAAGTCAGCATGGTTACTGTTGACCTAAATAGAGGTACATCAGGATGGAAAGGCTCTAAAAGCTTCAAGTCATTAGAAGAAAGACTTCAGGTGGTTGGAACATTCATCTGAAAAGGTAAGCCATGACCTCCAAGCTTGGCAAGGGTCAGAATAAAATAGTTAACTCCTCACCATGTACTGATCCACTAAATCCAGGGTCATGATGCGAATCCGACCACCAAAGACAATATTTGTCATTAAAATGTAGATCAGAATATCTAGTTGTCAGCTTGAATCAATATTCATTGTGACTCTAAACTTGGGAAGTAATAATAGTAAAGAAATCTTTATATTTTCTAAGATTACCCGGGTTACATTACTTTGTCACATCACCGTCGCCTTTATTTTTACAACTGGAAAGGACAGTTAAATTCCAACATGCAGTCTAGGACATTTATAGACTGCAAAACAGAATACTTACAGCAGGTAAAAGAGAATCAGACCCTCAAGCATCATGAGATGAGATGAATTTTCAACGACACGTGCAAAGTGTCTGCATAGATTGGCAGGAAATTAACCGTTTTATTGGGTTATTACTGCATCATTTGAGAAGCACTTTAACATCAATCCGGTAGCGTGTGTGTGTGTGTGTGTGTGTGTGTGTATGTGTGTGTGTGTGTGTGTGTGTGTGTGTGTGTGTGGGGGGGGGTGTGTGTGTGTGTGTGTGTGCGTGTGTGTGTGTGTGTGTTTGTACCTTTTAAGTGTTTTTCAAAGTGGGGGATCGCAGACCCCTGTGGGATCACCAAAGGTTGTTAGGGAGGCCTCAGAAAGTTGGAATTATAAAAAACTCTAAAATACAAAATTATTAAATCTAATACATTTCTTTATCATAAAAATGTTTTACAATTCTAAAATTTGATATGTTTTAAAATATAAATCAAACCAACTGATTGAAATTTCTCAAGCTAACATAGCAGGAACAGAATGAACAAGCTTCTGACAAGAAAAGGACAGGAGGAGCCAAGTATGCTTCATTCTGCTGAGCCCAAGTTTAAATGAGAAAAAGGAAAACCAGGTTGAAAGACTTCATTTATGTAGTTTGAAGGCAGAGTAAGAAGAGTGAAACTCCATCCGCTGAAATATTCATCTCTCTGATGAATATTTCACTGTTAAATGACACCACTTGAGTTAACAGTGGAGGGGGAAGCAACTTTATGAATGAGCAACATGTTTATTTGAACGCGTAACCTTTATGAGTGTGTGTATGCGAGTGTGTTTAATGCTCGTCTGCTGCCGCTCTTACGACGCCACGGCCTAATCTCAGGATTAGGAGCTGATCTCATCCCGCTCGTCGTGATTGAGCGGGGTTCTCTGCCGTCAGTCCAAGGACTGTCGGCAGAGAACAAAGTCCCATGAAGTTAGAGTATGAGCCGACAAATTCATACAACACAGCACAAACGAATGCAAAATGTTTTTCTGTAACAGTAAATAAAGTCTGATTCTATTTGAAGTGGGAAACATCCTCTGGGATTTTGTGCAAAACAAACAAAAAAAAAAGACAATGTGCTCCCAACAACTGACATTCCTTGCATAACTAACATAACTTTCTCAGTGGCGTATTCGTATAGCTACGGATGGCCGCTTATGTGCGTCTGCCCACACAAACTGGACTGAGGCAGAAAAGCCCTGGAATTAGATGAATTGTCCTCAAAAACAAGCCGACAAGTAGAACCTCCAGTTTATGATGTGGGAAGGGAAACTACATGGACAGAAAAAACTGTCCCGGTTTCGTCTCCTCATACAGAAGAAAGCAAAGGCTTCATCATCATTATTATAGCAACAGCTGTAACAATAAGAGAACAGCGGTCGAAATTGTGAAAACAATTTTATTGTGTTAATAAAGTAGCTAGTACTTTTCTGGTCTTTAAGAGCAATTTAAAGCAATAATTTAGATTTTTTTTTTTTAGATCATTTTTACTATTGAGAGAATATGAGCAGTCTGTACCTGTAGCAGAAAACTCTGGTAGCATCTTCAGATCATATATGCACAGATAAGCTAACAGTCGAAGCGGAAGCTAACGGCTAGCTCTGGAGATGCACTGATCGGAGATCTGTGGCCGATTTCCGGATTTTTCTTGAAAAGTTTCAACAGGACATTTAAATGTAAACCAAGTGACGTCTGAACTTTTTGTCCAGAGGGTCAAAATTGCCAAGTTAAAAGCAATTATGGGATTTTTAAAAATTATTATTAAATTCAAAAATGTATGACATTGCGTCGTGAAACTGAAATAAACAAAATTTTATTGAGGCAAACAAAATAAGTTTGACTTTGCTAGATGCAAAACATTAAAAGGGTCAGATATACGTTTACTTTATTTTTTTATGAGGGAATTTTGATAAAATATAGAATATATGAGGGTCTTTCTTTAAAGAAAAATGTTGATCAGCATTAACATCTGGCATGAAAATCTGAACCAGACAGCAAAAACAAATAAAAATTAGAAGTCCACTGCAGCACACTACAGTCAGCAGTGAGAAAAAAATCTGCTCTATTTCTGCACTTCTTTTAAAGTAAAAAAAAAAAAAAAACACACTGAGTGAAAGAAACTTTTTTCCGATATATATTTTTTTAAATATGTTCTGCTTTTAGACTAATGGGTTGTTTGAAAGGGCCAAAGACATAAGCCACACATGCTCACACAAATAACTGAAAGTGCATACACACATATACTCCTCTGATCAATAAAACATCGGCTCAACTAAGAATTACATAAAAACAGAGAAAGAGGCTGCAAGCTTCTGGCCTGGTTGCCAATAGCAACAGGGTCTCAGGCAGGCTGATGTCCAGAAGTTTGGATAGGCTCACCTTTAGACTCCGGTGATCCAGCCATCAATACAAACACTGTTTCGTTCATCAATATGCCTCCATAATCCCACCTTAAACAGTTCATCACTCTGACCTCAAAAACTTGTGTTGTGTTTTTACACTATAACCAAATAATAAGATAATTCAGAGCACATCACACAAAGAATGACAGCGACTCAGTTCTTGTTCTGTCCAAAACAAGAAATCTACTCTGGGAAGATGAAACTAACAAGACTTTTTTTTCTTTAGCCTGATGGAGTCATTGTTGGGGGAAAAAAAACTGTGACAAACCACCATCCTCCAACAACTTTCTGTTGTCTTCTTTGTTGTTTCTGGTGGTAGTAACATCCAGCTATTAATCATGCGATTCGTGTGGTGCATATTTTCGTTGTAGTTTAGCAAAATACAGCGATTTCAATTTCCCCCAAAAACCCACCTCATCCTAGCTCAAAAATTGCTTATAGTAAAACGTGAAATTATTATATTATTATTTTTTTAACTGCCATGTTTCCTTGAAGCAATTTTATTTTTGTGATTTCAATTTGAGCAATTATATGGTCAATGGGAACTGTGAAATATTGTCTCTGTGAGCGAGTGGGACTTTATGTTCTATGTTCCCTCAATATGCTCCATAATGCAGAGGCCGATCAATGCTAACGCTGCCTATGCCCCACAGACACAGAGAGGGGTAATTACTCAACCCTATGGGGGAGGAGTCAGAAAGGGGGGCATCACTTCCACAACAACCTAGATCTCAATGTGGGTCAATACACACATTCAGATCCATGCAATGCAAAAAAAAAAAAAAAACATCCTGTTGTTCCAGATGAAGTAAAAACTGATGTAGATGAAACTGGACATGAAAATAATAATAATAATAGCGTGAAAACATCATCATCTTCACTCACTACTTCATATAGACTGATGAAAACTGTTGAGCAGAGTGGTTTTGATGTCGTTCAAACACAGATTGATTACACTCTTTTACAACATCCCAGCGTTGCCAAGGAGACAGCAGGGGTGGTGCATTCCTGATGCTGATGCATGTATCCACAAATGAGGAGGGCAAACATGCAGAGAGCATGCCTACTTCTAATGTGCCTCAATAAACATCAACAGGGTTTTAATGCAACAGGAGGAAGAAGTTCAGGCTCGGAGCAAAATGACAGCAAGTGTTGTGTTGCTGGAGGCTTAGAAGTAAACATCCACTTGTGACTGAAAGCAGCCCTTGCTAGGGGGGCAGTTTGCACACTTTTAAGATCCCTCCAGTTAGAAGGCATTGTGAAAGAGTGCAGCATTATTATGGTAACATGCATCAAATATAAAAACGAAATTTGTTTATCTTAAATTAGAAAGATCACTGATGACAGACTAAATGGCATAAAGATGCAACCATCATCCATGTTGATCTGGTATTAAATTTGTGCGTTTGAAATGATTTTGTTTGTCAACGTAACGTGAAGAAACCAACGACATCTCTGTGATAATGAGGTGAACACAGCACGCACAATGGCATTGCTCTGGCTGAAGTGTTTCTCAGCTACCGTTTCCTCTTCGTTCTCATCCCCACGCACCACACAGCCAGTTATTAACACTTCGTCCTTCTCCGTCGAGGCAGACGCAACGTCGCCGTGTCCATTATCGGACAGGCTGCGCGAGGACACTTGAGCTCGGCTTACCTGAAAATGGTGAATCCTTGTCCCTCCAGGAAGGACTCTCCGGAGCTGCCAGGGCCGGATGCCCTCCTCGGCTTGGTTTTATCCGCCCACCACGGTCAGGAGCGGCTCTTACAAAAAGAAAAAGAAAAGAAAAAAAAAAACACAGCTCCGCTTGTGTTTTTCGCGTTAAGGACCAGAGGCTCCCACGGAGAGATAAATATCCTCGGAAACACACATAAAGGAAGGCGTGTTTGTAAACGAGGTGTCCGAAAAATGTCGTTTGTTCGGCGGCGGAGGCAGTTTAAAGACGCTGGAGGAGGACCTAACGTCGACAGACACGGGAGTGGTGCAACCGCTAGCTACAGAGTCCCACGGCGAGGTGAGACGAACTTCCGTCGACTTTTCAAAATAAAACCCCGCCCCCACCTCCAAGGTCTGGTGTGTTGTTTTCTGCGAGAGATTTCAAAATAAAAGCGGTTTCTGCGTTTCCGGTTAAAGTGCTCACTTTAAAACGCCTATGCTGCAAGTGAAGCGACGAGGGCGTTCAAGTTTAACTGTCAAATTCAAGGAGGAAGCAGTTGCGCTAAGGAAAACAGAGGTCAGGCTGAAGAATGTAGGTATAGTAATATTATACATACGAGTCTAAAATGAATCACTTGGCACCAGAGCACAGGGCATAAAACAAACAAAGCACGCCGGAAACCCCCTTATAAACTGTAAAGCATGGAGGTGGAGGTGTCATGGTTTGTTGCAGCAGGGCCTGGTTAGTTTATCCACCATGTAACCAGCCCTCCATGGAGTTTTACAAATACAATTATAAGTCACAATATGATTTCAAAAAGTACTTTACTACTTTCAAAACTATTTGATAGTTCTTCATAGTAGTCATACTATTTGATACTATTTCACGATGTTTCATCATATTAAAAAACTTATTTTTTGTCTTATATTGTTAATTTGATCACAAGCTTTAATTGCTTTCATTTTGTTGTGTTGTGGCGCCCCCTGCTGGGAAAATGCTTCTTTTTTTTAAACAGTGTCTTGTAGAAAATGCGAGATTTCTATTTTATTTATTGTACACAAGTTATGAAAAATAGTTTGGAACAAAATCGTCAACAAATCACACTTTTGACCGCTACCTCTCAAAAACTAATAATTTCACAATTATTAGTTTTTGAGAAGGAAAACAGTTTTTTATTGGCAAAGACAAATTATAGAGTATATAATTTGTCTTTGCCAATAAAAAACTGTTTTCCTTCTCAAAAACTAATAATAAGCTGATAAAACTCACGACATGGTTGAGGAGTTGAAGTTGACACTGTATGGCCTCTACTGGACTTTATATATTTCAGCAACAACACTTATGTGGCACTGATCGGTCGTTTGGATTCATATATGTTGTCATGACTACTGCATAAAACTCGCGTGCCTTCTATTCGTGCTCACATGTTTGCCTTGAAATGTGACATTCGATCTTCTCAATAAAGCTTGAAAAAGTGTTTCCTGAAGTCCACCTTTAACAAACTCTGCAGCTACCCCCGATGTGTGACGTCAGTGCGTACGTGTGATGCCATTGGTGAGACCTTTCCCCCAGTACAGGCAGCACAGAAGTGAACCTTTGTCTGTCGGTCCCTGAGAGAGGACAGCTGGTGGCGGGGAAGATGTCTCGGGCTGCGGAAAGACTCCGGACGGTGATCCATCATCTGGACGGAGCTTCGGCTTCGATCGTATCCTTTCGTTCTTGTCGAGAGATGAATATTCTTGAATCTGTTCCAAAAGGAGGACGTCCTACAATTTAGCGGCTGGAACCCAGGCAGCGGTCAGGGCCAGTCGCTCTGGCAGTTTCCGGGTGTTTTAAAAACATTTATGTGTGCGTGCGTGTGTGTGTGTGCGTGTGTGTTCTGGCAGTTCTGCTGATCTGGTTCTGTTGCGTCTTTCGATACAGTTGTGGACCATCGCATATCGTTCGAATTCGTTTTTATTGTTCACTTACAAGCGAATTCGGATTTGTAAATGATACCTGGCTTCCCACTTTTTTAAAATTTATATAACATACATTTCACAATATTACGTAAATCTGAAGGATTTACGTAATATTGTCTGACACAATATTACTGTCTGACACTGTAGCCAAAGAAAATAGTTGAATTAAAAAATAAAGAAAGTACGGGGTTCCCCAGGGCTCCATCTTGTGCCCGTTGAAGTTTTATTCTCCTTTAATAGATTAAATTTTCAGAAAGCCTAATATGACTTTTCGCTGTTTTGCAGATGATCTGCTCTGCTTGTATGAAAGTTTCATGACTGTTATGACATGATAATAATTCAGTATCCAGACAGCAGACTCTATTTTATGTTATGACATGATAATAATTCAGTATCCGGACAGCAGACTCTATTCCACAGTAGCATATCCTGGATGACATCATCAGTTGTTGGCAAGCGTAGCAAAAGCAAATACGCCGCATTTTGTTTTGTTCTTCTTTAAATCTGTTTGGCTGTACGGCTAGAAGGTCAGGCAGAGGAATGTTTGAGTACGGGATACAAAGAGTGGAAGAGAGGGTTTGAACTTCCTCCTCCTCTCTCTGCTCTTTGGACCTGCTCTGCATCCGTGAAGCTTCCAACCAGGTCATGAAATGCGACATTATCCACAAAGAAATCAATGGTCCAGACAAAGTCCAATTCAATACTGTTGCACAACATCAAAATAGATAAGCAAATGAAAGAACATGCCGATCTAGTTTTTCCTTGATCGACGTCCAGAGAGCCTCCCCAACATCTGCTCAGAGCCTCACCTACACCCCCCGTCAGAAACTGAGGTAGGAGGAAACACCTTGCTGCTCTCTCATCTTTGACCCAGTTTTTTGAGTCCAGTTTCCTTTTTTTGCAAGAACTGTTGCACAAAGTCCATGAAAAAGTATGATTTTTTTTCTCCCAACCTTGAAACATTTCTTTGTCTTAAACACAAACAGCTCATCTGCTTTCTGACTAACAGATGTTACCCATTTAAAGTAACTTTGTTTCAAATCTAATTTGTGTCGTCCCGTCGTTGCACAGATACTCATTTGATGGAGGCATCCTGACCCCGGAGCAGCGGCTCCTCTACGAGGAAAACGGCTTCCTTCTCATCAAGAACCTGGTGTCTGAGACGGACATCGACAGGTTCAGGTACAGTCGAGTTTCTAAGGTTCCAAACATAATCACACCCCATTCCCTTTTTTTTTTCTTGCATTTTCTTACATCAAACCCACACAGTTGAGTCTTTCATTTTTATGTGATGAATGAATTAAGAAAAACATTTATTGATATCGAGCCTCGCTGTCATTACCACTGTTGGTCTGTTGCCTCTTTAAAACCCGTTCTTCGTGGATGCGTCTTCATCCGGATCTTCCTCTGTCCATCTCGGTCAGTTTTGTCTGCTTTTGCAGATCCTGCGTCGTTCCTCAGTTTTCCGTAACCACTTTATGGATAGTCAAAGTCGGATATTGCGCCCAAACAATTTGATTGGCAGTAGACTGCATTTATTGATCGTCCGTCATTTCATCAGCGAAGTTCTTATAGACTCCTTGAACAGCCACCATTTCTGTTCTGCAATGATATCGTAGCAGTTGAAACAGCAAACTTCAAATCAATAGTTCCAGGGTCAAACCTTGGAAGCCTTTTTCATCAGTTGAAACACAACTGAAACACTTGAAAATGCTTTAATTTAGCCACACATCTGTATCTCTCACTGGACATTGGACTTTCATTATTTCCAATAAGATACATGGAAGTTTGTGGTTGTAAAACAAAAAGACTACATACTATTTATTCCTTTGAGGGTAATAAATGCATTGAGTTTATTCCAGGAATAATTCACAGTTTATATCCTCGTCACAATCAGACTTGCTTAGTGTGCATTTGAATCTTCTTCAGGAAGGCGTTTGAACGGATCTGTCGGCAGGAAGTCAAAGTTCCGGGCCTGCTGGTGATGAGGGACGTGGCGATCGCCAAGTCAGAGTTTGTTCCGGATCAGAGAGCCGTGTCCAAACTCCAGGACTTCCAGGAAGACCCCGAGCTGTTCCGTTACTGTGCCTTACCTCAGGTAGGGCAACGCAAACAGACTCAGATACGGCCCTGAAGTCTGCAGCGCTATACGTTCAGAAGACGGTTGTCCAGGTGACTTGTTAGTGATGTAACGACTGAATGGGCTTTGGAACCCGGCAGAGATATGACCCAGAACTTCTTACATAAGCAGCATGTGGTCACATTGAGATTATCTGTAAACAAGGCCAGTATGAACTCAGGAGTTACATTTGGTTTTCCCTAAAATGAACTAAGGGAAGTACAGGGCAGTGCAAAAATAAAGTTTTTCATGAATTTTTTTTGTAAAAGACCTGGATGCGCTTGTGCATAATTGTGAATCAGAAGGGAAAAAAACAGCTAAATATAAATAAACTACCAGTAATTAATGCTGCAAAGAATAGAATAGGATTTGTGTGGCACAAATCTAACACCAAACACCTTCTCTTTCAAATATGAAAGTGCCAGTGTCATGTCGAACAGAAAAAGTCATTTGGAGTTTGGAAATAAAAACTGTTGGATCCTAATGAATCTGAACAAGTTTTGAGAATGTTGGGCTTTGAAAAATAACGCTTAAAATGACTCAACACGTCACAGTTTTACCACGTAGAACCATTTCAAAAGTGTATTTTACATGATCAAAACGGAACCAAAGAGGAAGAGAAAAAGGGATTATGTTGACCTTTCAAAATAAAAGTCAGCTGGAGAAAGCGAAAAATGTTTTCGGTCCCGATTTTAAGGAACCATCGGTTTCTGAACCAATGGCTCAGGTTTTCAGGGAGTTTATTGCGGAACAGAGGAGCAGCAAACTAAACTCATTTTGTGAGTAAGTCTCACACAAGCTCCATTTACTGCTCTATAATCGACCGTTGTAATAAATGCGTTTTTCTATTTCCTGTTTAGACAGGAAACAATTTAAGTTGATTTAGTGACAAACTTTATGCAGTCGTTCAAGTTCACACGGGTCTGAGTCCAAAGCTCAAAGACACTCCTCAAAATCAATAACTCAGTGATGAGTAGAGTTTTCTCAGACGTACCACAGGACCCAAATAGGATAAACAGGGACGGTGTTGGCCTCTCAAAGCAAAGCTCCACAAAAATCATCCAAATAATTTGGGGTCTAGCTGTCTTTTCTTTGTTGCTCAGCTGCTATAAAGGTAAATTAGCATGGTCAGCGGTTCTGACCATGCTAATCAGAACCGCTGCAACGGTTCTGATCCAAAACAGACATTAAAAATGGAGCTGAACAATGTTACGCTCCGAGTGACAGACACCAAAGTTCTTAAGGGGTTTTCCTGCTCTAATGAGGGAAAGGGAACAGCCACAGTGAAAGAAATGGATTCTGATGTGGATGTTCGTTACACCCTGAAATTGTCAAAAAAAAAAACAATTAAAAACAGACAATCAAGATTGTCTGTGTTTTTTTTAAAACAAACCAAAACAACAACAAAAAAAACACCTGTAATACATTTTCTTACTTTCAAAAAGTAATATCTCAGGTTTGTGGGGGTTTTTTGCTGAACCCGTCTGGTGCCTCTGTGCGGCAGATCCTGAAGTATGTGGAGTGTTTCACTGGACCCAACATCATGGCCATGCACACCATGCTGATCAACAAACCTCCTGATGCAGGTGATGCAATCAACTACCGTGCTTTAGCGTTAGCATTATCCTCGCCTGGCTGTACACCTCATCCTGACAGCTGCTGCTGCTCCTGTTATTTCAGGTAAGAAGACGTCTCGCCACCCGATGCACCAGGATCTGCACTACTTCCCCTTCCGGCCGACGGACCGCATCGTCTGTGCCTGGACCGCCATGGAGCGAGTCACCAGGCAGAACGGCTGCCTGGTGGTCCTGCCCGGAACGCACAAAGGCACCCTGCAGGAGCACGACTACCCCGACTGG
Organism: Poeciliopsis prolifica; assembly: GCF_027474105.1. NCBI lineage: Eukaryota > Metazoa > Chordata > Actinopteri > Cyprinodontiformes > Poeciliidae > Poeciliopsis > Poeciliopsis prolifica. Next base: position 3,755,813 of record NW_026562417.1, on the reverse strand, counting down.
GAGGTAACGCCCCTGGAGGCGTCCTGGGAGCCCCGCTGGGAACTTCAGTGAACGCACTTCACCAGCGCTCTGTGTCCTCAGGGCGGGGTGAACAAAATGTACCACGGGGTGCGGGACTACGACCCCAACCACCCCAGGCTCTACGTGGAGATGGAAAAGGGCGACACGGTGTTCTTCCATCCCCTCCTCATCCACGGCTCCGGCATGAACCAGACACAGGGCTTCCGCAAGGTACTGAGGGTGTCGGCGAAAGTCGGTCCTGATCACAGAGATGCTCCCATGTTGGGGGGCTGATTTCCAGCCTCAAGAATGTTAGATACAGTGCATTCAAGGGTCAGGAAGAGATTGGACATGTGAGGCTCTTCAATCTGAAAACAGGTGACTTTGCAGTCCTCCTAAGTGTCCAGCAATAAACTTAATCTGTTAATCTTTTTTAGAGGCAAGTAAAAAATATTGAGATTGTACTGCACACAGATTTATTATTTTGACTCAGTTTGCGTCTTTTGAAGGCAGGTGGCAGCACTTTATTCTTCTTTCTCAGGATTCAAACACATGATGCATGTAGGGGCTCATTTTTCATTCAGAAAATTGTAAAACTAATTTAAATATCTGCTGCATCGTTCCTACATAACAGAGTACAAATAACCCCAGGGTGTAGAAAACTGTTATAAATTATTGTCATATAATAATGGCAAATGTTCTGAAGATGAGACATTTCTCTTTTAATTGCTGCACTTAAAGATTATTTTCACATTTATCTAGTGACCCAAATCTTTTCTTAATAAATTCATTATTTTTTCATTTATTGTTATTTTTTTCATTGTAGATAAATGTAAACATGACATTGCACTGGCAAAACAGTGAAGAAAAAGTAATGAAAAGTAGAGATTCAGGTGTGATGGCTGCAACCGGGTTATTGCACCTTTTTGAACTGTCAATTTTATTTTTATCTATTTCCGTATGTATTATAGATGAAGTGTGCAGGATATATATGCTAAAAATGTTGTACGTAGAAAAGCATAGAGATAATTCTTCACTGTCTAATATGTTTGATAGCTACTCTATCTCGTCCCATTTTGGTGTTGATGACCAGAACAGGTACAATCTAGAGCTGGAAAAATATTCATAGGTGAAGTTGGGATTTTTTCAAAATGCAGTAAGAAACATTAGAGCGGGTTTACAATACGAAAGATGACAGTTTCTGAAATGTGTGTGTGTGTGTGTGTTTCCCAGGCCATCTCCTGCCACTACGCCAGCAGTGATTGCTACTACATCGACGTGAGGGGAACTTCGCAGGAAAACATCGAGAACGAGGTGCAAGAGATCGCGCAGAAGAAATACGGAGTGAACGAAGTGGCCTTCAAGGTGAGCCATCCGAGCTCCACCTCTGTGTTGGTCTCATACTTTTTCATTACTGTTTACATGCTGTAAATAAAACCCACTGTGTTCCACTGATTCCAAAAATCATCCAATACATAACATTTTCCTCTCCATGGTGAAACATGGTGATGGCAGAATTATGATGTGGGGACACTTTCAAAAACGCCTGTATCCTTTTCATTGTGCCTCCCAACTTTGGTTTACTTTGTGTTTGGCTGCTTCACAGGAAAATATATTATTTCCAAGACTGGAAAGTTTTAACTACTTGTGTCCCATGTTCCCATGGAAACAGCGTTTTAGGGGGGTCTTAATTTTTTAGTAAAAGAATCGCACTCTTATATTCCACTCTTACTTTTTTTGTAAAAAAATAAAAATAAACAAAAAAAACTTACATATTAGCTCAACCTGTGACCTGACCTCTGACCTGAAACACATCATACTTAGCAACAAAAATGTCTCGTAGTTTATTAGTTTCATAGTAAAATGTGACGAAGAAGATCAAAATAGACCTCAACTCCCCACAAAATACTCCACTCATGATTGGCCATTGTTGTTTTCTTGCTGCATTTACAGCTAATGTTGTCTGGAAGCTTTACGCTTTACGCTCTCCATGTTTAGCGCCCCTTGCAGGCCTGGAGGATGTTCAGTTTGTATTGTTTCAGCCGTATAAACCAAATGTGACAGAGAAGAAGATCAAATTTAACATCACTCCACACAAAAGACTCCACTTTTGGCCATTCTTGTTTTCTTTCTTTGTTTATCTTTAATGCCGTCTGGAGACTGTGTGCTAGCGCCCATACTCACTGCTTAGTGACACCTACAGGCCTGGAGGATGTTTGACGTTTTTTTTTTGTTTGTTTGTTTGTTTTCCACTTGGAAAAGCCTCAAAATTGCAATAGGTGTCATTTTATCTCTGACTTTTTTCTTTTGAGGTGCTAACATCAGTCAGGTGGACAACATGGGATTGGAATATACCAGAAATAACAGTGAACTGGGTTTGTGTGCTTCCTTCATAGGACACGTGGGCCTTCAGGGGTCGCCTGGTGCAGGGAGAGAGGACTTCACTCTGAGGACTCATCGACTGCTGAAGGGCAAGAGAAAAAAAATGAAGAAAAACACTAATGTACTAAGCTCCTTTTCCAAAATTGACAAGAAAGGGATAATATTCAAACAACAGATTGTAAGTTAAGATAGATAATCATGAGTAAATGAGGAGAAATGCATGTATGAGAGGGAACAATGAAAAGAAGGTACAATGGAAACAACATTGAAATAACTGCAGCACTTTACGCCAGCAGAGGCCTTGGTCTTCCTTAGAGTATTATTACTAACATAATAACTGTGATTTTTAAGGTTTAATGCTCTTTTAAACGTGTGTGAGTATTTTTTTTACCCTCATAAACAATAAAATAATTTATGGTGACTAACAAATTGAGCAACGACTGGAATCAGTTTTGGTTTCTTTAGAATATGACTGCATCTACACAAAAGCAAACATTAAATTAGACATGCTAATTAGACTTATTGAACTAAATTCATCTCATAAAGTAAGAAAATGTGGGTTTGGTTGGATTATTTTGTAGTAAAAATGTTTCTGGCCAGTAAATCTGGAACAGACTTTCCACCGCTAGTCTTTTTTCTCCTCTTGTAAGGAGAATGCATTTGCGGGCTGAGCGGTAAAAGCGACGGTACGGAATCCCAGAAAGGCAAATAATTCATGTATTTGTTTTACCAAAGACCCATTTTCACTTAGCCTGACCAAATTTTTTTGTTCTCACAACTTTAAAGTTATCAGTAAGTAAAACAAAAGCTTTTGGTTCATTTTTGACAAAATTTAACTTTTTGTGTCCTGGAAGCAAAAATAGTTATTTACAAAATTTGACCGACTGTGCCGACTATAAATGAACTTTTTTTTCCCTTCTGCATTAAAAGCCAAGAGAAAAAAGATAGATTTTTTTTTTAAGTGTTCTTACACTAATTTTTTTCTGCCACTAGAAGAGCTGGAGTTGAAAGTCAAGAGTCTGGTTTCCAATAATTGCTGTCCCAAAATGTCCCATGAGGAAAAAGGAATTATAATCTAGATTTTTTTCTAAAAGTACAGATGACACTGAAACGGCGAGAAAGAAAAAAATTGCCAGACTTAAAAAGTATAAAAAGGAGATCTTGGCGGGCTTCCATACAAAACAATCTTAACTCAAGTTTTTGCATTCAGAAAAAAAAAAACATCCACACAATGCCCCACTCACTGTTTTCTTACATAAGGATTTGAATCCAGCTTCATTCACAGCTTTAATCACTACCAGACTTTACAGTCTGCTGCAGCTTTTCTCCAGGCAGAGCGACGAGTCGTCTTTGCCCAGTTTCCTTCACCGGAGACACATTTCAGATCCAATCAGATCTGAGGCGGAAAACTACAAGACACCAATTTACTTTGCACCTCCAGTTCAGCAGTTTCCAATCGGCTGGAGGCTTAAACAAAGGCGGGAGGCATGTGTGGGTAAAAGTGTGATCGCTTATATCTGGAACAATAATGAAGGCTTTCAGTGCTGCAAAAAGATATTGCCACATGCAGCTACTCTGCCTGGAAGGAAAACATACATAAAGCCTGACACTGTGTGTGGGTGAGGTACACTTCCACTCAGGTTCTCTACAAGATCATGAATTCATCTCTACAATCTGGCCTCTTACTTCCTGGAGGAGCCTCGTCTCTGATTGGCTGATGAAAGAAAGGTCCTCAGATCTATTTGACCAATAATATAAAAAGACATTCATCTGGCCTGAGTGAAATTCCAACGACAGAGATGAGGATAGGGCTGAGGTCTCTGCTGAAAGTAATTCCCGTCCTGCGGCGCAGCAGACAGCTTCTCCCTCGGATTAGATTCCATCCTATCTCCATTCTGGAATTAAAAACAGAAGCAGAGCATATAGGTTTCTCAACACGCCCTTCCTCAAGTACTTTTTAAATTGTTGCTTAAAACACAGTGAATGGGTTCTAAAAAGGACTCCAGCTATCTCTTTAAGAAGTTATCAAAAGATTTGAAAATCATACAAATCCACTGCCGGCTTAGAAAAGACACAAAGTGATATTTGCAGGGATTTGTGGCCTCAGCAGTTTGATGAGCCCTGGTTGAAAAAAAAATCCTTATGGTTTGTGGCTCTAATTGGGCCTCTGTCTCTTTAAAAACTCCTGCTATTTCTTTTTGAAACTCCCCCTTCAGAAAGTCATCACAGCATGGCTTCTCTATTATCCCATTAGCAACGTTTTTACCAGCTCTGCTCTGCAAAGTGGCTCCTATGATGAGTTCAGTTGATGTGCGGTTCCACCAGGTGTTTGCTAATTGTTGCTGGCTAGTCTGAAGGAGAGGAGTAGGGGAGTTGCGGGCAGGGAAGCTTGGAGACTGCAGTTCTGAGGAGGAGCTGCGTCTTGTAGGCGGAGCTTGGTCCACCCGGGTCTTTCGCGTGGCTGAATGGTTGCCATGGAGATGAAAGGATTTCTCAAACACGCACGAAAGAGTCGAAGCAACACTCCATGTATTTTCAGTGACGAGGGAATAACTTTGCAATATGGCGTATAGCTCAAAAACAATGGATTTTGCAGAAAAACTGCTCCTTTAAGGAACTGCCGCTGTGGTCAAATCAGTTATAGATTTGACTCATTTTCATTTTAAACGCGTGCTCCCCGGTCCTCTTCATGCTTTGGTTTCCCCCAATAGTTTAGTGGCAGCGTGAAGCAAAAAAAAAAAAAAAAAGAAAAATCAGGTGCTCAAAGTGGTGCAGCCTCTTCTCTTTCTCCCTCCCAGTAGCAATGGAAAAACCATCAGCTTTCCTCCACTGGATGAACCTTTCACTCCCTTCCCTCCGTCTCCTCCCACTCTTCTCCTCCCTTCCTGGCTCGGCCACCTTCCTCCCGTCCATCCTTCCATCCAGCCTCAGTCCTACTCTGATAGGTGTGCCGTTCAGTCCCACACGGATCTGGCTCTTGTCCCTCAGAATGTCCTGGACTCGCGCATTCCTCTTGTCTTCGCTCTCCATCCTCCTCATCATCACTTGTAAGTACCTTGGCACCACAAAAGGGATCAGCAACCGTCCCGCCTTCACGGTCGGAGAAAGAAAAAAAAAAGAATTCAGAACTAGTTTTTATTTTGGTTTCAAATCTATGGTTGTATTTTCTTATCTTGTTTTTTAAGAAACATTTTGTGTCAGACATCCATATAATATAACTATAACCAGCTTGTTACCCTTTTGTTACTGTGTAAGGATCAAAAAGGCAATAATTATTATATTCTGGACATAAGTTGTTAAAAAAATATTAAATTTAGTTTTTTTTGTTTTTGTTTTTACATTTCTGCTTAAAAACAAATAATTTACATTAGATAATATTCTTCCTCTAATATTTATTTTAGGCATAGAATGAATGAATTTCAAATCAAGCGGCTAAATCATGTCATGAATTGTCATCTGCAGTATGACACAAATAATTAGTTCATCTCTTCCTGCTGTTAACTGCTGCCAGTCTCGGGCAAATTTCAAATATCAAATTTATTGTTCACTGTAAATTTAGTGTTTATCAGCTGATGTTACATTCAAATAGTTTAAATAATATGGCACACTCAAATGCCACTGAAATATTTAATGATAATGGCAACAATAGGAAGGAATGCTATAGAGTATCTGAGGAATGATCAAGCATCTGGTGTTGACATGTTGGCATAGTGGACCCCAAATGAAAATCAGCCTAAAAAGGCTCTGATTGGCCCTGGAGACAGGAGCAAAAACTGTTCAAACTTGACCTGATTATACTACCCTGAACATCATTCAAATACGATCCAAAGAGTCGACACCGGGTCTGTTTCCAGTTTCCAGTGTGGTGAAAAGCGCCGCGGTTCGGGATGACCCCAAACCTGCAGATGCTCAAGGTGATGTCTGCTCAACCTTTGCCGTCTGCAGCTCCTGCTTTTTCAGTGTGATTTTAAACCCCCGTCTTGTCATCAGGAGCTGCGCGCCAGGTGTTCATGGCCGAGTCGGACGCCTCAAACTTCTTCAGTCAGAAACGCCGCAGTCGCCGTTCACCCAAGTACTATGCCGAGGCCCAAGGTAGGTGTAGTGAAAATCTGGCCTAACCATGTCTACCACCACAGGGGAATAACAGGTTTGTTTGGGTCATTTGATTTATTTTTGGTTAATATTACTGTGCCATGCCCCTTTGTAGTTATGGCCGATATCAGACACATCTGGCCTGTCGTTAAGGAGCTGACATAGAGAGTGGCGGATTTATTGGTCTGTGGTGGGACTGGGTCGGCGATGGGGTTTGTTTGGACTGTCAGAGTTCAGGAGAATAACAGACGCTCCACTACTTGTGTGGTTCAACACCAAGACAAGAGACTCACACGCGCTGGAAACGACACCAGGAGCCACAGGACACCGTGGAGCCACTGCTGGCTCATCGGGTTTCTCAGAACCAAACGTTCCCTCTTCAGTCACCAGCCATATAGAAAAGCAGCCTCGAAGCACTAAAACCCAGAGACGCTGCAGTCGGAATCATTTACAGACTTTATGATATTGCATAAGTGAGTAATTCAGGAATAAATCGGCTCCTGATTGTAAGAAATGAACCAGCACTGTGACCAAAAATCACATTAGAGGTTTTCTAATGTGACACTCTGACAGGATGCCTACTTTAATTAGTCTATGAAAATCCAGTCAATAGGGAGTTGGGAACCCAAAGCACTTTGAGAAAACACAGGGTAGGATTAAGGGTTAGGGTTAGGGTTAGGGTTCACTGGACAAGAGTTCAATACGACTGATTGCTTAAAACACGCTTTGCATCTGCAAATCTTTTTCTCTAATACGGTCAAAACCTTTTGCCACAAGCCAAAATTGCCAAGTTGAACGTTCAACTTGGGCCATGAAACTTAGAATTATTAATATTTTTATGTTTACCAGACGTTTGTAGACAAGGGATTTGTAAATCATTGCAGACTCAATACAGAAAAAAGTGTCTTGTATGTTTGGCTTGTTAACAGAAAAGCATGACTTTCTAACTTTTAGGGATTAATTGTTTGTTTATTATTATTTATGTATTTTATTTAGACTTGGGGGAGGAAAAAAACTTCAGGGTGCAGCAGATGAGTCACTTTTTCTTCAAAAAGACTATTTTTAGTCAACTTTAAAGAATGGCTGTGGCCATCTCTGAATTTGAGTAAAATCTCCAGACTTTTGCCATCCGACTTTCTGCGGAATTAAAATGAAAGCAATGGCCGTTAAAGCCCCAACACTTTGCGTGAGTAGTTTCCATCTGAAGAAGATTTTAATTGGTGTGTGAAAATCATAGCAATAAGAATTATTAAGAGTCTATCTGCGCATGTGCGGGCAGGCCATCTGTACCATTCTGAAATTGGGCCTCAGATATCTCTTGCCCTCCTGACCAGCTGCGCTTTAATCTGTTTGTGAAAAGACAAACTACTGGGTTTGGACTGGAAGTTGTCAGGAACACTTTGTGGGTGTTGGCAGCTTAGGAGGAGGGGGGAGAAAAATATATAGAGCTGCAATAATGGCCTGCTTATTTGAAGCTCTGACAATTTATAATTAATTAAATCAGTTACACACATAGCTCTGTACAAAGTGTTAATGTGTTCCTTTAGCATTTATTAACATAAAATACCAACTACAAACATCCTTACTGTTTTGTAACAGCAGTTAGCCAGCTCACTGAGCTGGAAAATCCCATTTGTTTTCAGACGTAAAATCACAATTTGGTGTGATGTCATCCACAGCAAATGCAGCACAGGATATCGACACAATGTTTAAAACCGTAAAATAGATCATTAGCCTTCCCCGGAGCTGATAGCATGGCTGTAAAAACACCATCAGGCTATAACTTGATGTCACAGCACTAACATCCAACACTGCTAATCAAACGTCTTCAATTAAAATTTCATTTTTTATTTATTTATTTGAAAGACAAATGGCAATAATGTAACAGTCGTAGTCATTGTGGAAAATACAATAAACACCAAGCTACATTTGGTAAAACACACCTGGGGAGCAGTTTATAGTGCTAGCTTAGCTCGAGGCTAATTGTGACATTTTCCAGCAGCCAGGCTAAATGATCATTGGCTGCTTTGGAGAGACAGACTCCAGTTTGCCTCGGCAGACTGAAAGCACACCTGTGTGTTTGCTATGATGTCATCCATATCTTGTTGCCACTTTTGTTAAATTAGGGGTACACATAAAAGTTGAATAAAGTTTAATGTGTGTGTCAGCCATGCTCTGCCTGCATGGAAAAGGACTGTTGATTTGGTACAAGGAGAAACAGAGATTACATAAAGCCAAACCCAGTTAATTATTTAGGTGTTTATACTAATTTGAGTATATTTGGTTTCCTCCATTAACTGGGTAAATAACCATGTAAATCTGACAAGACTCCTGTACTATTTACCTTTGGTTAAAACTATCTAAGTTGGTTCAGATACTTTCTTGTTCTCCTGATTTTTGCTTCAGGTTAGATGTTTTTTAGGTGGAAAGTCCTCCCTACCCTGCGACAAATGAAGCGAGACTTTTTACTGCTGATCTGTCAAAGGTTTAATCCACTTTTCAGCTGTTATTGGATCAGCCTAAAGCCACATTCAGTATTCATAGATGACAATAAATTTTGAAAGCTGAGATGATAAATTACAGGTATAAGAATACCCTTATTTAAAAAAAACATGTCTCTTTCTTCTATGTTTTAGTTTGGGCTCTGGGTTTTTGAGAAAGGATTGCTGTTAGAGTTTTAAATGTTCTAAGCTATGAAGCTTACCGGGGAAAAAATAAGCTTGCTGGAAATTGCCTGTGCTGTAAACAACCATCCTCCAATGCAAAGTGAGGAGTGCCAACCCGAACGAGGCAGCTGTTAATGTTAACTCAATATTTGGAAGTGTGGCCAACTCTGGCTGAACTGAATCGTTCACTTCCTCCCACGCCATTGATAAAAATACAAGTTTCCCATTTTGACAGGAAAACCTACGCATATTACCCTTCCTTCCCGCCGACCTCCCGTATTAGTATTTTTTCCTATTATATAGCAACAATAGGAAATGCAAGTGACTTGGTGTCAACAGTGACCAAACCAGGTGTTAAGGTAAAAAGTGATAGTCTTCCAAATACTGATTGGATATCATCGGGTGCAGGCCGGCAAAAAAGTGTGTCACGGGATTGAAATTAGCATGTCACGTCGAGTTGTTTCGGATGTCTGTTTCGGTCATGTAGTTCTGTTAGACGAGTTATGTTAACATCAGCAAAACTCATTTTTGTATGGCCAGGGTTAGAGAAAAAGATTCTCTCACTTATGCTTCTTTTTCCTTAAAACTTGGAATGTTCTCCCCGTGAGAGCGTCATTCACGTGTATGTTGACTCTTTTGTCACGAATATCTGCCCATTTAAATTCAGTGAAAGTGTCCTTTTCATGTGTCATGATCTATTTTATAAAATTCAGAAAATTTAAAAAAGTGCAATTTCTGTCTTAAACGTCTGTTTAATTCAAATGGATTGTATAGATATGGCTGATAAATACATATAACGAATAAATAAATGTGCTTCAATTCCCAATGGCCAGGCTAGGTAAGAAAACTTTGCAATGTAGAAAAAAGGCAAATACAAAGTGGGTCAGTCATAAGCTTTATGTATCCATGTGCTTTGTTTTGGTGAAAGTCTAAAATGTGTTGGTTTTTTTTGTCTGTCACAGCTGAGCAGAGAATGAAGCGAGCTGCTAGCGAGAGAAGGAGGGAGTACAACGAGGAACAGAGAGACGAATACGAGAACTACCTTGAGGAAGACCGTGATGGTAAGACAACAAGTGAGACCCCGGCACATGCTTTCAGAAAACCAAACACTTTAACGACATGGCTGAACAAACAACGCATTAAGGAGCAGATAAACAGCTTCAGTTCAGACTTGGAGAGGACGATTCCTCCGGACCGCAGGATGACGCCTGGGAGGCCGCACGCAGTCAAGGCGTCTATTTGCGGTCCACCGAAAGCTGACAATCATCCCCAGAGTGGTCAGAAAGCTGATATGGTTGCAGTCACAGTTTCTAAACTGAGACCTATTTACCATAAAAATGTGATTTGGCTTCACATGAAGGATGTTCAGGGAGGCTCGTGAAGAAAACAAAAAGATAGCTGCCAGTTTCCTTTATGTGTAACCATTGGGGATTATCTTTAGTCGTCTTCTGACGGGAAATGCTGTAAAAAAAAAGAATGAATGAATGAAAAGATCCCTGCATCTTTAGACTTTAGTGGAGACTTTAGTGAAGTCTCCACAGAAAATTGCTTCACACCCTTCGTGGTGCTTCTGGTGTAAAACAGAACTGTACTTTAAATTGATTTGAAATTAGACTGAAAAAACTGCAGACAAGAAAGCAATACCCGAGATCTTCCTGCATCCCTGATTACAGTACCAACATATGATTAAAAATGCAAGAACTTTAAAAGAAGGTTGTGGTAGAAAACCAAAATTGCCCCCTATACATGCAAGAATAGTAGTGTGAGAGGCAAAGTGGAAGCCAACAATCACTACCAAGGCTGGTACTTTTGGCATACCAGCATCTTAAAGAAGACATCTGAACAGAGCACAATGATGGTCTCTGGATACCAAGCAAGACAAAATTGAACAAGGAAGCATTTTGATTATGTTTGGCAAAGTGACTAACATGACATTATGTGTGACAACTAACTTTGTATTCATGAGTGGCCATGGAACTGTAATTCTTTAAGGCTCTTAGTCAAAGAATTATTCAAGCTGTGTTAGCGTAGCTTTGCTTCTGCAAGTAACGGTTCTACGTTTCTACTTTGGTTCTACTTTGAGATCGAGTCTCTAAGGAGATCCAATGTTTCAGAGAACGGGTTTAGCAGTTAGCATAAACCGGCAAAGACTAAGATTTCAAAGAAGATGTAACCCAATGTTTTTCAAAAAATTGATTTTATAAAAAGTTTAATATACTACATCTAATTTATAGCTGGTAAATCAAACTAAATAAGGACCCAATTGGAGTTGCTTACACTGAGTTGGCAGCTTTACCGCCATTTTGGTATCAAAAACGTTCAGGAATCCAGCAACTGGAAAAATATTAGCGATGATTAAATATGTGTGAATCATAACTTTGGTAGAACTAAGTTCATAGTTTATGTTTTTCATAGATATTTTTTCCCCCTTAGAGTCAGGAAATGTGCTAGCTTAGAAAAGTAGCATTAACTAAAACGCTACAAGCTGCAGTAACATAAATGTCTTTTGTTTTTTAACAGAAGTAAGTGAGAGGTCAAGAGAGACGAATGAGCAGCTGCGAGAGTATCACTACGACGGCCTCTACCCTCGATTTTACTGGTTTCACTGAACATGTGACGTGTAAAGATTTCCACCTCTTCTTTATAGCAACTAGGTGCCTGTAACGACGGCAAATGGCTGACATATGAGAGCAAGCGCTAAAGTTATTCATGTATGTGTAAGACATTAAGCTACGTTAAGTTTTCCACAAACCTTATACTATTTTCATAATTTAGAAATTGTGCAATATGTGTAAAGTGTTTTAATTGCAGTTTTTCTATAGGAAGCTACAAGTTTAGCATGCTTTTTAAAATGGTTTTTACATGTGCATACTGTAGGAACTGCACAGTGCAGCTGATAGCACTGTGTGGTTTGCGCTGACTTTCATGTATTTAAGTTGCAAAGGAATAAAGACCAGCTTCCATAAGGCTACCTTGCCTCCACAATGTCTGGTATTTGGAGTATTCAAAAGGAGGGAAGTGGGGTGGAAAAATAAAAATGAAGCAAGCTGCTGAAGACATCAGGCTGCAACGAATCCCACATTCCAGATGGGAAATATCTGACACACACTGGTAGAAAGAGACCAACAGAGGAATGAGAAAATCATCGAAAGAAGACAAAGTATTAGTGCTGAGAAATGATAATCCCAGAAAAACACAGAGCAACAGCTGTTTTATATCTGCACTGGGTTCTGTGCGTCTTAAAGTGCAGAGTTGCAGGAGAGCCAAACGCAGTAGAGCTGGTGCCAATACACACACACACACACACACACACACACCCCACACACACACGTGTTTTTGTGACTTGTGGGAACATTACATTGATTTCCAATCATTTTCTACAACCTAACCATCACAAACCTAACCCCTAACCCAAAAACAGCATTTCCCCTCCTGGGGCCCAAAAACATGTCCCCAGAAGGAGCACTGGTCCCCACAAACCCACATTGTAGACAGAAATAGGTTCCCACAAGGACACAAAAACCTGATTCTGAAAATACTAAACACACTGTGAGCTGTTCCACAGTATTAAAACTGCACTAGGTAACTTATAAGAAATGTTCTTACATATTTGTTGAAACTGTATCTGTCGTGGCATTGTGGTATGAGATATAATGTTTAAAAAGTAAAAATCCCCCACCTTGTCCCAGTGCCACTTAATCACAACCAATCAAAGCCCCGAGGCGGGTCTTAGCGCTGTCAATCATGTTTGTGCTGACATAAGTTATACTTCTGTGTTTTTTCTAAATCAGAAATTATTTTTGAGTAGGGTTATACTTAGTTGACATCTTTTTTAAAAAGGGGCATTAATTATTTTTTGAGTCCGTCAGCTTTTGAGTAGTGACATGAAATCCCACTTTGAAGACATTTTTCCAGTGATCTTTAAGGCTTCGTCCACATTTCTGCAAATTTGCATCACTGCAACTTCAGAATTCATATTCATATATTAATAACTATGATCCATGTTTAAGCCAATTCATAAAATGTGTGGTCATGTTTGAAGTAGTAAAGCATGTCTCTATGTTCTCTGTTAAATGATCTTGGAGCTGATTTATCCCTTCAAAAACAACTTATGGCTTTAAAAAGATTTACAAAGACTGATTTTTTTTTTTAAATTGCAAGTCTTTTTAGTTGAAATATTACACATAAATCTGTAAAATATATAAAATTAGTATAGGGTAATTTTTTTAAAATTAGAAAACAACATTGAATTTGGAAAAATAACTTATTAAATGTTAATTTAATAACTGTGGAGAAATTGAAAAAGTGGATGAAAACATCCTATTTGTTTTTTTCTTACAATGTAGAGGAAAATTAAAAACAAACATAAATAATTTTTTCTCATTTTTCAGGTTAACATTTCTGTTAAAAAGGATAAAAACAAACCTTTACATGACACTTTGTAAAGTCTTGCTTTATTCAGTCTGTTTACAAATTCATTACCTTAAACATCTGAATATTATTTAACAAAAACATTTAAATTTAAAACCTGATCAAAAAATGTTGCAACATAATTATAAAAAACGTAACGCTCATTCCTCTCTGTGGTGAGAGTTCATTTCAAGCCGTTGAGGAACTTGGCATGCTCCTCTCCTCGAGGCTGGAGAAGCTCTCCTCCGATCTTGGGTCCAGTTTTCTCCTGAAAGAGAAGATCCAGAACCTCAGCTCAGATCTCCCAGCATGCATTGCGCTTCTCCTCTCCTGTGGTTCTGTCTTACCTTCAGCATCCCATCTCGCTCCCATTTAAACAGCCCACAGTTGCTGGAAATGACATTAGCGCAGTTTAGTCTGCAGCGGCGGTTCTGGGTGAGCGTGAAGAGGAGGAAGAGGAGAAAGAGGAGGAAGAGGAGGGTCTCCGGGGTTACCTGCAGTGTTTGTGTGGCAGTCTGTCCAGAGCGATGGCCCTCTGGCCACAGGGACATCTGAAGAAGCGCTTGACGGCGTCGTGCCACCGCAGCTCGTGGTTCTCAGTCACACAGCGATCTGCCGGCTTGAAGTATGTGTAGCTGCACTGGAGATGTAGGAGCGGGAAGGTGGGGAAAGAATCAGACTCTGGAACGACAGTCGGAGGCGTTCCTAACAGCAACGCCACGGCGTACCTTTCTGCAGGTGGCAGCCCGACACTTCATCTCTCTGACTGCCTTCATCTTCTCCTCCATCTGCTCCTTCTTCACCAGAATGTTGAAGTAGCGCTCCTGCAGCTGGTACTCTGACTGCAGGAAGCAGGAAGCAGGAAGCAGCCTCGGTTATCTGGATCTGTCTTGAAAGCTAAACATTAAAAGAATCAAATAAAATGACTGGTCGTACCGCTTGGAGCGCGACGCTGTGACGAGATTTGGCGTTGAGGATCTTCTGGAACTCCTCGGACTCCACGTAGCGCTGCTGCTCGCGTTTCTTCTTCAGGGCGGGCTCCTCCTCCTCATTACCGGACGGCCCGCCTGAGCAGGCGAGACGAGGGACTTCTTTATGTACTCAGAAATGATTTTAACCAAGGACGCAAAATATTAATCGACCTACAATTAACGGTTTATTGGATTAAATCTATCTCAAATTGATTAAAAATATCTGCTAATTTCAGTGTTGTAGTTTGGCCACCATCCAGCAGAGGGCGTATGCACTGGTCATGGATAAGCAGAAGGTGACAACATATAGTCACCATCCTCAAATAATGACCAATGTCATTGTCATTTGCAAATGAAAATAAATAAATTACCGCCTCGTTTTTTGCCAAAAAATTACAAAGTAAATGCAAGGCTTGTGTCACTGATATTGTTACCTTTTATTTAAGTTTGATATATAATCAAATTATGACATTCAGGTGTTTTTTTCCTCAGCTAATTAGTTTATTTAAAACAAGGACAATGTGCAAAAAATATTAATAAAAGATTGCGAGCACCAGATTTAGCTCAAGCTGGTTTCCATCTGTAGTCCAGGAGCAGGTGAGATAATAAAATGGTTTATGTCATAAAACAGATATTGAAAGTCTGCAGCAGGTTCATGTTTTACGTATATTATTGTGAGAAATCATGATTTTGTGTTTATTCGGTCAGTATTTGATAAAGCTAGCACATTTTAAATTGTAACAATTTTAAAAAAATTCAATATATCATGAAAAATTTGCCCTTTATGTTTTAGAAATACTTCAAGCCATCTTGATACAAGGGAAAATGCAGGTTTTAATAAAATTGCTGCTTATCAATTAATCCTTAGCCGGTCGATAAGATCAGTTGACTTCAGATTCACTCAATTTATAACAACATGAAGAGTGAACATTTCTGTACGCACCATCAGGGGACGTCCGATTCTTCTCTACTCGGGCGTTGATGTGGCTGCTGTCGCTCCTCTTCCTCTTCACGGCGTTGGGGTCTTCCCTCTCCAGCGCCGCTCCTTTCCCCCTCAGCTTCTTCAGAGCGGCCAGCTTGGCGGCTGATAGGCTGACGCCGCAAGGGGGCGGAGCCTGAGGCGGGTTGCTGTCGAAAAAGAGAATGTCGTCGTCTTTGGAGAAGCCGCGGCCCAGCGTGGGGGAGTCCGACGTCGCCATGGGAACCTCCGAGGCAGCCTTTGGGGACGTGAGACCGGCTCTGCCTGTTGTAGCGGCGCTGCCCGGGTTCTGCGGCGCCCTCTGCTGGACTCTGTGCCGACGGCTCTCCAGGAGCTCGCGCTGCTTCTGTTTCTGCTGCTTTAAGAGGTCGGACGCAGAGATGGACTGAAGTGGACCTCTGGATGTCTCTCTGGAGGCTGAGGACAAACGTCAAATTCAGGAGGAGTATTATTATTTTTGTTCTAGTTCTTCTTATTATTATTATTATTAGTCCTCCTCCTACATACCCAGCTGGCCGTCGTGCTCCAGGTGTTTCTTCAGCTGCAGAGCTCCTGGGGTTGGCATCGTCATCAGGCTCTTAAACTCGTTGGAGCATCCGGAAACTTCCCCGGACTTCATGCCTGATAATCACCAGAAAACTGAGGTCTCACATCAGATTTTCACTGTTTTTCTTATAAAACAGCTCAACTGCAGTTCTCTGAATTTATTAAAGACATAAAGTGAAAACACTGAGTGCTGAGGTAAACCATACAGGCAGCGTACCGATCGTCTTGGCCTGGCTGATGAGCTGAGCTGATCCTCTCACAAACAGCTTGTCCAGGGTTTTCTGGACCGGTTTGGTCGGTTTAGATGCAGACCTGCGAAACACTTCCCTTGTTACTGAAGATGCAGATGTGTTTTCATATTTTAACAAAATATGAAAACCATGCAGAACTTTCTTACTACTTCACAATTATGCTCTATTTCACGTTGATCTATCATATAAAATACATATGCAATATTCATTGTTAATCCATTTTTCACTAACACAAATTGAAAAGCTTTTTAAGACCATTAAGAATAGAATTTAAGACCTGCATCTTCACAGAAATGTACGAACTTTGTCCAGCTAACTAATGATGAATTTTCACTTACCAATGATAGATATGAAAGCAGCTAGCTAGGTAGCAAGGGTATATCAGCAGCTAGCTAGTGGTATTCTCAACTCACTCTTGCCTGACACAGTTTGACAGTCCCATGAGAAAAAGAATAAATATATTAAATAGTAATGCCACAACCAAATTTAAGACCCAGGATCAATGCATTTAAGGTCAACTAACTCTTATTTAATAAATTTAAGACATTTTAAGGTCTTAAAATGTCATTTTAGTTACATGGATTCCAGACATTTTTGTGGACACTCTGAAACTAAGCCTGAGCTGAACAGAACCTTTACAATAAAGAATATTAACTTAGATTGTAGTTTGAGCAGGACTCACAGGGAGGCGGCGCAGGCAGCAGAGGAGAGCCCCCCGTAGTAAAAGCCGTCTTGACACAGACGCTCTCTCAGGCTGCCCCCTTTCCCGCTCCCCTTCACCCGGTTGGGGGCTTTCCCGGAGAACGACGACTGCAACTCGGCCCTCTTGGAGCTCATCTTCTGGTACTGGGCCTTGACATGGTACTGGCAATACTGGCACTCGTACTGTAGAGAGGGTCAGGTGGTTAGCATCCGACGAGACAGCCGGATAGAAACGACAAAGCTGCGGCAAACAGAGGGCTACCATGTTAACGATCTGAGAGCACGGCTCCCCGCTCTTCTTCACTGCCTTGCAGGTCCCAAAGTCCAGAGCTTCTCCCATCACCAGAACCTTCTGAGGATGATCTACCGTCAGACTGACCTGCAGGGCAACAAGGGTGTTAGCAGCGAGGGACGACTGGGAATGAAGCTCAGTTTCAGAGTCTCGAGGGATGCGTTCACACCCGCCCTGTTTAATCCACTTTAATTGAACTCTAGTTGGTTTGCCCAGAAGGTCCTGGTTCGATTGAAATGAAGTCTGGCTCAGTTTGAAAGCATATGTGAATGTCAAGCAGACCAGAAAAGGCTCCAAAAGCAGGAAGCAGATTCTAACAAAGAATTCTAGGAAAATACAGCCATAACAGACATGTAAACATAGCACTCGCAGGAGAAATAGCTTGTGGTCTTTTACCAAAGACAAAAGACAAATCCTGCAACCTCTAACATGAAACACCACTACATTTTTGTTTACATTTTGGGAAGTAGAAAATTGTGTTCAGTGTCTTGCTGTGAGATTATCCTGTCGTTTCCTTCAGTGGTTGTTGGTGCAACCCCACCACAGGTGAGGAGGGGAACAGGGAGGGAAAAATGAGTTTGGTTGGTTTGACTGTGAAAGTGAACAACACCAGCTGCAAATGGAACAAATCTTGTAATTTTGGTCCCCAACCAACTGAGTCTACTGGACCATCAGGTGTGAAAACACCCTGAGAGTGTGTACCTCACCCCGTCGTAGCCGTCTCTTGGCTTCATGGGGTTGGGGTTCAGGATTCCGACGACCGTGCCAGGTTCCATCTTCCAGTGCTCCTTGTGGACGTCACCGAAAAGCAGCAGGGACACAAATACGTCCAGGTTGTGGAGGTCACTCAGCTTCCAGACGCTGAAGGTTTTGCCCTGCAGAGAGAAAGTTAAGTCATGAAACCAATGGGAGGTCAAGGGTCGGGGGTCACGGTAATAACATAAAGCATCACAACATACGCTGCTGCTGCTTTGGGGGGTAGCTTTGCTGACCAGCACGGCGAACGTCACCCAGTCGCTGTCCTCCAGCTTCTCCCGCTTCAGCCGCTCCGGCACCTGGGACAGCCGGATCAGCCGCCGGTCGGCCATCTTTCGCTCCATCTCGCTTGAAGAAACCCGCGGCTTCCTGGTGAAGCATCGACCGAAAGCATCGGTTCAGACCTCAGTCCTCCACAGCTCAATGAACCAATGACTGCCTCAACCAGAGGCGAGTGGCTCTGACCTGAGTCGCAGTCCTGAGTACTTCTCCACCCCTACGTCTTTAGGAACAGGAGGCGGAGCCACTGGTTTAGACGGTTTAGGTTCTCCAGCCGAGGAGGTTCGAACGTGGGAGGAATGGAGCGAGAGCGGGCGACCGTAGGATTCGCTGGTGCTCTCCAGTGGTTGGAAGGAGCTGCCAATCTTCACCTCCACCAGTGGTTTCCTATCCTCTGAAAACATCACATACAACAGCATGAAATGCAAGGACAGCTTTGATTCACAGAGCTGAATAGAAATAGTCAAAGAGTGAAGGTGTGACCTGGAGGTGTAGCTCTGGCTTGGTGAGCCACTCTTGGTTTACGTCTGAATGAGTCTGCATTGCTGAGCTGAGAGAGGAAGTCTGAGGATTCCTGCAGCTTGGAGCTCCCCCCTGTGGCCGGAGAGGATAAAGACGCTGAAACTGGAAGAAAAGTCACAAAGTCACAAGAACATCCAGTAGAAATACAGAACTGTGGAAGAGTTTATGGCACAGATGGTATTTACAATTTAGTTTATTGTTGCACTTTTATATACATAAATATATATATAAAAAAAAACATAATAACTAAATGAAAAAAAATGTTTATTGTTGCTTAATTGTAAAACAATGTAGTAAAACAAAAATATTTTTAAGTTTATTATTGCCAAATTATAAATGTAATGGGGCTAAGCAAGTAACAATAAAAAAACTAAGTAAAAGTTTGTTGCTTAAGTGTAATATTTTTTTTTCTAATATAAAAATTAAAATGATAATAAATTAAAACAGGTAACTGGGGTTTAATAAATAAAAAATAATTATTTAAAAGTGTATTAATCATAAAATAGTTTAAAAAGGAATAATGTTTCTTTAAGTTAATTATAAAAACACAAAAAAGAAACCAAAATAATAAAAAATTGTTGATTAATTTCAAAAATAATACACATAAATGATTTTAAATCTGATATTTATTGTTGCTTCTTTATAAAACAAATAAAATAAAGAAATAATAAAAAAATAATGCCAAATAAGTTTGCCTAATTATAAAAACAAAAATTAAAAACAGTAAAAAAATAAATAAATGAAAAAAATAAGTTTATTGTTGCATAATTATGAATGTAATACAAAGAAAACAGAAATAATAGAAACAAACTTTGCTGTTTAATTATATAACATAATGACAAAAAGAAATAAATTAGAAGTTTTTTGTTGCTTAATTATTCCATATCACAACCAACAAGGTTTGAATTCATCCCTAAAAGCCAATCAATGAGTTTTGTCAGTGGAGTTGCTAAGCAACATATTTACCTGCTTGGAGCTCAGCTTTGGCCCGGCTCGGTTTGGACTCTGGGTTCTGGCTCGGTGTCGGCTTTGACCGCCCAGCTTTGGGAGAAGCTGAACTCTTCTGGGTTGCCTGCAGCTGCTGCTGCAGCTTCTGCATCTGCTCCTGCATCCGCCTCAGTTCCTCTGCAGAAAATACAAGGACACATTTAAAAAAGCAAAATAATAATAATAATTAAAAAATGCTCAATGGAACAGAAACCAAATCTGGAGCAAAGTGATGCGAGACAAACCTTGCAAATCCTCTTTGGACCTGTCCAAGTTGGGGCGGGAGTCTCCCTCACTTGCTTCTCCTTTCACGTCCTTCTCCTCGTTTTCAATGTCCTCAACGTCCCCAAAGAGCTCCGACACGGCGTCCGTCCCCTCACCGTCCTCTTTGTACTCTTCCTCGTCTCCTTTGTCCTCATCGAACAGCCCGTCCAAATCGTCCGCCTGCGGTTTGCCGGCTTCCTCGCTCTCGTCCAGGAGCGCCGTCAGAATGTCCAGCTCGTCCTCACCTGAGGGTGAAAAGAGCCACTAAGCATTTAACTCCGAAGGGCTTTACTTGGATGTGCGTTAAACTTTATAATACTTACTGTCCATTTTAGAGGTGCTGACTGCGGCTGATCTCGGATCTGTCAATCTGAGAGGACAGAAATATGGCAGCTTTTGAATTCATACAATAAAAACTAAAGAACATTTTCACTCAAAAATTATGCTTGTTACGTTATAAACTGTGGAGAAGACGTTTGAATTTTAGCACATCCTGAAATGAATTCATTTATAGAGACACACGACTATTCATATCACATCACTGTGAAATGCCTGGCTGTCAGCCACTTGTTTTAGTTTGTACAGATTTCGAACCAATATTGGAATGTAAAAAAAATATATCAAAAATATGAATAAACCTGTCTGAACCTGCCTGGTGCAGAGCCGTCATGTATTTAAAGGTTACAGCTGTGAGAACTGAATGTTTTCAACATTCTTCACCGACGTCACAGGAGCTAAATGCTAATCCAGACCGCTAACACACGCCCGTCTAAAATGAATATGAAAAAGTGACACTGCTTATTTCCGGAAATAAATTCTACTTTCGCGAACACCAAGACAAAAAATGAAATAAAATTGTAAATATTAAAAATAAAAGTACTTTCTCTCCATGTCTGACTCCAGCTTACCTCGGTTCGTAGCTGTTCGGCTTCCTGTCCTCTGCTTGGTCCGGTGACACCAGACCAAATATTAGAGCCTCATAAAGTATTACTTTGTTTTGTTTAGTTGCCGTGTTCCCGTCCCAACCAGGCGGATATTAATTTGATTCACAGACTAGACAAAACTGCCTCCACACTGAAGAAAATCTAAACTGGCGCTAAACGAAGGACCCGATGTGTTGTCAAGGAGGGGAAGGGTGTCCAGTGATATGCCTCATTAAAAAGAAAAAAAAGATAAGAACAGTGGAAATGTTAAATTTAGACTACTTTGTCATATGGAAATGTATTGCAGTGCCGAACATTAATATGACATAATCTTTATTCGATTTTAGCTTAACAAAAAATAAATTATAAATGGGGCCATATTTGAGATCATTTTCAAAGGGTGGATGTGGATGCTGTTTTTGTGCTAAAAATAATTACTAATTAATTATGTTCTGGACATTTTATTTATATGTGATTGATTTATAGGTGGTTAAAGTAAACTTTAGACATGTTAACTTTTTTGTGAAAACCAACGCAAATTATTAATTTCTAATTCTTCTGAATAATTCTAATGAATGCAATTCATCAAAGAGTACAAATACAATAATGATTATGAAGTACGACAGGAATTTGATTCCATTTGCTCATTCACCAATGTGTATTCTTATGTTGTAAGCAAACTGTTTTAAAGCCTTTTTTTCCTAAATATGTATAATTTACAATCCTTTTTTTTATTGTCAATGTTTATTTTCATTGTATTATTTTCTAAATGAAAATTTTCTCTGTCCCCTCTGTTGTATCTTCAAATATGTAATCTTTGCCCAAAAATCTGCTACTGCTGGGGGCGCTGGAGCGCTGCAATGGAGTAGGCGCTTTTTTGTGAGGCTCCGTATTATCTCCCCAAACTTCGCCTCTAACATAATACACCTGGCCCTTTATTCAATATTGTTTTTCTTCAAGAGATTGGGAATATTTTTTTACTCTCTCTCTCAAAATGGGGAAGAAGGACGCGCACAGAAGGAGACAGCCCAGCCGAGTTCCGGAGCTAGCAACGAAGCTATCCTAGGTGCTATCACAGCTCAGGGGGTGCAAGTTGCTAAGCTTTTCGATCTTATTGATGACCTAAAGAAGACAATGAGGGCCGTTTCAACACTATTGAATCTTCTCTCTCCGCCGTGAAAACTCAACAACGGGAGATAGAGAGCCGAGTCGACACCATTGATGAAGCCATGTCCTCTGCTGATGGCCGCATCTCGGCCCTCGAAGCCTCCTGTGGTCAGCTCCGGGATGCTAACGCTCTGCTGAGAGAGAAGCTAAGTGATCTGGAAGGTCGGTCCCGCAGATGTAATATAAGGGTGCTTGCATCAAGGAAGGTGCAGAACAAGGTCGCCCTACTGACTTTATTTCACGGCTCTTACCGGAGGTACTCGGAAAGGATAATTTTGTCAAGCCCATCAAGATTGACCGCGCTCACCGTAGTCTTAGGCCGAAACCGTCACCTGTGGAGCGACCACGCGCCATCATCGCAAAGATTCACAACGACAGAGACGTGGCTAACATTCTGCGACTCAGCCGCTTGCATTCACCCCTGATGTACAACGGAGCCCGTGTGTCCATCTTTCCTGACTACACAGCTGAAGTCGTGGCGCAACGGATGGGCCTACAACAGCGTGAGGAAGAAGCTAACCGACACGGGCGCTAAGTGCTCGCTACGCTATCCAGCCAAGCTGCAGGTTGTACACAACAACATAGTTAAGACTTTCTCTCCCCGGCGGAGGCTGAACATTCGCTGATTCCATCTCTGCCGCAGCAGATGTCCCAACCTAGGCTCACTGGTTGTACTTGTTCGGAAATTGTAAATTCCTGTACCTTAAAGCACAATAGGTTTGGTTATGTTTTCCTTGTATGTTATATTCTCTGAGGTCATTCCGGGTATACATAAAGTACTTAACTTCTTGTTAGCTTGAATTCTCACTAGTTTGTATATCCCCTTGTGGTCTTTATATACCTGAATCTGAAACTTAGAATTGTCCAGGTGTTTTTATTTGTACTGTTCATTGTATTTTGGAGATCTCCGGGGTTCTTGCTCCCTATTTAGGAGTGGTTATGGTAGTTCCCGTAGTGTACTGCTCGGGTCAGCTCCCAGCAGCCTCCCTTAGCTTAATGGAAGCACTGTTTGTTTTTACATTGCGGTGTGGGAGTGGGAGGGGGTTGGTTCGGTATTTGGTCACTTAGTTCTAGAATGGGGGCAGGGAGGGGAAGGACGAGTGGGTGGGTGGTTTTTCTTTCTTCTCTTTTCTCCCTTTCTTTCTTCTTTTCCTTTTCTTTTCTCCCTTATTCAGCTCAGACAACACTTTTTTGTCCACCGTTCTGAATTTTCTCTGACGGTGCTCCTTTCATGCCAGCTATGAATCCGATTACCTTCATCACCTGGAACTGCAGGGGTGTGGGTGGGGCGCTCAAGAGGGGCAAAGTTTTTTTCTCACTTGAAGGATCTGTCTGCTGATGTTGTGTTCCTGCAGGAGACACATATCTCACCTACGGAACAGAGACGTTTGAGGACATCATGGGTGTCGTGTGTGTATCAATCCAACTTCACCTCCAGGGCGAGAGGAGTGGCCATTCTCATCCGTAAAACCGTTCCATTCATATTTAAGTCACAGGTGACTGATCCAGGCGGGAGATACGTTCTTATTACTGGCATTATTAATTCTGTCCCCCTGGCCCTTCTTAACATCTATGCACCTAACTTTGACTGTCCAGACTTTTATAAAAAAGTATTTAATCTTGTAGCGGAACACACTGAATATAGGATCATTGTTGGGGGTGATTTTAATTGCTACCTCGACCCTGTCCTCGACAGGTCTTCTCCTAAACCTGCCTCGCCATCGCAGTCCACATCGGTTATAACCAAGTTAGCAGCATCTTTGGATCTGGTTGATGTCTGGCGGCATCAACATCCCATAGAGAGCCAATATTCTTTTTTTTCCTCGGTGCACAAATCCTCAACAAGAATTGACTATTTTTTGGCTGACTCAAACTTATTACCCCGTGTTCTCAAATCCACCTACCACCCTATTCTCATCTCTGATCATGCACCATTGTCAGTTGAATTTAATTTTGATACCCAAAGAGCACAGTACAATTGGAAACTTAATCCCTCCCTGTACTTGGACAGCTCCTTTGGCAAGTTTGTCTCTAATAAGATCTCAGACTTTTTGGCTTACAATGATAATGGCACTGTCTCGGATTCCACACTTTGGGAATCTTTCAAAGCTGATAAGAGGTGATATTATATCATACCAATCCAATCTTAAGAGAGTCAGACGTAATCGTCTGGCGGAAATTGAGAAACAAATAACCACACTGGAAGACACACTCCATCGCTCCAATTCAGACCACATAATTACCTCGATTGTGAATCTAAAGTATGAATATAACTGTATTTTGGGTGAGCGGGTCATGGATGATATTCAGAGGCTGCGTCAGAGGTATTTCGAACTGGGAGACAAAGCAGATCAAATACTATCCAGGCAGTTGAAGGGAATGCAGGCCGAGCGAGCCATTAATAAGATACTCTCTCCATCAGGCCAGCTTCTGACAGATCATAAGCTAATAAACAAAACTTTCTTTCAGTACTACAATAAACTTTATGCCTCCAATACAACTGCATCTACAGAGGATATCGCACGCTTTATTCAACCATTGGACATTCCGACTCTTACAAATGCCGCAAGGCTGGAACTAGATGGTGATGTTACTCTGGAGGAGATAAGGGCAGCAATCCGCTCTTTTCCTAGTGGAAAGGCATGCGGTCCTGACGGCTTTGGTATCGAGTTTTACAAGACTCATATTGACGTGGTGGCGCCACTCATACTGCGTATGGTCAGGTCTTCCGTGGAGGTTGGGCATTTTCCTGAGTCTCTATATGATGCTAGTATTTGTCTTTTACTTAAAAAGGACAGAGACCCTACTAATGTGGCTTCATATCGCCCCTTGAGCCTGCTTAACTCTGATCAGAAAATTATTGCTAAGGTCTTAGCTAACCGACTGTCCTCCCACATCAGTGCTCTGGTACATCCAGATCAATCTGGATTTATTCCAGAAAGATTCTCTTTCTCCAACACAAGACGACTACTTAACATTATGTATTCTCACGCTCTTACCAACTCAGCAGTCATATCTTTGGATGCTCAGCAAGCTTTCGACCAGGTGGAGTGGGGATACATGTTCGCTGTTCTCAGAAGATTTGGCTTTGGCACAGGTTTTCTGTCTCTGATAGAAATGCTTTATGCTCATCCCAGGTCTCGGGTGTTGACCAATAGAGACAGATCACCTGCCTTTCTACTGAAACGTGGCACTAGGCAGGGCTGCTGCTTGTCTCCCATGCTATTTGCGTTGGCTTTGGAACCCCTGGCGGCTGCCATCAGGTCTAATCAACTTATCACGGGTATCACATGTGGTACACTAGAGCACGTCATAGGCTTATATGCGGATGATGTAGTCTTGACATTGCTTGATGCTAGAGCCTCTCTTCCACCGCTTCTCGAAGTGCTGCAGAGCTTTGGGCAGCTCTCTGGTTTCACAATCAACTGGAATAAGTCTGTCTTTGTGCCTCTGTCTAACGGACTTGACTCTGGTTTTCTGAATAGTTTACCATTAAAATCGCCCATGACCACTTTATGTATCTCGGTATCAAAATTCCCGTAAACTCCAAGTTACTATTCCAATTAAATTATTTAGAGTTACTCTCTAAGCTAAGAAAATGGATTGACAACTGGCGGTTACTCCCACTCTCATTAATTGGTCGTATTAATATTATCAAAATGGTTGTACTTCTAAGTTTATTTATCTCTTCCAAAATATTCCAATTTTTATTCCTTCTTCCTTTTTTAATACATTGGACTCAATGATTATGCCATTCATTTGGGCATACAAACCTTCCCGAATCTCTAAAGCGCATTTGCAGAAATCTAGATGGGAGGGTGGCTTTGGCCTTCCGATTTTTCGGCACTACTACTGGGCCTGCAATGCCAGAGCTTGGACATTCTGGACGTCATCCTCTGCCGAGGCGGGGACTCCTTCCGTCTCCCTCCCTGGCTGGCCTCAGATTGAATCTCATAACTTGTTACTACAAACTTCTGCTTCATTGCCTGCAATATTATTCTCTAAACCAGATATCCCCCTCAAGAGGCTCACGTCTGACTTCATACTTTGGAACTCAGTTAAAATTTTGACACAAATAAAGAGAGTCTTGAAACTCCCAGACTTGTCTATTTATGCCCCTTTGTGTCATAACCCCTGCTTTAAACCGGCCTCTTGGATCCTGCCTTCAAACTCTGGTCAGGCAGGGGCCTCTCCTCTCTCAAGGATCTTTTTATCAACAAAAAGATTGCATCATACCCTCAGCTACAGTCTAAATTCAATTTGTCCCCAAATAATTTTTTCGCTATTTGCAAGCTAGGAGTTTTGCAAACCAACTTGCTTTAAGCACAAATCAGCATTCAGCGCAACATGTTTTTTATGATCTTCTTATTAAAGCCCCCACCTCCAAACATCTAATCTCACTGTTTGTGAATGTTTTCTCTAAGCCGGAGTCGTCCATTCATATCAGAGATGCCTGGTCCAAAGATTTGGGAGTTACAATTCCCACTGCGCTCTGGGACCGTGTGCTGTTGGGGATAAAAAACTGCTCTATTAATGCCAAATTGCAACTAATCCAGTTTAAAGTGGTGCATCGTCTGCACTACTCTAAAGCGAGATTGAATAAAATATTCCCAAGTCATTCAAGTACTTGTGACAGATGTGGACACCCTAAGGCTACTCTTGGACATCAATTTTGGCACTGCCATTATTTAACAACCTTTTGGTCTGACATATTCTGTCTCTACCAAACTGCGTACAAACAACAGATTCCTTTGGACTGTCTTGTTGCTCTGTTTGGGGTATCTGACTCCTGCTCTGCTCTGCCCTTGTCTACTCGAGAGGCTCTCGCTTTTGGGATGGTTGTGGCTAAACGTGTCATTCTTACAGAGTGGAAGTCTGCCTCACCTCCCTCCTTTAAATGTTGGCTTAATAGCATGGCTTCTTGTTTACACCTTGAAAAAATACGCTACACTCTCGATAATAATGTACCCAGATATGCTGGGACATGGGGGCCATTCCTTGAACATTTGAGTAATACCACTGGACACGGTTAGTGGCAGGCTAACGTCTGCTCTGTGACAGTGGGTGGGCCTCCCGGTTGGTGCACAAGTGACTTAATGCACCCTGATGCATTCATTTCCAGCAGTCTGCGAAGGAGCTGAATATTTTATTTAGTTCTTACTTGTTTTATTTGTTCATATTAACCCTTCTTTTTTTATTTATTTATTTATTTTTTTTTTTTTTTCTTTTCCGTTTCCCCCATCTATCTATTTGTTGTTCTACCTTCTATCCTTAATAACCTGGGGTGGGTTGGGTTGGGGTATCACTGTTTGTGTTGTCTATTTTCTGGATACATAAAGGACAGTCGTGATCTGGAATCTATTTGTAACTGCGATCTGTTTTGGACTCACTTACTGATGATGACAATATAGAAGATCCCAATTCCAGCGTCAACCTACGCCAACTGGTCATCACGGTCTGATCGACGATCCGGATTTCATTGTATTTTGATAACTGTCCTGCAGTTTTGTTCATTTGTTGATAACAATAAATATATTACAAAAAAAAAAAAAAAAAAAAAAAAAAAAAAAAAAAATACAATCCTGAGAATCAGTGGGCAAAGAGTACATGAAGAATTTCTAATGAAGAAGATTAAAGTCTTTGAGAGAAAAAAAAAAAAAATCTGCTACTGCTGATTCCTATTACAATATATTTTTGATATATGGCAATCCTCATTTATTAGAAAGCTATCTCCATGAATATTAGAGCCTCATAAAGTATTACTTTGTTTGTTTAGTTGCCGTGTTCCCGTCCCAACCAGGCGGATATTAATTTGATTCACAGACTAGACAAAACTGCCTCCACACTGAAGAAAATCTAAACTGGCGCTAAACGAAGGACCCGATGTGTTGTCCGCTTCAATATAAAGGAAAAACTGGGAGCATAACGACTGTGAACAAAACCATCTGAAAACATTGACAGGGTTTTTTTGTTTTGATAAAATATTCCAATATTCAGGTTAATAAAATGAAATGGCTGAATTGTTCAAGGATGGTTTAATAAAAGAGCAGAACTGATCTCTAAATTAAAAAAAAAAGTTCTATAACTAAAGCAGAGCTAATTGTCAGCTGTAAATCATGAAAAGGTAAAACTCAGGCAGAAATTCTCTCATTTTATTAGATTTTTTTCCCTCCACAGAATTCCAAACCTTTAAAACTTACCAGACATACAGAACTGACAGTTTCCTGCATATTAATACAGGTTGAATATACTATGTTCTAATTATAGAGTTCCATCTGCTTAATAGAAAGAAAATATGTGCCTTCATATTACCCATCCTGTCCAGACTGACAGAAAAATCCAATCAGGAGTTTAAATGATGATCAGAGACTCCATAAAATCTCAAAGCATTTAGAAGATCCATCCTTGGTAACGTGGTAGGACATGTCCGCCATGCAGATTTACATTCTTTTCCACTTTTCAGCTCAGGTCGCGCAGAGATTACAAACCCCAAAGCATTTTTCTTATATTCTTTCACTGAACCTTATTGAAATGCACAACTAGATACAATGTTTTCATGCAAAGCCAGGCTCCTGTACCATCCCAGGCCCGTATTTACAAAACATATCTAAGGTAAAAAAAAATAAAAAAAGAAAAAGAAAGAAAAATATGGGAAACGATTTAAGGTAACATCTATATTAAAATTAGTAGATCAATGTTTTGGTTTTTTTATTTAAAAGACAGTCCTAACATAACCAGCTTCAACATATGGAATGCCTGAAATGTCAAGACAAAACATGTCAAATAAAAAAATGTAAAAAATTTTGGGAGAGGATATAGAGCAACGTGACAACCAAATGTTTGACAGCTATGGCCAATATTAAATATTCTGCCATAAGATGCTAACTGGTGTGTATGGCAATGTAAACCTTTGGTTTACATTCTTGTGTGTTTACTATAAACACACGAGAAAAAAAAATCCACGCTAGTGTTTTGCCTCATGCTGTTCTGCACTGTGGAGCCTCATCTGCTTCGGTTGGCTGTAGATCAGTCAGGCGCTCACTTTACATTTCCTAAATGTGACATATATGCTTCCTACTCTTTCTACTCGCTTCCTCCTATGATGAGACATTTTACAACATTTACAGGGATTTTATTTACGTGGCAAATTGACGTTTTTTTTCATCTGCCTTTTTCAGTGGCGCTAAGTTGTGATAACGTTGCTCTAAAATCTATACATTCTGAGAAAGATTACTTTTTTTTTGGGCAAACTGAACAAACTAAAACAAAAAAGGATAATAACATAAATGAGAGGGTTTATTTCTAGATTTATCAAAAGCCAACTGTTGGGATTGGCTGGTACGCACTCTTTCCACAAACCCCCAAACTACAGCAGGCCTGGATCGATGAAGCCTCTTTAGACTTCCATCCAGAAACTAGGAGATCTTTGGATCCTACAGGATAGGACGCAGGGAGGTACAGTATGGGTGAGAGCAGAGGAAGACTTGAGTGAAGGTGCTCCTGGTGAGGAAGGTCTAGTTGATGCAGTCCATGATGTGGATCTGCAGGGAGTCCAGGTCTGGAAGGATCTCGTTGCATTTGGGGCAGGCGTGTTCAGGAATGTTGCCCTGGTTCCAGTCGGTACCTGAATGACACCCACACATTAAGAACGGTCTTAGGGGTTTTACTCAGTTAGCCAGGTCAAAAGGAAAATTCAGGGATTTATCAGCAGAACCGAACTCAGTTTACCTCTTCCTACAAGACTGGCATCAGGTCCATGAGAGCCCGATACAGTGGATCCGTGTCTGCGCTGCATTTCATTCAGAGAACGCCTGGAGGACAGTAAGAGAGGATCAGATACGTCTGCTGGAGGGCGTTGTGATTAAAATGACCACAAGAGGGAGACCAAGTCCATCGTTTTTCTTCGTTGAGCTGAAAGCAGAGCGTCTCCTGTGCGAGCGCTGCGTACCGGCCCAGTGAGTCCATGTCCTGCTGCAGCTGCGTGTTCTGCTTCTTAACGAATTCCAGCTGTGCGGCCAGGCGCTCCTTCTCCTCGTGCAGCTTCTCCCTCGCCGCTCGCTCCGCGTAGAAGTCCGAGGAGTAGACTTCGGCCTGCGGGCCGGGACAGAACCGAAACTTTAGAAAATAAACTACAAACTCTGGTCATCCAATCACAGGCGTTCCTACTGAAAGGAAAACAAAACAGTCTGGGAAATTATGCCTCACTCTCTGCCAATTTAATCTGAGTCTGGGTTCAGCTGTTACCAGGACAACGATTACCCTAGTGCACTGTAACGTTTGCTCCAGAGCAGATTATGATCAGGTCCACAAAAACACATTTTTCTATAAATTGCCTGCGACAAAACTATAATATTGTAATTTTGAGACCATTTTTTAAAATAATATGCTGCCAACAGCATAACAACGGAAGTTTGCCCTCTCAAAAGATAGTGAACTTTAGTTTTTTATAGAACACTTAACACTGGAACTGGACGACATGCTAAACATTCAAAATGAAACACAAACAACCAAAAATAAGAAATAAATTGGAAATAAAAACCTCACAACCAAAACCGTGAGTAAAATACACTATGACATCTCTGATATTCAAGTTTTTTTAGTTTTTTTTTTTTTTAAGTGATGAAGGAAAATGGCCTCCATGTCCTGTTTTATTTAAACCCTTTAGAAAAGGGTCTGGCGCTTATCCTAAATCTGCTTCAGTTACATTTATTTTAAGATTGATTTTACATAAACCTGGACAAAATTGGCTAAATATAGTCAACCTTCTTATGGAAACCTATATCTAGTGGGAAAAACAAGAGAAAACAAACATCATCATGGCAACTTTGCACTATGTGACCACAGCCTGGGAGATATGAAACATTTTCCAAACCGATATCAGTCTAACAAATGGTGATGGGCAATATAGTCATGCAGGAGAATATATTGGAGTAACATAATCGGAGTGATTTGCCAATTTAGGACACAAAACTTCAAAAAACAAGGGAAAAAAACAAACAAAGTCACCTATTTGGGATGTGTTTAGCTCAAAAAGATAAACTGTGGCAGAGATTTGTTGTTTCTTAATGGAAGCGCTCACGTTCACTGAGGATTGGCTTCATTACCGTTTCTGTTTCGTTTTGTGTTTGGTGTGTCATATTCTAAAGCAGGAAGTGGATTAAACTGGGAAAAGCCAGCCTCTGTTTGTCACCCAGAAAGCACCATTTTTTGGACATACTGGCTTTCTGTTCCAGCTTGGAGTTGGAAAAGTGAAAACTTTGCTTGCACCATTAAAAACGGCGTTAGTAGTTCTTATTTTCTTCTTACAACAACAACAAAAAAAGAGATTAACTCACAGGCCAAAAAAACATGGAAAAAAAACACTTGGTGGAGGGCGTAGCCTATCATCATCGGTCGCTGAATCCGTCCAATCAGAATAGTGGCTGGTAAAGTTCACTTCTCCCTGTTTTCCTGGGTTTATTTTTTTGTTTCCCGACCACATGTACCGACCTGAGCCTGGAACACGGAGATGGTTTCCAGCTCCTTCTCCTTCTGGAACATCTCCTGCTTCATGTCGTCGATCTTGTTCTGCTTGACGGCCAGCGCCTCCTCTGCAGCGGTGAGCCGCTGCTGCAGGTCCTCCACCAGGCTCCTCTCCACCATGTGGGACTGCAGGACAGCGTTCAGTCAGAGGGAGAACAGAAAACACCAGAGGGACCCTCTGAAAACGCACCTCCTTTCTCTTCTTCTCCTCTTTGAGCTCGTTGTAGTCCTCAAACAGTTTGGTGTACGCGTCCTTCAGCTGAGCCAGGTTGTTCCTGTGAGGAAGAGGAAGGATGAAGGTCGTCTGGATGAGCCCAAAAAGTCTTACAAACTTCTTGATGGTAGGACTGAAAAACGTCTCACAATATAAGCATTTCATATCAGTCCATACTGATAATTAATGATTCTTTTTTTTTTTTAAATATCTGAAATACTGCCAAGCTTATGAGAAGCGCTTTGCTGTTTTATCCAGTTTTCCCTCCACTCTGTTGGTTTTTGATTCTGAAGCAGTTTGGAGGTGCAGAGCTGAAACCTGAAACTGCTGCAGCGCAGGTTACTCGGCAAGCTGTTTCTCGGTAACCAAAGAGTGAGTGAGTTAGTCGATTCCTTTGGTTGGCTCACCTCAAGAGGTTGAGCAGCGAAAGCCTTTTGTCTGCCTACATCTCCCAGAATGCTGTGTGGTTCTGGATCAGAGTTAAGTGAAATTATTACCTATTCTGTTGAATGAGCTGTCATTGATAATGTCTCCATAGTGATATATATTTTCAACATTTGTCAAATAAAATCTGAAAAGTGTGGCCTGTATGTACATTCAGGTCCCACTATTTCTGCTACCTGCTTTCAGAAGATCTATGTTTTTAATAAATACTTCTCTGCAAATCAGCCCATGCTCAATCAGACCCTGTTTAGCGTTTGTGAACATCTATTTTCAAGTTTTGCCGCAGATTTTCAATGGGATTTAGATTTGAACTTTGACTAGGCCAATCCAACCACTCCCGCTCTTGGTTGTGTGTTTATTGTCAGTCTCGCAAGTCAGCCTGGACCTCCAGTCGACTCTCTCCAGCTGGACCGAAAGCATCCCCACAGCATGACACTGCCATCGCCCACAGCAACGGCCCATTTGTATGCGGCTGGTCTGCACCAACCTGTCGTCGTCGGCCTTCTTCTGCTCCAGCTGGCCCTGCGCCTGCAGGCTGCCCAGCTGCAGCTTCAGCCGCTCGTTCTCCGCCTGCACCGCCTGCTTCTCCAGCAGCTGGGCCTTCAGCGTGGCCACGTCCTGCTCCACCTCCCGACACCTGACACACACACACACACACGCATAAAGTGGCCATCTTTCTGATGTTTTTGTGTTTGTTTCCTGAATGCGATGCGCACAGAGCTAGCGTAGCAGGCTAACCTGTCCTGCAGGTTCTTCTTCATGCCTTCAGCTTCGTCCAGCTTGCTCTGCGCCTGCTGCAGGTCCCGGAACAGCGTCCTCACCTGAGACTTGAGGTTCTCCACCTCAGATGCCGCCTGGAGAAGAGGACAGTCTAAACACATCCTGCTGCTGCTGGAGGAAACGAATAAACACACACACACACACACACACACACCTTCTCCTCCTTGGCAGCGTCTTCTTTCGCCTCTGTCTGGGTGGTCTTCATGGTTTGCTCCACTTTATGGTTCTTCTCCTCCAGATCCTGGATTCTGTTGGATAAAATCAGACATTCTGTATTTTGTGTTAAACCGCCGACTCATCAGTTCTTTAAAGGTTTCTCTGAGTGGTGGGCGAGCTTTTGTCATATCGTTGATCATTTATCGGAAAAAAATTAATATCTTGATTCATCATTGTCATGATTAATTTGAGTTACTGATGTTAAACCAAAAACAAAATCGACTGTATGAGTGGAAATGCTATATCTGTAATCATCAACAAATATCAGCAAATTGTAAAATATGATTAAATGTAATTGCTGTACTCAGCTTTTAAGTAAGTGGCACCAAGAAGAAGCTTACTTCCATTGTTTATGGAAATAAACACTAGGAGTAAATTTACACAAAAAATATTGAGATTAATCTGAGAAAATATTGGAATTATATATATTTTGAGTCATAATCTTTAAGGCCATCACAACAGTAACATAATATATTGTGATCTAACTGTCGGTCCACATGGTTCTGTACCTGGCAGTGCAGGCCTGTAGCTCGATCTGCAGCCGCTCACATCTCTGCGTCTCGTTCCTTAGCGACTGCAGCAGCCGGCTCACCGTGGCCTCCTCGTTCTCCTGCCGCGACGTGGTCATGCTGAGGTCCGGGCGTCTGATGCGCTCCGAACCGCACGTTTGATTCACGTCTTCCACACCTGAGTCCTGAGACGGGACAACGGGACACATCAGGATTTCCCCTACAGTTCTACATGTTGTAATAGCACCGCGCGCCCCCCCCCCCTCCCCCCTAAACCCCCCAACAATATGTTCCTGATTCATCAGTTCTATTAGTCTGTTTTTAAAGTCCAAGTAAAAAACTTCTAAATTATGGTTGGATGGATGAAACTGTGCAGGAATCATTAGTAATAAATCAGTTCCTGTTGTGTGTGTTACTGGGTGTGTGTGTGTGTGTGTGTGTGTGTGTGTGTGTGTGTGTGTGTGTGTGTGTGTGTGTGTGTGTGTGTGTGTGTGTGTCTCCTCACCGACACCTTGATGATCTCGATGAAGGAGTCCTCCTCGGCTCCCTGCTCAGCCTTCAGCTGCAGCTCAGAGTTCAGGGCCACCAGGTCGTTCTTCTCCGCCTGCAGGCGGGCCACCTGGGCGCGCAGGGCGTCGGCCTCCGCGCTCTGATTGGACCACACCGTGACACACGTCAACAACATGACTCCCGCTACAGTCTGACTGCGGCTTCAGGTGGGAGGCAGCCGGCAGAAGGATGAAACACGTGGTTGTGGTGCTGACCTGAGCTCCGCCCCCCAACTCCGGCCTCTTGCTGAGCTCCTGGTTCTGGACGGTCAGCGTCTCTATGCAGCGGCGGGCCTCCTCCAGACGCTTCTCCAGGAAGTCCTTCTCCTGCCGCTGCTTCTCCTTCCACACCGTCAGGCCCTCGAAGCGCTCCTTCATGGTCAGGTTGGTCTGATGCAGCGCCTCTGGTGGACAGAATGTGAAGCGCCAAATCTCAGCCGTCGCGTCGCTGTGTTTCAGTCACAGTGAAACCCGCCCCGTATGAGGCCGATTAAACGTCTCACCTTTCAGGTCGCGGTTCTCCTGGATCAGGACGTTCATCTGCTGCACCGTCTCCTCCAGCGTGCCCGGCTGGCCCGGAGGGCGGGAGACGTCTCCGTTCACCATGGGGCCCCCTGACGCCATGCTGCCAACAGGAAGGAGCCAGAGATCAGCGACGATACGTCACTTCAACACCAAACATCTCAATACATCTAAAGAAGATTATTGATACTTTCAATTAAAATACAAGTTAAGCGTAAGCTTGTGATATATTATTCCAATGGGGACGAGCTCTGGATCTTGAATGCATTAAAAAAAGTGACTGAGATGTTTTTATTTAGGAATCCTTATGAAGACTTCTGAATTGGGAAAAAAAAATTCAATTTATTCAACTTAGTTCAAAAATCCTTTATTTATTATGGTAAAAGCTAAACATTCATAAGCAGAATTATATGGAGTTTTTTTTTAGATGCTAATCAGCTACTCTCAGTTGTAAAAATAATACTTTGTTACTGTGGTCACTCATCATAGCTGTCTGAAAGTGAAAAAAAAAAAAAAAAAAAAAACAAGACAACAACAACACAGCATCTAAAAGCAGAGGGAATAATCGTCTAAAAGCGAAATTAATAAAACCCCCAAAAATATTAACAAAATTCTACAAAAAGATCAAATCAGAACTGGCTTAACTGAGCTACTGCAACATGGTGCTAACATTAGCGGTGCTATTCTAAGAAAACATGGGATTTGTTTTAACCAACTATGTGTTGATTACTGGTTCAGAATGACACAAAGATTTATTCTAAAGTTTGAAAAGAAAAAAAAAAAACTAACAAAACGGAGCAGATAGTCCAACTAATCGACATTAACTTTATTATTACCGAAATAGCCTTGGTGTTATATTATTTTATCAGCAGTAATAATAAACAAACGCTGCTTTTCTGTATTATATATTAGGAACAAGAATCATATTTTTGTAGATACCTGAATATTGTGAAGCCATGGTGGTATTTTTGCTCAAAGTTGCATCATCTTACACTGCAAAATTAGACCTAACGTCAGAAATGATCCATAATGAAAAAAAGACTGCTTTTCAATTTTCTCAATAATAAATAATAAAATAAATGTTAATATTTAGTTTTAAATGATTAGTTCAGCTAGTTATTTTAATTCAGCAGCATGTTTTAAATCTGTATAATAATAATAATAATAATAATAATAATAATAATAATAATAATAATAATAATAATAGGAAAAAAGTCCATGTGAAAAAAAGCATAATATATTTGCTTCTAGAAGAAAAAAGAAAGGACAGCACTCGGAAGCAACTGTCATTTACTGTATCTAGAAAATTCTTATCTATCACATTTAAAGTACAGTGCAAATATGAAAATGTCAGACGTCACAACAACACCGACTATAATAGTGATACAAATCTGCAGTACAGTGAGTACGGTGTCCTAAGTATCCCAAAAATTTTCTGCCTGAGACACACCTACTAGTTTGGTGGGCAAAGCTCAAAATTTCCCCCAAACACTCCAATATTATACACAACTTATTATCTTCCCTGTATTTTTTTTCTTTTTTTGACTTTCAGACAGGCTGAAGCAAACACAGTCGAAACAAATCTTAAAAACGAAAATCAGATCAAGTGGATTTTGTTGCAATACAGCAGAAATCCACTTTGTTTTTGGCTTTGTTTACAAGCGTGTGCCCTTCTCCTGCCTGATACCTTTGTAGAATGACAGAGGTCATTCTACAAAGACCTCTGTCTTTGTAGAGGTCTTTGTAGATCCATTGCCAATTCTTTGGGCATCTGGATGCAAATGGGCAAATTTTTTTAATTTTTTAAATCAGGTTTAACTATGAAGAATGTGATCCTCTCTAATTTAAGGCAGGCAGCAATCAAACAAGACTGAATGCGGTTTAAGGCTGTGAACACCGACATAATCAAGCCGCAGCTTATTATTTTCCAAAACAATTTCTTCTCTAACCGATTTTTTTTTTTCTTGTTTTTTAAACGAACTGTAGAAAACATGTCACATCATGAGTGCAAAGTAAGACTAGTTTAACGACGGTGCTGCTGCTGATGCACTAAAACATTAATGTTGGGGTATAATAAGTTTACAACGGCGCTTTTTTTTTTAAAGCGGATAATGTAAAACATCGTCGCCCTGATTAAGTGACTCAGCTCAGATGACCGAATCAGCTGATCGAGACACATTTCTTACAATAAGGCTGGTATAATCGGCAACTGGCTTGACGCAAACGAACGATAAACACGTCCTAGTAGAGTATTCAACCAATTACATCACTGTAAACAATCAGTGTCTGTGCATTACTTCCTTATGACGCCGCAGTAAAAACACCAGCTGGATGAAAGCCACTTCAAACTAGCGATATTTAAACTGTAGTCATAAATAAACCCTCTGCGGGGATACAAATTCTAATAAACGCCATGTTTGTCTGAGTTTCTCTTCCTGGGAATTGATGTGTTACTTTCACTTTGATTTGATCAGCCCAACATGTTGGCAACTTTCAGTTAAACACCAAAAAGAACAAATGGGGCGGAAAAAAGTAAGCCCTCAGTAAAACACGCGGTGTGGTTTGAGCAGAGCCAAACTGCGTCACAACAAAGCTAAACGAGTTTAAAGGTTTTAACTCACCTGCTTCCCAGCTGTCGAGCCGAACCTCAAACCCAGCTATTCGTTCTTATTCGTTCTGACAACACGGACGGACTCGGAAAAGGGCCGAAATGAGTCAACCAAGCCTCTGTTGCCGAGTCTAGTTGGTGGAACCGTAAATCACCTTCCTGAGCGACGATATTGTAGTGGTTTCCGTTTGGGACCTTCAAAATAAAATGCCAAACTCGCACTCACAAAAAAATGCTAATACAACTAATACTTGGGGTGCTGCGTGGTGTAGAGAAGTAGAGCGAGCGCCCATTATTCAGAGGACTACGTGGGTTCGATTCCCCCATCTTGTAACTTTTGCTAATCCGTCAAAAAAAAAAAAAAAGAAAAATTGCGTAAGCATTTGTTGTGAAATTATGCAGCTGAACTTCCTGTTTAGATTATTGTGAACACTGCCAACTTCAGAGAACGGTGACTTGGGTTTTTCACAGAGGTTTCCGTTTCCTTTACACGGCGTTGAAGACCAGAGAATAGATCTGACAGTGAACAGCGCCTCCCACAGCGACTCAGCGTCAGGTGAACGCCCATCAACATGTTATATACATCAGCGAAACTCTAACTTGAAGGTCACGTGGCAAGACACCAGCTGATAACGGGAAATCCCAACATTTGTCACCTTTAACTTAGCAAGAGGCACCGTGGGGGTTTCCCTTAATCATTAAAAAATAATATAATATCCTGTTTCAAACGATAAATATTAAAAATTGGGTATTCAAGTTTTATCTGGCTGGTATATATAATGCAGTTCATGGAATGCAAAAGTATTATTATTATTATTATTATTATATTATTATTATTATTATTATTATTATTATTATTATTATTATTATTAGTGAATTTAATAAAAATAACCAAATTTTTAGTTCAATATCCTAAGAGAATCCAGAAAAGTTCAATAGTAAATGAATATCGGGCAAAATAGCATCCACGGGACTTTCCAAAAGTCAAAAACACAAAGAAAACAACAAACACTTTACATTTAGCCGAAAAGGCACCTTAGTGTTCCCCGAGACCCCAAGGAAAATTATTCTGTGGCTCGAAAAAAATCTCTGATTCACTCCACAAGGAAAATAGACTGTTTTCGATTGACCTAGTCAAAGGGTGAACTTAAATCCAGTGCTGGAGCTTGACTTCAAACGTGTCATGAGTAAAGACAGTTTAGTCACGGCCCAAGAGCTGCGGAAAACATTCCTCCAGACTCGTCATCGGTAAAAACAATTGCTGAATCAGCCGGGTTTTCTTGCTATTAACAGGCCGCCGAACCCAGGTGATTCTGATTCATTTTAGATCCTGACCTTCACATTTCACACTAATGTCCACTAGATGGCAGTGCGGTGCAGGTTTTGTGTTCTTTGGTGTATTTTGAGACGAAACACTTGGCAGTATAAATTTAACAAACACGTGCAGATAGATTCAGTCAGGAACTGTTCACACTTTCACTATATTTAATTGTAGTTCTCTAAGATTGTTATAATTCCGATGTCAATAGGTTGTGATGCCACAATACTTGCCAGATTGCAAAATAACACACAAAATGAGCATCTTGGAGCGAACCAGGAAATTTCTTGTAGATATGATTTCCATAGTTCTTGTTCTTTAAGCAGAAAATATGATGACAGCCTTATATTATGTTATATTAAAGTTGACTTCTTTTTAGCATAATAAAGTAATTATAATTCCTACGTTAAATATCAGTATTTTAAATATTATCAATAGAAATAAACAAACAAAAAAATGGATGCATTGTACTAGTAGTACTAATAATATGAAGTAATATTACTAATAATTATAATAACAATAATTATAATAACAATAATTTGTTGCCATAAAATGTATGTTTTCTGCTTCACATGTCCACCAGAGCAGATGGGAAGCCCGAATACCTGAGGCGTCCATCAGTCAGTGAACGCAGCACAGAGTGCCTGAAGTTTCCGACACTGAAAGATGTTGATGTCAGAGCGCAGGCCGCCCGATGACTGCAGACAGCATCCTCCAGCGCTCAGGTCAGAGCCAAAGCAAAGCAAACCAAACCAAACCAAACCAAACCACAGGCAAAACTTTACATACCTGTGGTACAGAATCAGTTTCGGGGGGAATTACAGTTTAAAACCTCTGCAAAAACACCAGCAGTTGGATCTCGAGAGTTGTCGGAATGATTTCCTCAACTTTACTCCTGACGACGCTGTGCGTTTTTGCGCGGTTGGACACTTCGGACACTTTTACGCACGGCTGCCAGTTGCCCTCCGAGTGGCGGCCGCTCAGCGAGGGCTGCCGGGCGGAGCTGGCGGAGATCATCGTGTACGCTCGGGTCCTGGCGATCCACCGGGAGCCGCCGGGCTTCGGAGCCGCCAACGCGCACAACTCGCTGCCCTTCGACTACGGCTACCTGAGCGCGGAGGAAGGGCTGCTGTACTCGGCGGAGGTGGAGCTGCTGTGCGACCAGGCCTGGGGCAGCATGCTGGAGGTGCCATCCGGATCTCGCCTCAACCTGACCGGGCTGGGTTACCTGTCCTGCCAGTCCCACACTGTCATGGAAAATGACTCCTACTTCTTCTTCCTCAGGTGCGGCGCGACGATGGTTCACGTCTCGCCTCAGATCAGAACCGCGGGATTCTGAACGTCCTCTCGCTCTTGTCCTGTCTGCCTCCTCTTCAGGATGGATGAGAACTACAGCATCCTGCCTCACGGGGTGAACTTCCAGGACGCGGTCTTCCCTGACACGGCGGAGAACAGGCGCACCTTCTCCAGCCTGTTCCAGTTTTCCAACTGCAGTCAAGGGAGCCAACCGTTCCGCACCTTCAGCCCAGAGTGGGACACCCAGGAGGACAGCAGGGTAAGCTGCTGTGTGTCTGGAGAGCCACACTTACCTGTAGCAACACCCTACCTTTTGGCCCCCATGCAGGATGATGCATGTGGGGGGGAAGTAAGAAGTCCGGTTGATTTGTGCAGCACATTTCAGCAGCAATTTGCAGCCAGTTATAGAAACAAATCATGAAAGGACGTGGTAAACGTTGCATTTTGTCAAATACCGTCATCAAAATCGTAAAGACATACATTGGTCAAGTTATTAAGATCAAAAGGCAACATTAAACTGGGATTTAAGTCTGGATTCAAAGAGATTCAGTGTTTCAGAGGGTTGGCAGTTTTCTGGAAGTTTTTTTTTCCAGATTTGTGATGCATAGAAGCTGAATGCTGCTTCTCCAAGTTTGGTTCTGGTTCTGATGTAGAGTAGAACCAGAAGCTCCGAGGGGTCTGGAAGGTTGATACAACAACAACAACAACAACAACAACAACAACAGATCTTTAATGAGTTTTGGTGCTAAGCTAACAACAACATTCATGACGTTCTCCATCTTCCTGGTTTTAGTGAGGATGTGAGCAGCAGCATTCTGGATCAGCTGCAGCTGTTTGATTGATTTCTTGGACAGAAAGACGCTGCTCCAGTAATCAATGACACTAAAGACAAACACATGGATGAGTTTCTCTAGATCTGGCTGAGACATTTGTCCTCTAATCCTGGAGATTAGAGGACAACCAGAAGGAAGACTTTGCAACCGTCTTTATGTGTCCCTGAATGTTCAGTTCAGAGTTCATCACTACACCCAGATTTCAGGCCTGATCAATAGTTTCAGTCTGACTCTAGTTTGTTCTTAACACGACCAGCCACTCCCACAGTAAAACAAGGTGGCGGCAGCATCATGCTCTGTGATTTAAAACAACAGTAAAATGCACAAAGTTTGGGGTTGTCGTGTCAAAAATGTTAAAATCCAAAATGGGTAAGCTCATCCTGTCGTCCTTCCCTGGGGCAGTAGAGACCTCTGCCTCATGGAGATCAAAGGTCAAACAGTAGCTGCTATTTTACTCTTCTTCCAGCCATTATTGAACACTTGCATCCATTTCAATTTCAAGAGGCCAAATAATCCAATAGTCATGGTTTTGGACTGCGAGAGGAAGCTGGAGTACCAGGAGAGAACCAATGCACGCACAGGGAGAACAGGAAAACGCTCAGCAAATACATGAGAAAGAATAATATTCTTTATATTATTAAACATGCTTAGTTTAAAGATATGATACCCTTTTGCTTTTGAATTCTTCTGCGCCTAAAAATGAACCAAAGTATGAAAAAAACTAAAATTGCTTCTGTAACTAAAGAAAACTAAACTACGTTTAACTGATGACAACTAATAAAAAAACCAGCAAACGCCCGCCAGAAGCTAATTACAACTAACTGAATGAGACAAACAAAAAGTCGCCCAAAAAATATAATGAAAAATCGAAAATTATTCCAACCCTGGTGACGTGTTGATCTGCTGAACGCCCTGGCAACCGTCAATAAAAGACTGAGACTTTCCATTTCAGTTCTCAAGTGTGTCCTATGAACTCATATCCACCCAACACAGACCCACACACTTTAGTCTTCAGAAAAGATCTTCTCTTCTACGTTATTTGGTCTGTGTGTGTGTGTGTGTGTGTGTGCGTGCGTGCGTGCGTGTGTGTGTGTGTTTGGATTCAGAGATGAAGAACGCTAACAAAGAACAAAGAGGGATGAGTGGAAAAAAAGATCCATATCAGCAGGGAGGCATTTCTGCTCTGCTTCTGTACTCCTTTCCTTCATTACCCCATCACACACACACACACACACACACACACACACACACACACACACACACACACACACACACACACACACACACACACACACACACACACACACACACACACACACACTTTCTCGCTGAGTACTTTGCAAACTTCAGTGTTTCACTACTGAGAGAAACAGGCGGCCCTCTGAGCATTCTCATAAAATGTTAATGTGAGACTGACGAGTCTTAAAGGCGCGAACATGGCTGTTAGAGCCCGAGTTTTCCCTGACAATAAACTATTAACGCTCCTTTAAAGGAACATTTATGCAGTTTAACGCTGTGCTGCTGTTACCACGGCTGTAAAACGGAGAGAGAGAAACAAAACACGAAAAAGTGGATCTGACTGCTCCTGATAAGACGAGGCTTTGACCAAAAGTTAATTAAAGGCTTGGCAGGAAAGCGTTGCGGAGGAAGAATCCTCTGTCCATCTGGTTCCCACGTACCTGAAACGACCAGCTAACCCCCCCCCCCGCTCTCAGCTTAGTGGGATTCTTTTGTTTTTCAACCACAGTCGACGAAGATGTCGAAGCATCGAAACACTTGCGATCATGGTAACATCAAGTACGTAAGTGTGAGATCTTGAAATCTTGAACTGTTTCATCAAGAATTGAACAAAAACAAAAAAAGAAAAAAAGAAAAAAAGCCTCTTTTTTTATCTGGCTTTCCTCCACATCCCTAAAGCAGAGCAGCTGTTGGGTCTTGCCTTGC
This sequence comes from Poeciliopsis prolifica, assembly GCF_027474105.1. Lineage (NCBI taxonomy): Eukaryota > Metazoa > Chordata > Actinopteri > Cyprinodontiformes > Poeciliidae > Poeciliopsis > Poeciliopsis prolifica. The sequence goes on along the minus strand of NW_026562417.1, from coordinate 3,712,870 downwards.
CTTTGGGTTATGGTCTCTACATGTGAAGACTCATCCTCAGAATGAGCACAGCCTCCAACCCCTGACCTATGACCTTCTTCAAAGCAGAACAAAGGCGCACATCACCAAGCATCTTGTGAACGCCCAGCTGATTTGGTGCACAGGTCATTCAGGACCAACAGAAAACATCACAGTCTTTGTTGATGACGTCATAGTAAACATTTAAGCTGCTGCCACAATGTTTATCACCTCCAGAGTGTGAATGTGTGACCAGCTGGAGCTGGAAGTTAGTGACCATTTAATGTAATCCTGGTCGATTAGTGTGTGCACATTGGGATCAATAGCGTAAAATTAATTGTTGTTTTACCTTTTAAAACAAGTAAAACCTTTTGTTTCTTCTTAAGAATCAGCTAACCACCGGGAAATGGGATTCCATTCCTGAGTCTCTCCCTCCCCAACAAGCCGAGTTAATCAGAAATTAGGTCACGATGTCAGTTTCACCTTCAGTTTCAGGCACCTGGCATCAACATGTGAGGGAATCTTCATCGGCACAGACGGAGCACTTGCATAGTTTTTCCATGAGCTTAATTCATTTTACTTTCGAGTCATTGGCGTGATACGACTGAAAGAAGTTTTTTTTTAATGAAGCTTAGTGATGGAGTGAACACAAGTTGTGCTCGAAATGAGAAGTTCTGAATGATAGGCCAATTTATGATTTAGTAAATCATCAATCAATCAGCTGTCAAACTGATTGAAATACCCAGTTTGAGTAGTCAAGCAGTAGTTAATGTGACTCCTAACAACAAATTTCTATAAGCATTTATAAATCATGATGTTAGCCCATAGAAAGCAATTTGAAACGCTATTTTTTTTTTGTCTTTCTAAATTAATTTGGGAAAAGTACTTACTTAACATGAACCTGAAGATAAGTAGTGCTGAAGTGTGTCTTTCCATGTTCTCTGAAGAGTGTTTATGCAGATGATACCCAGCAGCAGGAGGGTAACACACGGATGTTTTCACAGATGGTGTGTGTGTGTGCGTGTGTGTGTGTGCGTGTGTGTGTGCGTGTGCGTGCGTGTGTGTGTGTGTGTGTTCTGAAGGTATCACACTGAGCACCTTGACACGAGCAGATCCCAGCTCAGCATGTACCTCAGTTTTGAAATCACGTGTGCATATAAACATTGTGCATGCGTTCCATTTCAGAGCAGCGAGGCGCCTGCACAGATACATGCTATCGACGCCAAAACACCTGCACTTTGTCTTTGGACAAACAAAGTGCCCTTCTGAAATTGTTTTTTGTTTTCAGTTCTTCTTCCTTTTCAGCCATATCAGAATTTGTGTATTTCGCAAAACTGCTATGGAAACACGTTGGTCACCTCACACCAGGAAAAGACGAATGAAGACAACATCCTGCCGTTGATTCCGTTGATTCTTTATGATTTGTGAAAAGTTCTGCTGTTAAAAACCCAAGATAGAAAGCTGGACTCAGTTTTCACAAGACATTGGCTTTTTCTGATACATCAGACAATGCCTAATTTATTTTTGACCACATGTAACGTTCAACACCACTGTGAACACAACAGAAACAGCAAAGTAATTAGAGTACATTACATATTTATCTTCTTGTGCAGACAGGATGCAATCTGATTGGCCATATGCTAAGACTGTGGACAGGCATGCATCTGCACACATTAAGTCATGGGAATGTGATACAATAGTGTGTGTGTGTGTGTGTGTGTATGTTGTTTCAGGCATGTTGCTAATTGCAACAGACCTACCGATAGCGGAAGACCTTGAAGATTCTGCACTGCTCTGATCTCAGATCCAAGAAGATTATAACAATGAAAACAAAGTTCAGATGAAATTCCATGAAGCTTACAAAATATTATCTCAAAACCAAATGGTGTTTGGTTATCACTGGTTCACACACAGGCAGTGACCAGCGGATGACTGGTGTTAGTTCAGAACTAGTGATCACAAATAAGTAAATTCTAGGAAATTGAATCAGAATCTCCTGATTGGCGTGTGGCGAATTCATTCGCCACGTTTGTCCACAGAGACAGAGACTTTGACTTATATTCTATGTTGCTGTTGTTGGAGACATTTGAGATATAAATAAACACAAATAGGGGGATTCATGGTGTTGATGTTCAGCTTATTTTTTCCAAATGGTGCTTCATCGCCAGCTTGGCCGTTGCCTTCCATTTCCTCTGTAAATACGCAATACTCCGTTTTAGAATTCAACTCTGCCTATGGTTGTATTTTGGCGACGGCAGCAGAGGAAAATTCAGTTTATGTTGGGAGCCCTTCCAAATAATGAGCAGTTAAAGTCGGAACAAAGGGAATGTTTAAGACATTTTGTCACCGACAAAGATGTCGTCCAGCTCGAGACTCGTCTCTCGGCAGTGGGGGACGGTTGTTTGTAGCGTACACGATTCCCAGTGAGCGTCACCAAGCCGGCTCTTTACATTCATCACGACTAAACATTAGCGGCGGGGCACCAATCATTTAAAACGTCAACAGATCAAGCAATCGATTCTCACTGGTTGAGGGTCCTTTAAACGAAGCAAAACTAAGAACAAGGAGCTGGTTTTCACCGGACTATCATATCACCGAACTGAAAGTAAAAGTCCACACAGTTTGTGTCCAGGATGTGTGGGGTCAGCAGATATGTTAGCTGCCCTCTTCCTCACCCTGGACCTTTAGGACCGTCAGAGACCCCAAGCAAGGGTTGGAACAAGGTGGCGGCAGCATCATGGGTTGTTCCTAGGAACCAGACACGTTGTTGTTGAGGATGGTGAGGGACTTGGACAAGGAAGCTTTCTTGGTCTTCTGACGCTGAAGGAGGCTGATTACATCTTCATCATAGAGCTGAAGTCGAGGCAGGGGGTCTAAAGAGATGAAGGTTGTTGGTACGAGGTTGTTTTCTTTTGAAAAAAACATATTGCTCCCCAACTATATTGTTAAGATGTTGTTCCATTTGTGTGAGCTCTGCATTGTGCATCATGTCTCACTGGTGGAGCCGTTAATACTCATTTGAAGTAGGATTTGAAGGGTCTAAAGAGGTTGTCAACCAGGGTGAAGGCAGATTTTACCCATTGAGATGAAAATCCAAGGAAAGGATGTGATTGTTAGTCTAACAAGCAGATATACTCTAAAAACTCTCTAAGAAGTTTTTATAGAGCAGAACTGGGAACAGGTTTCATGTGTAGATAAATAATAGGAGCCCAAGTTCCTATTTCCTACTCACAAAGCAGAACCTGATGTTGTGTCAGCTGTTAGTTGCAGCAGTTTGGGTTTTTTTTTTTTTGCTCGAAAACACAAAAAGCACCACCCTGTTTTCCTCTCTTCTCGCTCCAGCTGCTGTGCTCCTCGGTGCAGCTGGCCCTGTTCGAGGAGGAGGAGCGCGGCCGGACGCTGCAGGAGCGCCTGGCCGCCGCCGAGAGGAGGAACCGGCAGCTGAAGGAGCGCGTTGGCAAGGTGAAGCGCTCCTTGAGGAACGCCCGCAAGGCCGCACGCAAGGCAGCGCAGGAGGCCCGGGAGCTGCAGGAGAAACTGAGGGCAGCGGAGAGGCGGGCGGGGCGTCACCTCAATGCAGTGACGCAGGAGGAGCCGTCACTCGGGGCCTTCACAAGTGCAGCGATACGGGAGAGGATGCAGCTTTAATTTTTTTTTTATGATCTTCTAAATGGAGACGGAGAGACTGCTGGACAGTCTTTCAGGGACAAATACCTTTTATGAATGAATACTCCAAATATTACAGTATTCATCCATATCGTTTTCTTGTAAACAAACTTCAAACTTCACGACTCAATGCAATCTGTGATCATAGAGGCTGTGCTTCCTGATGATGCCAAATAGAAATTATTATCTTGATTGAATCTGTGATCATGACTCACAAATATAAAGAAAAAAAATGCTTCTCTTCATCTCTTTGTCTCTGATTGCTAATTGCATTGCATTGTGATGCTTCTTTGTTGTCTTTGTCTTCCAAGATAGTGGACAGGAAGTTGTGTCGCATTCCATTTGCTGTTGGAAATTACAACTTCCCGGGTGGAATAAATCAGCTGAAACTCTTCCTGAACTCAATGTGGGAGAAGCTCCAACTAACAGACAGGATCTTTAAGTCCCGACTTCTCGGGTCAAAATGGCCGCTTCTCGGGTCGACAGCAGCAAGCGTGTTGAAATCCTGACTTCTCGTCTGCTTCCAGTGTGACGTCAAAACCCAGCTGCGTTCTGACAACATGTCACCTGGAACATGAGCCCTGACATCATGCAGGACGTGCTGACCCGACACATACAGCTGCAGCCTGCAATCAACTCATATCTCGCTCCTGTTGCTGATGTTTCCATGCTAAGTTTGCTAAAGATCAGTAAATCATTTCTAGCAGGTTTACTCTCGCTTTTAAAATGACTCGATGAATTGTCTCACAGGAATGTTTTTGTGACTCTTGCAGTAAAAGTTGTCCTATAAATGAAGCAGCTTGCTTCAAATATCAAAAATGGATTGAGTGGTTGCCGTAGGAGATTGAAGGATCTCTCAAACGAACCAAGTTTTTGGTGGTGGTATAACTTTGACTAAAAGTATATAAAAATAGATGCTTTTTTAAACACAATGCTGCCTATTGAACAACATGTCAACTTTTGGAGACTTCTTTGTTTTTTAGCTAAACTACCAGACATAAATGCCATGTAAAGGTGAAAAACAACATGCGATTTCATACGGATAAGAACTGCTTTGAACATGTTCAAATATGATATTTTAAACATGACCAAAATCTGGGTCAACGGGATCCTGAAAAACTAATGAGGCACGCACACAAGAGAGGTCGCATTAAGTATAAGTGAATGAATGTAGAAAGAAAATTATGAGTGTGTGTGTGTGTGTGTGTGTGTCTAGTCCGTCAAGTGAGTGGAATGTTTTTATGTGGTTTTCTGAACAGCATGGTGTCTCTGAGATATTCCTCTGATTTAGACGGGAAAGCAGATCTTTCATAATGACGTTAAAACTGTTAACTGAAGCTCAGCGGGAGGCAGACCCCGATGGCCCATCAAAACATTCTTTTTCACTTTGCACAAAATGTTTTTGTGCTTTTTTTTTAGCCATTTCACAGAAGCGTCGCTAACATTTCGGACGGCGCGACCCAAACTGGAGATCTGAAGAGGATGCAGCAAACGCAAGTGAGGTGGATTAGCAGGGCTTGCCAACAACTGATGATGTCATTCAGGAAAGTGAGCTGCAGGGATGCCATGACAGTGAAAAGATTGTCATACAGCAACACGCTAAAGACAGAAGAGTTAGTTGTGTGATGCAAATGTGAAAGGAATTTAGCACGTCGATTTTTTTGGTTTGTTTTAAATTAAGAAAGCGAGAAAGCCTGACAAGCGGAAAGGAACTGCTGATCTGAAGAGTGTACGGAAAGGACACATTCCTACAAAAGATGATTATTCCCCCAGTGGCTTCCAGCATCAGTAAGGGGATTGAAAGCAGCATCTGTTTGTCCCCTAAACTGATGAGAAGAGACACTCTGGTGTCTGGATGCCAGTCCTGCTGACACGGTTGATCTCTGAATGCAGCAAAAAGCTCCAAAACACGTCAAGATCTCTGCTCTGACTGCTGCAGGGCGCGCGCGTTATCTCGCCGCTTCAGATATCGGCTTGTAATTAGTCTTTCAGGAGCTGCAGTGTATGTGTTAAAGCGCGGGTTGAGTCTTAAGCGGCAGGAAGGCTGAAATCTGAGAGGACAAGTTACAGATAAGTGGGACAAAAGTGGCTGAACTGCTGAATTAAAGATGAGGAAAGAAAGAGGGAAGAATCTGTGCAGAGCTATCAGGGGCGTCCAGCAGCTCCAAGCAATTAGAGCCGTGTGCCTGACATCAGCACCAAGCAGCACAAACGCTGGAACAGGATGCAACAAATACAGTTAGGGCCAGAAATATTTGGACAGTGACACAGGTTTTGTTATTTTAGCTGTTGACAAAAATATGTTCAGAAATACAATTTATATATAATATGGGCTGAAAGTGCACACTCCCAGCTGCAATATGAGAGTTTCCACATCCAAATCGGAGAAAGGGTTTAGGAATCATAGCTCTGTAATGCAGAGCCTCCTCTTTTTCAAGGGACCAAAAGTAATTGGACAATGGACTCCAAAGGCTGCAAGTAACTCAAAAGGCCTTTCCCTCGTTAACCTGTAATCAAGTAAGTAGTTAAAAGGTCTGGGGTTGTTTCCAGGTGTGTGGTTTTGCATTTGGAAGCTGTTGCTGTGACCAGACAACATGCGGTCAAAGGAGCTCTCAATTGAGGTGAAGCAGAACATCCTGAGGCTGAAAAAAGGAAAAAATCAATCAGAGAGATAGCAGACATGCTTGGAGTAGCAAAATCAACAGTCTGGTACATTATGAGGAAAAAGGAATTGACTGGTGAGCTTGGGAACTCAAAAAGGCCTGGGCGTCCACGGAAGACAACAGTGGTGGATGATCGCCGCATACTTTCTTTGGTGAAGAAGGACCCGTTCACAACATCAACTGAGGTCCAGAACACTCTCAGAGAAGTAGGTGTATCTGTCTCTAAGTCAACAGTAAAGAGAAGACTCCATGAAAGCAAATACAAAGGGTTCACATGTAGATGCAAACCATTCATCAATTCCAAAAGTAGACAGGCCAGAGTTAAATTTTGCCCAAAATCACCTCAAGAAGCCAGCCCAGTTCTGGAAAAGTATATGGACAGATGAGACAAAGATCAACCTGTACCAGAATGATGGGAAGAAAAAAGTTTGGAGAAGAAAGGGAACGGCACATGATCCAAGGCACACCACATCCTCTGTAAAACATGGTGGAGGCAACGTGATGGCATGGGCATGCATGGCTTTCAATGGCACTGGGTGACTTGTGTTTATTGATGACATAACAGCAGACAAGAGTAGCCGGATGAATTATGAAGTGTACCGGGATATACTGTCAGCCCAGATTCAGCCAAATGCTGCAAAGTTGATCGGACGGCGCTTCACAGTACAGAGATGGACCCCAAGCATACAGCCAAAGCTACCCAGGAGTTCATGAGAGCAAAAAGGTGGAATATTCTGCAATGGCCAAGTCAATCACCAGATCTTAACCCAATTGAGCATGCATTTCACTTGCTCAAATCCAGACTTCAGACGGAAAGACCTACTAACAAGCAAGACCTGAAGGCTGCGGCTGTAAAGGCCTGGCAAAGCATTAAGAAGGAGGAAACCCAGCGTTTGGTGATGTCCATGGGTTCCAGACTTAAGGCAGTGATTGCTTCCAAAGGATTCGCAACAAAATATTGAGAAAAAACTTTTTGTTTGGGTTATGTTTATATGTCCAATTACTTTTGAGCTCCTAAAATGTGGAGTGTTTGTAAACAAATGTGTACAATTCCTACATTTTCTATCACATATTTTTGTTCAACCCTTTAAATTAAACGTTACAATCTGCACTTGAATTCTGTTGTAGAGGTTTCATTTCAAATCCAATGCGGTGGCATGCAGAGCCCAACTCACAAATATTGTGTTACTGTCCAAATATTTCTGGCCCTAACTGTATGTCCTTCTGTTCCCTTGCGTTGGACGTTGTCTATTTACTTAGGCCTAAACGACATAGAAGCACTTTGGTTTAGTCCTCTTCTTTTTCTCTGCTTGTAATTCATGAGCTTTGTGGTTTGAACGTGTGGGTGTGTGTGTTTCCACCCCTCTGCTTTTGATATAAGAAAATACAAATCAATTATCATTATTACTATTATTTTGTCTCCCCTAATCACTGCAAAAATAATTCATTCCAGAATCCGTGGCAGTATTTTATGTTGATATTCTGGGACGGTTTGTCACTTTCATTCCACTTAATAATTCAGCTTTACTTCCATTTAAATGAAAACAACGAAGTTTGTGATTGTGTCGTGTGAAGAGTTGAAGGGATACAAATACTTTCGCATGTCGCATTATGTGTGAAAGCAAAGTGATTTTAGGCAGTTAAAAAAATCAAATACAAAATTTTAAATAATTTTTTTGAAATTGTGATGAGAAAGAAAATTGTTACCCTCAAATGAAGTTTAGGCACCAACTGCTGACCGCTAGCCTCCTGAGGACGTAGCATTATCTAACCATCACCATTTTCTTAAAATACATTGATATGACTGGATATTCCAGATTTGTGTGTACTATAAAAACCATAATGGATGGAGAGTTATGGTTTATATATTACCATAACCCTAACCCTTTATCTCATTTGAGATGAATGAAGCGTTTTTGTGTTGATCGCTTTGTGCCCAAGTTCTCTGTGTTCCTGCCTGAGTTGACGTCTGCTCTGTTGACCTCTGTTTTGACCCCCCACTTATTCTTGCTACAGTTTTGACCCTTTTCCAAATAAACAAAAGTCTATTAGGAACAAGCTCGTCGTGTTTCTCTGGCTGGTTTGTGCCTGTTGAGACCAGATATTTACGTGAACTGAGCGCAGCTCGCGATTTGACCAACGCTGTGCAGAACAGAAGACCTTGATGGGTTCAGCTTTTGAATTCGAGGAAAGTTACAAAAAAAGAATTCCAAAAAACGTTTTCATCACCACGTTTTCTGGCTTTTTATCAAATAGAAATAATTTTGGCAATTCCGACTAAAGCTAAGTCAAGAAAGGCTCGGTCAGATTTGACTTAAAACAGTAAGAAAAAAAAAACGTTTGTGTCTTTTTTAGCCCGTTTATGTTTATATCTGGGTTCGACTGCATCGACCACTTTTGCACATTGAGACTGGATTTTTTGCCCTTTTTGTAAATGAAGACTACAGAGTGGGACTGCTCTATAGTCACACTATCTTACGTCCATACAAACACAGACAGTGGTCAGCATGCAGTCATTCAGGTTTTATTCCAGAATAACAAACAGAATCAGTTTCTCCAGCCTGTGTCGTCATGGTGGGTCTGATATGTGAACATGATTGTCGAAGGCATCTCAAACACAAGCCCCATCAACAAAAAGTCATCATCATCATCATCGTCTTCCCGCTCCGGTGTCGTCAACGCGACAATGGTGCACAAGATGGGGGTTTGTTGTGGTCACATGCAGAGAGTAAATATGGCCGGCTAGCTAGCTGAGCCGGCTCTGGACAAGGACAATCACAGAGAGACACAGGGCCCCCGCTGACAGCACAGAGAGAGTTTCAGTCCAAACTCTTCTCAAGGACAGAGCTCCTACAGCCAGCAGGGCTTTCATCGCATGCCGCCTGACTGACAACGGAACTGTTGAAGGGATCATTCGGAATTTGCAAAGTGAAAATCTGTGGAAACCTTATCAGGAATAAGTTAGCTGTTTTAGGCTAACAACTAGCCTAAAAGTGGACAAAACAATTACCATCTCCAAAATGCAGCAGTGCTGTTTTATGAACCGGGCGTTTGCTCCGAGTGGAAAAGTTACATGTTCGCTTCTCAGTTGGTGTTTCATGTGGGAAAATTATTAACGGTGCACCATTTCCACATTTATAATTCTGTTCAACCACGTGAGTCAACACTTAGTCTTTATTTCTTTCTATAAAAACAAGGCTAAATGGAAGTGAATGCTAATGCTACGGAGTGAACTGCAACACACTAACACATGCTAATTTTTCTAAATTTCCAATGCTAGCTTGCTAAGCTAGCCGAATGACTGAAAAATGCTTGTTTTTAGCCACTTCCTGAGCAAAGAAAAAGAAGAAACCGTGCGTGTTAAAAGGTAAAATGACTACACAGCTAGAGGGACCCTCAGTAGCTGTGTTTCCATTAAAAATGTGCGCAAAACTTTGTTAATATTCCGCTGTTGAAAATTTTTGCAATTGCGGTGTTTTATGTTAAGTTACAAATAAAATAACACGTGAATAAGTCATGAAAAAGCATGCCACACCATCGTCTTCCTGCCACTTCCTGTCGTCTTCTTTGTCTTTGCCTCCAGCAGTGACATCCGCTTGTTGATCATGTGTTGATCATGTGCTAAAGAAAAGTTTCCATTGCAGTTTCAGTGAAATACACCCATTTTGACACTGAAAAACGACCTCATCCTACAGCAAAAACCTTTTTCAGTTTTGCTGTCTAAATTGGTGTATTTCCATCACGCGAATTTTTTTTCGAAATATCAAAGTGCGCAACTATACGGCCAACGGAAGCGCAGCTACTGAGGCAGAGCACTGTGTACCTTCATCAATACCAATGGTATTGATGATTGGTATCAGTCTGTAGACAGAACCAGGCTGATGAAACCAGGCCTTATTCTAGACAAGCTGCTGCTTTCAGATTGAGTCATGAACGTTTTACATGTTACAACCAGCCTTCAAGTTTATTATTGAAGCCTGATGACGTAGACCAACAGAAAAACATTCAGAATGCTGAAGCGGACGCAAAACCTGTTTAACTACTTAGGTTATTTTATTGAGGGGCATCAGAGAGAATATAAATGTGTACCATTTTTAGTCGCTTTTTTTGACTAAGCTCTAGTTTGATATATTTATGAGTTAGTCGGTAAAAAACTCCTGAACACTGCCTGATCATAGGACTGAAACTCTTCCTCTGCTATCGGAGGCTCATGCATATCAAACTGTGTATATCTTTACACAATACAGAGATAGTAACACCGTAACAAGGGCATATAAGATAATGCAAACACTCAATGTGAGATTGAATTCTTGAAGCACTGTTTCTCCCCAACATGCTTATGTTTCTATGTTTTGTTTGAGTGTGTGTGTGTGTGTGTGTGTGTGTGTGTGTGTGTGGTGCACTTCTGCGGCATCTTAAGTAAAAAAAAAAAAAAAATTTAAATAAATAAGATAAAAAGGAGAGTGTTTTCAAAACAGTCCATAACAGTGTGTTTCTGAGTCGATCACAGCTTTAGATTTCTTCCTTTAGAATGAATGGCAAATAAAAAAAAATAAATAAAAAATCAGAGGCCTGAGTTCTGTGAGTGATGCCATTTCTGTTCGGCTGACGGTGTTTCTGAAAACTTACAGGGAAGTAAAGGGGAGTTTTAGCTTTTTTTTTCTCTCCTTGTTTTTGTCGTTTTTACATTGAACATTCCACAGACGATACAATCAGCTTCCCTCATCCATCCACAAACTCTTCAACCACAGAGTCCATAAATATCTCCAAAAAGATCATTTATATTCACAATCTATTTACAGTAGCATGATTAATATATAAAAAAAGATTCATTCAGATGTTGTTTTTAAAAAAAAAACACAGCAGACATTGAAACTGATCCTCTGTTTGCCTCTTAGCTGATGGTCGACATCCTGGACGTCACGTTTAATGTCAGATGAACAAAAACCATAAATTGGTGGCTTTGTTAACATCCCCGTGTCAGGGAGTTACAGTTTATCTAAACAAAATCGACCTTATTTAGAAGCAAATGGTGAGGAATTAATATTCTATTTTATTTTAAAAGGCAAATGTTTGAAAAGGTGAAACACGTAACGGGGAATCTGTTTTGTACTTCCCACCAGAGCTGCTAATCTCTGCATTTTCTGTTCCTGCATTTAAGAACAAGTAGAGAAAACATATTACAGTTTAAAACAAAGAAAAAAAAAACAAACAAATGCATAGCAATCAACTGCAACATATACTGTCACAGCAATTAATCAGATTAAGGTGATCATTTGACTAAAGCCCTTAGAAGTTCCACTCGGTTACGTGGAAACACACAACAAAGGGATTTTTCGGGTTTCTCTATGGAAAAATGGAACAAGATATCACTGAGGGGCAAAAAAAAAAAAAAAGGGAATCATTTTTTTCAGATTGATTTTCTTTTTAAGAACCCACCGGACACGGCCATGTCTGATCACCTCCTTCATTTCTGAGTGGAGACGTGTTGCATTGGAAACGGCTTGAAGCAATTCAGCTGTTTGAGACATAAATGTCACATTATTGGAGGCATGTTGCATAATTGTGTTGAAGTGATGCAGCGAATTAAACGTGTGTGAGTGAATGAGTTATGGTGGCCTTTTGTTTAAAATCATTTGAGTGGAAGGCATATTTTCTAAATTACAGATCAATTTAACATAAAGTATCAACATTTAGAACATTATTTATGGACATTATAACCAGAATAATTATGTTTTAATGCCATTAAAATGCTTCTGGAATCATTTTACACTATTCTTAGCTTTCAAAAGCATAACTTACAATTTTCTGTTAAAATATGGCAAGCAGTTAATAATTTAACTGAATTAGATATCTTTCTTCAGGTATTTATACAGTATGCAAATAAGCTAGTCTGAGATAGGAAATGATCAAAGCGCAATTTGACGGTATTAAAAACGCTCCAATGTGAAAAACCTCAAAGCGATTCATGTGTGTAATATTTAATAAATGTTTGAACTTTTCTTACTTCCCAGCTAACACCTCATCAAAAAACAAACGCGTTAAAATATTAAAATATCTTGCAACGTAAAGGTCGTGTGTTACCCTTTAACAGAACGTTACTGAAAAACAACAACAAAAATCATAACTGTATCGTGAAAAATTAGATTTGGTATATATTTGCAAAAATAACCACTGAAATCCTGCAGGCCGTCAAACCGTTTCCTGCTATGGAAACCCAGCGATTCTTCACCAACATGCATCCCACCAGCCAACACTCCCTGTGAAGCTACAGTCGAAGTGACCAATAATAGAGTTTTAGCACTGACAGAAAAAAATAAAGAACACTTCAGCAAAGCAAGGAAACAGAAATAGATCAAACCACGCCGCAAATAATAAAAAAAAAACTGCATTTCTGCGACCGGTGTCCAGACTGAGAGATGTCTCGTTGCGGTCCCTTTAAGTCAACCTCAGGTGATTCCTAACGCACCAAACGATGTGGCAAATTGGGTTTTGGTTTACTGCCAACCCCTCAGATCCAGATGTGCTAACATCGCCAGCCTTCACCGAGACGCCCTCTTCTTTTAGCAGCAAGACTGAAGATAATAAAGACGCACGGCCAGAGAAAGGATCAAAGCTCCGCAGGTTTCTACATTAGTTTGCAGATGGAGATCAGCCCTTTAGTTTTAGCTTGTGTTCCGAAATGCTTCAACTCTGTTTTAACCGCTTCAACATGAATCAATTTAGTCAAAAAAAAAAAAAAAAAAAAAACCAACAAGTCTTTGGCTACATTTCACAATAAAGGGATAAGAAAAAAAAATTGCATTTAACAAGAACTTGACAATCTGATATGTGTGTGAGAGGGAGCACCTGGCAGTGAACAGTTCTGGTTTTAAATGATGTCTTTAAAAAAATGATAATAATAATAAACAAAGAATATTATCAGTTGGCTTGTTTAAATCAGGCTACTTAAAACAAGAAGAAGAAAAAATGGAGAAAACGACGATTAAACACAAAAAACTTACAGGAAAGAAGCTCAGCTAGCAAATCCATAAAGCTAATATAAAAAAAAACAAAGAACAAAACTCAGCTTATATCTAATCAGGTAAGTTTCAAGAAGTCTGCAACAGAAAGGACCAGTTTTGTCTTTATCCTCAAAGTTCATGTCACACGTCTTTAATGCGACGGGATGAGAGCCGAGCTCCGATCTCTAACATCGGATCGTGAACCGCAGCCACGCCCAGAACGCTTCCTGTGAACAAAAGAGGGGGAAAAGAAAAAAAAAGCCAACAGGAAGCTGGAGATAGCCAGCTCACAGTGCAGCTGCAGGTTTCCCTGAGGACAGCTTGAAGAACCGGCAGGTGAGATCATGGCTTCGTCAGAGAGGGGAACAAACAGCAGGGCGGACGGCGTCCTGACGGTCACCCACCCATCCTGCACCCCAGACTTAAAAAAAAGAAACAGTATTCACATCCCTTGAACTTTTGCATGCTTTACCAAATTAACAGCACAAAGTTCGACGTATATTTTCCGAGGCCACTAGGGGGCCTCAGAACCATGGAGGGAAGATGAAAAGGGCAGAAAAAAATTTTTTAATCATTTTTTAAAAATCAAAAAATCCACTCCTTTTTTTAATCATTACAATAAAATATAGGTTAAAGTAATTTATTTAGCTCTTATTTGGCTGCCACTCAAATTGATCAAGCTATAAATTTTGCCCCTAAACCTAACATAGTGAGTGCAGAATGAATGTTTTGACAAGAAAAATCAGAATGTATGAGGTTAGCATTTATGTAATAATTATTGATTAGTGAAATAAACTTTATTGGTAGTAGCACTGCTGGTTGGCTTGTTAGGGGGCTGACGGGCCGGTCAGGGATCTGGGGAGGCAGGTCAGAGAAACGTCTGGGAACCCCCACTAACATGAGATAATGACAGGTGAAATACGGTGGTGGCAGCATCATGACATGTTGTAATGTGACTAAAAAGCTCAAAGGGTGTGAATACATCCTTGCACTGCTGGCGGCTCTCCTACTCATTCAGCAGTTCTCAGGTCAAAATAGATTCGTCATTCTCTGCGGTCCGCAGCTTCTTCTGTGTGCGTCTCCCTTAAAGGGTGATTGTTACAAAAAGACAAAAAAAAAATTAAGTCATCCAACGAATTCAATAACTTCACACAATTAACCATTGCAAGACATCCGTTTTTGTTTCTAGGTTTACAATCTTTTTTTTTCTCTTCTTCTTCCGTCTGATAAATCTGTGTGCGTGGCAGCTAATTGGCCAGAGACAACATGTCTGACCTTTCCCTGTGCAAAAAAGATAAAGCGCATGTCTCCACTTCTCCAAACAGTCACGTGGTTCTTTTAAAGCACTTCTGCAAGCAGGAACGTTGAAAACAAGCGGCTGAGGAGCTTTCATGAGACTTTCACCCAATCGTATCAGCATCGGTGGAGTCTGTGCAAACCCAGAGGGCTCGCTGCACAGAAGACTGTGTTTTGGAGCGATATTCAAAACACAGAATGCGGTGAAGGTGATATGAGACAGCGGAATTATGGGAAACGGGGCGTCATCGAGAGGAATGCCTACAGAACAACAGCAGTGAAGGGGCTGACTCCTCGTCGGTGATCTCAGCTATGGCTTATTTACAGTAATCACACCAAAGTGGCGACGCTCTGAAAGTTACACATGCCGCCTTCAAAATGAACAGGAAGAAAGAAGAACCAAACAATCCAGTTGCCAACAGTCAAAAACTGAAAAGAAAAGAAAAAAAAATCGGAATAAACCGAAACAGGACAGCTCAGATTCCATAAGTTGCTGCGTAAGCACAGAGCAGCCGACCATGCAGACTTGCTCTGTGAGTCAGTGGATGCTTTGATGCTACGAGAAGAATCCTGCAAGCTATCCTGGCGGCCGTAACGTATGGCGATGGCGGCGTCAATCGTCGTAAGGGTTTTGTGGGTAATGGAGTCCTCTGCTCTCGTTGGAGCAGGGCGGGGAACCAGTTGGGCGGCACATCCAAGAGAACGCATCCAAGAGCGGGAAGGACGGTGAAGAGTACGGCCGCGCTCTTCTTTGCTCGTCCCGTTCACGTTTCCTTTTCTACGTTGTTGTTGGAACCTTAGACTCTCGTTCTCACAGCGCCGTGGCCTCCCAGCTGGTGCCCCGCGGGACCTGCCGTCACTTGGTCTCCGTCATCATCGGGGCAGGCACCGCCGACGGGTGGGGCCGGCTCAGCTCCGTTCCGGCGGCCGGGGAAGAGGCGGCAGATGCCAGGCTGCAAGGGGTGACGGGCGCCGGGAGACCTGGCAACAGGAGACGAAGCTTAGCGACGGTTCCTACACATCTGAATGTCAGACAAAGCCTAAACCAAAACGCACCCAAGACTTTGACGGTTGGCGTGAGATCTTTCCGCGGATGAGTTGTTTGGTTTTCTACAAGTATGGTGCAATGCATCATGGCCAAAACATCTCAAATTGGTCATTTCCCAAACAACTTCTGATTCAGCCGAAAGAAGCTTCATAAAGTCGTTGTGTTTTTGAGAGGTTTTCTCCAAACAGACTCTGTAATGAGCCTCACCGACCGGTGTAGACTCTGACATGGAGCTCTTGGTGTTTTGTCATTTTTCTAAACGGTGTGGTCTCTGTTTAGAAAAAACAGAGAGACAACCAAAAATCTTGAGAAGATTTTCAATTGTCCTGAATCATTTCAATCAATATCGTATTTTATTTTCTCAGAAGTATACGTCACATCAGTGAGAATTTTGAAGAGCAAAGAAGGATAGAAGGACTGAGCCACAGGACCAGACAAAATATGATAAAAACTGTGGTTTAT
Organism: Poeciliopsis prolifica; assembly: GCF_027474105.1. NCBI lineage: Eukaryota > Metazoa > Chordata > Actinopteri > Cyprinodontiformes > Poeciliidae > Poeciliopsis > Poeciliopsis prolifica. Next base: position 3,696,734 of record NW_026562417.1, on the reverse strand, counting down.
AGCCTGGAAATAATATTTTTCTCACTACAGAAATGTCATGACAGTGGTCCCCGCCCAGTCATGGTTTAATATTCACAGATTCACATATTCATGGATTTTTCTGTGGAATGTAACTCTGAATTATTGGTGAAAAACTCACATATCTGCAGAATTTTTTGCAATGCTTATCTAAAATATTGAAAAGGAAACGCAGCTTGGGAAGCTGAGATGTTGGCGCAGTGCTGCTTCATACGCTTGACTGGCATTTACAAAGCAGCCAATTCAGGAGCTGCATTTATTTTAAATTGGCACTGATTGGCTGTATAACCAATAATGGAGATAAGGAAGACCAGTTTCCATGGTTGTGTTAAGACAGTTTACACTGTGCGTATCGATGCATATTATGGTTTATTTGGTGTTTGAACTATTAAAATACACGATTTGAGAGCGAGCAGCTATTATTCTCAGATTTGAGTTATTTGTGGTCCACTGTAGATTGTTTTAAAAGTCCCATATAATTCCTCCAAGATTGAAAAGCGGTTGCTTATTGAAGGCCATTGCTAATGAGTTTCCATACTGATTTGCTGATAGTTTCATCACTACTACTTTTCTATTATTTTCCCTCGTAAATGTTATGGAAAAACCAAGGGTGGATGTTAAAATCAACCCCTTACAGTCTGTTTGCATCACTTTTAGTTGAAATTTCTTTTGCACCAGTCACATACACGCTCTCAAACATTTCTGTCCCCCTGGCATTCCTGACTCACATTCTTTGCGTGGAGCGGCTACGTTGTTATCTATGGAGGAGTTCTTGCTGGCGTTGCTGTTGGCGGCCAGGCTCGGCGCCGCCTGGCCGCTGTTTTGGCTCTGAGCGGTTTGGTTCTGGCCCGCTTGGCTCTGGCTTTGGGCCAGCCTCTGCGTCTGGCTCGGCCTGGGCTTGGAGGCGTCCATACTGCTGCCAAGTTGTAGCCGCCTCATATGGCGCACCACGGCGGTGGCGTTGAACGCTTGCTGGGGAGGAAGATGAAAGAGGGAAGATGGGAAAAGTGCAGAAATTGTAATATTCTTACTTTCAGTCGGTGAAAGTACTATAGAGCAGCTTTCTAACTGACACAAATCGACCTAGTAAAACTGCAGAATGGAGACTGAATAACAGAGATAATGGACAGCAATGGGGAAAAGTTACCCTCCATTTGCTCTTGGCAAAGTTCTTCCTGATCTGCCGGCTGACTGACTCATGGATGTTCTTGCAGAGTGCTGTGTCCCCAGCAATCCTGAAACATACATTTATATTTTTAAAGAAACATACAATTTGCCGCCTGTAATCAGCCTGCCGGTGCTGCCACAGTGTGTGTTTCCCTCACCAGGGATGTCTGAGGGCCTGTTCACAGGTGAACCTCTTGGCCGGATCTTTCTCCATCAGACAGCTGATGAAGTCCTTGGCTGAAAAAACAAAAATCAAAAATAGGCATTAATAGCACAGTAAATTGGCTTATTCACATGTAACCATGGCGGCAACATATGACCCAAGTCACCAATGCGCATAAACATGATCACTCCTGTGGCATTAGATCAGGCACTGTGATGAAGTGCATGTGAGGCTCACGGCAGCAAAGAAACGGCTGAACGCTCGACGAAGGAAGGAAGAAAACGACTGAGGCTCACCAGAGTCTGAGATGTCATCCCAATACGGGGCGTCGAACTCGTAGTCGGCCTTAAGGATCTGCTCAAACAGCTTTGAGTCGTTTTCGTCATAAAACGGAGGATAACCACACAGCCTGCAGGAAACAAGAGCCATTTATCCAAAAAAGAAGCTATGGGATGCATGTTTAACTGTTTTATTGATAATGTGAATGTGCGTGGTTGTAACAAGACAAAAAGTGGCCAAGTTCCCGACATATAAATACTTTTTGTGAGGCTCTGTATACAGTTACTTTTACGCAGCAGAATGAATCCCCTTAATCCCATTAATAACAGATTACTGGTTTCCAGTCTGGGTAAAAACTATTTATTAAGATGTTCCAGTCTGATTGTTCAGCATGAGCCAACTAAGAACAATGTCGGGAGCTGCTGCTCTACACAAAGAAAACATCATCTGTTCCTCATTACCACAGAGCTGGACGCACCGAGAGACTTTCATAAAACTCATTAAAATACCATTCTCCATCGATTCACATCGGAAAACAGGAAGAAAGGGACTAGGATTGTACCTGCCGCGAGGACAGGAAAACGTTCTGTCCGTTTCCCTGCTTTCATACCTGTCACTCTGCTGACTCTCCACTCCGTCTAGCACGCATGCTAACATGAACACACACACCGGGACGAAGGCGAGTCCTGGTGTGTGTGTCTCCTGAACACTCGTCCATGACCGCGCACTTCGGCTCTCGGCTGATTATCATGCATGATTACTTGATGTGATCTTTCCACCTGAGCAGCAGCTAAAAGCTAACAGGGACTGAATCCCAGCGCTAATTATCAGCAAGGAGCTGCTTGTTCTCTGCGCTCTTTCACACACACACACACACACACACAAAACACACACACACACACACACACACACACACACACACAGTGCTGCCAGGGGTTTAGAAAAAGAAAAAAGAAAAAAAAGATGATTGATTGAGCGGTCAGGACAAGGAACACGTCAATCACTGTCCTGCCAACTCTCTCTCCCACCTCTGACTCCTGTTATCATGATGCTGACCTCTGACCCTTAATATCTCACTCTGTGGATAACCCACATGACATGGAGAGGAATATGTGAGAATGAGCAGAGAGAGAGAAAGTAACCAGCTGCGTTTCTGTCACCATTACCATTTGCACAAAGCTTTTTTGATATTCTGCTAGTGCTGAAATGTGCTGCTAAAATAAACTTGATTGATTGAAATTTGCTATGTACTGGCAATAACAGAAATTAGTTTACCTGAATTGACCACATGCTTTTTTTTTCAGGCATTTCATAATGTCAGTCATGATTTTGTTTTACGAAAAAGAAATAAAAACAAAAAAAGCAAAAGCGCTAATTCATCTTCAAAAAGTAAAACTCAACAAGTAAAAGTTACTTGTTTAGCGTTAGCCTTTCAGAATCTCATAATCTGAGTTCTATGTTAGGATCTCAACTCTTATGTTTTCACATGAATAAACTATTTACAAAATGCTAATATTCCTTAAACGTCAGCTTGCTTTTTGAATAGGCAAATGTTGAAGTTTCATTGTGAATAAACAATCGTTTTCTGTCTTGACCTGTTTAGCAATCAGCAACAGTATTAAATGATTGTACTTGCATTACTGATCAGAGAAAAATCTATAAAGTGAGCTAGTTCAAATAATAATGCTGTTTTGAATTTTTTATTTCATTTCTTGGCTCATATTTGGAAAGTGTCAAAAATGTTCCAAACAAAGCTCATCTTCTCTGGTCTGATAAGATCATGTTTGGCTGCCAAATATATGCTTGCTTGCGATTGTGCAACTGCTTGGGGTAATTAGTCCTCTGAGCTTCAAAGCCTGTGATGTCATCGTACAAACTCCCAAAAGCCAGCGAAGCGAGAGCCGGGTACAATAAACGAACAGAGTAACCTTAGAAGCTTTTATAGTTTTATACATTTTTTATTACACACTTCCACACATTGTTAGTTCAATGATTTCAAAAGCAAGCAGAGCAGCAGCCATAAAGGGGGCTGATCATCACTGTAACTTGCTTTCTGAACCATTTGAAAGAAGGTTTGTTGCAGTTTGACATGTTTGCATGTTTGACAAAGTTATAGTTTTTTGTCAATTTCAGTTTATTTAACATTTATTTTTCATTGGCAGTTATACTCATAATTAGACTAACTAAGTAAATTAAAGTTGCGTTGTGCATATTTGGCCGAACTTGTGAAGCTGTTGGTAAAATATGCTGTACTGATGCAATTAGTTATTAAATAAGTGTGTAATTCAGTACTTTTATGTCTGTGTTTAAGAAAAAATGGAAGTAAATTCATCTGTTTTTCTGAATCGGATCGGTATCGGCTGACCCGATACCAATCAGTGTCGGAAATGAAAAGAGTGGATTGGTACTTCTCTTGAAACCTCAAATTAAGTTTAATTTAGTAGGAAAACAGGAGGCCCAGAGAGCCTCCTGAATCAAAATGTAATCATTTATCTGGATCAAATTCAGACAGAGATTTCTGTCAATGAATAACCGACTCATCTACTGAGTCTGTGTCAGGCTGCTGTGATGTTTTCAGGAATGCTGACATTGTGAGGACGGCTGGTACTCACAGGATGTAGGCGATCACTCCGATGGACCAGCAGTCCACCGCCTTGCTGTACGGCTTCTGAGCAAGAACCTCTGGAGCTGAGAAAGACAAAGGCAAGAAGCCAGTTAAATGGGTTTGACAAGATGGAAAACATGCAGACACATCATGTCTGTCCAAATGGAAATCACATGGCAGCTGGTTTTATGGTGGGAAAGCTGCTGCTGGAGCTCCAGGTTCTCATGTCTTCAGGATTCTACCTGACAGAGAAAATTGAGTTTCTCTGTCAGGTTCAGATGTGAGCCTGAATCTCCCTGCAGCCCCACATGGAGGGAGACCCGACACACGCTGAGAAACGTGTGCACTGCTGTGTTTACTGGCCCGTTCTGACTCACTGCGATGTGAAGGCCAGTGTGTTTCTGTTTTTCCCGGATTTGGATTTAAGAAGATTTTTGCACGCTGAGGTCACGATTCCTGGTGGAATCTCTGTTAAAACCGTCTTCAGCACAGGGGTGGGCATTTATCGTATCGCTTACTGTGAAGTTTCTCATCGTAATAAGAACTTTGGCTTATAGTTTTCTCAATGTTTCATCGTCAGCATTTTCAGAGACATGTTCACTATCGTCTCCATGACAGCATCGATAATTTTCCGTGAATTAAAAAAAAGTGGTTTAAAGCAGTGGTGTCTTGAAGAAGCCTGATTGAAATGGGAATGTTTTTTAAGGCATTGTTTGTGTTGTGCCATGCAGTCACTGACATACAGTTACCTAAAAAAGAAGTACTAAATTATTGTTTTTATATTCACAAAAGGACCACAAAATATCGCGATCAAATTATAAGTCCACATCACTCAGCCTTGTTCAGCATCAGATATATTGATGCAATTTCACTTTCCAGCCAGACAACTGGAAGAAAAAGCTATGACGGTTGCTTAATTCTAAAGAACATGGATCTGTTAGAATGGTACAATCAAAGTCCAGCCATAAATCCAAACGAGAATTTTGAGCTGGACTTATAAGGTGATGTTCACTGGCACTATTTGTCTAACATGATTGAGCTTGCAAATCAAACTGAGCTCAAAAGACGATAAACTTGCAAGAAGCTAAGGGGTACATGCAATGTTCGTGAGCTGTTATTGGCATAAATAAATCAGTGATAATAATCAAAACACAATATGGAGTTTTTATTGCTTTTGCAGCAACACTTTCAGCTATTTTACAGCCGCTGCATTTTGCTTCCACTGGAGACGGCGACAGGCCGACCGGAGAGAATTGTGAATGAAAGTTTTGTGCAAATATGGTAAAAGAAAGAAGTGGAAAGTTGGAGTGCTCATCATTCAGATCTGGTTTTCATTTGGTGCCTCCTCTGGTTATTTACAACTTCATTTATAAATAGACACCATGCGTCTGGAGTGAAACTGGCCCAACAAAAGTGATGTTTCAGACAGTGTGTATGCGTGTGAATTATTAGAATAACAAAGAAAATGTGTCAACAAAGTGTTTTTCTAGCACAATCCCAGTGAAGCCGTGCTGGGTTCCAGTAATTTGACCAGTTTCAGTGGTATGACAACACGGCTGGATTTTTGCCACACATTGTTTTTGCTAGTTTTTACAATGTCTTCATGTGAAACAGATAGCTGTTATTTTTTTCATGAATCCGGACGGATTCGGCGAACCCGTAAACAGAAAGCAACTGGACTTATCACTTTGTTTCCTGAAAATGTTTCTTCTCCCATTCCAAGAGCTTCTTCAGAGAACATGGGGCTCAATGTATCAGGGTTAAGGTCAGTTTCTGTTTTGCTACATCTGGACACATTGACATCACCAGGTGATAAGTTTGGGTGGTTAAATGACAATGGTCCCAAACACTGAAACACTTCTTCTGCGATGCGTGCACACAAACGGACAAGAACGGACGGCAAAATGAAGATATTTGAAGCCACCTTTTCGCAGAAAGAAAAAAGAACAGAACAAAAAACCTGTGGAATGTGTCAGTGCTGGATCTTGGTGAGTTATTCTGGTGCACAAAGCAGTGAACAATAGAGAACCAGACTTCCTGTAGGCTGGCGTGGCAGTTTATAAAGAGTAAGTCGACGTCCTGGTTGAAGCGTGGAGTCACCATACAGTCATAGTGATGAAGTCATTACAGCTGTCTTGTTAGCAAGAATGCTAGTATTTGCATCTAGACCGGCAACTAAAAAAATTCCCTGGACATCATAAAAAGATGATATTAATAAAGTGCAGATGTGATACTGTGTGGATGTTAAATCACTGAATGTAATGTAAAGTGGTTTAAGTTGTCTGGTGCTATACAATTACAAGCTATTTACCACTGGCTGACATGAGCCCGTCTTCTCTTTGAGCGTTCAAACAGGAATATTTATCCAGGAATATTGATTAATTAGGAAATGATGGGGAAAAAATTTAAGTGGTAAAAATGTGGGACGTCCGACTGGCTTACCCACGTATCCTGGCGTCCCACAGGCTGTGGACATGACGTCGCCACTGCCCTCCATCTTTGACAGACCAAAGTCACTTATCATGATCTTAGATTCGTCTTGTGGATTAAAATACAACAAGTTCTCTGGCTGCAGGAAGAAGAAAAAAAAGAAAAGCTTTTTCACATCCACTGCTTTCTAACAGATGAATTTTTACATCAGTGTAGAAAACAAAGGCTCTTTGTCTTGCAAAAGCATTTTCACACCCTGGAAATGTTCACATTTTGTCAAACCCTACAGTAGCCGATTTTGGACATGACAGAAAAAAAAAAAAGCCCAACAGAAAGTCATCCTTACAGGTTGCAATACTTGTAATGATGACTTCCAAACTCATAACTATGATATAGAAAGCTGTGCTGTTTCTCCAATGTTTGCTCCACAATCTCATAATTATGATTTAGAAAGTAAAAATTATGACTGTCTCATAATTATGACTTTAAAAGAACAGATGGTAGTGTCTGTTCTACTATATTTTAGTGGAAATGATGACTTCCTGTTGGGCGTTTATTTTTTCATTTCATATCAGACATGGGCTTCTATATAAACCTCATATTCGGTAGTATTTAGTATATAAATAAAATTTTGTGTTTTTTCTGGTGTGTTAAAACAAACATGCGTTTCAAGACTATTTACAAATAAAAATCTAAAATTTCTGCTACAAATAAATAAAATTCAATACAAGCATCAGTCCTTAGAAGACACCTAATCAGTAAACGCAGTGTGTCGTTTCATCTAACACGGGTGTTCAGTGAAGGCTTGATATTTTTGTACTTTGTACAAGTAGAAGAACAAGAAATATTTTATTACAAACACAAATCTGAAGTTGGGTATGTATTTTGAATGAAGTTCCTTTTTCTATGCAAAACTCCTGGCATAAAGAGTTGACCAGCTTTGTTCATTTTTTATCTTATCTGACCAAAGCACCATTTGCTGTCACATTTTATTTTATTATTTCTTGCTTTCCCATATTCTGTATTTATTTGGTACTTTTTTATTTACTGGCAATTTTTTTTATCACACATTGATTTTTTTTTTCTCCTGGAATATTTCTGCTTTGCATTGCCTGAGAAAATAGATCAAAGTATAATAAAAAAAAAAAAGTCACAGTAATTTAAAAAAAACCTAAATCAATAAATACAGAATATGAAAAAGTGAGAAGATAAATTTTGGCAGCCTCTGTCCTTCACATAGCAAACATCAATCATACCTTCTTACTGCTTTCTTTTAAGAAAGGGTTTCCCCTCGCAACACTTCCACAAAGGTCAGATTTATTGCTAATTATGTAATACAATAAGGTGGATTAATGGAAATGACATGCAAAACACTTTTCATTGCACAAAATTCCAATGTAATACACTGAAGTTTGAAGTGTGAAAATATTACAAAAAAGTTTAATATTATTTAATAGGTACACAGAACTGTAGATTACTGTTGATTTGACATATTTTTTTTTTAATCAAAATTGGCAAGTTGCAACTTTACAACATATACAAAAATAGCTTTTTCTTCAAACTGCAGTGTTTTAATCTGCACTTTTCTGTTGACCTTTAATTTCTAATATCAAGTGAGAATAGATTAATCCAATAAATTTTAAATGTAATAGGTGAATGCACATAACTGTGTGTGCGCATGTATGCGTGTGTATGCCAGTCTAACCTTCAGGTCCCGGTGCACGATCCCCATCTTGTGGAGGTAGTTCACGGCATCCAGGACTTGTCGGATCAGCGTGCTCGCATCCTTCTCTGTGTAAAATCCTTTTTCCACGATTCGGTCAAACAGCTCTCCCCCCGACACCCTGAGGAGAGACAGATGATGTGTGTGTGTGTAAACAACTGAACAAAAACACCAACAAAAATATGCCTGCATGGCTGTCCTTTTCACTAAAATACACGACTAGACGCTGTGGGAGGTTTTGGGTCAACACTTCAGGTTATTTATGAGGTGGAGAGGTTTCCAGTTATAGCCTATGAGGCATGTGCAACAAATATACACACACACATACGCACGCCTGCAGAGCTAAAGCATTCATCATGTTTTCCAACATAGAACTACTCTTCTTTAAAAAAAAAACTGAAGAAGCTGGGAAGCCCACTCCATGGTGCAGAGGAGTGAGAATATCTAATCCTGGTTTCATTTGCTGTTTTAGCCCAAGCAGCAATAAACCAAACGCTCTTGGTGTCTGCAGATGGAATTCATCTGAGAAAATCTCCCATCTGCTCCAAGAAAAACTCAAGTTCATTTAAAAACTTCTGCCCTCTGGGAGATTCTTGCAATAACTACTTTTATGTTTTATGATTCTTTGCCACATGAAATAACTTGTCCTGGTATAAAAGATACACAGTTTATCCAGGTGAGCTGTGTTTTAGCTGCCATTAGTCAAACGTATGGCTCCACCTGGTGGAGGACAGTCTCTATGTCAGCCTGTGTGTTCTGTTGAAGTGCTCTTGATCAAAAAGGTCTGAAGGGATTTTAGTGTTCCTCTTTGGTTTATGCTTTACGCTCGATAATAAAAAATCTTTTTTTAAAAAGCTTCAATGTTTACAAAATCATTATTTAGCAAAGATGCCATTATCTTGAGAAAGCATTTTAAAATGGTTCTGAAAATACATGTCTGAAAAGTGTGGCATGCATTTACTCAAATGAACTTTGACTAGATTTCTTGCTGCAGCAAAAAAAAGCAAAAAAACAAACAAACAAAAAAAAACAAGATGGAGTGTTTCAGGTGAGAGCAAGCAGCCAGGAATTAAAGGTAACTCTGGAGGAGCTGCAGAATCACAACTCAAGTAGACAAAAAAAGTCTAAGGTCACCTTCATGTAGCATGCAAAAGTTATCTCAGTCCAATTTTACTTTTTTTTTACCTGAGTGGAACCTAAATTGAGTTTTATTTATTCCTAAATTTGATCTAAATCCGGTTTTCTTTTCCAAATGCGACCTTTATCTGACTTTTTCACTGCAGCATGAACTGACTAATTCAGATCTTTCAATTCCCTCCCAAAATCCAATTTGTGCCACTTCCATAAAGTGGCACAAACAGTGGAACTAAATGATATAAATTACCGATCGTTTTCAAAATGTCTGAAGTCTGAGCAGCCATGATACGTATTTTATCCAACTTTTGCCTTGACGTGAGAGTAAATCTGCACTAGAAGAAACTACACAAATTGGAACATAAATAATGTCTGAAAATTACAATTGTGAACTTATGAAAGAAGTCTGTATCAGTGAAGTGCATCACATCACAATTCTATCACTCTTCAATCCGACTCCACAACCAAACATTTTTATAGATCTTTCAGTCAATGCCCCACTCGCTAGTAATTGTGCTTTTTTTTCATTAGCTTCCTTCATCTTGTGACAATATTGTTGGTTCTCATTGCTGAATAACTTGGATATCAATCCATAAATGGCAGTATCCATTATTACTTCCCTATGCTGCTCTGTAACACCAACATTCTTCTTGTTGAGTCATTGAGCAAAGACATATTCAAGTCTCAAGAAACTTGCAGCTGTAAACTATAGTATAAATGTCGTTCTAGTATTGACTTGAGACGGGTTGATGCAAATTACATCTTCAAATTTCTGTGTAAAAATAACCTGATGTTTTACTTCCTATTTATAATTTTGTTCTGCTTTGTCTCAGTATATCACAAAAAAATCTCAATAAAACGTGGAAAAGTTCATAGGGTCATACTTTTTCAAGGTACTATAAAAATTGCCATAAAAATACAAAGATCATTTAAAAACACTTTTATTGCATCGTTATTTTTTTTTTTGCCTCTATCTCCGGTATGTTTTAAAACCAAGCTTCTGACAACGACACAGGCACAAAAAATGCATTGAACACAGACAAAAACATCACCAAGGGCAAACCCTGCCGCCTTCAGCATCTGTTAGGTGTCGTCATGGCGACAGATCAGATTAGAGCTTATTGAAGTCAAACTAATGAAGTTTCTGGAAAAGAGGGGGATCAGAATTAACTGCTAATCCTCTCTGTTGCTCTTCAAAGAGGACAGTCGGTTTCCACGAGAAGCCTTGTCTGGGAATGACAGGAAAGGGATGAAGTGCACACACACACACACACACACACACACACACACACACACACACACACATGCACACACATACACACACACACACACGTGTACGCGTACACACATACACACTTATGTGCAGACTGTAAAAAGGAGATCAGCCACCAGGCTGAATGGTTGCATAAGTGTTTTTGTAAGGAGAGCATGGCAATAGGACAGGAACTCCCACACAAGCCTACATACACACCGAAGCAAGAGCGAAGTGACACACACATATGGTCTACACACTTCAACAAATAAAGTGACAAGTCATGGATAAGGCATTAAAAAATGTTGACACTTTAGTTAGAATAAACAAACTGAATTTTAAAAAATTCTTGATATTTATTTTAATTGTATTTTTTTTATGTTTGCCTTTTTTAAGATTATTGTTGGTGTTTATGTATTGTTAAAAATGTCTTCCTATAACATGTAATTACCTAGTGATATTTTCAAATTTTCTTTCAACTTTAATTAACTATTTTTTACCTCAGAGAGATGGTAGGTTGCCGAATGACTTCCCTATCAAGTTTTATGAGGGAAACCTTGTCCTGTATAATATTACATAAACTTACATATTTTCATTCACATTGTCTTTGTTTTTTTGGTTTTTTTGTCAACCTTTTTTCTTAGTTGTGGTGAGTAACGTTTGTTATCTCACCATCACAGTTGGGCTCCAGACATATTATTATTTATTTACTTATTGAAAATGTCCCTCATATGAAAGTAGGCTGACAGAAAAAGGGCAAGAAAAGGGGGTAAGAAATGCAGCAAATATTGTTGGGTCCGGCAATCGAACCCGCAACAGCCATGTCGAGGACTGAAGGCCTTCAAAGGTCGCGCCATCCCCTACGCCAATATAACACACCCCCACCAGACATATTATTAGGTATTTTGTCAACTGCAACAAAACAGTGACAAAAACTACAAATCCTTCTTCGTAGATTAAACGCTGGAACTGTCCATCCTTCTTCCTTTTCATCAACTCTCTATTTCCCCTCCTCTAGCTGATCTGGTAACTGAATGCTCTCAGGAGAAGATGGTTGTGCATCATGGCTGACAGCGAGCCTTTATTTGTGTGTCCATGCATGTGTGTGTAAGGGGGAGAGAGGGTTTCATCATGGCAGAGATGAAGGGCTATAATCACACCAATAGATCCAGGTCTCTGACCAGAGCTGCTGCAGTCATTAGCTGCCTTCAGAGATAGAAATAAGCAACTGCTGCACTCAACACCGTCCACCTTGGCTTTCCTTGATCAAGGTTGTGCTTATTCACACACAGTAATTATTTCATCAGCATAACATTCACAATCTGTGCAAACATAACCTAATAATTATTAGGCAAAGGTTTTAATAATTTGGCCTGATTTAGGCTTTCGTTGCTGGAAGTCTGTGTATAAGCTAACAGAAGGTAATGAAATCGCTTTTTAAAATCTCTTCATCAAGAATGTGAAAAACACTTCCAGTAGGTGACTAAAGTTTTCTGAGATTAAATTAGAAACGGTCTCCTCTGTTTATCCATCACTGTGTGGTTTGACCCCAGCAGAAAACAACCGGAAAGGTCTGAGTTCCATCCAGGACTTGTACAGGTCAAAGGTCAAGAAAATGGTAGCTAACATCTCTGCAGATCCCACACAACCTGGACGCAAACTGTTTTGGATTTACTTTTAGGTCGGCGAATTCTTGTTATACTGACCACAACCTACCTTTAAAACAGGCATAAAGTGTGTACATGACATACACATATACGAACATGTTTTTATTTATTTTTTGCTCCAACGGAAATCCAAAGTTACATTTATTGTTTTTCTGGCCAATAAAGCCGTTCTCATTCTGACACAAAATATTCATCTTTATACAGCATTTTTTTATTTGTCACACAATATTTCCTATCATATCACCACGTCCTCCTTGCACTATCCTTATTTCCCACCCTTGCACTTCTAATCATCTTGTATCAACTCAGCTGATAATGTATGGTATTGATTATTAGAAGTTAATAAATTATATTCAGTAAATTGTATTGTTATTTTTTTTATTTGCAACATCTCTTGTAAATGAGAGAATGAATCTTAAGATATTTTCCTATATAAGTCAGGGATTATTAAACAGATGTCAAAGAAAAATATTTCTTTGAAATCAAGTATTTTTATGCATTTTTAGGCATCATTTCTTGTAATTGTATTTAAGTTTTTCTTTAATTGATTTTACTTTTGATCCTAATCAGAAATAAGACATATTTAAGACATATTCACTTTGCTGATGACTTCCAATCACTCTTTGAGATTTTTTTCTCGCTTTAAATGAAATGCCTCTGTCTTTGAAGTTATGACTTTAATAACACAAACAACGGATTTCAGCTAAAGCGCGTGAAGCAACATCGCGATATTAAACGCTGAAATGAAAACAGCCAACTCGGGAATGTTCAGCAGTTTCTATGCGAGTTTAGCACCAGGAACTGGAACCCAGGCAGAACACAGTAAGCATAATAATGACTGCATCGACAGAGAGAGCTGTCTAACTTGAAATACTTTCATCTGGATTTTTTTGTTTCTTGAAAGCCAGACTCCCTCCTTCCTTTTGCCGAATGGATCTCATCTTTAACATTTAATTCACAACAAACAGCATTCATTTAGAGTTGCAGTGGGTTTGCATTGATTTCCATCGGAGCGCCGACTGATTGGCTCCCTGGGCTTGGGGTTACGTAAGACAGGCCGCGCTGAAGGGCAGCGGAGGAAAGAGCGCATTGATCTGCCGTGCTGCAATTACACCAAACGCGCTCGATGACCCTTGCTCCCTAAATGAGATTTCTGGAAGTTGGGAGAGGGGGGAAGGAAGACTGACATTTCTGTAAATGTACATAATTATAACAAACGAGGCTACTTATTACTTAGAGATCAGAACCAGCGCGGTAATTACAGAAGCTCAAGGACACGGATTGGCTGTCATCTTTTATTAGAGAGAATAGACAATGCCTCACGATTAAACGGCTACACATACTACAATACAGTATGGTGATGAAAGTAAGAACAGACTGCAGCACTGACACTGCTGCTTCCCTCCAATTCTCTCGCTGTGTCTTCTATATTTCAACATCTGTCTACGCATAAAGCATGAGGGCGCTTGAACATTACTAGGGGAAGAAGGGGCAAGAGAAAGGATATGTAACGGAATGAAATGAGCTGCACAACAACAAGAATCAATCAACAAGTCAAGACACTCAAAGAGTCTCTCAGATTATCCATAAGCCTGTCTGAGCAATGATTTGTGTTCAGATTTAAGCTGCACTCATGTACTTCATGTCAGTACAGTAAGCTCAAATATGTCAAAGGATTATTTCAAACCTTCCACTATTATTACTACAATAAAGGAAATACTATTTCATACAGAAGTATGTGGGTTCCTAGTCTGGTTATCACCTTCCTACGCAATTGTGCTTGATTCTCATCTCCCTTCAGTTCTCTCTCTGGGATTTCTCTCATTGAGTTTGACTTCTCTTGTTGAATTTCAACTTGGCCAATCAGCGAACATTAGAAGAAGTTGTGAACTATGATGTTGATTTTCTGCGATAAAAATCTCATTCAAAATCTTGTTAGCAATGGCAGCGGAGGACATGAAGCCATTCTGTCAGTATTGGTTACACATCCAAATATTGAGCACAAAAACTGGAAACAAGAAGAATGTTTAAGATATGTTCTTGCTCCTAAAGATGTTTCTGCCCTTCTCCCCACATGGCTGTTTATAGCGTACGCAATTTCCAGGAAGCTTCATTGAGCTGGTATATTACTTAGGTCACAGCTAAACATCAGCGACAGGGTGTAACAAGATCCAGTTGTTTAAAACTTCAAAAGAGCCACATCTTCTGCAAGACACAGCTGGAATGTACACAGGAAAATGTATCCACTCTTAGACCCAATTTCAGAAATGCTAATATCTGGTGTCTCGTTTGTCTAAAAGACAAACGAAATTTTGCCAGATATGCCTAAAAGCGTCTCAGTATGAACAGGGTCTTAGTCATTTCTTTTGCCTTTTGAACCAGTGCTCAATTGCAATAGAGGGGAAAAAAATATGATCACTAAATGGCTCCTGTACCAATAGACAAAGTTGCTCTTCGCCTGTAGTGGCACTGCACCAAGAGCCACAAAAGAAAACAACAGGAAAACATTTGAAGAAGAAACTGAGCGCAACTTCCTTCTTCATAAAATAGAAAAATAGAACCGAGTCGGATTTTAGTGGCTGTAGGATTTGAATTTTGTCTTTGGCAAAAGACAAGCCATTTGTCTGGCTAGTGCTAGACGTATTTGTTTTGGTTGCATTTACCCACAATGCCATGTGCTGTAGTCTGCTTCCTATATTTGGAGTTGCTGCCGTTCCACTTCCTGTACACATATGCATTCGAACCGCACCAGAGTTCAGTTGAACTTAACTGAGGTTTTCTAGGCATACCAGAGATCACTTTTTTGGTCACCACTTCCCTGAGTTAAATCTTCCTTAGAACATTTTCCTGGTATCTTCTTTGGTGTTTTAAAGCTATTTTTGCAGCAGCTAAACATCTCTCCTGGAAGTCCCTGATGACTCAATAAAACAAATCTTTTGGTGCAGTCTGAAGAGTTGAAGCAGACATAAAAACAGCACGTGTTTGCTTGGAGGTAGCCATGGTTTGCAAAGGAGGAATGATTTCAAGCAGCAACTCCTTTAAAGCAGCCATTCTGTCCATCTGATTTAATCAGAATGACAGAGTGATACCAGCTGCCTGGTCTTCATTAACAGTTTCCCCTTAGCTTATTGTCAATTAGTGGCAGGGATTAAGCACAGTTCCTCAGAGGTTTTCATGATTGAAGTATTTTTCATTAACTTTTATTACCTTTGCGGTTAACTGCATTTCATTTGATGACTCTTTATAGCAATTTGTACCAGATACAAACTGCCCCCATAAAAACTGAACCAACAAATGGGCAAAAAAAAACATTCTCAGTCTCAAACCTTTTGATTACAACCGGAGAAATAAAGAATGATGATACATGTTTGTAATACTATCAGTGCTTATTGGTGAATCGCTAATACAGCATGTTTGAGAAAGTTCTGTCTCTGCTTACATAATAAAAGAAAATTCAGCAAATTCTGTCACAGCACATACTCTCTGGTACACAGCGGTGTAACGTTGACTTTGTTTGTAATATATATAATTAATGATGGATTATTGCAGAAAGGTTCCTTAAATTACAATGTGTACTTAGAACAACTACACATTGAGTAACACAGCAGTAAGAGTCTAACACAACAGTACATTTAAAGCTATTTGACCACAAATATTGAATTAAAGCACTGTTTCTTGTCCTCACCAGTATGTTGGCTGACTTAAATTGTATTTTTTATCAATATTAGCAATCTAAGTCAATTTTGTGAAGCATTAAGTGCTCTATTGTCTATGAAGTATACATAAACAATAGACGAACATGTTATATAATGTTTGGATAGGGAGGAAAACTGTGCTCCTACATCAGGACAGGGGACGTTTTGCTGTGACATCACAGTGTTTTTATTGTTACATTTACACAGAGAGTGTTTTAACAAGGCAACATGAGAATTTATTCAGAGGGAGCAAATTATTCCCTTAACATTTCTGCCAAAACCTCTGTGAGAAAAATATGGTTTAATTTGTTGCTTGCCTATCTCAATCCATTTATCACTTTTTTGGAGTCCTGCAACAAAATGTTGCTTAATATGTACATCTGAATTGTGCAGTTGAATGACAGTAAAGTCTGCCTATGTCTATGTGTGTCGTTAATGAGTAGGGAGTGGATTGAGATAAAAAATAGAAGACAATCAAACTTTTAAAAAACTGATTTAATTTATTACAAGTAATCAAATTAAGTTTATTCAAGTAAATATGTTAAGTCTATTTAATTGTCATGTTAAACAAACATGAATAAATTAAGTTTGACGACTTGATTTTATTACATGTAACAAATTACCTCAGTTTGTTATACATTGGAGCTCCATTTTCTTTTTATCAGTATGTATTTTAGGTATTCTAAAATACATTTATTGTACATATTCTGTTAGAGCTGACAAAACATACTCCAGAGAGTTGCACAAATGACCAGAGGCTGGCTGAGAAAACGTAACAAAAAGAGGGAAAGGAGCTGTAAGTGCCATATCTTGGAATTTGCACATATTGTCAACTTTAATTTCATCCGATTACTGCATGTTAAGTTTCATTCATTCGTATCTGGAGAGTACAAAACATCCTTGTAGCATTCATCCGTTTCCCCCCTTATGAACTGGAATGGTGCCAGTTCCTGTCTTAAGCAACAGAAAATTCCAACAGCCTCATTTTTCAATGTTATTCTGCAGCGTCAATACCCACCGCTTACCTTTGACCCTGTAACTATGGAAACTAACCCATGTTCCATTAACAGATGGCGACGGGAGACAAAAATTAACATGGCAAGTAATAAAGAAATGCAAGTAAGCCAGAGGGAAAGCATGAGGTGATAGAGATGGAAATAAGGTGTGAGAAAAAAAACAGGAAAGAGAAAAGCAATGAAATGAAAGGAGGGACAGATGGTGGGAGATAAGACATGGAGATGGAAGATAAAAAGATACGCTCTGTCTCCAACTGTTCAACCACAGAACTTTAGAGCTTTTCATTGGAAACATCTGGACATCAGAACATGTACAACCCTGATTGTCTCTCTGATAGTGGAAAACCCGATGAGAAAACAACAGGAGCCTCGGTTATGAAAACAAAGGAGAGCACACATGGACCCAAATGAAAGACTCATTAATTGACAGAACAGGGACACAATGATGGACAACAAAACATTCTGGGTTTTGTTGTCCAGTGATGCAGCACTTGATTTTCTGATGGACGCTGCACTGACCCTACAGCGTTCTAACGCAAGCTAAGACATTCTGGAGACAACAGGTGGGAGTATCCGCATTAGAAACGGAAATACTCAGTTAACTGGGTTTAGCATTGACGCTTATCGGCTTAGCTAAAGCCACAACCTTTGGAGGATCGTCAAGAAAAGGACTTCAGGTGATTTAACGGTTGGCAGAAGGAGTGATATAAAAAATGTTTTGATTTGCACCGTAAGGACAGTACGAGACATAGAAAACTCAACAGGCACTCAAGCAGAAATATCCAATGAAACGATCAGTGAAAGAACCTGTCACTCTCAACAGTCAGAAAAGACCAAAAAGAGAAAATTTCTTTCCATCTAATCATTA
Organism: Poeciliopsis prolifica; assembly: GCF_027474105.1. Classification (NCBI taxonomy): domain Eukaryota; kingdom Metazoa; phylum Chordata; class Actinopteri; order Cyprinodontiformes; family Poeciliidae; genus Poeciliopsis; species Poeciliopsis prolifica. Next base: position 3,678,717 of record NW_026562417.1, on the reverse strand, counting down.
CAATTACAAAAAAAAATTCACAAAATTGTCAAACAGTAGAGGGAATGATCAATGGGAAAAAATGGGTCTGGTGAGGACACAGCTTTTGTTTTTGAACAAAACATGTTTTTTGTGCAGTATTTAAGTGCAATACAGCCTTTATTTACCCCTTATTCTCGATTTTATGAAGGCTGGCGTTGGAACCCAGACATGTTGTGGCTGTACTGATAATCCGCTGACGCTTACATAATCCTCAGACGGGTCTTCCACCTGAACTGGATAGAACCGCGTTCAGCTTCAGTGCCAAACTTCCAAAACAACTTCTATTCCTGCGTAGGCAGCTCTAATCTTCTACCAAAGGGCAGAAGGCTCCCATTTGTTAACCAGTCGCAATTTTACCTTTATTTTCAACAAATCCCTGAATATCTAAATGGGACATGCTTGCAATGTTCCTCAACATAAACACAAAGGAGGAAGAAAGCATGAGTGCAAGGAAGTTTCAGTCATGACTAAAACAGATGGAAGACCCCTTTATTAGAGCTCCACCGACACACACATCAACTGATTCCACCACCTCTGAGAAACCGCACACCAAAATGAAGATAAGGTTTAACTCACAGCTGCATGATCAGGTAGAGGTGGTCCGGACTCTCATAGATGTCCTCCAGCGCAACGATGTTTTCATGCTTGATTCTGCAAAGCAAACACAAACCAATAGTAAACCTCTTTATTTCATATGATATCCGTTGTATTGTCCTCTTTAACATTGCAACTACAATGTTACAGCTTAGATCAAACCTTGCATTTGTTACAGTGGCCCAAAGTCCAAACCTAAATGCAATTTAGAAATTGTTCCATAGCTTGTAAACTGTTATTTAAAGAAGCTCCCCATCCAAACTGACTGAGCTCAAACTTTTATTCAAAGAAGAAAGAGCTAAAATATGTAGATGTGCCTATTTGATAGAGAAGCACCACAAAACAGCTGAAGTTGGAAGTAGAGCAAAAGGTGGTTTCACAAAGTGGAACGTACAAAAAATGAAAATTCAGTTTTTCATCATGGTACATTGTGTACAAGATGTCCGGTTAAAGACCATGACTACATGGATAACAGACTTAATTTTTGTTCAAATGTTATATGTATCTTAAAAGCTAGATACATATAAAAGTTGTGTTTGTAACTTTTATACAAATATTTTTCCACACATTTGTTGAAACAGCTCATTGTGAACGCATGCCCACGGATGATGGTGGATAAACAGTTTTCCTGTAACAATAAGTTGCTTCTCCACCATTAGCACATCGAGCAGCAAGTACAGAATATTGATTGGCAGCACTAAGACTTTTCTGCTTGCTCTGATTAGTTGAAGAAATGCACTTCTCCCGACAAAAACACAGAGAGCAACAATGGCTCAGGGAAGAGGTGGAAGAGATTGATCTTTTCACAGATTATCTCTAATGCTCTAATGGCTTGGTGACAGTGTCAACATGTAGAACATAATTTTTTTTAAATAAGAGATACTGCATACTGCTGCTTTAAATGTAGATTGTGATTTTGTTTTAAGCTGAAATCTTTCTGTATTTTCATTCTTTTGACTCAAACACTTAGAAATCGGAATGAAAATTCTTTTCATCCTGGATTAATTTCCTCAAACTCTCCATGGTTACAGCAGCATGGTGAGGGTGTTTCAAACAGTTCTGTGTGTTTCTATGTGTGTGTGTGAGGTGCACATTCATTACCCTAATAGCTTAATGCTGGTAAAATCACGACTGAATGCATGTGGGCGCATGGTTTGATCATCTTCTGCATTGTAAATACAGGTAATTCCCCCAGGTATGACATGCTAACCCAAACATTCACAACAGGTGCTCAGGTGAGGCATTTACCCCCTATTACAGTGTATGATCTCTGTGACAATAGGCAAGCGATGAGCCACGAAGCTAAGACACAACTCACACACACATAGAAACACACAGACGAGTGCAGGTTGAATGGGGATAATGCGTGGATTTAAGCCCTGCCAGGGATAATGGAGAGCTACAGACAACAGCTCTCTGTAACGGCAAACCAGAGTCAGGGTCCATTCACAAAAAGCCTCTTGAACATTTCAGGCTCCATGTTGCTCTGAGCTGCTCTTATTCATGGATTCCTGTAACAGCTGTTGTGGCGGAACTTTATAGTCTATTTCTATCTCAAACTGCTATGGTAGCACTACCAAAATATGTCTAACCATTTGTTCCGATAGGGAAGTTACACCCTTGTCATGTTTTTCACCTGTTTTCTTCTTGGGACTTCTTGGATAAGTACGGAAATCAAACATGTCCTGATTGTAGAGTGGAAAGAAACAAACCAACAATTGGATCAGAGCAAGTCAAGACCAAGAAATTTCATTGGAAATCTCTTAAACCCACATCTAAACCATTTGTTGGATTCCAATAATTCGCCTCTCTTTCCATCTGTAGAATGGATAATTTGAGCTATTCTGAGGTCTTTTAATCTCAGTAGGAATGATTCTAGTGCGTCATGACTTCTGGATGGTTACCTACTGAATTACTAACTGATCCCCAAGTGCTTGGCCAAAGAAGGACTCATTGGTTTTACGTTCAGGCCCCTGGAGAAAATTTTCTTGACAAATATTTTGAGATATTTCTTACCAAAAAGTAGATATCATAATGTCTCTGCTTTTGGTTTATTATCCTCCACTTATCTACAATAAGTGGAGGAGGTTACCTGAGGTAACAAGTCCAGGACGGAAATGGAAAGACCCCTCCACTTAGCGACTCTCCACCTCATTCTGTGGGATCCCAAGTCGGTACCTGGCCAGAACAGCACTCATGCTACAGCAGCCAATGTCCAAAACTGTCTATTCTTCTGCAATTCCATCATACCACCACTCGCAAGTAAAAGTCTTTGATATTTGAACAAAAACTTCAGACCAAGGGAGTTTTGTAAGTCACAACTAAGCAAGTCTTTTGGTTTGATTTAGCTATTATTTTCATTTTTAACACACAAGACATGATTTAACTTTGTCAGCAGCGGGTAGTTTGATTTTAATTTTTAAAAGGCAAACTGAACGTAATGTAATGTGGAAAAAGCGAGGGTGTGTGATTATCCTTTGGATGAATTAAATTACACTTTGTGTAAAATGTAAGTAAATGTGTATTTGTGTTTGAAATGTGTATAGGATTCATGTGAACTAATTTTGGACCATCTTGAAAAGTTAATAATTAGACATTATATGGTTCTTTTTTGCATTGTGAATTGCCTTGAGAAACACACAAGACGAGTGCACTGAATTGAATTCAAAAGCAAAGCTTTGTCCTTTATAGAGTAAAAATAATATCTGCCTGTTTAGAGCTGTAAAGAAATCCATTAGGTTTTCCAAAGGCGGCCCAGTGTCTTACACTGCACATAGGGACGCTTTGAACCTTTTGCAGTAATAACATCCATTTATCGAAATGACTGTCAGAAACTCTCTCTCTTATTATTATTGGCAATTCCAATTTTCTCTAATGTCCCTCCGCAGAGGCAAATTAGTAACCTCAGCATATTTAATTGCATCATACTTCTCTATTGTCACAGCATACACAAGTGCATCACTTTAATACTTCTCTATGATTGCATAGAGAAGTGCCTATCTATACCTTTCATTTACTCTTTATCTCAGTTGAACTAATAATGAACCCTGATGACCTTCTATATCTCTACATCAGTAGTAGTTGTAGGCTAAGGTAATCTTTTAGGAAGATGTCATCAAAGCAACATTTTAATGGAAATCTTTGATTTGTAACCCAAGATAACTATGGGTTGCTTCTAGTAGGAAAAGTGAGAGCATTAGAGCTCATGAACTGAATGGAATGATGTATGAACCTGGAACAATGGCATGGAGACAGATAGGGGTCATAATGTTGACACAGTATAGTACAGTACAACTACCTATCTTTGCAAGGCCCATCATCTCAACCCCAAGACTCAAGTGGTAGACTGTACTGGCTGTGTTACGGAGGGGACAGACGCCAAGGTGCGGTAGAGGAAACGCCAAGGTTTCCTCTATATATGGTCTTTAGAGGGCCAACTCCTCCAAAGACCATATTTAGCCTTTCTTAACATTCCTGTGACAGTTCTTTGGGCAATCTATAGTATTGAAGAGGTTGGAATGAAAGAAATGAATTCTGTTAAAAGGTATTTTTTTAAGCTGAGGTCATTAGTACCAGCAGTCGATTGGCTGATTGAAGTGTGTGTGACATGAACAGATAACAAATCTACTTGAGCCACAATTTCCCAGTGACTCTCAAATTATAAGTGTTTTTAATGTATTTTCGGCTGATACTGTTACATTAAAGTAAAATTTCACATATACTCATAGAGAAACATTCAAAATCAACAAGGAATCTTATATTTCCCCCAATTTATCAGGTAAATAAGTCTTACAACAACATGCACACATAGCAGAGATATGTGTTTGGATCTCTATAATTCCAAATTGATACAATCTGATTTATTTGTAGAGCACCAAATTACAGAAGATCCAATCTCGTAGCACTTTCCAAAGTCCAAGTCAAGCCCAGTGATATGGGTTTAGATGAAACTCAGACCAATCCAATTAATTCCAATCTTCTACACACATTTAGAAAGTTCATACAGTCCGATATTTGCTCAACTCTTGCTTTAATCAACTTGTGAAAACCTTCAAGATTTATTAATACATGTTAGTGATACCAGTAAAATACATTTTTCATCGACTTCTCTTACTTGAAGCTTTAAAGGATGAAATAACTATTTCTTCTCACAGACTGGAATCTTTAAACAGCGATTTGAAAGATTTTTTAAATTTATATTTGATGCTGCGGGCTACGAGTGAAAAATAAACTCCTGTCTTTGAAGGCGCACACATTCTGCACAAAAGCAGAACAGCTTGCGCCTGGCAGAGTCAAACCGCACGAATAAGGACCGACACACACTAGCAGCATGTGATATGTGTCAAAACATAAGCTGCTCTCCACGGTTTTATACATCAACATACTCACACGCACGCATACACACACACACACACACACACACACACACACACAAATACGAGCTGCATTCAGGCATTCGTAATTGGCGTGGCGTTTGTGTTGCTGCGTTGCTTCCCAGCATCAGCCTCAAAAGCTGACATTACACATCGCATTAGCGTTGCCTTTGGGGCCACTTTCTACCGCTAAACATAGACATCTTCTGTCATTACGGTGCCACCAGGATGTGCAACGGGCAGCGGCTGGTGTGACACTAACAGCGGTGGGACTGGTGGCGAGGGAGAGTCGTCTTTGTTCCCAACGCTCAGAGTGTCCGAATCCACTGTTGTTCTCACAGCTGGACTGGGAGATATGCAGCCCTAATTGGAGGTTCGGCATGCGTGATGCTCTGTCCATTCACAACTGATTTCTGATATGAGGCCAGAATTGTTCCCACAGCTATTCAAGTTCATTGTGCAAAAAAATGCCTCATATTAAAATATCAATCATGTATTTAATTCATTTTTAGTTTAAAATGAACATGTGGACATAAACAAAAATTCTGAAATCAACGGAGTAGTTGTGAGAAGAAAAATCTTATATAGACACCTTGTGCAAGATCTCAGCCCCAGCTTCTTGCAGGATGGCAGAAAACTGCTCAGTGACAATAATGACTACCATTGGTTTAGGTGTGAAGTTGACAACCTAACATGCTAAATCTTCAAAGTACACGTTATATATAGAATAAAAAGGGATACTATTGCTATTAATTGTCAACACTACGACATCTAGATAACAAGGGCAAAAAAAATATTTACTGTAAAAAATAGATAGGGAGAGCTGTTACGCTAGCTTGACTTTGACAATATTAACATGTAGATGTGATGTGGAATTGGATGTGTTTGGGTTCAGTAAAAAAACAAACAAACAAAACAAAAAAAAAAAAAGGCGACCCACAAGGCCACTTCTCTGACACATCATCAGTAGAGCAGGTATTTAAATGAGCTAATCAATCACTGCTGTGTTCAGACAATCACTTATTAATAATCGCAAAATAAACATAAGGTCTAAAAACATAATACTGTAACAGACTGAATGTTCTATTCTTTGTATGGGAAATGCTTGTGTTTTTTTTTTTTGTTGTTGAATCCTGATACATTAGTGGAGTGTATACAATACAGAGTTGTGGTAGCCAACTCTGTATTGGCTGTGTAGCAAATACAGAGAATGAGATAAAAGAAAAGTATGAGTAGTTTTTAGTTCTTCTTCAACTGTTTATTTTTTTCTAATTTAATAATACCTACATCTGCAAGTGTCATTTTGTTGATGAGGCTGTTCTAGCACGACAGCTCGGCTATAGATGGCCAGTAAAAGAATTGTCTTTTATTGTCCTTTAGCGTTCTGCGCATTCGCAAAATATCCGAATGTAGACAATAACATGCAGGGTGTCTGTAATCTACCCCTTCTGTCAAAAGTCATTGCACTACACTGTAAGCAACAAGCATAAATCAACCATACATATTGATGCATCTTTAAACACAAAAAAGGCAAAGTATATGTAAAACTAATAATTAAATATATAATAATAATATAATTAATTAATTCCCTTCTCACCCACCGCGGGTGGTTCTTATCCTCTGAGCTCGGGTCCTCTACCAGAGGCCTGGAGCTTGAGGGTTCTGCGCAGTATCTTGGCTGTGCCAAGGCCTGCACATTTCTGGACTGAGATGTCTGATGTTGTTCCTGGGATCTGTTGTAGCCACTGCTCCAGTTTGGGGGTTACTGCCCCGAGGGCCCCGATGACCACAGGCACCACTGTGGTCTTCACCTTCCAGGCCCTCTCCAGTTCCCTGAGGCCCTGGTATTTCTCCAGTTTCTCGTGCTCCTTTTTTCTGATGTTGCAATCACTTGGTATTGCTACATCTACCACAACGGCTTTCCTCTGATGTTTATCCACTACGACAATGTCTGGTTGGTTCGCCATTACCATTTTGTCTGTCTGGATCTGGAAGTCCCACAGGATCTTAGCTCTGGCGTTCTCCACCACCTTTGGGGGTGTTTCCCACTTTGATCTCGGGGTTTCCAGTCCATATTCTGCACAGATGTTTCTGTACACTATGCCTGCCACTTGGTTATGTCGCTCCATGAATGCTTTCCCTGCCAGTATCTTGCACCCTGCTGTTATGTGCTGGACTTTCTCAGGGGCCTCCTTGCACAACCTACACCTTGGGTCTTGTCTGGTGTGGTAGATCTGGGCCTCTATTGCGCTGGTGTTTAGGGCCTGTTCCTGGGCGGCCAGGATGAGGGCCTCTGTGCTGTCCTTGAGTCCAGCTTTTTCCAGCCATTGGTAGGATTTACTGATATCAGCTACTTGGGTTATTTGCTGGTGGTACATCCCATGTAGGGGCTTGTCCTCCCATGATGGTATCTCTGGCACCTCAACCTCCGTTCCCTGTTGTCTGAGACATTCACTGAGCACATTGTCTGTTGAGGCTTTGTCCCTGATGTATTTATGGATCTTAGTTGTTTCGTCCTGGACAGTGGTTCTCACACTCACTAGTCCTCTGCCTCCTTCCTTGCGGCTCGTGTACAGTCTCAGCGTGCTGGATTTGGGATGGAACCCTCCATGCATTGTTAGTAGCTTTCTGGTCTTAATATCTGTGGCTTTTATCTCCTCCTTGGCCAGCTAATTATTCCAGCAGGGTATCTGATTACTGGCAAGGCATAGCTGTTTATCGCACTGATTTTGTTCTTGCCATTGAGCTGGCTTCTCAGGACTTGCCTTATTCGTTGGAGGTATTTAGCTGTGGCTCCTTTCCTTGTGGCCTCATCGAGGTTGCCATTTGCTTGTGGTATACCTAGGTACTTGTAACTGTCCTCTATGTCTGCTATTGTTCCTTGTGGGAGTGAGACTCCTTCTGTGCGGATCACCTTCGCCCTCTTTGTGGTCAGCCGACCACACTTCTCTAGTCCGAATGACATCCCAATGTCAGTGCTGTAGATCCTGGTGGTGTGGATCAGTGAGTCGATGTCTCGCTCACTCTTGGCATACAGCTTGATGTCATCCATGTAGAGGAGGTGACTGATGTTGGCCCCATTTTTGAGTCGGTATCCGTAGCCAGTCTTGTTGATAATTTGGCTAAGGGGTTCAGGCCTATGCAGAACAGTAGCGGGGACAGAGCATCTCCTTGGTATATGCCACATTTGATGGACACTTGTGCAAATGGTTTGCAGTTGGCTTCAAGGGTGGTTTTCCACAGCTTCATCGAGTTTGCAATGAAGGCTCTCAGATCTCTCTACGAGAGGACCACAGCAACCTCCCTGAGCAAGCCCCGGTAACCATCACTGTGACAGATGTTCAAGAAAGACTCTCAGGCATGAAAAATTGGACAGCACCAGGGCCTGACATGATCCATGCCTACTGGCTAAAGAAACTCACTGCTCTCCATGAGCGACTGGCAGCCCAAATGAACCAGCTGCTACAAAGTGGGACTCACCCTGAATGGTTAACTGAAGGGCGGACAATCCTAATCCAGAAGGATCCATCAAAGGGTCCAGTCCCACCCAACTACCGACCAATATATATATATATATATATATATATATATATATATATATATATATATATATATATATATATATATATATATACAATATATACAATATGTTTTTTACAATATTTTTAATCATTCAGCACTCTACTAATTGAATTTAGTTAGTCATTATACTTTGATAAAATATTCGATTTTCTTATTTTCAGTAAAAATGTATCTCCTTGGTTTCTTTGGAAGGATTTAGTCCACGTGGTTAGTTTAAACTTTTTTTTCTGTTTTCTGTAAATATCTAAATGTATTTAAACATAACTTGGAGAACACAAAAGTCCAGCAAGTCACAAAATTTAATTTGTTTTAAGTTGAAGAACAGATTTGTTGGCTCTCTGTTTTCTGCTTATAAATCTAATGGCTCTTTTTTTTTTTTTTTTAGCAAAACTAAAAATTTTTTACAAGCGTTCTTCCCAAACTTCTGCACAACAGGTCAAAAATAATTAAATAATAACAAAATTTTCTTTGATATGGTTGTGTTTGCATAGCACCGCAGCCCTGGTGTGTGTGATGTGTGTTTGAGCCATGGATCGTGACCTGGGGGCGAGGGCTGACAGGGGAGGGGAAGGATGGATGTATGGATGTATGGATGGATGTATGGAGGTGGGGGGTATTTTGCGTGGAACTAACAGAGGAGATCCACAGTTGCCCCGGTAACCGGTTGCTGTGTGTGGGGCGGTGTGACTGCGCTCACCTTCTCAGCACGGCAATCTCGTTCTCGATGCTGCTCTCCTTCCCCTTCAGCGCCTTCTTGGGGATGCATTTGACGGCGAACATGCGGCCGGTCAGCTTCTCCTGGGCCAGGACCACCTCTGAAAACGCCCCTCTGACGGAACAAAGGAAACACAAACGCACTCCGGTTCAATCTCACGCTTCAAGATTTCAGCTATTTTATCCTAAAAGTGCAATTGGCGACAAGTGCAATGTTTATGCAGTCATCAAATTACTCCGAAAATTGCACTGCTGTGTGAATGTGCACCGGCGTGACACTTTCAACTTTCCTTTCTTAACGACATAAAAGAACAGCACCGGCAGAAGGGCAAACATCTGTGTTTTTCAGCTCTTAGAATCCCTCTGTGTGCGTATGTGTTTTGTAAATGTGTGTGTGTGCGCGTCATGTCGACAAGTAGGGCAATGAATGAAGATGAGCCCATTGCAAGATAAACTGCCTTTAGCGAGTGGTGGCTCCTTTGTTCCTCTGGCCTCAGATCAACAACTCTGGTGTATCAGAGTAAACATGATGCATGCGCCCTTATCTCTTCTCAGCCGTCCTTGTTCTTACGTCTGTTCGGTGTATAGGCAACCGGCAGCGGGAGAACATCCAGACTGTAGGAATTCAGCTAACAATCTAACACGGGCCCTTCAATTTCCTTGTTTTATGACAAAATTCGTTCATAGCCTCTCCATCTGTACACAGATTGGCCTGGTAGAATTTCTACCAGTGGGAAATGGGAGAAAGCCCAGACTGTTTGTGTAATAAGATTTTAATAAAGTGGAAGAGCAAATACAATACTCTGAAAGATTTGTGAGAGACTATGGGACCTCACGATACGATATTCTGATCACAATTCAATATGTATCACAATATTTGGCAAATGATACAATTCGATGCACTTTTATAATTTTCTGAAAGATTTTAGAAGGACAGAGTGATTTTAGTGACATTTTGTGTGCCATAGACTTGGATTTAATTAACTGAAAACTGATTAAAATCACCAACTACACAATACTTGACTCTGATTGGACAACTTCACTTCTTAGCAACAAAATACAGCCCATCATTTATTAAAAAATAATGATGGCCGTCTCAAAAATAAATAATAATGCTCAAAAACAAAGGTTCCTTTGTTTATGTGATGTCCAAAAATAAAGGAATCTAATGTTGCATCGAAAGCCTTTTTTTGAGATTTCTCTCACAGTCAGAAAAATATGGTTTACTCGTTTTAGCATAACTCCAGTTTTACTATTAATACAATTTAAAAACTGGTGTGTAGTTGATAGTGTGCACTATAAGCAAGAAAGTGAGATGGGGGGAAGCAGAGTCTTCCTGCTGTCGTCACAAACCAGACATGGACGGTTTAAGCCTATGGACCCCTATAGTTTAACGTGTCGATATTTGCGGATGAAAAATTTATACCTTTCGAGAGTGGAAATAATCGCTAAATATTGTAGAATCGATAATAGCAAAGCAAGGTAATGGCCAAGTTATCCTCGGTAGGCAGACTACAATTCTAAAGCTGTGTAGGAAATAATCATAATCGTTAACAAATCCTCCATCTGGTTGGTTTGGTTGAAATGTAACCAGAGAAATCAAACTGAATGGGGGAAATACCAGACTGAAGGGAGATAAGAATCAAGTGGAATTGTGTAGGAAGGTAACAGCCTGAGTAAAGGGAGGAAGATGTTTAGCATGGCTAATGCTGCGTCTGAGTCATCTCGGAAGTCAAAATCATGTCACACTCGTATTTGTTGTGCGACTAACTATTTTTAGTAAAAAAATAAAGAATAGAAAAAATTCACATCTGATCTCATGTAAAGTAATTCAGGTAAAACTAATTCAGTGTACTTGTGAAACAAATTAAACTTGAGTTTGCAATTGCTTGACACCAGTAAGGTTTATTTTGGTGAATGTGACTGTTCTGTTTCTGTGCGCACACGTGTGTGCGTGCATTTGTGTGTTTTCGGCTTTTCCCTCAAGGTGAAACGCGGCTGTTGTGAATGAACTCTTTTTTTTTTTTTTTTTTTTGTTTTACATCAATTTGTGCCCTGGCTTGCAGAAAGCCCCGCATCCAGTCAGAACGCGGCGCATTCTGTCCATCAGCCTGCAGGCAGAGCCGTGCTCACGGTACCGGCGTGCCAACGCAGACCCGCTGCCTGCCGCCGCCCTGCTGAAGTGCAAGCGGTGCATTTCCGTCTGTTTTAGCAATGACTCCCTCTCTCTTCTCACCTCCACCGCCTCTCCTGCCAATCTCCCCTAGTCTCTCACAAATCTTTCAGAGTGACAAGTGATCATAGCGTCTGTTGCCCTGGGCGATTGAGGTGGACTGTCTGCAAACCGATAAGATTACTTCAGTTGACTCATGCATGCTGACACTTGCCAGCACCGATAATGGCTGTTGGGGTTCTGGTGACGTCAAGGGCTGACAAAACGAGCGACTCGTGCAATTTGTAAGGCACACGCACACTCGGAGCGACACACAAAGCTCGGAGCGTTTCATTCATTACCCCCGGAGAGGGAGGAACATGAATGGGCGCGCTCGGTGGCTGCGAGGCATTCACAGCTGCAGCATTAATCATCACAAGAGGCGTTGCAACCTGTTTACCTTTGCGCTTTGTGTCAGGATCATTCGTTTCTTTCTCTAATGTTTGTGTTCCATGATAAAGGAGGCATTTATGCGTGATAAAAAAAAAAGAAGCAGAATCACAACAAAGCTCTGCACAGATTGTTGTTGTGGATTCGGAGGCTGGAATTTCACAGTCTTGAGTTTTGGCAGCAGAAATGTTTCCGAGGTGTTAGCAAGGAAACAGATTTGGGAGCTGGATGGGTTATTGGTACTTGTTCACTTTCTCTCTTTTTTTCCCCTTTTTCCTAACTAGAAATGTATTCTCTCCAAGCTGCTGATTCGTTTTACCACCTTTGATCAGTTTTGTCAGTTTGCGGGTCAGGAGCAAGAAAATTATGACACAACAGTAATGGCTTTCAACTCTGTCCACATGACAACATTTTTCTTTTATTTTTCTAACCCTTCCAGAGAGAAAATTTCACTCTGGCTTTTTTTTTTATTGTAAAAGCCTTGTTGGTGAAAACAACAGCTATGTCTCCATTCAGCGGTCGTGCACATTTTCATCAAATTTTTAAAATGTCAGGGGAAAAAAAAACATAAAAATGTAAGTAAGGCGTTTCCATTTTCTGCTTGATTTTGGAGTGAATCAGCCAGGCTATGGAAAGTGAAGATTTTCTACAGTATCGTTTTAAATGTCCAACTGGAACGCAGTTTGATGTCTGGATATTCTCAACTCTGGTTTTTTTCAAGATTAGAGGAATATGCACTAAATGTTGCACACATTTGTAATGGGAACAACACGGCTTTTTTCTGCAAACTACAGCAGAGTGTTACAGAACAAATGAAGCAAAAACAATCAGTGGCCACTGTTTGATACATGCTCTGCTGTCACCTTAAGCATACATGCCCAGTCAGCACTTTGTACTGTAACACCTGCCTGCTTTCATACCAAATGAAGGTGTCTCATCTAGTTTCTGATGCTCCTTCTACGTAAATTTATTTTATAAATAAATAACAAAAGAAACATCTTGACACCCTTGAAGGCAGCATTTGTTTGATTATGTCTTTGAAATCTGGAATTTTACAAAGTCAATATTTAGTTTCATCCAGATTTGTTTTAAAAAATATGTAATTCTTGATTCATGTCTAGATTCACGTTGAACAAGTGTACAGTCCTTTACTCAATTTCATCTGGACAAAATTATATAAAATATTGCATGTAGGCTGAGTTAAAGGGAGTCGAACACGTAGTGGAAACTGTATTCCTTTCAAGATCAAAACCACAGCTGATTATGGGGAAAGTAATATTGTCCGGTGAACAATAAGCTCTGATGTGGCAGGGAACCAAGAGCAAACAGGAGAGTCATGGAAGATAAAAAGAAAAGAAAAAAACACTCCCAAGCACAGCCTGTCTATTCTGCTGCCTCCTGGGATGAGCATCAAATGTCATACAAACAAACTAAAGAGCACATCTGGTCCTAAGGCTGTGAAAACGCGCAGAACAAGTGATCCCGCTCTATATTAAATCGATCACATGCTTATTAACGTGATTATAAACTTACATGTAAGCTGAATATTTCTTGCTAATTACAATTAGTAAGGACTTTGACGAACATCTCTTTTTCTCATAACTAGACTTTTTTTGGTTTGTTCAAGAAGCTTCATTTTGGACTCATCTGACCAAGATACCTTCATCCACTCGGCTGCTGCGACCGCAACATGACTTGCAGAACAGCACGCACAGTGGACCGCCTTACCAAGCTGGGTACCGGAACCACTAGTGAACAGCCGAAACCCGCAACTACTATAAAAACGCTTGCAGAGACATTACGATGCAACTGGACATCCAGTGCTCTGGATGCCATTTCCCTGCATTATGTTTTTACCATGAATGTAGTGAGTAATGTGGTTTATCTTGCACACTGATGTAAAGTACATTTTTATAATAATAAAAATACATCTCGAAAAAAGATGCAGATGTATCGTTTTTCTTCCACTTCCACAGTTATGCACAAAAAATCCCAATAAATCACACAATCACACAGAAGCAATATAAGAAAAATGCAAATGAGGGAGAAACTGCATCCAGCAGCATGTCAGAAGCACGAACACAACAAATTTACTTTATTTCAAACCTGAAAGTCATTTGGTTTTGCAACTCCAAAGCACAGGCTGAAGGACCGGCGAGGTGGACCTATTTGATGTATGTTTGGACTGGCCTGAAGTCCCCGCTTTGCTACTGTTACCTACGGCAAAGATGACTGAATTCCCTCTTCTATGAACCTGTGTAATTGTGTCAGTGCTGCTCTGCTGCCGGGGAAAAAAAAGAAAAAGAAAAACAGTGTTGGCAGGGACGGCGTGTGCAAGAGTGTTTCGCGATGGAGCGTGTATCCAACAGGGAAACAGTCTGTCTCCAAAGGCGCACACATGCTCACACACACTGAGAGGGAGAGACCAGAGAGGAGGAAGTGACACGTTTGACGTGGGGACAGACAGCAGCCGTCAACGTCGAGCTGGAAATCCATCCGGTCAAAAACAAACAAAAAAAAAGGTTTTGAAATCATCTAATTCATGTTTGATTTCCAAGATTTTCATGATGCGACTGTGACTCGCTATTTTTTCTACATTACGCCTCAGTGTCAAAATATCTGAGTCCAATTATTCCAGATGTTTCAAATCATCCAAACAAATCTGAATGTCTGGTGAATGTGACCGGTGTGAATTCAAAAAGCAGATTTCAACTGATGATTTCATTCATTAAAGAAAGACATTTATCCAAAACAACCCAGCCTCATATGAACAGCTAGCAGGCCCCTAAACCTCGTACTGGCTTCTGCCACCCGTAGAGGTAAAGGCTGCCATCAAGCATTTGTAATAAATTTTGAAGTATCACATTAGAAAAGGTTGATAGAAAATGGCAAAATCTGAAAAAGACTGCCACAATATCGCAGAAAAGGTTTCAACCCTCGCTTCAGGTGGTTTTTGGCTTAAAGAGTTAAAGCACTAAAGGGGAGATGGAAACACATTTGCCAATTAAATTCCGACGTAGCAGACGCTCCCGTCCACTGGTGAGTCTGTGGCCTAAAAGAGGCACAGAAAGAAAATGAAAACTTTAAAGTACAAACCTCTGTGACAGAGGGGAGAGCTGCAGCCTAGAGTGGCTGGTGAGAGGTACTTGAAGGTGGGACAGATGTGGTGGAACGCTCCCCTCCAGATCCAGAAAAGGATATGTGCCTTACTGGAAGCACGAAACGCCGAAATGTTTAAGTCCAAACCTCCATCATGGAGAGGAAGTTGAGAGGGGTGTGTCAAAAATCTCATCTTTTTTAGATGTGTTGTCCATGTGAGTTTGCAACATCTACCATGCGTAATATCAACATCTGATGATGTTATGCTTTCTAGTAGCCTGGTTGATTCACTCCAAACCAGCAAATGCTTTTTAGCCACATTTCAAAAGTCTACTTACATTTTGCATCACAGTTCCCTGAAAACCTCAGTAATCGTTTAAATTACAGTAGAGGAAACTCTTGCTTTTAACTCAACAGAGTTAGAGGGTTTTAAGTAAAAGTGTGTCAAAAAATTTATTCCCAAAACAATCATGATTTACTGCGGTTCTTTGGATCATTGTCCTTCTGCGTAACCTGAGTGTGCTTAGAGCTAAGGTCACAAACTGATGTTCTCCATTGGGAGAACGTCCTAAAGGAGCCGTTCATGGATTCACCAATTACAGCAAGTAAGAAAAGCAGACCCAGACCATCACTCTACCACCACCATGTTTAACTATGCTTTTTCTGAAATGATGAACTAGCTAAATTCAGATGTAACCGGACGCACAGCTTCTAAGTCTAAACCCAACTTCAGTCTTATCCTGAATCAGTAAGAACTGAAAGGCAGAAGGCATTACCTGAAGACAACTGTGCAAGAATCTGTTAATGTGGCTCACACACATACACACACATGCAGACAGAGGGGCAGCTCAGCAGGTCTGCTCCTGTCCCATCAATAATTATCAGTTTAATCAAAGCAGAAATGGGAGCCGCTGAATAGAGGTCGTTACACAGCAAAAGGCCCGATAATGACTGAGCATGGACAAGGACAATTACACGGCTCGCCGCTAAAGTCAGAGCCCGCATTCACACGCACACACCGTTATCTTCCTGAGCTCCCTGAATACAAAGCAGTCTGCCAGAGGTGTGTGTCGTTGTGGTGACGAGAAGGCTCAGATTTACTGTTTCCTAGGATGCGCTCGAAGAGGGAAAAAACAAGCAGGGGAAACCTGAGGCAGACTGGAAAAATGAGTTGAAGGGAGTAACGGCAGAATGGATTTAAGAGCTTTGGAAACTGTTCTATTTGAATTCGATAGCAGTGCAAGTAGGTGTGTCTCAAAAATGTATTTGCATAAGAAACACAATTCGGTTATTATATTTGCTACTTCTCTTTAACAAGGTTGCCAGGGCATTTGGAAGAGAAACAGGCCCACAGCATCACAGATCCTCCACTGTACCTAACAATGCACTGATATCTGCGGTTTGATATCATCCGATACAATCTAATGAAGAAAAAATGCTAAGATGGACTTGAAGCAAATCCCTTTTTTTAAAAAAAACAACAAAACAAAACACACATATTGAAGTATTGTACTAAACTTTATGTGGTAACTCTGCACCAGTACAGCACACTGAAACACACCAATAGTTTGACAAGCTTGGTCAATGATGTAAAAACAACTTTCATTTGTTCATCCATCAAGTTTTTTGTTTAAAAAAAAATGGTGTTATGTCTTGAATTAGCCATTTACCAATTTTGGTAAAGCTGCCAGATTGACTCCGTGAATTATTAAGTCAACACAATGACTAATAGAACCTCCACCAGTTTCCTTAAAAAGACGCTCTGACAACACCCAGACACATTTTATTCCCACTCAGAACTTGAAATGGTTTCTAAATCTACAGGAACCCACTCTACTGGTTAGAAAAGAGAAACATAACATGGAAAATGTGACTCAACTTTCAAATTGAATGGACTTTAAATGGATTAAAATGATGTTTGGATGATTGTTGGTGTTCCAAACGGCAGGTGGGAAAACTGCTGATCTGAATCACTATGGCAACAGGAGGTAAGGCGTGATGGAAGGGGATTTATTACAGCTTGCGTGCAAACGCACTGGAGCAGAACGCACTGGAGCAGAACGCAAACATGTATGTCACAGGCACAAAGAACAGCATGATTCCAAGAAAAAGTTTATTACCGTAACTGTTTATTCCTGCACCAAAATCACAAGCCGGGATGGAAATGAGGAATGGAAAAGTGCACATGCACTATATTGGTTTGGTAGCGGAGCTCGCAGGCTCAAAAAGAAAAAAAATAACACTGTTGCCACGGCAGCAATTAAGCACCAATTATAGTCTGTATTCTAACTGGGGCTCCCATAGCAGAGATGAAAACAAGAGGGAGCTAGCGCTGAAATGAAAGGTCTAACGAGTTGTCTCTGCTATTAGAACGACAAATCTCAGAACAGACGCCAAACAAGAATTTCCTCTGAAATTCTCGACCGCTGGGCCGCCGCAACCGCAGCACGTCCAACAGGCAGCCGGAGCGCAAGCTGAACAGGATGCAAATCAGTGAAGGATGTCCCTATAAGCTGAAAGCAAACCGAACAAATATAAAGGTGGAAAAAAAAAAAAACCTGAGCTGCATGTCAGGATCTGAGGAGAGAAAAAACAAAACCTGAGAGCCGAAGCCAAACCGGAGATTTAGAGAAACAGAAATCTATCTGGAGAAAAGCTGTCTCCAATCTGTAGGCAAAGTAAAGCTCTCACTGGTTCATATTACTGCTGTAACAACATTCTTACATATTTCTTCTGTTTTTACAAAATTAAGACGTTTCAGATAAATCAAGTTTTAATATCAGACCTAACAATTATTTCATTTCTTAAAGAGGCAGTATGATGTGTTTTCCAGGCACATACTGACACATTATAGCACAATCAAGTATGAAAATGATAAAAGTTAATTTAACACCTTGAAATTGGGCTTCCGTCTCTTTAAGAAGCTCCTGCTCTTTCGGAATTCTGCCTTCAGGAAGTCATCACAACATGGCTCCTCTATTAACCCTTTGACAACGTTTTTACTGGAGTTCCACTGAGAAGCTCATTATACGAAGTTCCATTCGTTTAATGAGCTCAGCTGAGGCTCAGTTCCACTAGGTGTTTGCCCAGTGCTATAGCTAGTCTGAAGGAGTTGAGTTGGAGAATCATAGAGGAGGAAACGACAGCATGGAGGAGATTTGTCCTCAAAAGTGGAAAAAAGTTCACCCAGGCGTTTTGCACAGCTGAATGGTTGCCAAAGGAGATGAAGGGATTTCTCAGACATGCATGAAAGAATCAAGGCAACACTCCAGGTATGTTTATGATTAGAGAATAACATTAGACCATGATTTGACAAAATGCTGCCCCTTTAATAAAAAAAAGATAAGCTTGAGATGCTTTTCTCACCTCCTACATTCTCCTATCCATCCATTGCCTTCTGCTTATCAGAGAAAGGGTCGCCCAGGCAACAGGTCCAAACATCCCTGTATGATGTCATCTAATAAAGGTCAGAAACCAAAACTGACAAGTTTCCATAGGTCAGACAGGCTCTATAACGGGCATTCCAGTCGACACATGTTGCCAGCGTTGGTAGTGGGAAAGTTCTTTAAATTCTCTACACTGCATCTCATAATGTCCTGATTATGTTACACTGACTTGTTTCTAGTTCACTTGTTTTGTTCATCTACTTGTCAAGAATCCTGATGAAATTAACGCCAACCGAGGGCCAGGAGTTTGGTACAGCTGCGCAGGGTGAGGCGTCACCTCAGATTTTTTATGTTCACTCAGTTCAACACGACGCAGATCCACCAATGCTGACTGAGCCACCAAGGTACGGCTTTTTCCATGGCAACAGTGCGAACCAACGCAGGGATTTCACAAGACTTTCAATACGTTGACATCCGTCGCTGTGGAAATCACATTTACCTTTGATATCCACAAATAATCGTGGGAATCACATTTATTACTTGTAATGTAACCCATAAGTACATTACAATTAAGAGTTGGGGTCATGCATTTACAACTGTCCACATGACAATGTCGGCGAATGACACACATATGATCAGAAAATGGAAAAAAAAGTAGAAATGAATCCAAGAGTTTCATGCTGAGCAGAGCCGTATGTAGGAACAAAAAGACAGGAGGGGGGAGCGGTGAGAAAAGCAGAAAAGGAGAAGAAAAGAGGCAGCAACAGCTGAAGATGAAGAGATTTGACCTGACACATTACAGGGCACGGCGGAGGTCATCTGTTCTTCACTGAAGGCCGCCTTCTTCACTGAGAAGATGCTGACGGCGAGATGAAAAGAAATACTCCTTTTATGCTCTCAGCCCTGAGAGGAAGCCTGGGTAACCTGGATAGTTTGAATTTAGCTTTCATTCTAAAACACAAACAGGATTGACATCCTCACAGACCTCCAGGTAGCAACACCACTAAAAGAGCCAGTTTTATTTAAATGAACATTCAAAGCTATTAGAAAAGAAATCGAGATGATAATCACTTGTGATGATATTGCAGGCTCTCATCACAAGATCAGACCGTTGTCTATAATGGAAGGTTTTGAATAAATGGTGCTAAGGATGAGCTAATCCTTCTGCAGCCCTCCAGTTGATCAAAATGCTGGAACTTCTGTTTGGGGGTAGGATAAAATGTAGTGCATTCCCACGGAAATAAAATAGTCTCTGTGTTTTTGTCTTCAAGCAGGAAGTTCCAACATCCCGTCGACTGCAGGCGGGTAAAAGTAACAGAAAATATGTTTGAGGCAGAGGCGCAACTGATTTATTTATTTTTCTCTGTTTGACCCACTTTCTAATGCCACTCTGGGCAACCGCCCACCTGGCCTATGTCTGCTAAGGTTATACAAATGATAGAATAAACCTCAGAGCGAGTTTCACAAAAAATAAAAATTAAGTCAATAAATAGTTTAACTCCAGGGCATGTATTGTAGAGTATGCCAACATACCTTATAATAGACTTACATTAATGGAAAATATATCCTTTTGTATAGTTTTGAGGTAATATTTAGATTTTCTGAGAAATTGAACAACATTCAAATAAATAAATAATCCACCCCCTTTGTGATACCACCCTGGGCAACCGCCCCTATGGCTTATAGTAAAAATCTACCACTGTTCTCAGACAGTTAAAAACTTAAAATCTGCACAGCCTAGACCTTTCAGCATAGAATATTTCACAGATTAACCATGTTTCCAGAGCTGTGTTCCCGGATTAAAACAAGCGTTACCGTTTCCACCACGCCGTCATGCCCGTACACAAGTTTCCTTCTGCCTAAACTAGTCGCCTTGTAAATCCTCCCCCCACAGTAACTTTGCTGCATCTGTTTTGCAGGAAAACAAACATTTTGCGGTAAGCCGTGGTCACGCCCCGACAAAGTCACACATGGAGAGGCAGGTGTTAACGAGACAGAAGTACAGACTCCCAGTTACTCAGGAAGCTTTGACTGGGCTCAGTCCAACAGACACAAACTCATGTAATCACCCTCCAATGTCGCAAAGGCACAAATGAAACGCACGCACGCACACACACACACACACACACACACACACACACACACACACACACACACACACACACAAGAAGGGAGTGTAAACAGTGGCAGAAGGCTGCTTGGTGAAATGTACCCGGCAGCAGTTCGGCTTATTAGAAGTGACTCAAGACTTTATCAGTGCTGTCGGGGGGATGATGTGATTGTCCTTCCCCAAAATCATGCAAACTTCATTAGTCAATTAGAAACTACAGGAATGTTTAGTCCGACCAAAGCAGTTGACTGAGAATATAAGAGCTCAACACTATCAGTTCACACTTTGGATTTTCTTGATATTTAAATGCAACACCCCATAATCTCTACTTTCAATTTCAAGTGATTTCAAGCTGTTATTTCTGTTCATTTTGAAGACTACAGGTTAAAGTACTATCTGCCAAATGTATTAATGGAAAGTTGAATGAAAGAATAAATTGTAGAAGGAAAAGGTTGCAGAAAAAACAAAGATAGCTGAAGTCTTTCATGGATTGTGAAGCAAACTAAATTCATAAATTTTGACAGATCCATGAGATGTGAAACTATCACATTTTATTAAACAAATCAAACGCATTTTAACTGATAAAACTAACTTGAGCAAATACAGACAGCAGTTTTCTAATAATTATTTCAATTTTTAAAGAAAATAAATTTCCCAGGGCCATTTCACAGAACACTAAAGCAACTATGTCACCTTGTGGTGTTTTTATTTATTTCAGTTCACAAACATATTTTCTCAGTTTTAGTTTTTATTAATTTAGTTAGTTTTCGTTAACTATAATAACCTTGCTGTTCAACATGGAAAATACAAACAGAAATAAGTTTTCTGCCATCATTTTGGTGCCCAGTGAAGTAAAAACCCACTTTCTGTGCCACTGGTTGCATTTGTGTTTGTGTCTGCATGCGCTTGCACGGTGTCGCTTTGTGTTCGACTCAAGGATGACTTCACAAGTTGTGTAAGTGGGTCAAAACAAGCCTCATAACAACACACACATCAGATAAGATAAAACACTTCACTGTCATTGTGCGGTACAATAAAATTATGATGCACAGTAAGTGGAGGCCAAGGAGAAATAAATAAAAAAAAACAAGCCTGAATCACCTTGATCTGAGTACAGTAATGGGGTGGAGTAAAAGTAGGCCTGCTAAAGTACAGAAAAAGCCCCTACAGCGCAGCTGTGTGTCCCTTGTAAAGGTGTGTGTTTCACTTCACAGCACTGTAATGTGTGTGTCGTAGCTTCCAGAGATTTTCATGCAGTTGGGAGTTGTGTATACATGTCTCTTTGTGTTTGCTCTCTCGCTCTCTCTGTGTTTGTGTGTTAAGTGGTGGTCTGCCCTAAATTACCTGTCGAGAAGACAGAGTGTATGGCGGTCGGCCGCAGCGCTGCCGCAGCACTGCTTCCATTAACGGCAGCCATTGTTCACAATCTGATGGGCAACAGCTAGGGGTAACCACGGTGACCCTGCCGCATGCCTGCCAAATATTACTTAGGTACACGGTGTTACTACCGAGGGTGTCTTAGCATAAGACCCTAAAAAGGTTGTGGTGACATTTTTGTATAGTGAGCACAACATAAAAAAATGCTTGACCAAGTGGCCTTATAAGGCGCTCTAGATATTTGTCTCAGTTATGTGTACACTTCAGCAAAGATCATAAAGATGCTCTATTGTCACCTATAAAGCGGCAGCAGAATTAGACAGGGTAATAGAAAGAAATCATAATTTGATCGAAAACTTGTCTTAAGCTCTACATTAGCTTGGCCATCGCCTTCCTACGCAACTCCACTCGATTCTCATCTCCCTTCAATTTAATGCCAGCGGAGGAGGTGAACAAAGCCAATCAGTTCATGTTGGTCAAATATTGAGCAATTAAAATCGGAGTCAGAGGGTTGCTTAGATATTTTATTTCTGGCAAAGATGTCATGGCCCTACTCCCCACAGGGTTGTTTACCGGAAATTGTGTGCGCTGTGGAGTAAACTGTTTTATTACACAAGTAACAGGCAAACTGAACGTTAGAGGTTGGGTAAAATCAGATCTAGTCATTTCAAGATTCATCATACTCCACACTTTCAGGAAGTCGTTGTTTCTCAGTAGCTGAGAGTTCAAGGTTCTGATTTTTACCAATGTCATTTGACCAAAACATTGGTCTTAAAGTCAATATAGATCTACTGCATGGCCCGATGTCGCAACGTGTGTGATGTGGTGTATGTGTTCCAGGGACAAACGAGACGGGTGGCCGATAAGAAAGCGAGATGACGGGAACATAGAAGAGAACCCAAAATGCTGAAGACAAAACAAGTTCATGGTACACAGAGACCAGTGGATGTTGAAGACATTGTTGTAGTGTTTCGTGTCCTTTAAATATGACCACAAACTATCGTCATTGCTTCTTCTCTGTTGGCCATTTTTGTTTACTCTGAACTCATGTTCTGTGAAATTTCCCATCTGACATGTGACTGTTGGTGAGGAAACTCACACAGGCAATACTTCATATGACACTATTAGTTCATTGTGGACATGAGCCAGCTGGACATGGGCTTGATTAGAAATGCTACAGCCACGAACCCACAACCTCACCCTCCTGTGTCAATTGTAACACTTCTAAGTTTTCGATGTGGTACTTAGATAAAACACTAGTAGTGACAGAACTATTTGCACTACCTTGCACTGAACCGAAACACCAGAGAAGAACTGGTTTAGGAGCAAAATAATGTGTTGATATTGCAACACTTAATATTTTGAAGACAACTTCTATTTTTCAGCCATCAGAACATCCGGAGGCGATAATGTGATTGTGGTCACACGTAACCAGTCAAACAATTCAAAGTTCAGCTATGTGAAACGTTATCATACTGTAAAATAAACTGATATAAACATCCTTTAAAAGCTATGAGAACTAGGATTAAACTGATAATCCGGTTGAATAATAAATAGACCCAGATTTTTTGAATTTTGGGAGAATGGTGATCAAACCCAACATGCAAAATGCAAGTTGCATCTGCACATGTGAGGTCAACATTAAACCACTGTTGCCAACTTATCCCAAATATTACTTACAAATATTAAACAAGCCATTTTATGGTCTGCTTTAAATCATTAGTTATGACAAGGCTTTTAATGCTCTAATTTCTTTTGTATTTTTATTATTTCATTTTGTCTTACATTGTTATATATTTTAACTGATTTGGTAAATTTTTGTGTGTGTTTCTTGCGTCAATGATGACGCTTTAATTAATTTTTTTAAAATCTAAAACACTTTGTAACATTTGCTTAAAAAGGTGCTATGCAAATGATGTGCTATTATTATTATTATTAACTTAGCAACTTTGTTGCTATATTTAGAGACTTTTCACACCAAATAAGTAGGCATTTACCAAAATCGGAATTGGCAGGCCGGGCTTTTTAAAACTGCAATTGGTGCAGCCGTAATGAGAGCGCTCAGCTTTAATCTATTCCAACTCATTCTGTGGACTCACGAAAGGAAATGATTCTAAAAGAAAGCCCAGATCTCCTTGTTCATGCCATGGATTAATCTTTTCAAAAGGAGCATGGATAGGGAAACATGGACGGCCTCCAACAGAGGCCGGCTGACGGAAAGCTCGTTGTGGCTGGTCCTGAGCTCTGCCTCCATCGCTGCTGCTTACAATTAGATCATTACTGAACCAACAGATTCAAAATCATTCGTGTGAAGATTCTATTAGCCTCTGTTCTGAAATTTACATAATGAGACACCACTTAGGTTTCGAAATGCTTTGCAGCTCTAAACAGAGATGGCGTTTTTTTTTTTCAGAACAAAAGCTTTTCTTGGCTCCAACAACAGCAGATGGTGGAAGGAGAGATCGAGTAGCAGAACGAAACCACTTCCAACATATTTATCCTTCAGAAGTGGAACATGAATGCCAAAGGGCCCCTGAAGCCCCCCCTCTCCCTTCAGGCTTATGTGAGCTCCTGCTTCCATCCCTCATTGCTGTTTGATTACAATTCCTCATTTCCATACCGTTATCTCTTCTTTGTCCTCCTCCTTCCTCAGCTCCATTATTTTTGTTATATTTTCTTTTGCCTCCATCACAAGCAGCAGAGCCTTAAGACAAAATATGCAAAGCTGCTTTCTGATTTGCTCCTCCGTTCAGGCGAGTGCAGAATCGCCAATCAGGGTCGACTGCTAACTTCTCCTGCACTTAAAAACGCAGATCTGGTACATTTTCACGCGAACACAGCAGCCACGAAACACCAGAAAAGAACTGGTTTAGGAGCAAAATAATGTGTTGATATTGCAACACTTAATATTTTGAAGACAACTTCTATTTTTCAGCCATCAGAACATCCGGAGATGTTCTCGGAGATCTTCTGAGAGAGCGGATGTTGATGTTTGAGAAGATCGAAAATGAAATCGTACAACAAAACAATACAGTCTGGAAGCATTTCCCAGAGAGTGGCTAGAGTCCTGATCCAATCAGTTCATAACCCAATCAAAGTCTGACGGGGGGGGGATGATGCTGTTTCTCTGCTTGGCTCCAGAGAGGATCCATTCTTCATCACTGCAAATCTTCCTTGAATACAGAAAAAATCTTTGAAAAGAAAATAAATTAAATACTCCTTGAATTTTGAAAACGACATAATATTTTGTAGCAAAATATATTCTGTTTTACATAGCACTAACAACATGCTGTTAGCATGCTGCTTTGGAGGGGGAAATATGAAGCCTGGTCCTATGGCTAGAGACAAAGTTGCGCTTTAAGTTTTATTGATTATTCATTAACCATGTTTCCTTTTGCATTAGAAAACATTTATGGGAAGTTTTTATGCAAGCTTGAGATGCTTTTTGGCTTTTCTGGGAGCTTTTCTGGCTTTTCACTTTTTCTCTTTATGCTAAAGAGATAACGTGCTTAAGTGGAGATGGAAACCCTGAAACATAACTCAGCTGTTTCCTTTGTTAGCATCATTAGCATTATATGATGTCAGGACAATTACAATTTGCCTGCTAGCAACATATTCCTGGAAATGTCTTTTCATGTTTCTGAGATGTGTGGCAAAGTCAAGCCTGTTTTGCATGGTGCCAACCTCATTCTGGTAGCATGCTAGGTTGGAAGGAGAAATATGAAGGCTACAGATGAAGTTATACTTTAAGTTTTAGTAACTGTGTTTCCTATGTTGTTAGAAAAGGTTGATGGGAACAGAAATAATAATAAATAACTTCTTTGATTTAGCAAAAAAATAGTTTTTATGCTAGCTTGAATTGCTTTTTGGCTTTTCCGAAAGCGAAAGCGCTAAAGTGTTAAAAGCTAAACAAATGGAGGTACATTTTCTGAATAAGTTCTGACATAGCAAACATGGTGAACGATACAATAAATGTTGCAGTTTATTTTTTACATGTTCGACCAAAGTAATCAACATATTGTTTTTGTAAGCTTCAGGGATTTCTTTTATAATTTATTTTGTTACACTCCTAATTGCACTGACTGAAACAAATTCAAGTTGTGTTGTTTTTAGAGAAGCTGTTGGTGTATTTAAGTGGTGCAGAGTTATCAAATAAATCTGTAATTCTGTAAATTTATGTCTGCGTTAAAAAAAATGTTTTAAGTTGATTCGACACTGAGTCTCTGTATCGGATCGGTTTCCGCCGATACTAAACCTCAGATATTGGTATTGAAAGTGAAAAAAGCCGATTTGTGCTTCTATAGATGGAAAACTATACCATAGGTATACATCTATTATTCTATGAAATCAATGTTTAACTGACACTTCAGTCCGATTTCAGACCTAAACCAACTTTTCATAACCGCAAAATAAAGTACCGTTTCAAACCATAACATGGTTGGCTACAACACTGTATTAACCCCACTGCGCCTCCTCTCTTGAACAGAGAGCTGGGACTGATTCATGTTGACACAAATTCCTGCGCCCCGTCCTCCGCTGACTCCTAACGGTGTTGTGAACCAGGCCGATAGCCTGCAGGACAGCAGTTAGCTCCACGGCTCACATCGCTGACCTCCAGTGGCTCCGCTGTCGTCCTTGATCACTAAAAACTCAGCCGTCTCCCACCAGCTGCTCCATTCAGCACAACAAGAGTTTGCATCCCAGCAGGTTGTATTCCCCTGGTATCGCTCTCAGAGAGCAGATGTTGTTGTCGAGGGCCTTCGGGAATTGCACAAGAGTGCTGAAACCAAGTCCTCGGTCCAGGACAAACAACCCTCCGACAGAGATTGTCCGAGTATGCACAATCAAACATATTCCCTCCCATGTTTTGTTTATTGAAAAAAAATGACATTTCTAACCTTTTCCCTTTGGAACATGCAGTTGTGTTCATAAATATATACAGCTGTCTAACCGGCTGGCGGTGGCAGCAGCAGCAGCAGAAACAACAGGCTCCCAGATCGGGGACATTATAAGCTGGATGTTATCACAGAGAAGCTTAAAATAGAGCCTTGATCCGATAATGGACTGAAGTTTATGATCATTAATACTCTGGACCCACGTGTCAGTCTGGGCTGAAAGTCCCACCACCCCCCACCACCTGCCCACTTCTCCTCATACACAAAGTTTCACAATAAATGCAAAATCTAAAACCTTCAAGAGCAACATAGTGCGGCTCGCACACTGTTATACACACCAAACAATAGAATAAATGCACCTTCTCTTGCTCTGTTTGAAGGTAAATCAGATCAAACTTCTCTTGCTAGAATTAGTAAAATGATTTCTATTTGGTAGATGCCAGAATAATGTGAGAGTATGTCAGAGATGTTTCCGAAATCAGAAGTTTACATCCGTCTCATCAGTATTCGGGAGCAGTGCCTTTGACTTGAGTCGAAGATTTTGGGTTTCCTCTCTCAAGTTTCGTACATTAGTTTGCTGGAGTTCTGGTCCATTCTTCCCGGAAGAGCTGAGGAAGCAACACTCTCACACCTTTTAGATCTGCCAACAAATTCTATGATTTTGTTCTCCTGAATCCACTTTGTAACCATTTTGGCTGTAAGTTGAAGGTCATTGGGTTCAGACTAATCTGAGCCCAAGTTTTGAGATCTTTAGATGTTGCTTCAATATTTGTACTTAAGGTTCTTTCCTCATGATTCTATCTGTTTTATGAAGTGCACCCATCCCTTCAGCAGCAAAAAAGCCCCACAACTTGATATTGGAACCCTGACCAGTTAGCGACAGTCATTATGTCCATATCTCTAAAGATGAAGGTTCCTGTGAACATTTGGAAACTGCAATCTGTTGTTTCTGTGTTTCTTTTGGAGTTGTGTTTTCATCCTTCCTGAGTAACACTATAATAACTGCCTCACCAGCTTCAGCTGCATCTTCACCGGGTCTTTGGCTTAAGCAACATAGCCTCTATCTATTCAAAGCAATCCTTAAATTAAGCAAACAACATCTGCCTCATTGTTATGCCATGTTTTATTAAAATCTCCAATAACACTCCATTAAATATCAGAAAGAAATGAAGAGAGAGCTTTTTTAAATTTTATTCCGAGCTGTTATGTTGTCCCCCTCGTGCGATGACGCCCAGGGCAGAGAGCCATAATACCACCTCTGGGAGTTCAGAAATTCAGTCCGAGTTATGAGCTTTCCCTGTCTGCATGTTTGCCAGGATAAAATAAAACCCCAGGCGGTGACGAAGCGCGGACTGACCTCAGCGGGATCTTCACCGCCGAATATCTGTCGATCACGATGGCCACCAGGCTGAAGATGGAGCTCTGAGTGAGTACCAGCACGAAACAGGCGTCGTTGTGGAGCAGAAAAGCCTGGAAATCAGCCGGGAATGGGTTTTGGTCTCTGAGCCCTCGGGCGGCACAGCATTGGAAACGGATTAGCGGAAAACACAGGATGAGCTCAGGAACCGTGCTCAGCGGCGCTCCAAGTGAAATCACTGCTGCGTCCTAAAGTTAAATCTCTACCAGGACTCAAGAGCTCCCTGATGTTGCAACTTTTACGGAAAATCACAGCGTAGGATCAAGTTAGACCAATGTGGTCCATTTATTTTATCACACCTTTATAGTAATCGGTGACTTAAAGCTAAAAAAAAAAAAACTAAGAATAAATAAGAAAAACCTGCTGCACTTATACCGATTTCTGATTTTTCTTTGTGTCTTGCTCAATTCAGTTTGACTCTCTGTTTAAGTGACATTCAAATTTATAGAATATGATTGAAAATAATCCATCCAACCATGTTCTTACGGCCTAGTATGGGGTCAGGAAGTGTGCTGGTACCTATCTCCAGCGGTCAACAAGTCAGAGGCTGGGTCACCCTGGACAGGTCACCAGTCCATTGCAGGGAAACAGAGACACACGCACACACTCGTTAAGGAGAATTTAGAGAACCCACTTAACAGTCATACTTTTGGACTCTGTGGGAGGAAGCCGGAGTACCCAGAGAGAACCCACCATGCACAGGGAGATGATGCAAACTCCATGCAGAAAGACCCCGGGCCGAGAATTGAACCCAGTACCATCAAACTGCAAGGCAACAGTGGTACGAACTATGCATCCCTTTTTAAGTAACATTTAAAGTGATCAAATATGACTGAAAATAATTGTTAAGGTAATTATTGGAGGCTTTTTGGGGTTGGGACCGACGGAGGCACGGAGAGAGGACTCGATACCAGGACCAACAGAGGAACAGAGAGGCGGAGGTACAGGGGGGCGTCATGGAGCCGAGATCGACAGCCGAGATTGACGTCTTCAAGAGGCATTTCATTTGATAAAATACCTCTTGAAGATGTTGGCACCAGAAGAAAGTTTTGAGAAAAAACTGCCCCTCTTCTTCTGGTGCTTTTCAATCTGGGTTAAAAGAGACGACACAATTGTGTCGTCGACGATCTCGTGCTCCATGAAGCCCAGAGCCCATCCGGCAGAACATCCAAAGGTTTCTCTGAGGTCCCTGAAAACCTTTTTCACAAGCCCAGGGACCCAGTCCACCTGGATTTCCACCGGATGGCTCTGATGTCAGCAGATATGATGAACTATGCGCTCCTGTGCCTCCATCAGGGAATCAAGACACCTCCGTGTCTTTGACTCCCTGATGCCCAGACACAGCAACGACTTTACAAAAAGTCGCACTGTGTCCTGTCTCTGTTCCTCTAGGGACGCCCTCAGTCCTTCGGCGCGTCTCCTTGCTGTCATCAGTTCATGGACTAAACTGATGACAGCTCGCGCCAAAGAACTGAGACCTAAGCCCGGCCTCAGAATCGACAAGGGGTCTTCATCATCCATGGGAGACATAGATGTTATGTGCTTCAGGAAGAGGACGTCAAGCACCTGAGCACAGTCTCCCTGGACGACTTCGTCGACTCCCATCGCCCGGGCAAAGGCCTGAGAGACCTGATCTCCGAACATGACTTTTATATCGCCATACTCGTAGTTCAGGTTCTCAGAAACGTCCCTGACAAAACCGGAGAAAACATTCATTAAATAACTTAAAAGGTATCTCGTCCTCTCTTCGATACCTTCATCCAGGTCCAGAAATTGTCGATCCAGCCAGTCGTCTTCATGTGTTAGATCGATGTATTCACTGATAGCAGATATGGCGTGTCCATCCACTAACAACTGCACGTCTCTCCTCAATAACTCCATGTTTCTTCCGAACTGAACTTGATGCCTACTCTTCTTGAAATACCGTGGAACCTGGCAGAATGTTACCAAGCGGAGTTATATACCCCGTGTTACACAACAAAGCAGTATGTGACATCACAGCCTGTTCATGTTATTATGATGTCACAGACAACTTTCCTTTAAATTCTTAATGACGTTTTTATACTTATTTGTCTGTAACTCAATCTAAATTCTTGCTCAGATATAAAAATAAAAAAACTCAAAACTTAAATGGATTCTCTGTTGGTCAATAAACACATTCAGCTGAACCTGGATTTTAATTTCGCAATCAGAGATGCAAGATGATCCCTGTTTATGCATAAAAGCAGGTTTCCTGTACGTTTCATCTGGATTTTCTCAACTAGATCTAAAAGTATGCTGGTTTTTATGCATCCAACTTATCTATCAATGCTGATTGAGGCAAAAATTGACAAATTTCTATTACTGGAAACGACAATAATTGATGCTCCATTAAACATTTGGCATTTAACTCACTCACAGAATATGTATCAAATTGCTGAAATGCAAATCCTAAATGCTTCCGAAGTGAATCTTTTTTCTACCATCACAAAAACGTGATGTAAAATAAGTTGGCGAAAAAAATCGACGATCATTCCTCAGATGTCAAGCTGTTGGATTTCTGTTGCTTTATCATCAAATGTCAGTCAAAGGAAGTAAGATGACTTTGTGCATCCTGGCACCTGATGAATTTCAAAGGACTGGCTGGATAAACAGAGTGTAATAATGCAATTATTATTCCAAGTTTATATGAGGCAATAAGCTACATGGGGGATTCATCAGATTCCTGATCTGATTCTGATCTGTGCGTCTTTCTGAAGACAAAAATCATCTCATATGACGATGGCGTGAGTGAAGGTCTGCACGCTTCTGCTTCTCCTGCATTATTAGCATATATGATTAAACAGCCGAAGCTCCAACTCTGCAGATAAAAGCTCATCATCACGTGATTAATTAGAGCACTGCTTGATGGGATTAAGGCTGAATCTCATTTCACTCCTTCAGCCTCAACCTTAAAGGAGAAACGGGAGTTTGGTTCGTCTCTGAGGAGTATATAAAGATTTATAGGGAATGGTTTCCTTCCAGGATGCAAACATGGAAGTGAAGAAGATTTAACGTCCATAAGTGAAAACGACTCCAGCAGCGTCTACTTTGAAACGTCCCAGCAGATCTAGTCGCCGTTAATTATTGGTGATCAGATGAAAAATATCCATTTTGAAAAAATTAATATAACTTTCATTTCTTCTCAACAAGCTCATAAAGTGAAAACATACTGTAGCAAGAACAAAATAATTTACACACCCTGTAAATTACAAATTTTTACAAATCCTTTTATAAACACATCACATCTTTGTGCTTGTAAAATATTGGACTCCAGTTACGGATCAAAGTTAAAAATGATCAGGCTGATTGATTGGTGCGTCTCTAGTTATGCAATATTACTCCCAGTGATAGATATATGTACTTAGTCATGTTTTATCACACTTTATTTCCTTTAAACATGTTAGTACTACACATGAAACCTGTCATTTTATAAACTATGTAAAATGTAAAAACTCTTTAAATACTTTAAAGTAAATTGCAATTGTTCTGCATTACAAAGCATGAAAAAATACCATCTGCCTCTGTAACAGTTTATAGGATATTATTAGTCATATTATTAGTGGTGCCCCAGTCTGATTCATATTTTAACCGCTCATGAATACAAATCAAACCCTTCCTGAAAAAATAAAACCACGATTTTATAAAACTGGAATTATTTTTAAGGCTCTCTGCTCATTTTTAGAAGAGTTTGAAATGATGATCTAATATGGTTTCAGCAACAAGCAAGGGCACCTGTTTCCCTGAATCCATGTCTATGGAAGCAATAAAAAAACTTGAAAAATAAAATTTTCCTTGGTGTTTGCACAATTTCCCTTTCCAGTGATTCCACCACTGAAGTGTGCAGTGTGCCTTTGTGTTGAACACAAAGGCACACTGCACATAAAATCCCCATTAGAAAGGAAAATGTGAAAAGAAATTTGAGGAACCTTTGAGCCAAGACTCCTCTGTTGCCCCAAAGGTTCACCCAGAGTACACATCTTTGTTGTTTTCCCACAAACTAGTTCACCATTTTGCTGGTTTCCTTAAAAAGACTTCACGGCCTCAATGTAGAAACAATGGCACTGTGAGGCTTAGGATGGTGAGCAAACATGATGCACACACATATTGTGTTTTCATCCTTTCTGTGTGGCTCTGAGCCATTCTTTAATGGCCACGACTGCTGCAGTCATTTGGTAAATGGCTGCATGCAGATTAATCATTCTTCCACTGCACTCAAACGTCAGATGTTTCCTTTTGCTCGTTTTATAAAATGGACTGCAGAACAAAACTGGTAAATAACCCAGGAGACATTATAAACATCAATAAATATCAAACTGTTAAAGAATGAAAATGTTTGTAAATGTGAAGAAATTTTCCGATTCTGGGATCAATAAAGTACATCTTGTGCACCGTTCAGGGCGTAGGCTGGCAGTCCACTGATGAAGCTGGCTTTGTTACAAAGCTAACAATCATCTTTTGTTCTATTTTTAAGATCCTATTTATACCACGAGTGAAAGGAACTTTGAAAAGTCCATCACGCACGCTGGCACCGCAACCCTGCACCGTCGAGAGAGGCGGGGTGGTGGTGTGGTGGGGAAGGATGTAGGACAGACTTGTAGACATAAAGAGGAGATAAAGAGAGGACAAAATGACTTGGGAGGGATGTGGGTTGCAGAGTCCCAGAAACAGGGAACGGAGAACAGTGCCGGCACCGGGGAAGTGGAGCATCAATTAAGGGCAGCATGCCCTGGACGGCACTGTAACGTTCCCACAATGCATTTCCATCACATCTCTCTTCCAGTTCCATCCTCATGCACTCACACACACTTCTCCTTTAAAAAGGTCTTCTGCAGTCACATCCAACCTGAAATCCAGCGCTGATCTAGCCAGGCTAATGTAGGGCTTTAGCATGCCCTTTGCTAGCCAGCAACGTCTAGCTAGCTCAATGCAGACGAGATGAACGTCCTTCCAACAGAAGGTTCTCTGGGTCAATTTCAAGTCGAGAAATGATGGCATCGTTGTTGTAGGGGTTATGTCACAATAAGAAATTTGGTTTTACCATAAATAAATAATAATACTGACCGTTTTCAAGTGATATAATGATGATGCACATTTTTTAAGCTCACCTGTATCTGATAGTTAATTGACAGGAATGTGGGTAACGAGAGAGGGGAAAGACATGCGGCAAAGGTTGCCAGCCTGGGAATCGAACCTGCGACAGCCACGTTGAGGACTGAGACTGCCATATGTGGGTAGTGCTAAACTCCTGCACAACCACAGCACAGCCCCTAGGAGACATTTTAAATCGATTCAGAATTCCCAGGACATAGATTTGCGATTATTT
The DNA here is from genome assembly GCF_027474105.1 of Poeciliopsis prolifica. NCBI lineage: Eukaryota > Metazoa > Chordata > Actinopteri > Cyprinodontiformes > Poeciliidae > Poeciliopsis > Poeciliopsis prolifica. The sequence goes on along the minus strand of NW_026562417.1, from coordinate 3,645,203 downwards.
ATAGAACAGAAATTTTTTTCTGCACCTCTAATTTGTTTTTGCCACTTTTGACTGAATTGCATTTTGGTTCATTTGGCCTTGCATACCTTACTTATAAATGCTGGGTGGATCAATTAGTTTGAATTGCTGGTGTGACATGTTTACATTTTAACACCCTCATCCACCATGACGCATTGTGCTTAATGATCAGATTCACTACTATTAGCAACAAATGGATTAATAATGTGCTTAAAAAAAACCTGTTTATGTGTATTTTTACTTTCCCACCAACTATATCAAGACTCCCCTGAATAAACTATTTTCTTTGCACTTTCTCAATTCACAGTGACCTCTCCTGCTGAGATGTGCAGCCCACCTGCAGATCACACACACACGCAACAAAGAACACACTCCTGTTCCTCTTGAATAATTGATCGGTGAGGAACAGGGGCCCACACTGCATACACACCGGGGGGGTAATCAGACACCAGGGAGAGACTCGAACACATCACTCTGCACACAGCTGCGGCTCTAATTGAGCCCCTCTGAGGATGATAAACCTGAAGTGGTGAGGCGTTCAGGTGCACAGGCAGAGAGTCGGACCAGAGGATGCAAGGATGACAGCGTCAGGTGTCTGACATCACTTCCTGGGGTCAAAACCCGCTGAAGCGGAAAACACACCGCAGCTTCTCTCCTGCAGGAAGTGCCCTGCGGTCGTCCATTGGCCGATCAGAAAACCAGCTGACCCGCCTCAGGTAACAACAATTATCTGATTGGTTCCAGGACAGAAAGCCGTGACTGTTTGGGATTCAGTCACTGCAGCCACCTCTCTCCCACCACACACACACACGTCCTGCTTCCCCCTTCCTGCTGACGCATCAGTTTCAAACATCCATCATCAGCACCGGCAAACAGAACCGACTCGGATCACTGCCGCTGTGCCTCACGCAGAGGGAGACTCACGCAGGTGTCTGCGTGAGTCACACCTGCTCCAAGTTTCAGCTGCGCTGCAGCAAAAAGGAAAAGAAGAGAAGATTTTAAAAAACAATTAACCCTGCTTCTTGAACGTCCCAAATTCTGAATTCGTTCGTTAAACCCAACCTACACCCATCTCCAAACAAGATAACTCCTCTAAACTGGAAGTGGATGCAGATAATTGGTTTAAAGGGAAATTTTCACCTGACTGAAAAGGAAAGCAAACATGTCCGACCTCAGAGTTTCCTCTCCTAAAGCCTCTAACTCCCACAGGAAAATGCTTACGACCCTGACAGTGATACTGCTGCAGCTCAGGCTGTAATTCGTGATGTCTGAGTCTTGCTGTCATCAACAAGAAAATCCCCCTCACACACACATACACACACACACCTCCAACCACCACCACCGCTGCTGCTGCCTAAGCTTACTTAAAGTCTTCACAAGTCGCTTTATAAACAGAACCAACACAAGCGCTGGGATAATGGAGTAGCACTAGAACAGAAACACCAGTGCAATGAAGCTTGAGGGCAAACCAAACAAAGATGTGTGTGTGGTCACATAAACAGCAGGAGATTTAAGATGGCTAGTAAATTCACCACAGTTTAACAGTCGTCATCAAAGATGATGTGTGCTGTTTGCTTCCTTAAAGTGTATAACCGTTTTTTTTTGTGTGTGTGTGTTTATGATAAGAGATGCACTGGAAAATAGGGAAGCGCTGGCTGCAGTTTTCTGGCCGTAAAGCCTGACCTGCCGATTGCGATCTTGTTCAATCACAATTTACTTATTTTTATGAAAAGCCACTAAATATAGGGTCAAAGTTCAAAGTTGGTAAGTTGACAGCAGGTTGGTGACTCTTGTTAACCGCACATGTGCAGGCAGGTCTGTCAGTTCCCTCTCACAGCAGAGCAAAAAGAGCCAGTGTGTGATTTTCAGACTTTTGCGGAGGTGGATACGTTTGGTTTCAGCTCATCACCAATCTCCAAAATGAAGGAAACAGTGGCTGGAGACTCCAGTCGTAGTAACACGAGCTGCGCTGACCAGGTTTATTACTCCAATTGAGTGCTAAAAAGCACAACTGTCTCTCGATAGTATCATCCCTTGGAGAACAAGATGGATTATTTACAGTTGGGACAGCACATTGAAAAGAATGCTGTTTTTATTTTGGACTCTTGCCATAGTGTTTTCTCTGTATCCACCTGCATGCACAAGTGAACAGGCGGCTAACGTCCTTCCATTCAAAGAGCTGGGTCGGCTGGAAAATACGCACATGCTGAGGGAAGGGTCTGAAATGAAAACACCGGAGGCTACCAGCACATCATATGTCTTGACGGGTCACCAGGATTTAGTCGTCCAGGCTAAAACTAGGTTAACAGCTGAAGCATTGGCCTCAAAGTGCCTGGATGTACGCCTCTGAATTTATGTAATTTGGCACCAAAATGGACATTGTTCTTGTATCTCTAAAAGAACACTGGTCATTGTTCGCCTGTACTGGCATTTATATGATGGCTTATTTTCAGAAAATACTGCACCAACGTATACGTCAAGTAATTGATCAGCTTGAACTGAAACCTCTGAAAGCGCCAGCATAACTCAGCCTTAAAGAGTAATCCTCTGTGCATGACGTCACGTTCACGCCACCATGTAACATCGTGCAGTGAGACTGATGTGAGCGCATACATCTTTGTGAGCAAAGAATAACGTGTTGTGTGCATTTCCGTCGCTCATTTGATGTTCTGGCAGGTGTGCTTCGTTCTGTCTGTGCAACTTGACAAAGATTGCAGAAATAAGTGACACGACCAGCCAATCACAGAGAGGACTTTCCATCCAATCGAAATATTCTCTGCATTCCTAAACAAACTGTTCCTTGCAGCCGTACCGTTGGTCTTGCGGGGGGAGACCCAGCGCAATCAGGTGGGTGATTATCATATCAGATTCCTGCCAAACAGAACATTTTGAATGTTGGCCAAAAAGCTACAGTTTGTGTCTCATCTGATGAGATGAGACACAAATTCACCGTCTTCCAAGCATCTGGATGTCTTCCCCCTCTCCCTATATCCAGTTTATTCATTGTTCAATACAGGAAACTAGAGTCTAAAAATATATCTTTAAACTCCAAAAGCTTCACAGAGAAACCGAATTTACACTAAGAAAAAATTAAAAAACAGGAAACTCATTATTATGACTTCTAAAGACTACCAGCGGCACTTTATTTATAGGTATCAGAATAAAGGGGGCTGTACGAAAATCCAATTTTCCTTTAGATATACCTTAAAAACTATAACAATTGCTCTCCATTACACAGCCTTACACCACTTTGCGTTGGTCTGCCACGTAAAATGCTAATAAACTACATCGACATTTGTAGTTGTAATGTAACAAAACACCTTACCTCATAAAATGAAGAGTTTGTTGGGGTTTTTTGTTTTGTTTTAGGAATACACCTTTTGCAGATTTCTGGTAGATTGCTGATCTTCAATCTTTAAAGAGCCCAACTTGCTGATTTTTTATTATTATTTTTTTTTTGTCTGAAAAGTTTTGAAGGTTAGTGACAAATTTGTAAAGTTGGCAGCAATGGGGTGACTATTGGCAGAGCCAGAGGACAGCGGCTGATTTTCAGATGGATCAGGTTTGGCACATCACCAATTGATTTATCAGTGGATCCCTGGTTTCTTGCTGTTGTTGTTGTGTGTGTTTTTTTCAATAAAGAAGTAGTTGAAGCTTTGTGCATTATATCAGGCTGCCAGCTTAGACTAAAATAGAGTGATTTGCAACCAGTGGGAAAGCCGTGCTCTTGCCAAAGGGGAATTAGTGAATCGGCTCAGCCTGATAACTGAATGGTCGCAATGATTAACTCCATGTAATGAACAACACGCCAGCCTGGGAGCATCAAGCTGCCCTACCAGCAACGATGCTGTGATGTCATTGTTGAAATGTTGTGAAGAATCATTAAACGACGCTTCCAGCCACAGACTGCAGTGCGTGCATTTTCACGCAGGAGAGTCAACGAGCGCCCTCCCCATCCACGCCACGGCTGTTTGACAGCGAGGAATAAAGTGTGAAGAGTCGCTTTTATTCAGACGTAGTAACAAAGTGTCACTGTGGAGTCCGCGGGAGACGCGCGCAGACTCCGGCTGAGGATGCCTCGGGAATATAAAGCAGACTCTCAGGGGCGGTCTACTCACGTTCCGAGGACTTCTTTAAAGTCGAAGCTCTTCTTGATGTCATCGACCTGTTTCTTCCACGTCTCGCCGCCGCCGGTGTCTCCGTTCTCCCGGGCCATGACGCTGCTTCCGCCGGCCGCCAAGCCGCGAGTCTGGCCGCGAGACCGGGCTGCGCGCGGCAAGGATGCGGGGGGAAAAAAAAGAAGAAGAAGAAATTCCTCTAAAAGACAAACAAAACTATAAGATGGAGCAGTGGGAGAAACTGTTCTAAAAGAAGAAGTTGAGCGGGAGAGGTTTGTGAGAGTTGTGGTGGTGTTCGGTCCGCTGCAGCAGGACCATGTGAGTCCAACTGCAGGTTACCTTATCTCTCCGCACCTCTCTCTCTCTCTCTCTCTTTCCTCTCTCTCTGTGTGTCACCGCGCGGACAACAAGCTGTCACGCTCACAATAAGGAATAAGCACTTCCGAAAGCCCTTTCAAAATAAAAGGTTGCTTTTTTTTCAAGCCACAGCTAAAACTGTATCATATTGACAAAGTGAACAACATTTTTCACTTTCAGAAACGATTGTCTTTTGCTGCTGAAATGTTGAATAAATAGACAAGGATATAATTGTTTATAATCTGTTAAGTAGGTTATTTAGCCATCAGATTGGTACAAAGTGCTGTTATACCCATTCGCCTGTCAAGTCTTTCAGGAACCTCTGTCCATTCATGAAGCTTCAGATCACCTGCATCAGAGGCAGCTTTGTCATCTATTGCTGTTGTAAATCTTAATTTCAATAATACTTGCTGAATAAAGTATCAATAGCCAAATTAAACTCAAATATGATATCCTGTTTCTAGGAAGAGTGACTTTTGTCGTATTGCGTATCGTCAACCTTCCTAAAATAATAACCCAAAGGCAAAAAATAAATTAATTGATTAATTAAAAAAACACCACCTCTTTTTTGCCTAAAGATTAATTAGACCAAAAGAAAGGGGAAAAAATCACTTTGGGCAAAAAGATAACTTTGGTCATTATGTTATGAAGGTGATATCTTATTTTGAAGGCATCTCGACGTTTCCGACATGAAGCAGCTTCTGTGTGTAACTTAATGGAAATTGCAACGCCACCTTCAATTGTCTGAAAGCAGTTAATTGATGTCAGTGTGACAGCTTGATGAGCTCCCTGACCCCACAGCAAAAACTTTCTGGGATTTTTACCATCTCCACTTGCATTCTACTGTGGCGTCATTACAGCGCTCCATGCTGTTAAGACAGTAATACAAAAACAAAGAGAGAGGGGGGAAAAAAAGCTGTCCATGCATCCTGCTTTGACAGCACGTGTGTGTGGCCTGCAAGCTGAAGCTGCAAATTCGCAATGCACCATTTTGCTGACAACCGTCATGCATCCGTCATGGTTTCTGCAATCCCCCAAAGGCGTCTGCGTTACCCTCACAGCCCACCCCATGAGATCCGCAGGGACCCCAGCTGCAGCAGCTGCACGTTCACCTGGGTTACTAAAGACAGGAGTTTGTGGAGAGGCTCTGCGACAACTGCAAGCTGATGAAGGGCGGCTGGCGAGTGAGCTGAGGTCGTGTCATGGTTAAAGCTTGCACTGCATCCAGCTTCTGGCCTCATATCTTTGTGTGTGTGTGTGTGTGTGTGTGTGTGTGTGTGTGTGTGTGTGTGTGTGTGTGTGTAATCCTGGATGAAAAACACAACAGCAGAAGAAGGGAGTGAAGGGGGAGGCAATGTGTTGCAACTCCTCATGAGTATTCCGGCTGCAAACTACTGCAGCTCTTCCTCAGCGGCAGCAGAAGCCACGGAAAACTCCCCTCTCTCTCTCTCCCTCTCTCTCTTTCTCTCTCTCTCTCAACCCCCACTCACCCATTTCTTCCTCCTGCTCATCCTAATCCTTTACCATGAGTCAGCAGCTCTCATTCCCTCCCTCCCCCGATGAAAGATGATCACCCAGCTGCAGAGGGAAGCGGAGGAGAGGAGGGATGCTGGAATGGGTAGATCCAGGCTGAAGGTCAACAGAGAGCAGGGGTTAAGCAGAGGACGTATTCCTGGCAGCTTCGGATAAACACAAACAAGTGTCCACCGGGAGGCAGTGATGAAGCTTTACTCAACCAGTTCTCAACCAGTTTGCTAATAAGCAGGAGAATGAAGGTGTTTTCACACCTGACGGTCCAGTAGATTTGGTTAAATTTGAGATCAAAATCGCAACGTTTTGCCACATTTTCAGCCGGTTCCCTTTCACACAGCACTGTGTCAAAACGATCCGAACCCTTTGAAAAAGCTTCACCCCTCCCCTGTGGCGGCGCTGCACCGAGAAGCACTGAAGGAAACCACAGGAAAACATCTGAAGAAGACACCGAGTGCAACTTCCTTCTTCAAGAAATGTAAACAGACATGGAGGAGAGCGAGGCTGCAGCGGCAACTGTGCCACAAAAAGACTCATTTATCTCATTTAGTGCTAGAGCAGCTTTTGATTCACTTGTATTTACCCAGAATGCCTTGCGCTACAGTCCGCTTCCTGCTTTTGGGTCGGTCTGCGGTTCGCTTAGCATTCACATATTCGAACTGCAACATAGTTCACGTCAACTGAACTGAGGCTGAGGTTCATAAGTGGACCAGAGTTGGACTGTGCATTCACGCCTCCCCAAATATTTATTGGTTTTAGCAATAACCCTAAAAAACATGAACATCTCTCTGAAACAAACTTTTTGGGTATACTCTAATTTACTGAGATGCGCACTTCCCCAAGATGATGGGCATTTTGAACTCCATCTTTCAAATCTTTGCATTATTCTTTCCACCATCTGCTTTTACCGTGGTGAATACACCAGCTTACAATGTTTAAATAGAACACTTTATTAATGCATTTCGGACCAGTTCTCGTGGCATAGGATCTTCTAAGTTGCATCCGCCTCACTCTGGCAAGGATCTGACCTTTAAGTAAACGGAATGAGAACACGATGTGCTCAGGATTTCCCCCCAAAAATGTTGTGTGCGCCTGAGTCAAACCTGACCGCTTCTCAGATTACTGTGGACCACTTTAGCTGGCAAATGTCCTCTTTTTTTTTTTCCTATAATGAGCATTGACAAGAGTTGTGTCTCGTACACTGCTGCGTGCCTACGGCAGCTCCCCCGAAGTACTGCGGCTCTCAACTCCCTCACTTCCTCAGTCCCCAAATGATTGCTCCATAAATCCAGTAAAGGCGGGGAGCCGGGGTGGGGTGGCGGGGGCCGTGTCCCACCCACATACCCAGCTCATTTAGCTCCCAGCGTAATGAGAAGTGTTACGTAAAAAAGCAAAATCAATTTCTTATTCGCTTGTTTAGTGCGCCCGCTGGACCCACAGACGGTCAGTATGACAGGAAGTTTAATGGGAGGGGGTGATGTATGTGTTTTTTTTAATCTTCCTTGTGGGAGCTTGTGTCCACAGCATTGTATGATGGGACGAATCGGGATACGGGTCTTGACTGAGAGGGCCCCTGAGGCGGCTGTGAGCAATGAGGGTGTCAAATTGGCTCTGCGGGAACTAGAGATGGAAGAGCAGAGATAAATTATTATGACTTACAGACGACTAAGTGATTGAGAGGTTTGAATGGGAAACAGGCGAACATGCGGCTGGTTCATTTCAAATTGAAGAACATCACTGCAGATAGCCAACAGAGTAATGCAATTTTTGGTCAGGAGTAAATTGAGACATTTAGCTTGCTGCTCCTGACAGTTGAAGTGACAGAAGACTGCAGCAGAAGGAGGTAATGGCTTCAAAGTGTCTAAATCAGCTCAACATGAAGACACTCAAAACGTAGCGCCATTATACGAGTTAGCTTGCTTTGTTTTTCACAAGGAGGTAAAAAGGAAGAGGCAGCAGTCAAAATAGCTCCTAATAATTTCAGTCACTTTTAAAGAGCTGAGATGTGATCAGTTGTTATGGTTCTTTTTCGGCAGATTGGGGCACACTTCCACGAATCCACATATAACCGAGCTAATTTAGCATTTAGCACTTCTGCTAACTCAGGAAACGTTTAGCACACTTAGCTAACCCCTAAATTGTTGCCATCATGTAGTTTAAAAAAAAGGACAGAGAGGCAGGAACACTACTGCTAATAGCTGAGCTAATTTAGCACATACCTGCCAAAGTATGTGCTAAATACAGTGCTACTATCAGTCAGTTGGAAAGTAATGCAAGTGGAGAGATGTGGGGGGATGATAATACGGGAGCACAGCGGGAAAGGGGAGTAAAAAACAGGAGCTTCCGGGTCAAAACAGGACACTTAACAGCTAGGAACATGTTAGCATTCAGCTCTTTCTGCTAACTCTGAAAACATTAGCGTACTTAGCTTTCCCTAAATTACTGTATCATTTTACAAACGGGTCAGATGTTTTCTTTTTTTAAAAGAAAGGCATATCATTTTTTAAATTGTTTGGACATGTTCTTTGGATGGATATGTCTAAAATGCTAGCATGAACACAAATAATTAGTAATAATAAAAGAAAACCTTCTGGTCAAAGTCAAATGTATATCTCAGCTATGAAGTACATACATAATGATAAAAAGATTTTTAAGACAACATTAATTGTTATTGTTTATGCCCATTAAAATCAATTTCTTTCCCAGAGATAAAAATTGAATCAATCAAAAATGCGAAGAAGTCAATATTTATTGGGCTGTTCTACTTTTTTCCATATTAACTGTTCATAACTTCTACATGCACCTATTTCAATGCATAAAAGCAGGCAAGTGAGACCCTCCACAGTTACAGAGGACGGGAAAAGCCTGACAGAACAATATGACCTCCAGGAGTTGCTGGCATGATTTGTTAACTTAAGTTCTGTTTCCCAGCCGTGACTCGGTCCAGAAGACGTGGTACAGAACAGCGTGAGGACAAGAAAACAGTATAAAAATAAATGACGACAGGGGAAACGAGTCTCCTCACACACATCATACAAAAAGCTGACATCACTGGGGAGGATTCTCCTCTTCGGATTCCTCCTGCTGGCTCTTCGTCTGAACAAAGTAGAAAGCAGAAGATTTGAATGAAACTTTTCTGGACGCCAGAAAATGTACAGAGCAGGCGTTTAAGAAACAACCCGACAAGCTTCACACATTTAGAAAAAAAAGCTGCGTCTAATTGGTCTTTTCTATGCATGTTTTGTTTTTCACAATGGGAAAAAAAAATTTAAAGAAAAAAATATTATATATAATATATATATATATATATATATATATATATATATATATATATATATATATACATATATATATATATATATTGTTCTAAACAATTTTAAAATCACTAAAAAGGTGAGATATAATCAGTTGCTATGGTTCTTTTTAGGCAGTGGTGGGCGTACTTATGCTAATATGCTAATAATGGAGCTAATTTTTTTGTCTAACACTTTTGCTAATTTTGAAAACTTTGAGTGCATTTACCTTTTCCTAAATTCATTTTTTCAAATAAATTCCAAAAACAACATTTTCTTGGCCGTTTTGAATTCCTCGTTTATATTTCTGCTCTTATTTTGAAGTGGGTGAAGACTGTTTGTGCAACAGTCCCATTTCCTCTCCTCACATTTTTTATATATTTTTTTCTCCCCTATAACTTTATTTCTTCAACAAGCGTACAGGAACAAAATGAAACACAGAAAACAAGATATAAACATAAATACAAAATTGAAGAACGTTACGGAACATGTAAATTAGAATATCAAAATTAAATTGGTGCTTGAGAGTTGTAGTCTTTCAGAGTTTCAGAGTTGAGGTATTCAAGTTAGCAGGTTACTGGATTAGCGGTTTAGCACTTTAGCATTAGCATCCGCCTAATACTGTACTGGTGTAAAAGCAACCTTTCAGCTTGTTTGGAAACTGCTTTTAAATTCTTATTGTATCTCTGTCGCGTTTTCTAAACACCAGCACCCACCAGTTTCAGAAAGTCAATGAGCTTGTAGGTGTCCTCTCCGGTGGACAGGTCCACAAAGTCCCGCGGTATCCTGTAGCTCAGGCATGGACTGGGCTGCACCGTCACCTCGCTCGTGGTGAAGCGGAACGCCGGGCCGTCCTGCAACACAAACCGGGAGACGAGCTCAGCCGTCACGGAGGGATTCCGGGTCGGGGCGCGGAAGCCGTGCGCTTCGGGTGAAAGACTGACCTGCTGCTGAGGGTCGACCACTTCTCCAGACATCAGCTCGTCCCAGCTGAACAGCAGCGAGTCGGTCACCTCTCCGAATGGGTTCAGGTCGATGAGCCACACCCTGCCCTGCAAAAACAAGACAACCTGCGTTTACGCTTCCTGTTGAGCTTCAGTCACATCACAACCACTACTGGTGTTTTATATGCAAAAAGCATTCAAGCCAAGTTTCAAACTGTGAATCAGGATGTAAACAACACATGGTTGTTTTGAAAATTGACATCTGAAAATGACCATGATAAACCATAACATTGTTGTTTTGGTTCTCAAATTTCAATAAACTTTGATTTTGTACAAGACATTCGAACGCTGGACCTGGAAGACATTTCATCTATCCAAATTAAACAAAGAAAATGAAAAACTATTGAAATATGAGGTATGCGTCTCCAAACCCTTCCACTGCAGCTTTCTGGCTGAATGTTTTGTGTTTTTGTTTTCCATACATATAGAACTTAAGGGGGAAAACAGAATGCTGTATATTTTTGTTTGTGTTCTGTGTTGTTAAACCTAAAAACAGCATTAAAAGTTACAGTTTTTCATTCAACCATCAAACTTTTTTTTTTCCATAGCAGGCAGTCTTTGTGCCCCTGAACGAACTTTATTTAGCAGCATCGAGGGCAAAGCCTGCAGTGCTGCTTTCCGTTAATCTTAACACAGAAAACCTTTGCAAAACTCGAAAGTGTGTGTTTGTATCTTGACAAAATATGGAAGGGGCCCAAGAGGCCCTCTGAAGTAGAGAAACGAGTTACCTGGCTGTCTCTGTACACGTCAAACACAACTGGAAATTAGAAGAAAGGGGAAAAAAAGACATTATTTCACCGTTTTCAACAAGGGAACTGTTTGAGATGAAATATTAAAAATGTCAACACAGGAAAGAACCCAGACTCATTAATCTCTCCTAGCCATGTAATTAGCTCATTTGTATCCCAGTGAATAATTGATGACTCACAGTCTTCGTCCAGGAAGCGGTACTGAACGTGCTGGCTGAAGAAGTCCTGGATGGCCTGGGAGATGTGCTGCTCCTGCTTCAGGATGTGCTGGTAGTACTGTGTGTAGTCCCTCTGGGAGACGGCTGCCGGACGGCGCAGACAGACACACGCCAGTGAGCGCAGCTCAAATTGGATTTTATAATTAGCCCGCCGAGCACAGGGCAAGGCTCAAACTCGGCCCGTGCCCCAGTTTTCGCACGGACCGGAATGCTGCTTCAGCAGGAGACGCTTTCTACTTATGCTTCTGATTTGAACTCAGATTTGGGGGGGTTTTCCCCTCACAGAGCGCCAAACACGTCTGCCGCATGCTGCAGTTGTGAGCGTGAGGGTTCATTTCTTACCGATCAGTTTGTTTTCTTTGACAAAGCAGCGAAACTCTCCACCAGGAATTAGCTCCGCCCACTTCCTCAACACCAGCTGAGGACACAAGGACACCAACCGTTATCATCTCAACCAGGGATGCAACTAACGATTATTTTTAGTGATCGATTATTCTGACGATTAATCGGAGAAAACAACATTTGTACATTCTGCAGATTTTTCCCATTGTCACTTAAGCCTAATGAATATGAATATATTGCACATAAACATCATTTGTAGCATATGAAGAGCTCAGTCCTTTCTGCTTGACTTATCAATACAGTCTAAAGTTAGTCTGTTAATTTTTTTATTTTGATAACTGATTAATAATTGGACAGCAAAAGGTGCTTATTTGGAGACTTTTTCTTTTTTTTAGAATCATGTCAACTATAACTATAGAAATTCTGGGTAGAACATATTTACATTTAAATCTTAAATAAAGAAATTTGCATATTTTTTTGTGCTGCTCTGTATGTGGTGTTCTCTCAGCAAATACATTTTCTTTTGAGCCTGTGTACTCCAATTAGCAATTAATTGGTAAATTAGCTGACAATTGTTGTATTTATTGATGTTTTTGGGCCGATTAATTGTTTCAGCCTTCATTCAAAAATACTAGCTAATCAGAATTAAATATGACGGCGCTGTTGACATTTATGGTTCTTCGTAAATGTATACCAACTTGTCTCTATGGTGCATTTAATCCAGCTTCTAGCGTCTTGTTCTTGCCACATTCAAGTTCCTCTGAAATATTCAATTTTTGTTACTGAATATACTGAAGCTGCAATATCAAAACATATTTCCAAATGAGGACTAAAGTACCTCATAATTGATGACAGGATCTGGAGAGTCCTGGTCACTGCACTGGAGGAACCTGAAAAGCAAATCACACCAAAGGTAGTTAGCGGCTTAGCTAGCAGCGGTCTAAATGTGTGATTTCTTATGAAAAGGAAAAATATATCAAATTGGTATAACTACCACTAACAGCCGAATTGGCAGTTCTGGAAAAAAATGGCGAGCCCACTGCACTGAACCCCGCTGATAACCTCCTGGTTATTCCACCAAATATCCATTTCTGAACTCTTCCTGAGTTAAAACTGTAGTTTTATTGCTTTTAAATGAATACTAATGTGTTTTCTTTGCATTAGTTGAGGTCTGAAAGCACTGTATCTTCTTTGTTATTTCAACCATTTCTCATATTCTGCAAATAAATCCTAAAATTTTTGCTCGGAATGTGGGAGACGTGTTGTCAGTAGATCAAAGGATAAGAGAAAAATGTACATTTTACTCAAACACATATAAAGAGTCAAATCAGAGAAATTGATCATCGTAAGTGGTCTCTCTTTTTTTTTCTTGTATCTATGAAAGATCATGTGGGAAGATGGAGACAAAACCACTGCAAAAAAACCACACAAAACAACAAAAAAAAAACAATTAAAGCGGAAACACAAAATTATAAAGGGGTTTATAGCAGATTAATTTGTGATATAGTTTAGAAAATGTTTACTTACAAGGGCAAAGATTTATATGACAATAAAAACTCATTCTGTAATGCTTGTCCAATAGGAAGAACAACAGGACGCGGTCTTACGGCTGCGTGAGGTCGTGCGTGATGAAGTCAGAGCTTTTGAAGAGCAGGAAGACGTCGCTGAGGCTGCGGCACTCCAGCGAGCTGTTCAGAGCGATCCAGTTGGCGTCCTGTCAGACGCCGCAGATGACAGAGGCTTTACCGGAAGCTACACCACATTAGCAAACTCAGTCGTCTGTGTGTGTTTTACCCGCGGAGCGCTCCAGTTGAGTTTGGGGAAGACACACCCACCCAGGGCGTTGATGGCCTCCAGCACCGTAGAAGCGAATTCTGGGAATTCGGGAGCCTTGGAAAAGGCATCACAATCACATCGTCATGAACAATTTACACTCAATAGGCATGTTAATAGGTACACAATGCTACACTTTTCACTAGTGGCATTTCAACAAAAGTTCAACTTAAAAACATTTCTGTGAAATAAATCCAGAAATTCTTCCATGTTCCTTTATCCGAATGAGTCGAACATTGCAACAAGAAAACGCGACCACTGAACTACTTACAGTGGCTATCGCTGTCGTCTCATCATCCGACCACTAGAGGGGAGTAGAGAAGCAACGGAATTATGAAAGTGAGAATTGGCGGGAAAACAAATCGGACTTTAATGCCTGTGGAAGAGAAATTCAAACATGTGGTGGCGGCATGTTGGTGTGTTTGTGTATAACAGTCATTTATGCAGTTCACCAAATCTAAATGGAAATTTTGACCAACCCAGACAGACACGCAGAGCAGATTCACACTGAAAAACGGGCAAATGGTCAAAATTTAAAGAGCAAAACATAAACATGACATTCTGTTATTTTACTATTTTTTTATACCAAAATAATGTGTTAATTGTGCTAATTTATGTTTCCAAATGCACAGAAAATTTTAGTGCCCTCTGCACTGATTCAGGTAAAACAACAACTCTTCGGTCCACCAGGGGGAGCTGTTGTAAAAGTTCACTTTCTGACAGACATTCTGTTGGGAGATAAACGGAAGTTTCTCCAATCTCAAAGTGAACTTACCTGTACGTCTTCGTCGGCATCTGACTCGCTGTTGTTGGTTTGGATCGGCTGAGAGTTGTGATCACTGGGGAGACAAGAGGAGGAGCGCTAGCGTATAATTCAGTGTTTGAATGAAACTCAGAGCCCTGCACAACCCCGCCCAGATGAACTTTCAGAGCAAACTAACACTATACTGTGATGTATACTGTCCATATACATCACAGTGTCATCTTGTCATCTGTAAATAGTTTAATCCACCAGGATCTCTGTCTGACCTCACCTGTAAACACAGTGGAACAAGTAAGAGACTTGCTGAAGAAGCGCTCTTACAGCACACCTCACCACTGACTCACTATACATTGTTCGTGCATAGATCTACAACCAGATGTAGAGACAAAAAGAAAACTCAAACAATGTTCAGCTTGATGAACTCTAACCGGTCAGAAACTACAAACTGTCAGAAAACAAAGGCCGGTTCTGATAATTTAAATATCTAAAATAAAGCACAACAACCAAAAACGATACATAAAATGAAAATAAAAATCACACCCAACTGAAACTAAATAAAGAAATGAAATTGATTAGATCTCTGTGAATTAAAAAAAAAGGAAATCATTGGACTAATTTTAAATTTATGCGATTCATTTCTTGTTGCAACTTGTTTGTTAAAGAAGAAAAAAATATATTAAAATGGGCTGTTTTCAATCACAGGGAGATTTAAGAATATAGTTTATGCAAGCATATTTTTGGAAACAATTATTTTCCAAATGGGGATCAGAAACAGCATAAGTTAAATGAACTGTTCTGTTTCTGCTTGTAAATTTTGTGTGTGTGTACGTGTGCGTGTGTGGGTGTGTGCGTGTGTGTGTGTGTGTATTTGTGTGTGTGTGTGTGTTCATACCTTCCAGACACTACCAGTGTCCCGTCGTCCAGTAAATAGTCTATTACATTCTGAGGCAGTGGAAGGATCAGACTTGGAAACGAGACAAGGGATGAATCAAAAACAGATCTGAGAGTCTAAGCTCAGCTGGACTTTGACAAATATCTCATAACACAAACAACAGAACAAAGGTTACAGGTGTGTAAACGTGTCTTGTTGCTGACGCTGGACGTGTTTTACAGAAACAAACACAAACCGTTGGCGTTTACCTTTTTATCGTGTGCTTCTTAAATATCGGATACCAAACAGAGAACTGACAGTGGACAACTTGCTCCTTCTTCATACTGTAAGATCCTGAGGAGGAAACGCGTCCGTCGCTAAATGTCCTCCGAATCCTTAGACCGTCTCAAAACTGCCGTGGTCTCCAAAATTCGTTTACTGTCTCAAAAATATCAGAAAATGTTCCCATTCGATTAAATACAACACTTGATATTTATTTAACTCAGGAAACGGTGCTTTGCGTGAAATGCTTTCCTTTTCCGCAGAGGAGCTATTTTGGAGATGCACACAAGAACGTAAAATGAGTGCGTACTCACACATAGATCGTTTATTAGTGTGATGATTTATTTTTAAACTGCATTTTTATTTTACAAAGAAGATCGCATTTGCAGCAAAAATAAAAAGCCCAATCTGATTATTGACGACTTCTTCTAAATACATTACAGGAAAAATTCTTTAAAATATTTTTTTTTTATTACTTTAATTTGTTTGCACATGGTGGTATGTGCACAATTGGCACATACGGCTTGACTGAACAACAGCAACACACCTACAGTGAGACACTGTGATGGCAGCAGCATGCTGTGGTGTCCTGTATGTAGCCAATTTACATTTTTTAAAATAAAAACAAAAACCGATTAAAAATCTGTTGCATATTTTGAAAACAGATATAAAAATGTCATTCTGGGTTGCTGACAAGGTTAGTAGCTTTGATTTAAACAGAAAATGAAGAGTTTAAATAATTATCCTGTCCTTCTTTTGGCTTTATCTGTTTTCTTTACTAATCTAAAAGAGCATCATAGAACCTGCTGATGCATTTATCTACCAAAAAACGTTCAGTAAAATTGAGAACACTTTAAAATGTATGGTTCAAATATGTTTTTGCTATAACTTATAACTTCATATGAATATTTTTAATTTTTTAAAATCAGATAAAATAAGACAACAACAAAAGTTTAAAAAAATTTTAAAAAAAACTTGTCTATGACGTTTTCCTTTTAACAGGAAGTGGTGTCAGAGTGACTCATCGCTACAAATTTACCCTCTTTGCTCTGCTTGTTAAGCACGGTTGGGATTTCACGTGAGTTAAGGTTCGTTTGTTTTAGTTGAAAGGAGAATAGAGCGCTTGAAGACACGCGGCCTACGAAGCTTTGGGCCGCTTTCGCCTCACAGCTTCTGTTCAACGGACAGCAAACCGGTCTGAACCAGAATAATGTTGATTAAACGGGGACAAATTGACATTTTTGTTGTTGTAGCTAACTGGGTAACTCAGGACTGTCTTCAAGCTTTAAAATACAACTTATGGCTTTCAAACGACGTATAAGTAACAGCAGGTTAGATTTGTATTGGCTTTCTGACTGGACGTTCTTGCATTTTGTTTTCTTTTTACAGTGAAAATGAGCAACCCCGAGGACCCTAAAGTGAGAACAACACCACATGTAATCAAAGAAGAGGTTTGTCGAGTTTTCTCATGCTATGCAACAAACAGAAAATGGCTGTAATTACTTCTAACAGTTGTGTATATTAATGCAGTAACAATTTGAATGTGGTTGACATCGCATAATTACTCATTAAGAATGTTGAAACTAGAAAAGCCCTTGCCAGTCATTTTAGAAAGTTTGATTAAATAAGAGGTTTTTTGGGGGGGCTATAGTGTTTGTTAGAGACATTAAAATCACTTAATTTTCAGATAGGTGTATTCTAACAGGGCTGACACAAGATTGACTGGGGCCTTGGGCAGGACTTGATTTGAGGACCCCGTTTTTTGATCAGCTACAGCCCCGTCAGCCAGTTTTACACAAGAATGTGTAGCAAGATGGAGCTGCTTAAAACAACATGAGCAACAATTATTCTGCTGAATAGAATTTTAAAAAAATGTCATCAGTTGAACAGTTTTTGGTATTTCTCTCTGATACAGAGCTACGCGAAAGTCTGGAATATTCCTATGCAGTGCTGAGCATGGAAACAATTTTATTAACTTATCATGTGACAGCATGTTAATGAAACTGATAAATGCAGGTTTTAATTTCAAATAAGACCGACAGTACGTGTAGCCTAGCAGGAAATATACTGGGCTACCGTTATTTTGCATTTGTACGAGATGAAGAAGAGTTTGCAACCAGGAGTATGAGCTTGGCTCATTATTTCTCGGTGGCGCTCGTACGTTTTTGTCCTAAACTGCAAATAAAACCATGCATATCTTGATATATGGGTAGTTAAGAAAGTCTCATTATTAATCCATATAAAGTCCTGCGATTCCTAAAGGAGTTCAGTTCATGAAAAAGTTTTGAAATGATACCGCATTTAACAAATTATCACCTTTTCTCATTCTGCTCTTAAAGGAGTAACACAAGTTTAACAGACTGATATTAGGTGGTTAATGGTGGAGCTACCAGCGGGTAGTGTTTATGTACAACGTTAGGGGGATCTCATAAAATCATAAGTTGTTTTTAGTTTAAAGGAAGAAAACATTGAATGAGTTAAATGAGAACAAACTATTCATTTCACCTGTGGTCTTATCAACTTTGTTTGTGTTGCAGGTTTTGGCAGAAGGGAAATGGGTAAAGCTGGAACAGACCACATACGTGGACCCTGCAGGAAACACTAGGTGGCGCTCAAGCCTTCATATATGCTTTAAAGGGCCATTATCATGTAAAATTGACTTTTTTTCCATCATGCTGTCCATCATGTTATAGTGTTGTTCCCACACCAAAAACATAGCAGGAGTGCTGCCTTGATTTTTTTCAGGCATATTTGAGAAATTCTTCATCTCCATGGCAACCACTCAGCTGTGTAAAACGCCTGGGGGGACCTAGCTCCGCCTTCAAGACAGAGCTCCTCCTGAAAGCTGCAGTTTCCAGGTTTCTGAGCTTTTGCCTCACAGAGCAGCCCTCCCAGTGACTCCCCCACTCGGCTCCTTCAGACTAGCCAGAAGCAATTAGCAAACAGCTGGTGGAACTGCGCCTCAGCTGAGCTTCAGAGTGAAATGCTGGTGAAAACACTGTGAAAGGGTTCGTAGAGGAGCCGAGTTGAGATGACTGATGGCTGCTTGCAGGCGGAGTTTCTCAAAGAGACAGAGACCGAATTCAAGTCATTAAACTACAAAGTCAAATTTCTTTTAAGTTGTATCTCATACTCAGTCTTAGAGCATTTCCATAATAACTGAAGGTAACATGGCTACTTGATTGTGCTATATATAATATGGCACTATGTGGCCGGAAAATAAATATTACTACCCCTTTAAGAAGACTGATGGTGTTTCCTCCCATCTGTGTTTGCAACTCCCAAGAACCTGGGAGACGGCGAAGCGAACGACCAGGAGGAGCAACACAGAGGCAGATGGAGTAGGAATCGTCGCGCTGCTGAAGCGGACGCTCCATAAAGACTGCGTCGTCATGGTGAAGCAGTTCCGTCCTCCAATGGGAGGCAACACCCTGGAGTTTCCAGCAGGTCCCGTTCCAAGAAACCAAATATCCCCACATACACACATTTTAGACCACTAATAAATGTGTCCTGTGAACTGACCTCCCACCCGTCCCATGCTGTAAAGTTTGGAATGTTTCTGGCTGTGCTGCATTCAGGACTGATCGATGAGGGGGAAACGGCAGATGTGGCTGCGCTGCGGGAGCTGAAGGAGGAAACCGGCTACAAAGGAAAAGTGGTGGGAGTGACTCCAGGTATTTCTACACAGTGGTGTGGATCTGATCGCATTCACTCCTCTGTCTTATCTGAAGCCGGTGGGAGTGGGATGACGGTTGCATGTTGTGACTGCAGTGACCTGCCTGGACCCCGGCCTGTCCAACTCCACCACCCAGATTGTCCTGGTCGACATCAATGGAGACGATGTGGAGAACGTCAACCCCACACAGCAGCTGGGTGAGGACGATTAAATTTTGTATAAAGTCCTTGAAAGTGCTTAATATTCTAACTTTTAAGAGTCTAAATTTGGAAAACGTTATTCATAGTTGGACACAGCCCACATTTTTTCCTCAGACTATTTTTCTTGTTTTAGGTTAGTTTGGTTGTTTTTCTGCAGAGAACTCTCTCACATTTCTAGCCATGAATCATGGACTGTCAATAAACATCACATTTACTTATTTTCTATCATCATTATTAGGCTTTCTACTGATACAACTGAAAACAAAATCAAAAGATTTTCCACTAAAATTCTTCATTAGTACAAGTGTAGACATTAAAACGCAAAATTAAACTGACCAGTAGGTGGTGCTAGTGTGAAGCTTAATATTTAGATGTAACCTGAGATTTCTAAAATGAATCTTGCTTCTGCCTTTGAGAGTCAGGAAGTTTTTGCTTCTTAATTTTTACCCTGAATTAATGATCAGGAAGACAGACATTTGCTATAAAAACAGGACTTTTCTGACCAATAAGAAGCTTTCATTCAAAATAAAAACACAGCTCGACATCAGTCTGCAACAGTTAGCTCTCAATTAATCTGGAGTCATGCAGAAAAAAACGACTTTACTCAAAATGCATTGTGCCATCTGTGGGGAACATCAGCTGTTAACATAATATGATGATTTGGGCTTCTTGACTAGCCATTTAGCATATAGCTCATCCTCTGGCAATTCAGCTCCATTTAAAAGTCTGTTTCAAACTATAAAGACCTGAGTTCACGCTCCAGGTCTTCATCCCAACCCAGAACAACGCAGGTCAATAGGTCACCTGTGAACTCTATGCAGCATACAGCTCCTCCAGTGGCTTAATCGGGCTCTTCTCTGCTCTTTTCCAGGTGACGGAGGTGAGTTTCATCTTCTTTTTTTCCTTCACAAATGCCTTTTTCTCTCCGGACGTACAAATCATCATGCCGGCCTCGATCGTCTCTTCCAGAGTTTGTCGAAGTCATCCTTTTACCGCTCGATGAGTTCCAGTGCAAAATCGACAGTAGGTTTTCGAAAAAAAATGACTTTGGCCATGTCATAAAACACGTTCAAGTTCATGTCACCGAATTAGCAAAGAGCTGAGAAAGTTTTATGTGAAATCTGCTAAATTGTTTTAGCCCTCAAAAGCTTGATAAAAATAAGTTTTGAGTTTTTCAGTGAAACTGATCTAATATACATATTGGTTGAGCTGCTGCTGTTGATGTGACTCACCCTGATTTCTTGCCCAGACCTGATCCGGAAGGAGAAGATCATTGTGGACTCCAAGGTTTACATCTTTGCCATGGGAATGACTCAGGCCTTCTTCAAGCCCAAGGAGCTGCCCATCCTAAAGCAGTGATGGAACCAGGAAGAGCTCGTCTTTACTGTGACACGTGCCTGGGAATTTGAGGATCCATCTCTTTTTGATCGAGGAATTTTTGGAAAACGTCTGGATTTGTGCTTTTTAATCGAAATCAGTCTTGTATTCCAATATCGGTCTCGTTAGTCGTTTCGACAAAGCTGTAAAGAAATAATGGAAGAGAGCAGGGTCTAACTACATTAACCTTTGCTCGCAATGTCTTTCATTCTCAACACGAGATTTGTGTAATGTCTGACATTCCTCGAGAGATGATTAGGAACATTTAACCGCATCAAACCTTTTTCATGTAGTTCTCAGAAAACATTCCTTAATAATTGCTAACAATGTTTTCAAAGAATCTTGGCACATTTGTTGCTAAATTAGTTGTTATGGTGAATGTAAATATACCTGATGATGCATTAACAATGTGGGAGGGTGTTTTACTCTGCAGTGTACGGTTATGGTAATGCCAACCCAGTCAGCTGATTGGGTCATTCTGTACCCAAGTTTGTCATCAACATCCTACTGACCATGGAATAAAAAGTGATTCTACCTGCGTTGTGACTGGAATGTGTGCTTTTTACATCACGTTTTTCCATAACGGACTGACTGCTGATAGGTTAGAGGCTCAGTTAGAGAAATTAAGATTAGCCCTGGGCAGAGAACACATGGTGGGAGAAACAGAAATGTAGGAAAGCAGAAATGAATCATTACTAACAAAATATTTGACACCTTTCCCCTTTCTGCCCTCTTACTACTTTCCAACGTTTAAAGTTGGTGCTGAAATCCCAGCTGGAAAGGACATCAAAGCTCATGTTATCTGGTTAACGTGCAATTATGTTCAAGTTTGTTGTAATTAATAGATGAAGTTCATGCCACCTTGCATTTTTTTTCTAAAAAGAAAAATTGTGAAAATGAAAATGTGAAATACTCAGCCATGCTATAAAAATGGTGCCACACTATAAAAATTCAACAATGCACAACTGGATTTTTGTCTCTTAAAATCTTAAAAGGCTTGAAATCCACTGGTTCCTATAGGAACTAGTGGTTATAATGTGACAAAATATCAAGGACCAAGTTTGTTTATGTAGCAACTCCTGTTGCTCAAAGTGCCTTATGGACCAAATTCAACTAACATCAAAGACAAACAACATGCAGTAAAAATGTACAGTGTGACCAATGGTGTTCGAACTCAGACTCTGGATGGGACACCATCCGTTTTGCAGCGGGCCCAACAGTTCTTCCTGAAGCATAAATTAACAGAATAAAATAAAAGGCTTGACTTTTGTGGACTGAAAAACAACGAAGTAACATGAAACTGGCCCCTGCAACAGGAAGTCAGTGTAGAGAGGCCAGCAGTCTGAGTATGTGCTCCTCTCTTCTTGCACCACTGCGTGTGTGTGTGTTCACCACTGCAGATTTTTGTAACTTTGTCTTTTAAGGATACTTTGTTAGTTTTCATTGATTTTGTTGATGGCCTATAGAATTCTGGAATTGGTTCATTTCTTTGGAGTTGCGCAACAAATCAAACAACAACAAAATAATTCACTGTTTATTGAGACAGTACATAAGTCAATTAAGTTGAATTGACTTTAATTGACGTAATGTCAATTAAACTTAGATATAACTTGAAAGTGCACTTTGATCTGTAACTTGAAATTCATTTGAACGATTCCTGAGTAATACTTTATGGAATATAGCTTTTTTTAAATGAATGTTTAGTTGTTTTGGATAGCAGTTTAACCCTTTTTAAATGCTAATTTTTGTTTTTATTTATTACTTTATTTAGGTCAGGTTTTTTTGTCCCACGCCCCGGTTCAACCCAGTATGTCTACCGGATCACCGCAGCTTTGCTGCAGGACTTAATTGAACCAAATTACTTTATTTTTCCGGACCTATTGCCTTGGATCATGGACTAAAAACAGTTGGAGTATCAGAGTTGATTTATTTTTTTATTTCTTTATTTTTGTTATTGTTTTCTTCCTGTTGTGTTTATTATTTATACATATAGAAAAATATTAATATTACCATTATTATTATTAAATACCTCTCTAAATATATGCAAAAATATAAGTTTGAATACAATAACTTTTTACCTGCATTTCTCTCCTCCCTCCATTGTTTAGGTTTCTGTCGCTGCTGACAACTGTTGCATAGAAACGGCGGTCACTCCCCGAGACGCGTAGAGGAAATAAAATGACATTACAAAAGAAAATAATAATGCATAGTGATTTGGATAAATAACTTTAATCTGATTACTGGATTTGAAATAATAACACATTAGATTATTCATTACTGAAAGAAGTGGCCTGTTAAAGTACGAAGGTAGCACAGATCTTCAGAACACTTGATTTGTAGGCCTATTATGTCATAGCGCTGCGTGTATTCTTGTGCTGATGCATCAGAGGTTGTGACGTCACTACTGCTTTGTCGTGTAACTCGGGGTGCACATATAAGTCCTGTTGGTAAAATTCTCCCACATTAAAAGACAGTTTCAGAGGTTTCAGAGTTTAACTGAACAAAATGTCTGAGGATTTACTGAGAAGAGATCTGCAGTTTTTAGTCAGTGACTATGCGATCCCTGCGACCCAGAAATTCATTTATCAAACTCCAGAGGCACATTGGAAGGATTTTGAATTAGTACTTCTGGTGATGATGATCCAAAAAAGGACCAAAAACCTGTTGCGCTACCTAGCAGAGATTTCTTTCTCAATGTGTTTAAAAGACAGTTTCAGAAGTTTCAGAGTTTAATTGGACAAAATGTATGAGGATTTACTGAGAAGACATTTGCAGTTTCCTCTCTGTCCCTCCGTCGATCCCGGCATCGAGACGACCTTTTCGGTCCCGGCATCAAGACGACCTTTTTGGTCCCGTCATCGAGATGCCTCTGTCGGTCCTGGTATCGAGACGCCTCTGTCTGTCCCATCATTGAGACACTTCTGTTGGTACCGACATCAAGACGCCTCTGTTGGTTCTGGCATCGAAACGCCTCTGTCGGTTCCGGCATCGAGACGACCTTTTCGGTCCCGTCATCAAGATGCCTCTGTCGGTCCCGGTATCGAGACGCCTCTGTCTGTCCCGTCATCGAGACGCCACTGTCGGTCCCATCATTGAGATGCTTCTGTTGGCACTGGCATTGAGACGCCTCTGTCAGTTCCGGCATCAAGACGACTCCGTCAGTACCGGCATCGAGACGACCTTTTTGGTCCCGTCATCGAGATGCCACTGTTGGTCCCATCATTGAGACGCCTCTGTTGGTACCGGCATCGAGACGCCTCTGTCTGTCTCGTCATCGAGACGCCACTGTCGGTCGCATCATTGAGACGCCTCTGTTGGTACCGGCATCGAGACGCCTCTGTCTGTCCCGTCATCGAGACGCCACTGTCGGTCGCATCATTGAGACGCCTCTGTTGGTACCGGCATCGGGACAACGTTTTCGGTCCCGTCATCGAGATGCCTCTGTCGTTTGCGACATCGAGACGCCTCTGTCGGTTCCGGCATCGAGACGCCTCTGTCGGTCCCATCATTGAGACGCTTCTGTTGGCACTGGCATTGAGACGCCTCTGTCAGTTCCGGCATCAAGACGACTCCGTCAGTACCGGCATCGAGACGACCTTTTTGGTCCCGTCATCGAGATGCCACTGTCGGTCCCATCATTGAGACGCCTCTGTTGGTACCGGCATCGAGACGCCTCTGTCTGTCCCGTCATCGAGACGCCACTGTCGGTCGCATCATTGAGACGCCTCTGTTGGTACCGGCATCGAGACGCCTCTGTCTGTCCCGTCATCGAGACGCCACTGTCGGTCGCATCATTGAGACGCCTCTGTTGGTACCGGCATCGGGACGACCTTTTCGGTCCCGTCATCGAGATGCCTGTCGTTCGCGACATCGAGACGCCTCTGTCGGTTCCGGCATCGATACGCCTCTGTCAGTCCCGTCATTGAGACGCCACTGTCGGTCCCATCATTGAGACGCCTCTGTTGGTACCGGCATCGAGACGCCTCTGTCTGTCCCGTCATCGAGACGCCACTGTCGGTCCCATCATTGAGACGCCTCTGTTGATTCCGGCATCAAGACGACCTTTTCGGTCCCGTCATCGAGATGCCTCTGTCGTTCTCGGCATCGAGACGCCTCTGTCTGTTCCGGCATCGAGACGCCTCTGTCGGTTCCGGCATCGAGACGCCTCTGTCGGTTCCGGCATCGAGACGCCTCTGTCTGTCCCTTCATCGAGACGCCACTGTCGGTCCCATCATTGAGACGCCTCTGTTGGTACCGGCATGGAGACGCCTCTGTCGGTCCCGTAATCGAGACGCCACTGTCGGTCCCATCATTGAGACGCCTCTATTGATTCCGGCATCAAGACGACCTTTTCGGTCCCGTCATCGAGATGCCTCTGTCGTTCCCGGCATCGCGACGCCTCTGTCTGTTCCGGCATCGAGACGCCTCTGTCGGTCCCGGCATCGAGACGCCTCTGTCTGTCCCGTCATCGAGACGCCACTGTCGGTCCCATCATTGAGACGCCTCTGTTGATTCCGGCATCGAGACGACCTTTTCGGTCCCGTCATCGAGATGCCACTGTCGGTCCCATCATTGAGACGCCTCTGTTGGTACCGGCATCGAGACGCCTCTGTCGGTCCCGTCATCAAGACGCCACTGTCGGTCCGATCATTGAGACGCCTCTGTTGGTACCGGCATCGAGACGCCTCTGTCTGTCCCGTCATCGAGACGCCACTGTCGGTCCCATCATTGAGACGCCTCTGTTGATTCCGGCATCGAGACGACCTTTTCGGTCCCGTCATCGAGACGCCTCTGTCTGTCCCGTCATCGAGACGCCACTGTCGGTCCCATCATTGAGACGCCTCTGTTGATTCCGGCATCGAGACGACCTTTTCGGTCCCGTCATTGAGATGCCTCTGTCGGTCCTGTCATTGAAACAACTTTTTTCAGTCCCTTCATCAAGACGACCTTTTTGGTTCCGTCATCGAGACGACCTTTTCAGTGCCGTGATTGACACACCTCTGTTGGTCCCGTCATCAAGACGCCACTGTCGGTCCCATCATTGAGACGCCTCTGTTGATTCCGGCATCGAGACGACCTTTTCGGTCCCGTCATCGAGATGCCACTGTCGGTCCCATCATTGAGACGCCTCTGTTGGTACCGGCATCGAGACGCCTCTGTCTGTCCCGTCATCGAGACGCCACTGTCGGTCCCATCATTGAGACGCCTCTGTTGGTACCGGCATCGGGACGACCTTTTCGGTCCCGTCATCGAGATGCCTCTGTGGTTCGCGGCATCGAGACGCCTCTTTCGGTTCCGGCATCGAGACGCCTCTGTCGGTCCCATCTTCGAGACGCCACTGTCGGTCCCATCATTGAGACGCCTCTGTTGGTACCGGCATCGGGACGCCTCTGTCTGTCCCGTCAACGAGACGCCACTGTCGGTTCTGGCATCGAGACGCCTCTGTCTGTTCCGTCATCGAGACGCCACTGTCGGTCCCATCATTGAGACGCCTCTGTCTGTTCCCGGCATCGAGATGCCTCTGTCGGTTCCGGCATCGAGACGCCTCTGTCGGTTCAGGCATCAAGACGCCTCTGTCTGTCCCGTCATCGAGACGCCACTGTCGGTCCCATCATTGAGACGCCTCTGTTGATTCCGGCATCGAGACGACCTTTTCGGTCCCGTCATTGAGATGCCTCTGTCGTTCCCGGCATCGAGACGCCTCTGTCTGTTCCGGCATCGAGACGCCTCTGTCGGTTCCGGCATCGAGATGCCTCTGTCGGTTCCGGCATCGAGACGCCTCTGTCTGTCCCGTCATCGAGACGCCACTGTCGGTCCCATCATTGAGACGCCTCTGTCTGTTCCCGGCATCGAGATGCCTCTGTCGGTTCCGGCATCGAGACGCCTCTGTCTGTCCCGTCATCGAGACGCCACTGTCGGTCCCGTCATCGAGACGCCACTGTCGGTCCCATCATTGAAACGCCTCTGTTGATTCCGGCATCGAGACGACCTTTTCGGTCCCGTCATCGAGATGCCTCTGTCGTTCCCGGCATCGAGACGCCTCTGTCGGTTCCGGCATCGAGACGCCTCTGTCGGTTCCGGCATCGAGACGCCTCTGTCTGTCCCGTCATCGAGACGCCACTGTCGGTCCCATCATTGAGACGCCTCTGTTGATTCCGGCATCAAGACTAACTTTTCGGTCCCGTCATCGAGATGCCTCTGTCGGTACCGGCATTGAGACACCTCTGTCGGTCCTGTCATTGAAACAACCTTTTTCAGTCCCGTCATCAAGACGACCTTTTTGGTTCCGTCATTGAGACGACCTTTTCAGTGCCGTGATTGACACACCTCTGTTGTTCCCGGCATCGAGACGCCTCTGTCGGTCCCATCATTGAGACGCCTCTGTTGGTTGCGGCATCAAGACGACTCTGTTGGTCGTCTTGATGCCTCTGTCTGTCACCTAATCGAGACTACCTTTTCGGTCCTATCATTGAGACTGACAGAGTCATCTCGATGCCGGGACCGACAGAGGCATTGCCTGCATTGTGCCTCCGTCTATCCTGTCTCCAGGATGCCTCTCTGTTCCTCCGTTGATCTCTTCACCGAGTCGCCCATTCATCCTTCCGTTGATCCTGGCATGGAGACGCCTCTCTGTGCCTCTTTTGGTCCTGGGCCCATGATGATTCTCTGTATGTGCATGGTTGTTTGTCCTGTCTGTCTCTGTGTTACCCTGCAATGGCCTGGTGACCTGTCCAGGGCGACCCCGCCTCTCACCCCTTGACAGTTGAAGATGTGCACCAGCACTTCCTGACCCCACTAGGGACTGGAATGTAAGAAAATGGATGGATGAATTATTTTCAATCATATTCTATAAATTTTAATATTACTTAAACAGGGCTGTTGCCTTGTAGTAAGAAGTTCCTGGGTTCGATTCCCATCATGGAGATGCATGTTCTTCCTGGCCATGGCGGAATTTCTCTGGGTATTCTGGCTTCCCTCCAAAGTCCAAAAGCATAACTGTCAGGTTAGTTGGTCTGTATAACTTCACCTTAGCTATGTGTGCATTGGCGTAAAGTGTGGGATGAGCAACAGCAGCACTGAATGTCACAAGCTCCGTTAGAGCCGCTGAAGAGAGGAGCTAACTGTTAGCTATGGCTCTTGTAGTAAGCACAAACAAAATACCTTCCAGTAAGTAAATACTCAAAGCAAGACATGTAACACGTTTTATTTACTTTCACTGTTCAATAGGAAGAAACACGTTAATAAAAATTAGACTGCAGTTTGTTCAATTCATTAGTTTGGCTGAATCATGATAAACCGCCTTGTTATGCCTGAAATCAAAACTAGCTAAACTGGCTACATTGCTTTGATTGACTTAGCTTTTTTTTGTTAAAGGTAGCAAATATCTCAATTATATTTAGCCTTTTAACTCTTACTTTAATAAGAAGAGTTTGAAACAGGAGAGCTGAGAGTTAGCACTAGCCGACAGCTAGTATTAACTAGTACTAACTAGCTGTTTCCTAGTGCTAACTAGTTACTACAGGTAGTACTAACTAGCTGTTGCCGAGTGCTAACTAACTGTCAAAGCAAAAGACATGTAACATGGTAGTTAGCATTAGCCGGCAGCTAGTACTCACTAGCTGTTGACTAGAGCTAACTAGCCGACAGCTCAGTGGTCTTCAACCTAGAGCCTTTAAAACCACACATCAAAATCTGAATATTTTTCCATAAAAATATGGAAGTTTGATACTTCCCAGATATTCACCTACCAGGTTCTCTGCCATCCAGGACATGGAAAAACCAGAAAAGCTTTAAAAAATAAAGCAACTCAACAAGTTATAATTCAAATAACATAACTTGTATTGAGAGCACTTCAATAAATATATTTACGGGGAATTTTATTAAGTGGAGTCACTCATTGAAACTTGTTTTTATTTAGTCTTAATTTTTGTGAAGGTGTCACAGCAATTAGATCAGTGACACTGAACAAAACTCAAATCTAAGCAACATTTCGATTTTAGTTTGTTTTCATGTTTGTTTCTACGGGTCTCAGCAGTTTGTTTACTGAGAAAAACACGTTTGTTCTGCTTTGCCACGTACTAGTCATTTTTGTTCCTGTAGCTTGAACACATTCAAAACTTTTGAAACCACGTTACAATTCACTGTAACTTTTCCGAGCCCCTACCCCCAAAATTACACTTAAGAAATGTCTTTGTTTATTGTCTAATTTAAAGTAATTTAAGGATATACACTGATTAATGTTTTTAAGGCAATGTAATGACAGCTCAAATGAGTTTGTTTCTGTTTTTAAAGTCAAGCAAATCTGCAAGTGAACCGCAAAGCAGTGAAATAAAGTATTATAATGAGGAGAAAATTGATCCCAGTGATAGCATTCAGTGCTACAAAATTCTGGCTCAAACATTTTTCCTTGAGGAAAAAGTGCAATGTCTTTTTCTTTTTAACTGAATGGACTTACATTCATATAGAATGTAAATAGGACCTAAGCCACCAAAGAACATATCCTCTGAATATGAAAAGCATATTTTGAAAGCTTCATTAGACATCAGCTTCTGGAAATTTTAAGAAACTAGACCTCCGGGATTTCTCCCAACCGCTTCCCATTCGTTGTCCAACGCCATATGGTTCTGATCTGCTACAGGAGTGCACTTGGAGGGGAAAAGTAAGCAGATGTTGCAGAAATGTAACATTTGTCGCCTTCTTCCTAACTGCTGTTGTACAAGTTATAGAATGATGAGTTACTTTGGGCTCTGAACAGAGCGTAAGAGAAGACCAGATGCTGATTGGACTGGTCCAGTCTCTTCAGATTGCTTGGAAGAGGGGAAAACTGTCCTGTGAAGCACATGTGAACCAAAGAGCTCAGTAGACTCGAACAGAACTGTCATTGTTCTCTGTCTCTGTTTGCCCTGGATATGATCTGCAGAAAATCTATGAATAGATTTTCCATCTGGGTGTTGAGGTTTTCTGCAAATGGAAATAATTCAAAATAAAACAAAATATCAAGTCCGTATGGTTCAACCCGTGTCTTAAAAAACTCCACCCTGATGATCTTTTATGGTGATGTGAATGTTATGCAAAAACACAGATTTGATTAAATATATTACAAGAGCAGCACTGCCCATGTTAGAGTAGTTTCATTACGTTAATTTTGATGTCTTTCACTTGTTCTTTTTTTTTTTTTGCCTCAGCGCCTTCGTCCACACGCTTTGCTCCCAAAAACAACACTATTTTCAGCAACGGTTTTTTTCTTATTGTTTGTCCACAAAGGCAAGAAGTCATAATCTGTTGGACCTTTGGGTTTATTATGAGTTTCTATTTTTCATAATCCCTTTCTTGTCCAATTCTTTACATCTTGCCATTTAAGTAGTTCCATTTGTTGGTTAATTTATTCATCTTTACTGTACTCTTTTCCTTGTGGTTTTAGTTTCCCTGTGTGGCCCGTTCCTCAGCGCAGCTGTTGCTAATTGTCTCCTCTTCCTGAGTCTCTTCAACTTTCCCCTCAGCAGTTTATTTTTCATTCTGATTCCCTCCATTGCCTCATTGCTCTCCACCACTTTCTCTGTCTGTCGGCCAATATTTGTCCCGGCGTTATTTGTATGCATTAATAAATCCATGCTCCAAGTTCATCCCGGTTTAGAGTCTGCATTTCAGTCCAGCCTCGAAACAACACGACAAGACGAGTCACGACCTGCAGGCTCCTAGAAGGCTTCAAAATAAGCCTTATAGGCTTTTTTCTTGCTGAACAGCAAGAAAAAAAATCCATAGAGCCAACAGCCACTAAATCCGATCTTTAAACAAACAATTTGTTCAAGTGAGAAATGTTCGGGCCTTAGTTGACAACATGTCAAAGCTTTTATGTTGTTTAAATCCACTTTATTTGATGCCATCAACCTTTAGCCAATAATTGTTCAGGTTGGTGCAATCTGTGAGAAAATTTAACGAGTAAAATGAAATGTTTTCTCTCTTTTTTTTCTGTTTGGTAAAATGAACAGCTCTGCACATTGGAGCAGTTGTTGGTGCTCTATTATTTTGTGCTTAGCGGCAGAGCAGGTGCATCACATGTCGAGGCTCCGGTCCTTAACCCAGCTGTACCCGGTTTGATTCCCGCTGCCTGGAACATTTGCTGCATGTCCTCCTCTTCTCTCTCTCTGCCTGGACAATTAGATCGCTCTCTCATGTCATGTTTTTCTTCCTAACAGCCCGAAAATCAATATGTGTGCGTGTGTGTGACAGGAATCCTGTCTTTTGAAAATGGCTGAACTAATGGTACATTGGACACAGGTGTAAAGCTCAAAGCCCGGCCCTTATAAATTGACCCTTAAGATAACAGATAAATATTTACCTGTCAGATCAAATCAGTCGGAGGCCTCAGTGCTCAACGTGGTTGTCACGGACACGAATCCTGACCTGTTGACCTTTGCTGCATGTCTGCCCCTCTCTGTCACAACCTACGTTCCTGACAATGCAGGCCAATAGAAGTGAAAAATAAAAAATAAAAATAAAAAAAGTTTTCATTTTTATAGGACCAAATTACATCAACGAGAAAAGATGTTTTAAAAAATGGTTGCATTTTATAAAGTATGAGGAGAAGAAAACAAAAATATTTCAACAGTTTAACAGTCGGTTCTTGGAGAATGTTTATGATCTTGACGTGGCCCAAAATGAAGACCAGTTTGGCACCGCTTGTCGTGTTTGGTGTGTCCTGAGTTGGACCGCAATGCAGGCAGGAGGATGGAATGGCCATATGGACCAAACAAGACACACACACACACACAAAAAAAATACTTGGTAAGATTTTAAAAAGGATATTAATAACATTTTTCCATTGCGGGGAAGAGGATTAAGTGGCGAAGTTGCTAAGACAAAATGATGAGAGACAAAAATAAATCCGTAAACCTCGGCTGACAAGCCGAACTAACAGAAGGAATGAGCTAAAACAAGAAGAAAATGCAAAGCAAATCCAAAAACTCAAATAATTGAACAAACTGGCATAGGGTAATTAATCTGCCTTGCGCAATGGATCCTGTTATTATTATTATTATTATTGTATGTTTCTCCTAAACGATCTAGTTTTGACAGGATCCACTGAGCTTATTTACGGACAAGAGTTAAACATCTGGAAGCAGCCAACAACACACCAGCTGTCGACACACACACGCATGCACACACACCACTGACACACTGCAACTCTCCCTCCAAATTCCAACTAATTATTTGCATATGTATGCAGCGGTGCATTGCATTGTGCAGAAGACAATCATTGGAGCAAAACAAGAACTTTATTAACAGTATGTAGCTTTCACTGACTGATTTATATCATCTTTTTCAATATGCATCGCTTTGAATTGTTCACTTAGCTACTGTTGTGAGCTATTGGAACAATGGATTCTGACTCGACACCCAATCTTCCCCCTGGAATAAAAAAATCTTGTTTTTGTTTGCCTTCGGCTGGCCACAAGATGAAGTCACATGGTTGGACTTTGGCAAATGACTGACGGCAGCAAACATGAGCAGAGAAACCTGATGTGACTATTTAAGTCCTATCAGTGAAACGAACAGTTTTCCACAACTCAAGAGTCGTTTTAGAAAGAGTGTTTCTGTTCAGACGCAACGAAGAAGAAAACGACCTGGAATGAGGGATGGGAGGTGCTGATATTGTGGCCTGGCAACAGTACAAGAAAAGCAGCTGCAAAGTGTCAGCAGCTACATGTTGAGATTCTCCCATCAATACCAGAAGATGTCGCTGTAGGGTCAGGTCAGATCGTTGGCCAATCAAATGCAGAACCACTTGTTGCGGGGTTTCTGCAAAAAAAAAAAGTCTTGAGTTCCAGTTTATGCAAATCATTTTACCGAGAGTGAAGAGATGAAGTGTGGGTGTGGAAGTCACACCTCTCAGAAAACAGCATCTATTTGCATGCCAAGTGCATTTTCTTCCATGTTTCTCAACTTTCTGAGTTGCATTTTCTTGTGAATATAATTTTTTTTTTTTATTTACACTACAAACACACCTGTGAGCAAGTGAGTTTTCCACAAATAATTTGAACTTCGGTTCCGTTGCAGAACATGTGGACTTTGCCTCTGGTTTCCAAGCAACAATCTGCCAATTTATGATCAGGTCGTGGGAAAAGGGAGCTGAAAAAGTTCGACAAAGGTTGTGGCCAGAGCATTTTTGCAACATCAAACAGTCACATTATTAATATTGTCAGGATCCTTTCATCTCTTCCCTTTCTGGAGTTCTGTGAACCTCTCTGGGATCGCATCGCATTTCAATCAGACTTCACCCAACTTCAAAAGAGCAACGTAATCAGTAACGTCTGCATATTAAATTCAAACGAGGTGTTCACTGCAGCTTGTTAAAAGTCCTCCAGATGTACAAGTGCAACACTAGTCAAAGAAAGGGAATTATAGAATCATGGACGCACTCTGTCCCAGACTGCACCTAAAGAATCACTCATGAAAAAGGATATTAATGACATGTTGAAAACAAGAATGTGTAAAGCATGTTGACAAATGCAAAGGCATCATGTTTTCTGGAGAAAAAGATACATCTCTGGTTCCGTCCCATTATCCCTCCATCTCTAATGTGACTCAAGGTAAAAAATAAAATAAAAATAAAAAAACAAAACTAGATAGTGGAATTATTTTTGTCTATTGGGGACACAAAAATAATTTAGAAAAAGCACCACTTTACGTGCTGTTGTTCACTATTGGAGTGACACTAAACTATGAAAAAAAAACATGAAAAATGAAAACAAAATCAGCAAATGCATGAGAAACGGTTCAATGTTCGACCTCATAAACTGACCAGCTGCAAAACTGATTTACTCTGAGCAGCAGTGTAAGTACTGTGTTACTAATGTTAAGTTGTAATTTCCCTTTGTAAAGGACAACAGCCATGCATTTTCCTTGGCTTCTGATTGGCGAAGATATGAAAGACAGTGGATGTTTTGCTTTATGGAAGCACAAAGACGGTTTCTGCTGTGTGCATTAAGATATTTTAAAGTACAGTTGGTGTTTGAACTATTAAAATAGGCGGTGTCAGTGTTTTTAAAAACCCAATCGAAAATAAATAAATGATTCATTCTGGATCACTACAACATTTACTTGCTTCGTTAGAGCATCTCAAATTAGATTTGAACAATCACACAAAATATGAAATTTATTTAGCAACTTATATGTAGAATTGTGACTCTTTTTCAAACGAATGGGCTTTATAGTAGAACAGATGTTATTGTGTTCTCCTCCCAGAAGGCTCCTGCTCTATGTGAGGTCTGTTTGCGCGGGTTAACTCCAGCTTCTGCAGTTACTTCGAAAACACAATGCCACATTAACTATGCATTATGAATTGATGGAACTGTGGCGATGTGTTTCTGCTTTGGCTCCGTTGTGGTCTGCTTACAAATCCAGGCGAACCCCACCCATCGTTTGTTTGCTTTTGAGACAGGCTGTAAGGAAAGGGCCGGCCAGAGTTTACGTAGGAATAAACAATCTGACTGTAAAGTACTTCAAAATTCCAAAGTCGTCAACCGAAGCAGTTTATCTTTGAAATAAGCGCTGGAAACTTGCACAAATGTGTCAGAGCTGAGATAAGAATCATATACATGTAAACATACTCCAAACATCTTCCAGGAAGATGTAAACATGCAACTGATGCAGGTCATTCTTCACCATCTCACAGCTAAATGGCAGCTAAATCAAATGAAGATCAGATCAGATTTCACTCAGCAAACAGAAGAAGGAAATGCTCTGGTCCCAAGAGAACTAAATTACGCAGCTTGGTCTGAGTGCAAACCTAACCCTAAATGTGGCAGAAAACTAGACGTATTACCCTAAACGTAACATTGCCATAGTGAAACATGGTGGTGGCATAATCAGAAAGTGAGGATGCTTTTCTTCATCAGCGACAGAGGCGTAGCTGCTGGGAAGATGGATGCAACCTAAAGCTGGAATCCTGCAAGAAAACCTGCCAAACATTTTCTTTTACAGCCACGTAACTATTCCTTCCAATTTCATAAATAGGAACTGGTTTATATTGCTCCAGCCCATACAATCCCAATAAAATAATAGTTTGTGGCTTAAGTGTAAAACATTTTCAGTTTTGGCTAGTTCAAAACTCAAACAACTAGCATAGTTCTTCTGGCTAGATCCATTTAGTGCTGTAGTTGTTGACTTCAGCCTTTAAAACATTGTCAGTCGCTTTTGGTTAGTTAAAACATTAACAGCTAGCTAGTTCTTTTGTTAGCCGCTAACTTTCTAAAGCTAACTGTCAAGCTAAAAATACATGTTGGTGGCTTCAGTGTAAAACCAAATATTGTGTCAGTTGCTTTTGGCTAGCTCAAAACTCTAACAGCTAGCATCTAGTTCTTTGGGTTAGCTAGCTGCTAACCATCTATAGCTAAGCGTCAGACTTCAACATTCCAACTATTAGATGTTTGCCTGATATACCACACCTGAAACTAACATTTGGATTGCCTTGTCAGAACGCAAGTAAGTTTTAGTAAATATTTTGTTGTCCATCTCATTCTGAACACACAGGTCAGTTAATTTCAAAAATACATAACAGTCTAGAAAATATAAACAGGAAAGATATCAAAATGATTGCCAACTTCCTGACATTTCATAAATGTTTAGGTCAAGCAACAAATAAGAATATTTACAGTCACAAAAAAATTTAAATGTTCTAAAGAGTGCATTCCGCTGATACGTTACAACAAAGTAGTTTTGAGGCACTATGTAAGATTAAGGCTATAGAGTGAAACAGTGCATGCCTAGTAAAGCGCAGCATTGATATTAGTGATTTGATTGCAAAAAATAAAAATAGAGAAATCAAAAGACTTCAAACATTGTAAAATTTACATTGACTAAGCACTGTGTGCTGGTCATAGAGCTGGCTGCTGTTTGGACCTCCCGGGCAGCAGAGGGCCCCCAAGAGTATCAGTGTTACAAATGGCAAGATTTCAAATGTTACGTTTTAAAAAATAATAATAATAATAATAATAATAATAATAATAATAACAATTTCTAAATTAATCCCTACCAGTTGCAATCACATAAATGAAATTATAATCTGATTGATAGGGTCATAGTTGTTAGAAAATTCACTTTATTAGTGCATTGCCAATTTCAGAAAATTTACACTGTATTCCATATACATGGCTAAACCTTGAGGTCTCAATATAGCAAAATGTCTGTTCCAACTCTTAAATGAGTGTTTGTTCAACAAAAACACAATTTTGTCACAAAGCAACAGTCTTCAGTCAGAGGTCTGTTCAGTCACTGCAGGACTGACTGCTATTGGGAAGCCTTCCTGACACACTGCATCACCATCCACTATGACGATACTTGGATGATATGAGTATCGAGAACATGTCATTTCACTGTGGGAGTTGAATTTCGCACTGATGATTTAAAGGGCCAGCGATTGTTATTATTGTGATTTTTTTTTTCAAATCAGTCATGATGTTTGCGTTCATCTTTCTCCACGCACAGTTGAACTTACGTGTTTAGCACACATTAATAACAAAACCAGACTAAAACAGAAGTTTATTTTTCTAAAATTGTGGTGAAGGAAGGCAGTGGAGGCATCAGGCAGATATATTAGCCTTACTGTATAACATCCTTACATATATAAGGATGTTAGGCATCTCTTCAAATAATCGGAACAAGTGTAAACTATTGAGATATTATAGAATTTATTTTTTTAAGTTCTCATGGCTCTACTTACCCCACATGTGAGGTAAAACAAGCATAAGTGCGGGGTGAGTTAAGCCGTAGTTGTGCACAATTCAACAGCGGTTCTAACAGTCAGACTTCATTAAATAATGATTCCTCCTATTTGGTGACATGATCAATGTTGTTTGTTTTTTTCCAACTGATAAATCAACTTATCCTTTGGCTCAAATTACCCCAGTCTCCTCTATTCCTTTTAGAGATTTGACATCCAGCAGATTATGTTGAATAAATCTTAAATCTGAAGATAACATATTTACAGATGATTTGTCCTATATGTTTATAAAGTAGACAAGATGGCAGATTCCAGGTTTCAAAACAGCATTTCACAAGCATGAGGGTGATATCACAGTGGCATTTTTAAATACAGGCTGCTCGTTCTTCCTTCCTCTTTTCTGCAGTCCTTCTGAAAAACTCTGTACAAATTCTACATCACGGCTCAAGACGGGTTGTTCATTGGCTGCATCTCCTCTGTTTCCTGAGGGGGAATCGGCCGTTTCCTCCTAACGCAGGAAAACATAAAAGGGACATTTTGTCAGCACGAATTCTTGAGATGTGTGTTTAATGC
Source organism: Poeciliopsis prolifica (assembly GCF_027474105.1). Lineage (NCBI taxonomy): Eukaryota > Metazoa > Chordata > Actinopteri > Cyprinodontiformes > Poeciliidae > Poeciliopsis > Poeciliopsis prolifica. The sequence goes on along the minus strand of NW_026562417.1, from coordinate 3,608,278 downwards.
CATTGCTTTCTTTGCCCGCTTACCTTCGATAAAGTATGAAGAGGACGCCACTCATGCAAACTAATAGGATCACCACAGATGAAGCGACGCCAATTGTTGTGGTGTCTGCTGCTAATGGGGAACATAGAGAAACAAACATGCTCAGCTAACACACGTGTTTTTATCATCCTTACTGTCAGAAATTGTTATGGTGGAAAAATTATCAAGTTGATTTTTGCAACATAATGGATTCCGAATTATAGAATTTTTTTTACTTTAAATAAAGATGTGACAAGGCACAGCTGTTGACTTCCCAAATGGTATTCTGATGTCCCTGCTGTATACATGTGGTGTGAACCGGTGAATCAATGTCTCGCCCACTCTTACCATACTGCGCATCTATAATCCATGTCAGGGAGGTGCCTGAAAGTTGGCCTTTTTCTGAGTTGGTATCCAATGCCAGTTTTGCTGATTATTTAGCTGAGGGGGTTCAGGTCTATGTCCACCAACAGTGGGAGACAGACCTTCTCCTTGGTATTTTTCACATTTGATACAGATGTGGACAAATGACCCAGATTCATTTATTTACATCTTTACCAAAGGTGTCAATAACAATAGCCAGCATCGAGCTAGAGTCTTCCAGGAAGTTAGAATATAGAATTACCTGTGGAGGTTTCTGTGGAGGTTTCTTTCATAGAGCTGCTTCCGTTGCTATGGCTACTTGGTGAGTACGTGGAGCTCCAAGTTTTATAGGAAACCACTGTGGTTGTGCTTTTAGTTTCTACACACAAAAAGATTATTTTGCCACATTAGTTATAAAAAACAAATGTCACATCTGAAAATAAAAGAAAGTGAAATAGAGTGGATATACGATTGTGGCATGACAACCTAACTAACCAAAAGTTAAGAACAGGATTACCACTTAGAATACACTCCTACTGAAATGTCAAGACTTTAATTTTGTCTGTTTTTCATATTTAAACAGTCAGACGCCTCATTATCTAATACAATGTGGAATAAAAAAATCGAAGGTGTATTAGGGCCACAATACAGGTGTTTGCCCTCATTGGTCAAGAAACAGCAGATCACAGGTGAATAAAGATTGGAGATTGACCAGCAAACTGCTACCTGTGCCCCCTAGTGGCTAACTGTTTTATTGTAGGTGTTTGTGTCTTATAGTTCATGTTTTCATTTATAATAACAGAAATAATACATAAAATTTTTAGGCCGTTGTTTTGGTCGCTTATGTACCTGAACACCCCTGTGGTCACTTTGGGTGCTCTTTAAAGATAGATTGATATGATCAGATAGATAGATAGATAGATAGATAGATAGATAGATAGATAGATAGATAGATAGATAGATAGATAGATAGATAGATAGATAGATAGATAGATAGATAGATAGATAGATAGATAGATAGATAGATAGATAGATAGATAGATAGATAGATAGATAGATAGATAGATAGATAGATAGATAGATAGATAGATAGATAGATAGATAGATAGGTAGGTAGGTAGGTAGGTAGGTAGGTAGGTAGGTAGGTAGGTAGGTAGGTAGGTAGGTAGGTAGGTAGGTAGGTAGGTAGGTAGGTAGGTAGGTAGGTAGGTAGGTAGGTAGGTAGGTAGGTAGGTAGGTAGGTTGGTTGGTTGGTTGGTTGGTTGGTTGGTTGACTCATTGATTGGATGAAAGTAGCTGATAGGATTCCATGCTTCTTACCTGATGTACTTTGCTCCATATTAGCTGAGCTTGTAGTTTCAGTAGCTGAGCTTCTTCCACTCGGATGGCTGGTGGACGTTCCTGCAAAATAGAAAAGAAGCTACTATCTGTTACTTTTTAGCAAAACCTTCTCTCTTCCTGCTGTCCTTTAAGTATTTCTGTTTACTTCTTTTAACGCCAACAGCAAAAATTAACAAAAACAAAATTGCAAAAAGACCTGAAACATTTTCAGACGATGGTTTTACTCATTCATCCACTTTTTATGACCAGTTGCGTAATTTCTAAGAATTTGCTGAGTAGGACACAGCGTGGCGGAGTATTTCCTCTTTTCAGATTCATTTGAGGGTTTCTAGCATGAACGGCATGCTTCAGATTACACCACAGCTTTTCTCTGTCATTTGCTCCCGGACTGATAGATGTCGGTGGCTTTGCTTCTCACATGCTTTCAGAGCAGGGCTACTGTCATGTATTGGGAGTTGTTGGGGACTCAGTTTCAGAGACGATACGGGAGAAGCAAAGTGGAAAAACACAATTAAAGGAGCAGATTGAAAAATAACAGAGGACCTGACAAAGGAGCAACTGAACTGGGGTGTATTTATAACGGGGACAAGGATTATGGGATGACACACGGGTGAATGAATGAGTGAATGGGAAAAAGCTATTGAAGACCAGGAAAATGAGGCACTGAGGTAAAAGTAACACCAGTAACCTAAAACACAGGAATAAAATAAAATATGAGTTGGAAGCAAAATTTTAAAAAAGTCAAAGTCCAGTCGACTCTGACAATTTTAAGGCTGTTTCGTGTTGTCAGAATAGTTCTGGTTTTTTGGTTGTTGTTTTTTTTGCTGGCACTGGAGAACAAGTAGACTCAACTGGTCCAGTTAAAGAACACGCAAGACTTTATGCTAAGTTTATGCACAGTTAATGGAAACTCATAGTTACATTTACCAGTTTGTCAGTTTTAGAAGAACATGCTCAAACTGCGCCGCAGTCACAGCAATTCATGCTACCAAGCTCTCATCAATTGGAACCAGACTTCAGCACATTAAAAAGGTTTCATCAGAACAACTCCATCAGACTAACTGAACCCAGTTCTGACAAAAATTTGTTTCATTTTAATTTAATCAAGAGGAGTTCAGGAAAACACATCAAAGGTACAGAGAAAGGAAACAAAACCTGTTAAGGGTTGAGCTTCTAATTGAAATTACGACAGTTAGAAACTTTATTTACTGCAGCCCACATACCAACATGTTTCAACCTGCCGCCTAAAGACATGTAGTAATGCCCTCTAGGTGAAATGACAAATATGTGTTTATCCACATACTTGAACCACATATCGATAAAAGTACCGCTGTAGAACACGTGCTGCTGCGAAAACAGAACCTAACGTTTCACTTTCTTTAGCAGGCCTGAGTCTTGTCATGTCTGCTGCTTTATCAAAACAAGCAGCGGCAAAAAGTTAGAACACTTGTCACAGCTAAAAAACAATATTCAACTTTTGACTTTATTCAATTCAGTCCAAATATATATTTCTTTACCAAAGTAAATGAAATGTTGCTGTATGTTGTACCTAATGTAATCATACCATAAATAGTGTTACAATCTAAAACGTCTTTCATATGTTCATTTCAAGCGTGAAATTTAGTCAAATACAAAACTCGACAACTGTAGAGGTGCAGCCTGACCAACATTGATCCTACACTGGCTGCAAAACATTTGGCTCATATCACTACTTAAAAAGCCTACTTTAAATGTAACGTTATGAAATGGCAATCTGATCAAAGACACAGGGATACGGGCTTCAGTTGCACTCATTGATCATACCTGGTTGGTTTAGTGCCGCAGTTGTGATGCTTGAACCATCTGAAACAGAATAAATTAATAGTTCATCCATAGACTTCAGAGCTTTTCAGGGCAAAAATAAATAAATAAGAAGAAAAGGCATGATAAAACCCAAACACTAAGTTTCACTGTGTGCAGATAATGCACACCTATTCCTACAAAAAGTCCAAATTGTAACATTATTTTTATTATTATTATTAGAAAACAAATCCAACAGCAATCTAACAGATTGTAGCTAAACAAAATATGGAAAACACAACCCATTCATATTTTAAGTAAAAGTCTAAATGTTACTTCCCAACTTCAGAGCTTCTTTGGCTTCCTTCAAATGCTGCAAGTCTTCTGAATCAACCGTCTTTAATATGTCTGTCATGGTGTGTGGCTGTTTTAGTAGATTCTTTTAGCATATTTAAGAAATTCCTTGTGTTTTAACCATGCTAATGAAATGTGTGGTCTCCAGTCCTTCGTGTGGAAGGACTGGAGACCTCTTTTGAGGATCTTTCTAGTTTCTAATAATACTTTTTGACCTTGTTCCGACACACCTTTTATCCTTTGGTATTAACGTGCTGTATAATTCAAGCTGGTACAGGCGGCATAATGACTAACATTCCTCAATGACATGATAGATTAAAAGTGTAATGAATCAATGTCAATATAGTAAACTGCCTCGGTAGCATAGTGCATCTACATTTACAAGGATTTAGCAAACAGAAGTATTCTACTTAAGGGAATCCGTAAAAAAAAAAAAGTTGTTGCAGTGCACTTGCATTTAAAATATATCAAAAGAATCTTGAATTTTTAACTGAAATAAAACATCTATTTTTTTTTCAGGCATTTAACATTAGAAAAAAAGAGAGAAGAAGTTTCATACCTGGAATGTGTGTTGTCAGTGGAGGAGTTGAGTCTGGATGAGCTGAAACAATGAAAGCGAGTTCATTAATGTCCAGCTCAGGAGGGAGCGGTCAGGGGGCTGGAAGGGGGATTCTGTTGGACATTTATTAGTAGTTAACATCTTATCTGTAGATTGATTTGCTTCATTCAGTAGAAGCTTTGATCGTGTGAAGCGAACAGCTAGTCTAAGAGGGTCCTAGACAAAGGCCGGCTAACGGGGTCCAATCTCAGAAACATCACAGGAAGTTCATGCTCCCAGTTTGTTTGTTTTTTTAACCTCTAAAACAGCAAATCAACAACTTCATCCCATCTGCTGGGTTTTCTTAAACAGAACATTTTTTAAACTAATTTGCATAATGAACTAAACTATACACTGTTTGCAGACAAGGATCAATTGGAATGTCTGTTTGGCATCTTTGAGCTAAATGCATTCTTGTTTATGTCTAAATAAAGTATTATTCCATAAAGGTTTCTCTGGGTCGGTGTTCATTTCCAGCTCAGACTAGCAGCTGGTCCTGTCCTGGTTTACAGGCTGAGCGAGAGTTTTGTGCTCCTTTCGTTTCACGCCTCGAAGATTTTATTGGTTACATGTCGGCTTTCGTTTACCTTCCGCAACTTCGTTTATAATCGTTTGGCTCTCATGTCTTGTTGCGTTTCTTCTCGGTCGTTTTGGTTTCTGCGACGGCATCGCGGGTTGAACAGAAAGGAGCGTGCTTCTGCTGAGACCTCTGACATTTTGAGATTTATCTCAGAAATATTCCAGAAAAAAATTCAGGTGTTTGTTTTTGTTTTGTTTTTTTCTGATATCAATGTCAGGAATTTTCAAGGAAAAACAGAAACATTTTTGAGCTTCAAATGTTGAACACTGCCTTTGTAGACAGAAAAAAAAAACACAACTCGGAAGTGTCTTGAGTTTGAAAAGTCAAAAAAATTGAGGGAGAAAACTGACATTTTGAAATTCATCTCACAAATTTCCCAGAAAAATTGTGAACGTTTCTGAGTTTCAAAAGCTGAAAGTCACACCGTCACAGGTTTCTGTTTCCCACGCAGGATGATTTAGACTCAATTACTACCCGTCCCCTTCGGCTTCCTATTGATCCTTGTCTTAGGCTGTAATTTTACTCCATTTTGAGGCGTGTAAATCATCGTTTTCTTCCGTTCTGATATGTCAGCAGGCGTGACAACCTGTGCAGGAGTTAAAGCTGCAGGCCAGAATCTCTTCCCACCAGGTCCATGTGTAGACATGCATGTACTGTGTTCCCTGGGGTTTCAGACTAGTTCCTCCAGTTTCGCCCTTCAGAAATGTTTTCTCGGCTCACATGTGCCACCTCACAATAATACTCTGATTTAGTTTCCCTGGACTGCTTCAAGGCACCGACCCATAAGACGTGCCCTGGTCAAGTTTCTATTCCTGAAACCCAACGCCTTGATAAAGTTTTATTGTTAAACGTTGGAAGAGAAAGAAAAAGGTCTTACGTATGCACTCGAGTGGAAATTTGGTAGTGGTCCACTGCGAATGACTGCTGCACTTGATGAGATTCGACGTTCCGGCCTTCCTCACGAAACCGGGAATGCACGTATAGCGATATGTGTAATTGACATTGAAGCAATTTCCAGGTTCCGGTTGCAAAGTCAATTTTCTTATGGGAATTTCTGGACATGCGCAGTGGCCTAAAAGAGAAATACAGACATGGAAGACGACATCAAGACTAATGTCATGGCATGGCTTGAATCTCACATCCTCTTTCACTAGTAAGGGTAAAATGAAACTCTGTGCTCTATTCAGTTCCGTAAAATTCATTCAGGACTCAAGCCATTTCTACGGTTCTTGAAATCTACCCAGATGCTGATCATTCATGGATCAGCAAGATGTGTGACCACCTCTATGGGAGTCATTTTGATAGTTTGTGTCTCTAGAGCTTATATGAATGTCCAGGAGAAAAGATACCAGCAATGACGTTTTGGAGAAGCAGTAGTTGCAGTTGAACAATCTGGAAAGAGCAACAAGCGTCCAACGGTCAAACAAATGACAACGTAACACAAGAGCTGCACCTTAAACTCGGCAAACTTCAGTTAGCTTGTTGGAAGTTAGCGTTCAAGACAGCACAATTGCAAAAAAAAATCAACAAGTAGCATGGAAGACCAGCTTTATCATTAAGCGTTGACCAAAATTCTGTAATAATAGAGATTTATGACTGTAGACAGAAAACAATTACTTCGAAGTGTGCTTCTGCAATCAATGTTTTACACAACCGACATCATAAAAAAAAGACAGCTGACTGTGCTGTGGATTTTTTTTGTTTTTTGTAAACAAGCTTACATTATATAACTTTAGAGCTTGAAAGAAAGAGATAAGAAAAAACACCATTACATCCTGAATCATAAAATTTAAGAACATTTAAAACATGACCACAAGGTTAACACCGGCAGCTTTAGATATCGGTTACATCGGCAAACGCCCAGGGCGTCAATAGCAGGGAGCCAATGAGCGACAAAAACAAAAAAACTTTCTACCCTCTCAGTTGAATTGTTTTTTTGTTTGTCTTTTTACATATACAGTCAGGAATTGACTCCAGTTGTGTTGAGGTTTTTCAGAGTTTTGACACGCTGCTAGGCGCCGTCTGTCAACCTGAGCCCAGATGAAGTGGAGTCAAGGTCACCTCCTGCATCCTGTCTGCCACGGTGCCGCTTCAGGCAAAGCACAACCGGGACATTTGGAGAAACTACAGCTTGGCAAACTGATTTACATGAGCTTATTTATTGCCTAATACTTCTAATGTATCTAAGACAATCTGAACTTGGGTGCACCAATATGACAGTTTGCACCAATATCAATATCCGACCTTGATATTGCGTTTATAGCTGTTATTGTATGTATTTTCCCCTGTACTCTTTTGACACTGTTGCATAAATTATAATGAATTAACTGATTCATTATTAATATCAGCCAATACCAATGTCAATGCAGACTTATCATGCACAGCTTCAACAGTTGATGGTGATTTGGCCCAGAAGGTCAGAACAGGACGGATCATAGGCCACATTGCCTTCAGCACAAGTCCATGAAAACTGCAAAGAGGAAGCAGCTTATTCCTCAGATGAACAGAAAACTCATGCAGCAATATGTTTTCTTAGTAGAAATATACATTTCAAGATTTAGTGATTCATAGATGTTCCTGAAAACCACTTGAAAATTTATTATCATCTTAATTTAGGAAACATCCAGTTGCTCGTTTGTTTGTTTTTCTCAATAACAGGAACTGTCAGACGTAAACAACGTGAGCCGCGCTTTGTTTTGTAATTCTACACTGACACCTGAACCAGGACTGCGCCTCGCACAGAGGAAGTAAATAACAGAACAATATTTAACCACGCGGAAAAAACATTCAATATGAAAACAGACGCGGTTCTATACCGGACCCGGACTCCTTCACTCGGTGTGGGAACGAGATTCGACTTGAAATCGTTCACAGCGTGACTGCAGATCCAGATCCCTACCAACGCTGGAGAGACGCGTCGTTCCGAGGAGACACGCCGTCAGGACGCAGACGGACGCGGAGAGTCGATGCGGATCCATCTGCCAGCTCGGCGCGGCTCTACACGACCCAGCCCCTCTTCGACCACTCCATCGTCGGGGAGTGACCTCCTGCCTCCAGCGCGGGGCTCGCCGCCCGTCATGCTTTCACTTTCAAAATCTCCCCACTTTCAGTTGCGCCAACGATGTCGGAGCGCAACTGCTGGCCACCGTCTCGATCGACACCATATTTGTAGTTTTTTTGCTGTTTGTCGGCAAAGACGACTTGCAGTTTACAATTATAATCAACGAAATGATCAAAAGGTCGTTTCATTTTAAGTGATTTCATTGCAAAGCAGAGACTCGTGCGTGACATGGAGTCATGACTCACATGCAATAAGGATCATTTCTAACGTTGTGTTGTTGTTTTTTTATTTCGGTTTGGTTTTGCTTTCCTTTTCTTTTTTTATGGGCATGTTTTGGTGTACGCAGGTGAACGTCACAGTTCCTTTTGACGGAAAATAAAGTTGAGTGGACGGTAAAAATGCAGTTAAGGGAAGCCATAGCAGTCTGAGCTGTGAAAGCCACCCTAGATGTCTCCTGGACATTTCTTTTGTCGAAAAGAAAGAAAGAGAAGCAGGAAGAAAGAAAAAAAAAAGAGACTGTACTGTAGCTCGGTGGTTCAAATTCAAGTGAAAGTAAATAGCTTATAACGGACAAAGTCCAAGTAGTGAGGCCACATTTCACATCGCTGAGAAGGCTCAAGAAATAGAACGACGATCTTTTTTGGTAGGTTACGCCACCTGCTGGTGTTCTCGAGTGAAGTCAGCCACTTTTGTTGCAGAATTAAAATGAAGCAGATACATTTTTGCAAAAATATAATAATAATAATAATATAATAATAATAATAATAATAATAATAATAATAATAATAATAATAATAATAATAATAATAATAACATGCTTACGTCGAAATGTAAAGCAGAAAATATCTACTAAATCCTCCCACCGCTGGGCGGCGCGTTTATTGTCACGCAGCTTCCGGTTTGTCTTGTTGTTCTTCCGCTGCCTCCGTCGCGCAAGCTACAGCGAGGGGTGGAGGTAAAGCAGATGTTGCTAAAGCCTTTCATGTCTAATGTCGATATCCATTTGGTTGTATTTTAAGAACTTTGAAAGCGAATTCTTATAATTCTGTATTTGTGCCCGTATTTTCTCCAAGAGAATACAGGTCAGTGATATTAGCTTTAGCTTATGTTAGCAAACTGTAACCATCATTCAGTCAGCTTTGCTAACCTATCAGGCAATTTAAACTGCTGTTGGTTTTGATGCGAGCTAGTTATGCTACTTGTATGCTAGCTTTATTCATTAGTTGGTGTTGCCGGTGCTTCTAACTTTAATTCAGACCGCTGAGTCTGAATTAAAGTCTAGTCCTGTGTGTGTGCGTGTATGTGTTTTGCAGAAAGCGGCACCACTGACCGGGTCAGCATGTCGCTGTACGATGATCTCGGTGTCGGTGCAAGTGACACCAAGACCGAAGGCTGGTCCAAGAACTTCAAGCTGCTCCAGTCTCAGCTGAAAGTGAAGAAAGCGGCCCTGACCCAGGCTAAGGTAGCTCACCATGCTGCCAGGAATGGTGCAGAGCAGGGACTAGTGCACAACAGCTCGGGTGTTTGATTTACAGCTTGGATAGGCCCATACATTTCCCATAATGCATGTTTTGCAACATGGACACAACTGCTTAAGCAAACAGGAAATCTGTCTGATCAGAAAACTAAACCTGGGATTTATACAGACTTTATCAACTGCTGTCAACCTGCTAGGATCTGTTATAAAAGCACATATTTGAAAGTCAGGTGTGGCTTGAAAGTTTAGTTTTAAACTAATTTATTAAATTATTTGCTCATTTGCACCTTTTGATATGTTTCTAATATTGTGTAAAAAGGCTTAACCCGTTAAAGAAAAAAAAATCAGCAGAATGTTTCAAATTCTTTATCCGATTAATTGTCAGAATAATCATTAGCTGCAGCTCTAATAATAACCGGCAACGCTGAGATGCGTCATCACAAGAATGTTACACAACAACACAGCGTCTTCAGGCAGAGGCCTACACAGAACCGCTGTAATACAGACTGCTGCAGGAGACCATTCCTGCCCACATCTGTCAGCAGCATTTAACTTCCCTCTGGGATTTAACAACTGGAACTCTTTAGTGTGGAGGGCAGGACAGAGTGAAAACTGCCCTATCAATCAAATGTGTAGAAGAATCACACAAGTCTGAATAATGCCAAAAATATGAAAATAACTAGATGTTTGATAAAGGTTATGCTTGTTATCAGACTCAGCGGATGAAGCAGACCACCGTTCTGGCTCCCGTTATCGATCTGAAGAGAGGAGGTTCCAGTGACGACCGGCTCAGCACAGACACTCCTCCACACGCCGCCGTTGGACTCAAGGTCTGCCAGCACTGGCCCCTAGAATGTTCTTTTTCTTTTCATTTAACTGGATTTGGTTCCTTCAGGATGCGGTTCCCAGCGGATTCTCCTCCGGGGACGTTCTGATCCCGCTGGCCGACGAGTACGACCCCATGTTCCCCAACGACTACGAGAAGGTGATGAAGCGCCACCGGGAAGAGATGCAGCGCAAGAGGGAGCAGGAGCGACAGAAGGAGATCGAAGAGAGGGAAAAGTGCATAAAGTTGTTTCTTTTTTTTATTTATTTTTGTTTTTTTTACTTTTTAAAACTTGAAAATGTAATCTGAACATCCGCAAACCAAATCGTTAAACTCGGTGTGTTTCAGGAGGAGGAAAGAGAGACACGAAGGCGGCGCTCCCAGTGGATTTTCTCGTTTCCCGGCAACAGAAGAAGACTCGGATGAAGAGGAGGAGTACGAGAAAGAGTGGAGGAAACGAAGTGAGTTCTTGTTGCCGCGGGGATATGTAGTTTATCGATCAGTAAAGAGCAAGAAGCTCCTCTTAAAGGGACAGTATTATGTAAAATTGACCTTTTTGAGCTCTAAATCATATTATAATGTTATCACTGAATATAAAAATGACCAAGCTAAATACTGGAACTACCTTATATTGTGTATGACTTAATCTAATTGGTTTAAATGTAAATTTATTTTTTTTTCATTAAATATGTTTTTTTTGATGATATTCCATTTCCCACATATGAACTGTTTTCTGTCTAATTTTTAAACGAGCCACTGAGTGTCACTGCAGCCCAGACTATGATTAGTGAAGTCATCCTGAGTGTGTTTGAGTGACAGGTTGTTTCCATGGTTTCCAGGTATGGGCGGAGCAGCCATTGCCCCTCCTTCGTCACTCGTGGACAGAGAAGGTAACCGTGACAACTCATCACAGCACCTTGCCGAACTATTCAGCTTCTGATGTGACATTCTGTAACATCCCAATTCACTTTGTCATTGTGAGGTTCAGAGTTCCTCTGGAAAAGCTTTCCATTTATCTTCCAGGTCTGGATTAGTATGAAAGTAGAACACAAGACTATGACAAACTCTCTTTACTTCCTCACTTCCTGGTCGTCTTCTTCCCCCTTTCTCTAAATCTTCCTACGTTTCTTGTTTCCTCACTTTTTTTCCTTGTGTCCTTCATTCTCTTCCTTCCTTACTTGTGTCTTTTCTTCTTGGACACAAGAACATAGGTTGTTCCTTTTTCTATATTTTTCTTTTGCGCTTTTGTGTTTTTCTTTCACCCTTTTTATTGACTTCTTTACTTTGCTCTTTCTTAATTCCTTTTGCTCTTGGCTGATTCTGGAAGACCTTTTACTAGAAAAATGTCAGGAACCCTATCAGAGGCATCATTTTTCAGAGTTCACAGGGTTTGAACATTTCCCTGATGTAACACGGACAGTTTAATGTTTCAAATTAATGCGCTAGAATTTAAATGGTGAATCATTTAAAATGCAGAAAAGGAGACTTTAAATCAGTTAGAATCCAGCAGAGGGCAGTGTTGTCCAGTCCCTGTTTCCAGCAGCAGTGTTTGTGTTCTGCCCTGCAGGCCCGACTCCCTACGCCTACGAAGACGAAGGTCGTCCCGGCAGAGGCGCCAAGGCCGCCATCCCTCCCCCCATGTACGAGGACTCGGACCGGCCGCGCTCGCCGCCCGGCCCCACCAGCTCCTTCCTAGCCAACATGGGGTCAGTCCTCCAGCCTCTTCCTCTCAGTTTGGTAGCTTCAGAACAAGAAGCCCCTATGTGACAAGTGTCCTCCCCAACAGCGGTACGGTGGCCCATAAGATCATGCAGAAGTATGGCTTCAAAGAAGGCCAGGGCCTCGGCAAGCATGAGCAGGGCCTGAGCACGGCGCTGTCTGTGGAGAAGACCAGCAAGAGGGGCGGGAAGATCATCATCGGGGACGCCGCAGAAAAACGTATGTCTCTAATTCTCACCGTTTACGTGTTTCCACTGTCAGCTCGGCGTCATTTTTATCCGTCGGCAGCATGAACGTCTAATTCTGCTTCTCTGTCTCCATCTGCTTTTGATGTGTTCATCACTGATGCTGTCTTTCACGTTTTAGCCGCAGCAGCAAGTAAGACGGTGTCATTCTGCAGCAGATGGATGTTTTACAGTGACTCTGTGTGCATGTGTTTTATTTTGCGTGTGTGTGTGTGTGTGTGTGTGTGTGTGTGTGTGTGTGTGTGTGTGTGTTGGTGCGACTGAGCAGCAGGGTCGAGCCAGTCTGGGGCTGCTGATCCTTCCAGCGGAGGCTCTGCAGGTTGGCCCCCATCCTATTCTCCTACTCTTGTGTGGGAAACGCTCTGTCTGGTTTTATGTCTAGCTTTTCTAAAAGTGTGTCTGCATGTGTATTAGTGCGTCCAGTTCCACTAACATGAACTGATTTTTGTGTTTTTAGAATATTGTTTTGCTAAAGTTTGAAGTTAAATGCAGAACAAGTTCTGTTTTAGTAATGCATGTTTTCTGAAAACGTCTATCAAAACCTCATTCTTATTCTTATTTTTTATGTATTTTAGTTTGCTAACCACACAAGTGCCCCTTGAACCCGTTAGCATGTTTGCCATTCCATTCAGAGTGTGTCTTTTGTCCTTTTCAAATAGTTTTGTGCCAAGTTGTCATGTCACATGGTTAACCGATTAACCGGCAGGCCGATAACAGTCTTTTCACATCCTTAAAAAGACTTGAATTGATCGACCGAAATCTAATGTATAAATACTCCTGATTATTATTCTGACAGGCTTTTCTCATCTGGCATCAGTGTTAAGAACAGGCGCTAATCACACAGTTTCAAGCAGGATTTCTAAAGCAGAGTCAGAAATGGCCATTGCTGAAGATGAAGCTGTGAGACCTTCCAGCACATATCGTTCCTACGACTTAAAATCCCTTGAGGAGATGCCAGGATAGAAATCCTGGAGTTCCCCATGGTGGTGTACATCTTAGAACCGCTGGGAGAAAGAAAACTGCTACTCTGTTCTATTCATGGATAATAATAACAATAATAACAATGACAAATGTACACCTTTGGAAATATTGCAGTTGCCAAATAAAAAAATATATTTTAACCTTAATCAGACTAGTCAAACAAATAGCTTGACTAGTTAACCCACTAACATCTAAGAACAAAATGGGAGGAAAAAAGAAATGATATTCTGCTAAATAAGCATCAAACTACTTACATTTTAATTGTCATGATCAGGAATCAGAATCAAAATAATACAAATATTTCAGTTGTAAAAAAAAATCTGTTTTATTATTTCAGCAACAGTATAAATAATTTTGTACCTACTTTAAATGTGGCTAACTGTGTAACAATGAAAAGACGCAATACTTGAAACAAAAGCCTCATTCATTTGTTTAATATGTCTAAAAGCAGCTCTATGTGCTGATTGGACAGCAGATGTCACATGTGGCTGCATGCCAGGTTATTCCTTTATTTCTAGTTGTTCCACAACAGAGTTTGCTAAGCCATGAAACCATTAGCCATGCTTTGAGGCACAACAGTAAAGAGCGTCAGTCTTGGGTATGATTCGTTCATTGATGAGGAAAAAAAGATTGGATTTTTCAGTCTGATATCGGCTTCCATTTTCCATTTCTTTGCCTTTTCTAAAGCCGAGTCAGAAATTGCTGAAGATGAAGCTTCAGCAATGACCTGTTAAGGTCACTGCTGTCATGTAACTACAGAGCCATTCCTCATTCCTGTAGTTGATATCTCTTAATATCAAGCAATAAATAAAGCAAACGCTTAAAAGACGCGTCAACCTGAAACTGGAGAAATGTTCAGAACTGTTGGCGTCTCCTGGGTCTCGTTGATACACCAACCGCAGCGCGGCTGAGTGACCCGGTCAGTCGTTCCTCAGCCGTGCTGCGAGACAATAAAACCAGGCTCTGTTGTTGCAACCGGCGTATCGGAAAAGTACACCCAGCTCGGCCACCACTGAACACCGGCTCCAATAGTTTCACGACCTGAGCAAACATCTTTATCACGTCTGTAAACGTTGTCTTGTTATGCGTTTCCGACCAACCAGCGGACTCTTCCAAGAAGTCGGAGGCCAATCCCTTGACGGAGATCCTGAAAAACCCCACCAAAGTGGTTCTGCTCAGGGTATGTTTGTGTTTTTCTAGTTTTTTGTTTTCCACAAGATGTACTTTATAAAAAGCAGAAACCTAAAATGTGTTGCGCTTTCGCAGAACATGGTGGGTCGAGGAGAAGTGGACGAAGACTTGGAGGGGGAGACGAAAGAAGAGTGCGAGAAATACGGCAAAGTTGTGAAATGTGTCATTTTTGAGGTGCGAAGGATAAACTTTGACAGAGTTCGCCCAAAGTGATTGAAAAAAAACCCGACAATTAACAAGGTTACTCTCCTTCACAGATTGCCGACGTTTCCGATGATGAAGCCGTCAGGATATTCCTAGAGTTTGAGCGGGTGGAGTCGGCCATCAAAGGTCAGCATTTGGTTTGCTTTGTTTAACCCAAAGCAAACTTTCTTTCTTTTTTTTTTTTTCTTTACATAATGGCCTCGCTTTCTTTTCGCCGTTGTGTAACCGCTCTGATAACGTGGGCCGAAAGTGTGTCCCACTCTTAATTGGGTCGGTCCAGATCAGAATCCAGGTGAGACTCGACTCCCTGCGGTGTTATGTCATAACTCCCTATGGCACCGGCAGAACCGCGCTTACATCACATCTCCCAGAAAGCGGGGCGCGCTCTCAAAGAACAGGTTATACTGAGAAGATGGGTTGAGATGGGCGGAGGAAAAAAAGAATCTTCTCATTGGATGTTTTTATCTAGGGTCACTTTGAGTTCAGTTTGTGTTTTTTATGTAACAACTTTCCTTTTTCAAGACAAGCAGTTGATAGTATTCCAGTTCATAGAGTCTAAAGCTTTCACAGTTGATGGTCCGGTGGACTCGGATAGATTTGGGACCATAACTGCGACGTTTGTCCCATTTTCAGCTGCTGTGGTTCCTTTTCAACTGCACTGTGTCAAATAAATCAAACTCTTTAAGAAACTTATTCCCCTCCTCGCGTTTGGTGGCGCCGCAACCAGAACCACTGAAGGAAACGACACAAAAAACCTCTGAAGAACACACTGAGCGCCACTTCCTTCTTCAGGAATCAAAAGTAAAGTGGCGTCAGATTTTAGGGGTAGTAGGATCCAGAAGAACCTTTTACCAGATTCTTCTGGTAAAAGACCACAAGACATTTCTCTCAGTGCTCATCTCCAGCGTTTGTTTTGGTTGTATTTACCCAGAATGCCCTGCGATGTAGTCTGTTTCCTGCTTTTGTAGCAGTCTCCTAACAAGCTTCTTGTTTTGTTCATTTTAGAGAATCCTCATATTTCTGTGCTCTGGGTGAGCTATTGCAAATCTATCAAATTTTTTAATTGATGGATTAAAACGTTTAATCTATCAGCCAAGTATCATTAAAACAATCTGTGAAATTATTTAATGACCTTCTTGTTTATGTGTCATATCCAGAGGTCAGAAATAATTCCAGATTCTCATCATCAGTAAACTTATGCTGTTTTTTTTCCTTTTTGAAACTTTGACTAGGACTTGAAAATTGAATCCAATCTGAGCTGTTGATGTAATAGAAAAGGTTGAAGTTTGTGGTTTTGACACGTGAACATTAACGCAAGGCCCTGCAGTGATGTAACGTTAAAGGAAAGCAGAGGTTTAAATGCACAATTATTCTAAAAAAAATACTGAAGATCCCGTTTGACCTTTGACCTCCTCTTCCTCTGCAGCCGTTGTGGATCTAAATGGACGTTATTTCGGGGGTCGAGTCGTCAAGGCCTGCTTCTACAATCTAGACAAGTTTCGTGTTTTGGATTTGGGGGAGCAGGTGTGATGTCTGCCAGCTGACCCTGTGAGGCCACAGCAACCTCCCCGCCTGTACATATGTTTTTCTTTTATAAACAGCAGTGTATATGTAGTAATAATGAGTTTGTCATTTGGTGTTTTTTTTTTTTTTTTTTTGTGATTATTAAACACCTTTATTCCAATACAAAATAAAAGATATGAACCAGTCTTTGGATTCCTTTCTCAGTGTTTTCATCCGGTAAGCGCGACGGAGGCCTAGTTTTTGACATAATACTCCTTTCCTGAGATTTCGGCGTCTCTCTGGGGTCCAGGAGTCCTAACTTAGCCTCGCTAGATTATAGGAAGGGGACTAGGACAGTGAACGCAGCCTCAGCCTCATTCAGAGCTTATGTAAGTGAGCCAGAGAAGACGTCCCAGAGGTTTGGATAATGAAACAGAAATGTGAAGGAGAACCCATTTCAAGGGTTTCATCTTTTTGTTTATATGGCATGGTTCAAAGGTCAAGGAAATATGGGTAACAAGGAAAATATTGCATGTTAACACAAAAAGGTACAGTGCCCTTTCTGATTTTTTGAATTTTTTCTGTCACAACTAAATGTTTGTGATAGTGTTTTTGAAAATGGGGTTTCTAAACCATCCTGGGGTGAAAGCAATCCCCCCTAATCTTGTTAAATCATAAACTGAGATTAAAGATTTAATGTGTTGCAGTTCATGAGCAGCATCCATGCTTGATTACTACCAGACTTGTAGGATCAGAAGTTCTCTTCTATAAAACCTTTCTGACAGCACTGTGTAGGCCAAAATCAGAATCAACTCTATCCAATTTGTGGACATTTTATTTCTTCAAAATATGCAGCTGTACAGGGTTTTTTTAAAATATGAAGATAAGGTTGATTAAGTGCAAATATGCATCCTAGAAATCTTGGTATTTTGTAGCACAGGTCTCAAACTACAGTCCTCGAGGGCCGGTGTCCTGCAGTTTTCAGATGTGCCACAGCTACAAAACACTGGAATGAAATGGCTTATTTACCCCCTCCTTGAGGGAGATCAGTTCTCCATAGCCTTGCTAATGACCTAATTATTCTATTCAAGTGATGCAGCAGAGGCACATTTGAAAGTTGCAGGTCATCGGCCCCTGAGGGCTGGAGTTTGACACCCCTAAAGTGTTCAGCCTCGGGGAAGAAACTGTTACTGTGGGAGCTGGTTGTTGCAAATGACACTCTATAGGACTGATCTGAAGTTTGTGTCCAGGATGTGTGGGTTCAACAGAGATGTTAGCTGCCCTTTTCCCAACTCTAGACCTTGTTAGGAATGGAGGGAAAGTTGATCCATGGCAATGGGAGAGAGAGAATCTGCTTTAAGTCCACCATTATCTCCACTGTCATGAGAAGGTTAAGTAAGAGGCAGTTCTGGACCAGTCGACCCACCTCCTGTCTCTATGCAAATTTATCTTTGTCTTGGCTGAGACCAATGACAATAGTCTCAACTTTGTCTCACAGATCACTGATAAGCAGCAGTTTTCTTTAGAGACAATACACCCTGGGGAGCTCAGACACCCCTGGGGGTTGCCAGTGTTGATTCTTGTCAGAAGTTGATTCCCGCCCTCATCTTGTTCTGCTGGTATGTCAGGAAGCTAGTGATCCAATGGCACCATGAACTGGTTGAGGATGTCTGGGTTGACGGTGTTGCAGACCAAGCTGAAGTCTACAAACAGGCTCTTGGTCATCATCTGCTAACATGTTTGCATATGAAGCAAACTGCAGGGGCCATTGGATAGCCTTCAAATTCTCCAGTTGAGTCACTTGAGGCATTTTGTGAGGACAACCTACCAGGGATTACTTAAACCTAGGGAAATGTGTTTGTTGGGGACCAGGATGATGATGGAACGCTTGAAACAAGAAGGTACTTGTTGAAGATCTGAGTAAAGATTGGGGTCAGTGTGTCCACAATGGTTTTCAGGCATAAGGGGGAAACAGCTAAAAGAGACTATTGATGTCTTCCTCTAGTTCAGGCAGGGGGTCTAAAGAGATAAGGAAGGTTGGTGAATGGGGAGCTTTTGTCTCAGAGTGAGGGTTGGGAGGTGTGAACTGCTGCCTTCCCAGACCTGCAGCAGAAGTTGTTACAGTTGTATGCGAGATGAGGATCCTGCTGAAGGTGGGGGATGGGCTTCTTTATTTGCCGACATTTTGCAGATCGTTCCAAACTGATTTCAGGTCTTCTGCTGAGAAATTGTTGCCTTCTCACTGTAGTCCCCCCTCCCGGATCTTCTTGGTGAGTTGTCCTGGCCTGTTTAGACACTAAGATCAGATTCCAACAGAGGAACTCCAACATCTTTACCTTCCGATCAGCCAGTGATCAACTGGTCTTTTATTGACGTTGAAATAATAGCAACCAAACCATCTTTTCAGCTTGGTAATGGAGGGATTATGATTTGGGCTCCTTTGCAGATTTGACAGTGTTTAAGCTTCAAACTACATTATATAACAGTCAAATCTGAAGACATCTGGGCCATGCTTCATACAGAAGATCCCAAAGGCAACAATAGAACCAAAACAAAAGTCTCCCAATCACACTTCAGACACATCCTGTAACAACACTTAGCAATACCTAAACGGTACAAACATAAATAGGTGAAAGCAAAACTTAATAGAACAAATAAAAGTGGAAAGGTTGTCCAGAAATGCTTCAAAGTCCACATGGAAGACATCAATCAAAGCAAAATCCATTACAGACCAAAACCTTAATCAAGTGTTATCCTGTCTAAAACTTTAATTACTTCCTCTCTACTGCAGTCCCACAAGAGTAAGCAGCTAATTTTGTTAAAACTTGTTCAAAGACAGACAAGCAGTTCATCCCCTTGAGGTAGTCTCCATCACTGTCACTTCCTCCTGTGTGCTAACGCCTCGGTTTTAAGGAGATCATGGACCGCTTACGGCAGGAGGTTTGAGGCAAATTCACTGCAACAGTCTGCAAGGGAACATCAGAAGTTTTTAACTGGTTTATATTGAGAAATAAAGACTTTTTCCACTATAAACAACAGCTATACAAACAACTTTTACCTATATGAGACTCTGTCTACCAAAGGATGCCTCAAAATAAATTAGTGACATGTTAGTATTCCTTCTGGTGATGCATGAGTTGTGGATATGTCAGTTCTGGATAACATGTTCTGTTTCCTGTAATTCTCCATTCAACAGATTCCTCTGCAGACTGTGTCCTGGTCAGTTGATGAACAGCGTTTGCAGTTTTTGTCTCGAGTATCTGACTCACTCAGACCGTGCAGTTTTTCTGAGTCACCCAGCTTCCTGTTTGTTCAGGTGGTCAAATGGAAAAAGAGTGCCATCCGTGCGCAGAACGGACAGGAAACGAACAATTCAGTTTTTAGAGACGAGTCCAAGAGATTTCACGGTCCAGGTTAAGGCAATGGTGGAAATTTGGTCAACTTTTTAAGATTGACAAAGTCCAGAAAGGCTTACATTTCTGTACTTATAACAAGAGTGGCAATATCAGCAGTAGCAGTAAGATTTTGCACAAGATTATAACATAAGATAGTGTGTGCAGGGGATTAATGTAGAAATATCAGACACACAATCTGAGGGACATGCAACTGAGCAGGAGACTTTAAAAAATGCACATAATGTGCTTATTTAAATTCAAATATATATATATTATATATATTATATCATATAGAATTTGGAATTTTATTTTTATTGATTCCAAAGGGAAATTACATCATGTAAATTCTTCAAATTTATTGTGGATAGTGATGATGGCTGTTGGCAGAAAAATGCATTAAACATAAAAAAAAGACAAAATAACACAATATTTCAGTGATTGGAAATTTAGATTTGAAATATTAAAAAAGGCTTTTTTTTTAGTTTTTTGGCACAAAAACCTATACGGTTGTTTTTTGTGTGACAGTTTTAACGTGTGTTATTCTCGTGCTGCACAGCTCGTTTTATAAAACAGAAGGAGGGAAAAACACACAATGCACATAAAACAAAGTCACGATAAAACCTGGATGCATTCAGAGAGTCGCTGCATGAGAGCGTCTCCATTGCGGAACGCTGCAGCCGCACGCAGCACGTCACCTTATTTGACCTTTTTTTTTTTTTTTTTTTAATTTGCAGCTGAATCCCTGCCTGGATGCTGAGGGGTATGCAAGAAAACCCCCCCATCCTGACAGGATTAGTACAAAGCACAGAACATTTCAGACCTGTTATGGCTTAAAAAATTTTATTTTAAGCAACAGATCATAAATCACTTTCCCACTCATGACACGTCATTTATTATGCTCAAAGTCTAAAGTTTTTTTGTTTGTTTTTTATGTTGATTTGATCCCAACATTTAAATGTGGCGATCTCTCCAGTTAAAGCACATTTCATCCAAACGGCAGAGTTAAGTTCGCAGGTGAATGTTTTTTGTTTTTTTTTTGCGTGTGATTTTCCCCAACCTGAGTCACGCAGGCCAGGCTGTGGAAGCGGGATGCGTGGACGTGCGGCTCTGCACGTCAACCCCAGATCTGACCGTAAAACAGAAACAACCCACTGGGTTTCCTCTGCAGGCGGGCAATTCCTGCACTAACTATACCGTTTTAATTGTAAAAGAAAAAAAAATTAAATAAGTAAATAAAATAAACGCATACTATGTTCATTAGAATGTAAAAATTATAATTGGGAACTTTTTTTTCAGTGAAATTATTTAACAACTGTTACCTAATGTAAAACTTAATGCATCAAAAAAAAAAAAAAAAAAAAAAAAAAAACTAAAATGTTTTTATTTTGTCAAATTATGAATTTAAAAAAACCACCAACAATCATCTTTTAAACAGTGTAAAAGGAGCGAAGTGGGGGGGGAAACTCGTTTCAAACTATTTACCACGTGAGACAAAAATTGTTGTGTTGAATTGTTTGAACTCAAAGAAATAAAAAGACAGCTAAATAAACCCATCCACACTTAACCGAAAAAAATATTATACAGTGTAAAATATGAAGAAAAAACGGTACATACAAATTCGTCTGTTCTTTAGATAGTGCAGGTTAAGAAAGTAATTCCGCCACCGGGTGGCGCTGTGATGGCCTATATGCGTTTTGTATGTGTCACAGGCCAGAGCCCCCTCGTGTGTGTTTGTGCGCGAGCGTTTTACGGCTGCTTTCGTCACAGGAGTCACGTTGCTTCGCCGGCCGGCCAGGCGTGGTTAAATAGAGGATGTGTGCCGCAGACCGGCAGATTAGCTCAGCACAGCCAGGATTGAGGACTCGGTGAGCGGAGCTCCGGCTCAGAATAGTGTCCGGCTCTCTTTAAGCGTTTTTATTCAAAGCGCGGGACTTAAGCGACTCGCTTCCGTCGTAGCTGTGTGCTTTTTATCCAACCCTAAAGGAATGCCAAGAGAACTCACCCAGAACAGGATCCAAAAGATCTGGGTTCCCACCAAGGATGACAAGCGAAGAGGTGAGACTGTGCATTTGACCTACTTTATGTTTCTCGCGTTATGGTACGCTCGTACAAATATGTGTCCCCCTCGCCTTTGCCATTTCTTTACATAATTTCAACTCTATACCGAACCTTGCCTCTTTTTTTTCACCATAATGGCGGACTTCACGTCTGTTCCGTTTGACCACATTAGCAGCATCTCCACATTCCACCCTGTTCTCCTACCGTAATAAAACCTTCAGCGCACTTGCTACGCAGGAACCGGCATCTTAAATGATTGGTGGTCTTTATCGGCACATGTTCTACGTCACCATGCCCCTATTGAACCGGGACGTAAGGAGACTCCTGTAACCATGGCTACGGTTACAGGAGTACGGTTATACTTTTATTGTCTCATCTTTTACTATTATTTTGTTAAAAAGAAGTAAATAAAAAAAAAATCTTATTCGGGAAACAAATGACTTCTGGAATATCAAGCTGGAATATTTGCAGTGCCCTTGATTTTTTATTTTTTTATTTATTTATTTTTTAAATAAATAAAACTCCATCGACAACGTATAAGGTGGGTGTGATGAATCAGTCGTTCGAAAATGGAGTTAAGAGCTTGATCCGTTTTTCCGTTTAGGCATTGTAGCTCTGATGTTGTGGAAACAAGATTAAGCGATGCAATGACGAAGGGTAAATTGGCTCTATCAGAGAATTAATGGCCTCTGTTGATGAACACTGTGACGACAAAGAATGCACCAAAAGACGGGATTTCTTTTCATTTAAAAAAAGCCCCTCTTTTGTGTGGACAGCCAAGTGAAAACAAGCCGTTGCAGCTTCTGTAGGACAGTGCATATCCCGAAGTAGGTCAAATGCACAGTGAGGTGGAAGTAAAAGGTAATTCTGGCAGCACGCAGCCTTGTGTTGGCTAATGGGATGTAGAGAAATATGAAGATCTCTTAGTGGTAAATTCTAACAGTTTCAGTTTCTGTTTTTTTCTGGGGGAGGGGGGGTCTCTAGTGTCAATCACTTTCAAGAAGTCTGAAGCAGCTAAAGGCTGAGTGCAGCTTTTAGCTCAGTAAGCGATCGTTTTTCATGACTTGTCCCTTCCCTGCAGGCACCGGAGCCCCACACTTCGCCAACCCCCCAACCGTCATCGTGATGGTGGGACTGCCCGCTCGAGGAAAGACATACATTTCAAAGAAACTGACCCGCTACCTCAACTGGATCGGCATACCCACCAAAGGTTGGTACTGTTTGAGCTCAGCAACTTCTCTGTTACGAGATGTGGTGCCCCCTTAATTAGCTTTCCAGACAGCATAGAATCATGTTTCTCTCTTGGGGACATAGCGTTCATATTTGTTTCTCTGCAGTGTTCAACGTTGGAGAGTACCGCCGGGAGGCCGTCAAAAATTACAGCTCCTATGACTTCTTCAAGCCTGATAACGAGTCTGCCGTGAAAATCAGGCAGTAAGTCTCCCCGACACTGAGAATCTTGGTTCCTGTTTTGTTTGGCTTGACTAACATTTGAATTTTTTCTTCAGGCAATGTGCCTTAGCAGCTTTGAGAGATGTCAAGTCCTACCTGAAGGACGAGGGAGGCCAAGTGGCGGTGAGTTTGCTTGGTTATTTATGCTGGACCACCACAAACACCCAACCAACGGACCATAACTGGACCTTCTTGGTGTTTCCTTCAGGTGTTTGACGCCACGAACACGACGAGAGATCGACGGGATCTGATCCTAAAGTTTGGCACAGAGAACGAGTTTAAGGTATGTTGCCTCGGTAACAGATGCTGCAGTGTTTCAGGTCTAGAGCGGTTCATTGAATCTGATCGCTTTTACATTCTGTCCAGATCTTCTTCATTGAGTCTGTCTGTGAGGATCCCAGTGTGATTGCGTCAAACATAATGGTGAGTTTCAGACCACGACACTTCATGGTGAAGATCCACGCCTTTGATCGCACACTGAATATTAAAGATGAATGAATGCTCACATCTCCTTTGGCATCAGGAATGTGGTTTGCCATCTAAGTTTTCCTGCCTGTACAGGAAGTGAAGGTGTCCTGTCCTGACTACAAGGACTGCAACAAAACCGAAGCCATGATGGACTTCCAGAAACGAATCGAATGTTACAGAACCAGCTACCAGCCTCTGGATCCGGACCAGTTTGACAGGTAGGCTGGGGTTGTCTGCCTTTTTTTTTTTCCATGGCAACTTCGTCCTTTCGGGCAGAGCTCTCATCCTGTCGTCCTGCAGGGATCACTCCTTCATCAAGGTGATCGACGTGGGCCGCCGTTTCCTCGTCAACCGCATTCAAGATCACATTCAGAGCAAAATCGTCTACTACCTGATGAACATCCATGTCCAGCCGCGCACCATCTACCTGTGTCGACACGGAGAGAGCAAAGACAACCTGGAGGGCCGACTAGGAGGAGACTCGGGGCTGTCGCAACGGGGCCGACAGGTACAACCAGTCGCCAAGTCATTGAGGAGAGAAAAACCCAGGCTTAATGATGAAACAACAAGCTAATCGACTTGTTTGTAGTTTTCAGCCGCCTTGGCTCGGTTCGTTGATGAGCAGCAGCTGAAGGACCTGAAGGTATGGACCAGCCAGCTGTGCCGCAGCATCCAGACCACCGAGCACCTTGGGGTCCCCTACGAGCAATGGAAGGCGCTCAACGAGATCGACGCTGTGAGTGTTGCCCAGAGGAACGCCGTAGTACCCCATGAAGCAACTTTAACTCCCTTTCCGTGATCTAATTGGCTTCTTTTGTTGTCTTCTAGGGTTTGTGTGAGGAAATGACGTATGATGAAGTGAAGGAGAAATTCCCAGAGGAGTTTGCACTGAGAGATGAAGACAAGTACTACTACCGCTACCCAGCCGGAGAGGTACACCAGTCCCATCATGGTCAAACACAGGTGGAGCAGTTTGTGGAGTTTAGATCAGTGCTTCAACCTGTCATGTCAATTGTCCTGATTCCAGTCGTACCAGGACCTGGTGCAGCGGGTGGAGCCGGTCATCATGGAGCTGGAGAGACAGGAGAACGTGCTGGTGGTGTGCCATCAGGCCGTGATGCGATGTCTGCTCGCCTACTTCCTTGATAAGAGTGCAGGTAGGAACTGATGCACACAGTGTCCATTTGAGGACTTGAAGGGATTCAATTCTTCTGTTTGTATTTCCATTTAGCATAAATCCTCATTGGTTGATCCTCTCCAATCAGGAAGAGTGACTGAAACAAACTTCTACTGGCTGAACAGATTCAAACATCACATTGGTTTTGATCAATAAAACTACATGATACAGACCAATTGTCATTTTCACTTAGCAGAAGTCCAGGTGCTGCCTCAAACCCTGACTTCCCTTGTAAATGATCATCCTCAAGTTTCTTGAACCGCCACTTCATGCTAGCATGGCCCTGGATTTAAAGTTTCAGGAAATACTGTTTTGCAGAAACTAATTGTTCTGCTTTGTCTTAGTTGACTTCAGTGGTCCAATTCTGATTTTACGTTTAAATGAAAACCACCTTGTAGAATCCTGAAAAATCTCAAACTATGCCTTTTTGGCTTTTCTAAAGTGTGAACTTTTCCGTGTGGCTCCAGATGAGATGCCGTACTTGAAGTGTCCCCTCCACACGGTCCTGAAGCTGACCCCGGTGGCCTACGGCTGTAAGGTGGAGTCCATCTTTCTGAACGTGGAGGCGGTGAACACGCACAGAGACAGACCCGAGGTCAGCCGCCGCCCGACCCACCCACCTTCTGAAGGCCTCTGCTGCCGAGGCGTTCTTCAGTCTGACGGCTCGTCTTTGTCGCCCCACAGGAAGTGAAGCGGGGTCCCGGCACCCTGATCAGGAGGAACAGCGTGACACCCCTGACCAGCCCGGAGTCCAACATCAAGAAGCCTCGCATCGAGGACCTGGAAGAGGCCCCCATCCAGGAGCTGCCCGGCTCTGTAGCTTCGCTGGCCCTCTGCTCCTCCACTCACATTCCCCTGGCTCTAGCTGGACAGGTACTGCAGCCCACCTGCCCTCATGGTCCACAACCATCCAGATCTTTCTGCATCTGCTTCCTCACTCTCAGCCTTTTGCATGTCTGCTCACTCATTCGTTTGTTTCCTCCTCCTCTGTTCATCTGTTCCTCACAGCACTGGCTGGGCAAAGTTTGCCTGTAAGTATTTAACAGGATCTTTTTTTTTTCCTTCTGTTTACTTTACATCAATTTATTTCCCATAATACTCAAACAATGAGGGAAGTAGATTTCCTAAAAAGTAGTTATTTACATTTCCTCTCACTCCTGTACAACCCAGAGTTGAATCATGGGAAATGATGTAATCTACTGTTCTGGTAGTGAAAAGTGTACACATTTGTTCATGTGGAACTCTGACTTCCCAGCATCGCATTCCTGTGATTCTTCAGCGTTGTCTCAGCCAGTTTCTCTTCTCTACCCTCCCCATCCCCTACAGTCCACCTCCCACTTTAACTGCTTCATGCTGACTCTGTCTGTCTGGTTTATTTTTGGCCTGTGTTTTGCTCCTTAAAGACGCACCATCCTCCACTACCTAAAGGTGGTTTTCCATCTTAGCTTTCAAAGGTAAACACTGCAAAATCTGTGCAGCTGCTCCAGGCAGTCCCATGTCAAAAGTATTCATCCCTAAATAAAAAACAAAACAAAATTTAAACACAATTTTTTGTGTTTTTAATTAAAGAAATCTGGGCAAAATTTTTAAAATTGTAGGAGAAATTTATATTCAGCAAAAAAAAAATCCCTTTTATAAAGGCTGGCTTAGTACGCACTTTAGTTTCTGCACAGTCTGAAATAAAAAAAAAAAATTTGGTTGTAATATTTAAAAACAAGTTTTCTTTTGTTTGCTGTTGTTTTTATATCCCATTAGGTTATTTCTTTTAATAGGCCAATTGCAAAATTGAACTTAAACTCTTGAGTGAATGTGGTTGGTTGGAGTAGCAATACATTTCATTTGTATAAGTGCCTTTCTTGACACTATCAGTCACCTTACATAATTTAACAAAGTTTTATTTGAAGGCAACAGTAAAGTTAAACACTTTTGAGTTTTGTTTTTTTCTCAATACTTCCAATTCTCCCTGTTTATATAAAATTCATTTTAGTTACATAGCACAATGTGAAACTTGATGGGGTGTGAATACTCATGGTGCTGTAGCTGCTGCCATGTTGTTCTGCTAGCTAGCTAAGTCAGCAGCCATCTGCTTTAGCAGCAATATTGAGTGTTAAGCATATAATTCAGAATGTACGAAAAGATTTCCATTAAGTTACCTCAACCTGCAGCGTCACTGAACTTTGACATGAGTGTGGCTGACCAGTTTGAGCTAGTTTGGATGTCTCATTAGAAAAGTATGAAACATGTTGCAGGGTGTTTTTTTTTTTATTTTTTTTATTTTTTTTTAACTTCTCTAAAGATATTGGTTACAATAGAGAACCTGTTAACAGACTTGCTAGGTAACCCCTCATTTCCTCTAAAAATAGGAAATGTTTGGGTGATGTAACTACTTCAACTTTCTCTGGCCTGAGGCCATTGTGCTTGCTGGAGCCTAGTCAGCTTCTCGGTGCATATCTGCAGGCTGACTCTGTCCGAGAGAAATTTAAGCTTTTCTTTGTGTGTGTTTGATTGCAGAACCTGAGAAGCTCCTCTGTCTGCCATGACATCCTGCAGCCCTGCTAGTGGACGGCGTGGGCGAGTCACAGCGACACACTCTGCTACATCTTTACCGCTTCAAATGGGATTTCTTTTTTTTAATTTTTCACAAGAATTTTGGAAAAATGGAGTTTCCTGTTGGCTCACCAGTCTGGATATCGGTTCATTTCAGAGACCAAAGACTAAAATCACTAATGGGAGTTTTTAATATTATCCCCCACCCTTTCCTTGCAACATCGTAACGATGAATTCTCTGTATGCTGACATATATCAAACAAAGCAACATTTTGCACAGCGGTGACTTTTTTTTTTTTTTATTCTTTGTGGGTTTGGTTTTGCCATAGAGTGCCTGTAGTGCTTGCTTTCTGCAAGCCCCAAGCAGCTTCTTTTGTTTCTCCAGACTCAACTGCTCAGAGAGAGAGAACATTTCACCTAATAACTCTACATATCATTTTAATGCGCTATTTTGTCTAGTATTGAGTATTTTTTTGTTAGATTTTTTTTGTGTGTAGCTTCATTACCACATTGCATATTGTTTATGAAAAATTATTTAATTTTGTTTTGGGGTCATTGACTGCTATGCACAAAATGAAGCACCTATTTTTGTTACACTGCGTGCTGTTAATATCTGTAAATATTACTGTACATATGGAGAAACTGGATCGGGATGTGACTGGAGTTGTGGTGTAGGGGTAATTATTATTTTTTTTTGTACTAATGTTTAACTGAGAGGAAAAAAAAGCTGTTCATTTTCTCAGTTAATATTTTGTTAACATGTCTGCTTGAGAAACTTGAATTTTCTTTTTGTGATATTCTGTATATTTTCGTAGGTTTTGAACGCCTGAAGCAAGAAGTGTCTTGTGCACAAGGGTTTATGTTCAGATTTTTTTTTTCTCTTTTTTTGCATCTGGAACAATAAATTCACTTGACGAAAAACTTGCGTGTTTTTTCCTTATTCCTCTGTTTAACTGAAATTCCTTTCCTTGCTGTATAAGGACTCTTCTGCAACAGTCATGGCAGTTTTCCAACTGTTATCTCACTTGGATGAATCATGCAGTGAGTCACAAGCTGCATATCTGTCAGTTTGCAGACAGGAAGATGCTCTCATTCAAACTGTTTGGGGAGGTGGGACTTTTCTATGTAAATATGATGCAGATTTAAATATACTGCATTAACACATAATTATGCTTGACTAGCATCAATTCATAATTTTACTCAAAAGTAACCATCCAAGAAATTAGGAGCAAATGTGACTCAAATATAGGGGAACTAATCTTAACACATTTTTAAATACTGAATTAGTCATTCAATTGAGCAAAAACAATTATATGCAAATTGTATTTTTTTAAAAAAACTATTTGGGGGAGGGAAGAGGTTACAAATAACATTTAGGCAGAAGAAACTTTTCCCAATCCATTTTTCTCCAATATTAAACTTCTATAACAAATCCGTTTAGAGCACAGGTGTCATATTCCAGTCCTTCGAGGGCTGGTGTCCTGCAGTTTTTAGATGTGCTACAGGTACAAAACACTAGAATAAAATGATTATCTCCTCCTTTTAACAAACTCTAGTCCTTGAGATCTACTGTCTTGTAAGTTTTAGCTGCAACCCTGCTCCAAAACAGCTGAATCAAGTGAATGTCCAAGTTTATTGCCATCCCACAGAAGTAATTCAATCATTTGATTCAGCTGTCGGAGCAGGGTTGCAGGCCCCCTGGTCTATTATATAAGCTTTCTTAAAAATACATTGACATTAGGGGTTTTAACTGGATGGATCGCTTGAACACTTTTACAAGATACTGACTGTGCAAGCATATGTCCATTCTGTGTATGACACCGGATTATTTCGACAGACAGGCTAGGTAAGTAGAGGACAAGCCTCTGAGTCATAGGGAAGCAGAGACAAGTATAGAGAGTGAGACATGACACCTCATCTGCTCCAGACAAATTAGTCTGGGAAAGAAATTAAGAAAAAAAAACTTTTCTTCTTCTGCTAGTCTCTAGGTATTAAATGGAAGGTGTTTCACATACCGAGTGATCCAATTGGTGTGCAGCTTTTAGTGACCTGACTGATGGGGATCAATCACAGTCCTTCGTCACAGCAGAATTAAATGACTATTTGTGTCTTCGCCAAGCCTGTTAACGCCGAGGCCATGTACCATTGAGAAGCCTGACACAGCAGCTCCTCTCCTCCCCACATACACATTCACATTCTCAAATGGAAGCCACATGCAAGTCTGGAACAGGCTGTCGTTGCCCAGGAAACATGTCGTAACCACGAAGAACCTCATTAAGTTCACCTCACAGAATATAGGAGCAGTAAAAATGAAGAGCAGAGAGAAGCAACGTCACAAAGGAAATTGGATGCAAAATGATAGATGCTCACTTCCATACAGGGAAAGTGGCCAACAATATGCAAAGTCTGCATGCAAAGTGTGTTTGGAAGTTCAGTCAGGTGTTTGAGCATAATGTGTGTGTGCACTTGTTTACAGAACACCTAGCCTCTTTAGGACCTTTTCAGGAGTCAGCATCTACCTTCTCAACAATGATTGGTAGTGGGAAATAATGGTATCAGTGTAGCAGAGCATCGTTATTAGGGTAATGGCTGAGGTTAACAACCAGGCCTGCTGCAGTATCACAGACCACATAATGAAAACCAGATGAATGCATTAAACTAATGTGGAAACTTCAATCTTTCACAATGCCCTCTCCCAGTAGGTAGTAGATTTTCTCAAATTTCAGACTGTTTCTTTCACCTTCCTTCTAAGATAAAAAAAATGCATTTAAAATACCTATATTGTTAATAAGTGAATTTGGATAGTTTTGACAGAGTTTTGTAAGATCAGTTAGAAGTTTGTAATGTTCTCTTATTTTTTCACGATTGTCAGTGAGTTTTGGAATGACTTTAATGCTGGCCTTATTGGTATAAATATAGTGTTTAAGCACTACACTAGTGATAAATGCATTTTTATATTCATGTTGAAACTGACACTTTATGTTCTACTTAATTTAAAAAACAACTTTTTTTCTTAATCAGTTAAGATTCCGAGGTTCCTTATGTTTCTGTGTTGGCTTTTGGCTCCTTTTTCATGGCTTTCTGTGTAAATGGACATTGTAACACAATGTCCTACAAGTATAGAAAGACAAATATGTGTGTGTGTGTGTGTGTGTTGAATTATGAAGTTTTGTGTGTGTGTGTGTTGAATTATGAAGTTTCAAGGAGGAGGACCGCTGAAGTGGAGAACCTGACAGCAGTCACATAGACTCCCTGACCACATGGGACCAGATGAAGCAAAAGCACTTGGTCTGGTCATGATTAAGACTGAAGGAAAAACCACAAGTCAGGTGGAGGACATTAAGTGTTCTTGTGCTCTGGTAAACTTATGATGTGAGGACCACTATGAGTCCATACATCACTGCTTTGAGGACATTTTAGAGAAGTGGGGACTTTTGGTCAATTCACTTTTCACATTCACAAGGACTGCGAAGCGTTCCAACTAGGATTAGAATAACTTCAGAATTGCAAAAAAATTGGCAGCATTGAACCCCAATTCCACTTCTTGAAGTGGAACATTTTAGTTGTTTCAGTTTGCTCTATGGGCATTTAAACCAAATGTTTTCACCTTTTGAAAACCTAATGGGTAACCAAGAAGCAATAAAACTATTAGGTTGTGGACAGATGGAATGCAGTGGAAACAGCACAGGCCTTAAGCCTGTGTGAATTTTCTTCCATCTTTTCCCCAGTGACTGGCTGGGGGAGATGACTGGTTGAAAGACAAACCAGAAAGTGGAACAATCCATCAGGCTGCTGGAAGCAGGGAACTTGATGTTGAAGAATCTGCCTCTCTCTACTAAAAGCAAAACTGCTAAAACATTTTTGGTGTTAGGTTGTTTTATTTTTCCCAGTTGTGTTGTAGTTAAAACGTGTTGGTTTGAATTAGTCTGAATTTATGCATTGTTTGTCTTTGTCTTCTCTCCCACCCCTCCTCGTTTGTGTAGGCTAGCCTTTGTGTATAAATTCCCCTATCTGTTCATTTTGTGAAGGTCAGATTTGGTTTGTTATTCTGAGTTGGGTATGCCTGAGTTGATGTTCCATTTGGGCCCATTTTGCTATCTTTTTTAGATTTGTTGTTGAAAGTGTTTTGTTCAGATTTTTTTTTAAAGATAAATCAAAGATAATTTTTTATATATCCCTTTGTTCTTGTGCCTTACTGGTTTGACCATATCACCTGATGCTTGAACTGAGCAACCAGTGGAGTTTCAAAGTTTAATGATTGAGAATGATGTGTTTTAAAGTTAGAAAACCTCTTAACAGTGCTGTTAAAAAATATTTTCCATCTCCAGATTTTGGTTTTGCATTTTTTTTTAAATAGAAAAAATAATCACTCAAATATACGAGACAAAGATGACACAAATGAATGCAAAACAGTTTTTAAAAAATGGTAATTGCACATATATGGTACCAAAAAACTTATCAAAACCTATTTGGCCTCATGGGAAAAAAATATTCCCCCCTGGACTTTCTAATTGTTTATCTAATTACTTTGATCAGATCTCCAGACTCTGACTTGTCCACTGTTGCAATTGTAGCTGTAGGTTTTCAGGACATTAGTCCCAAAGTACTACTCTTGAGTATGGTGTGTCATTTGTAAAGTTACAGAATCAAAAAGTATAGGAGATTTTAAGAAAGTAGGGTTTATTTTTCAAAATTATATTTTCACTTTGTTATTCATTCATTTGTATAATGTTACAGCTTCAAATTGTGACAATTTGACATCATGCATAGTTCCCATAGCATGATGCTGTCTCTAGCATGCATCAACAATGATAACGTAACCATGCTTTATTCTACATGACGTTGGTCCATCACACAAAATGCCAAAGAGTTTAAAAAAAAAAACTTAAGTAGTATGAATACTTTGTTTATTTTATCCCTTATTAATGCTAACATTTTTACAGATTAAAGATGATTTTCTGTTTTCTTTCTCTTTTGTCCTTTGAAGAATGCACTCTCTGAATTACTGCTGCAGCAGGGTGAAAACCCATCCCCATCTTTGTGCAGCAGCCATTCAGGAAGAGATTTTGCGCTGAATGGAGAGGATAAGTCTTTCAGTGAGCTTTGAATGGAGCAGAGCCGATTAAATAGACTACATGTGATCCCTGTATATACACACGGCGAAATGAAAACCTTCTTATGTGATTCTCTGCATAGTTCTATCGCTCTCAGAAAAATGTCTTACTGTACAGAGTCATCTGTTTTTGGGGACTGAATACATTATAGAGACAGATTTTAGATTTCTTTTTTTAATCTATTTAATTCGGAAAGTTTTCGTTCCAGTCAGAAAAGGATTTAAAGAAGTGAAGAGTTTTGTTTTATATCAAGTGTGTGACCGATTTTTCGCTTCCTCTTTCTTTTTTAAAAAGAAAGAAATTCTTACACTTTCTTAAAATTCTGACATGATTTGAGTCTCGTGATTTACTTTTTTGAAAAAATATAAAAAGAAAGTCATTTTACCAACATGGTTAGTGCTAATATGAAAAATATATATTAATGCAGATGCCAGAATTAGAAGCGAATCAATTAGTTAACGCAGTAAAAAAGAACCCATAAGGCCATTAAACAATCAGTGATTGACTGGAAAATTATAGGATCTGATAGAAATTTTTCTATAAGTTGTTAAAGGAAAATGGAGATGTTTTTTCCAGACTTCATTCAACTCCCCAAAGCTCATGAATTTTTCACATTAAAATTACAGGTAGACTACTGGAGATTAAAGGCTCAAAGGTTATGAAAAATTCATCCATAATGTTACTGATTTATGAGATTTTCAAATGATACATTCTAAAACTGATTACATGTTTTTAATTTGTGACTGAAAATATTGGTAAATAATAAGTTGATATGAATTTTGCTTACCTTTCAAGAATAGAATGTGAATGACACTGATGCAGGTGGTAAAACACCAGTTAAAATAGAAACTAACAAACAGCTTCTAATTGCAGGTTAGTGAAGCCTCCCTGGCTCTACCTTGGTTTGTGACCCTGGATGTCCTCGAAGATTACAGAGCTGTTGGTGAAGTTGGCAATTACAATGCCTTGTAAAAAAGTATGTATAGCTACTGGACTATTTTCACATTTCGTCCTGTTATAGCCACAAACATCAGTGTAATTTATTGGAGTTTTTATGTGAAAAATAAAGTGGTGTATTATTGTGAAGTGGGAGGAAAACAAAATTTGTTTTTTATATTTCTTATTACAAATACAAAAATCTACAAATCGGAAGATATATTTGTTTAAAGCAACCTGTTGTCTAAAAGAAGCCACCTTTTGGGTACACTGCATCTTCTCAATAATAGCTTTTTTTTGTTTTTACATATTTGTTAAAAAATATCACCGTGTCGTGATAGTATGATATGAGACAGATGATCTGTGAAAAGAGTGATCTCCAGTCCTTCATGTCTTCCCTGAGGTACACCTGAAGAAGAAATGGCGCTAAGCCCCCTGCTAGCGAAGCAAACTTGCTTGTAGCCATTTGGTTTGCGGGAAATGGAGGAATTTGTCACGAGACAATGTCGGCAGTGAGTACGCTTGACTTACTGCCTACATTTCCCAGCCGTCTTGGCAGCGCGCGGTTCAGTGAACACACAGTCGGCCTGGATATGTGGGCGCAGTTTCATGGTTTGCCACCGAGCCTCGTAACTGCTTCAAAATAATTAAAAAAACGTTTAGGGTGGAGTGAAAGGTGACAATAAAAACAGCTGTAGAGGAAATTGTAGATAAAAGAGTGAAAGGTCTCGGCACTAGTTGGGTTGTATTTAAAAACAAAAGTTACTCAATAATTATCAGTATCAACGGATGTGTAATGTCAGTGGGTTGCTGTCAGGACCAGCAGGGCCTTCTCTGCTAGCCCTGGAAAATGTGAAAGAAAAAGTGTAAAATATTTAATTTTAT
Organism: Poeciliopsis prolifica; assembly: GCF_027474105.1. Classification (NCBI taxonomy): domain Eukaryota; kingdom Metazoa; phylum Chordata; class Actinopteri; order Cyprinodontiformes; family Poeciliidae; genus Poeciliopsis; species Poeciliopsis prolifica. The sequence goes on along the minus strand of NW_026562417.1, from coordinate 3,574,006 downwards.
CTATAATTACATTTTTATTCTACAAACGAGTTGCTTATTGGAATTGTGGGGTATTGTTGAGGTTTAACTTTAAAAAGCGCCTTAAAACACACCAAACCCCACCGCCCGCCACTGTGAAATGCTGATGTTGCGATTTTTAGTCATATCACTCAGCTCTACTTCTACCAAGTCTAGACTTTGAGGGATTGATTACAGATGTGCGTGTTTGGCCATCACATAAAATGCCCTTGAAATCCATCAAAGTCTGTCATTCTAATGTAAAAAAATAAATAAATAAGGTTGAAGGTTAGCTATATATGTCGCAAAGCTCCATCAGTTGCAACTTTTGCAGAAGCAAATATGTTTGCAGAGGAGATAGTAAACTTTCTCCCTGCGGCTTATATTTACTTCCTAGCTTGACAGCGTGGCATCTCCTCAAAATAAAAACATGTCGCTGTGCAGTGTTGGCACAAAGTGTGTCACAGCCACTTCCTTCCTGTTTCTAAATCCCCTGCATGACCAGGGGATTACAGATACCTGACTAATGGGATGACCATGGCAACATTAACATCTACAGGAGAAACGAGGAGGAAAGGGCGCAAAGTGATGGGGCTGGGTTCTCCATGTGAGCGCAGTCACGTCCACCTTAACACGCCCTGCTCACTCAGCTTCCCCCTTCTCCTCTACACAACCTTTTCTGCCCAGACGGTGATGTGTAGAGTCTCACGTAGTCTCAACCAGCCGGCAGAGAGAGGAGGGTTGTCGGGATGGAGGGGGAAGCTGGGCAGAGTGTTGTGAAAGCAGAGTTTGGGGCTATAAATTTGTTTCTGGAGTTCTTCCCAAACCATTTATGAGGTCAGTGAGTAGAAGAAGTTGAAGACAACATGCACTTTCATATAAAACCCTTCAGTTGCATTTCCAGGCAGTGCAACTATTGACTTGCAAACGATTTATTGATGGCGGTTCCAAAATGCTGCAACTATTTTACAGACATCTTGTTTTGATTTTCACCACCTTCTTTACAAGAGTAGCTGCTTCGTTTTCTTGCTGTTCTAGAGTTCATGAGCTTCCCTTGTATTAGTTGTGAGGAAATTGACTAAATGTTTATTAAGAGGGATCACAGTTTAACATAAGCTGCGTTTCCATTACAAATGTGCACAAATCTCTGTTGATATTCAGCTAATGTAAAAAGAAGCATGATTTTGCAATTGCAGTGTTTCCATTAAATTGGAAATAAATGAAAATCAGATGGAATTAAGCTTGTTCCTGCGATAAACCATTAAAAGTTATGGCAGTGACGACTGTTAGCAGTTACCTGAGATACACTCATAATTTAGTGATGAATTATGAATCTATCAAAAATCATTGAAGACATCGGCATCTTATTCTACTTTGGCACGGCAACACAGAGACAGACACAAGACAGACAATCATGCACTCACACTCACAACTAGGGAGAATTTAGAGAAACCAATTAACCTAACAGTCACAGACGGACAATCATTTGAGGGGGGGAAGAAATAAACATAAATATTTATGGCATAAACGTAACAATAGTATTCCAGAGCAACTGACGGGCTGAATCTCAAAGATGTCAACAGTTTTTTTCATGTTTTGTGGTTTCAGAAAAACCTTTACCAGGAGAAAAACAGAAACTGTTTTCACATTACCGCAGTCTTAACAAACTCTGCTGGACTTTGTTTACACCAAATGAACAATTACATTATTTCTTGAATAAAGCCTGGTTGACAAATTGAATTCACATGTGACTCTCACTTTTTCCTGACCTTATTAGCAACATGCTGACAGCCAACAACACCTAGAAAAAGGATTGTAAGGCTCGTTCTGCACATTCTTTCCACAACTTCAGTCCTCTAAACTTAAACCATGTGGCGGCGTTTTACTATTTGTCGCCTGAGTTCTCATTAGGCGCACTTATTTACTCGTATTTCGTGTAACGTTTAAAGTTGTTGTGTTTTTTCAGCACGCTGTGTTCTTTTTCAAACTTTATGGCATAACGGTTATTTGGGTCACCACTAAGGCTGGTTCAGCAACATATCAGGAGGAATGCAATATATGAGCTTTTGTTGGTAACACCAAACCCTTAAGAAAAATTCCAGGCATGGAATTTATAGTTTAAGAACTTTATAGTTTCTATAAAGTAACTATAAAGCGGGTTTAAGGACAGAGAGTAGTACTTTTAAACACCCCTCCAGATCTAGAGATGCCCTTGTTGTGGAAAAAGCAATTTTACCAAGCACTGTCAGATGAAATCACTCAATCAGGTTTATTCACATATTGTGCACAACACAGAGAGCTGTAGGACAATCAATATTGAAGCAGGTTTGGATGAAAAGTTCTGCCATGCAGAGACACCACATGAGTTTTATACCAAGGATAAGGAATTCAAAACAAGGGGCGAGACGGTCTGGTTCTGACGCAGCTGTAGAAAACAACTTCCAACCTTGTACGTGTGACCCAAATAGTTCTTTTGGTGAGAGTTCAAAAGCATTTCAAATAACATGATCAGCAGATGTTAAATTGTAGTAATTTCCCACCATACCCTCTAGGTCTGGGTAATACTGAAGTTTCCCAATATTTATAACCCAAGAAGCTGGATCAATGTAAAGTTAGATTTTGCCCAGGTGAAGACCATTTATAATCTGTCCCCTAGGTGACACTTTGTGTGACACCCAAATGTTTTAGATCATCAAAGAAGTTGAAAAATCAGTTGAATATAAACCAAGGAATGCAGTTTTAAAATGATGGCTTTACCTAGTCTACATGTAATTACTCCATTCTTAGGTCATTAATGAAGTTATAAGTAAGCTGAACATTGATGGTCATCACACATCAAGCAGATGAATACATCTTAGTCTTTGTCTTTTGTGTCCTTAGGTGTTACATTTAACTATTGGAGTTAATGTGTTCAGTGTAACACAATTGACATTTATAACCAGAATAAGACCCAAAGTTTGAGAGGACCATTCCTTCATCCTGACTTTTTCTTTTTCCAAATATGGAAAATCCAGGCTTTGGTTTCATTATCAGCCAGCATCACTTGTGCAAGTGATGTTGGCAGTTGTTCATCCACCTGATGAACAACTGTAGATTAAAATGGTGAAGAAGTCTATAATCCATCACTGGCTGCATTTCCATTCTAAATGTTCGCAAAACTTTGTCAGTAATCTGCTAATGTCAAGACACAATATTGTACCTTTTTTTTTTTTTGCTTAAGCATTGCCAAACAGAGGAAGATCTGGTCCAAAGGTGGACTAAAGTTGCATTGTGGCATTGTGGGCAACATTCTGCTGGAAAAGCCTTATCCCTGACCATCCACATAAGTATTTTGACACCTTCAACCTATTTATAAACTGGTGGGTTGCTGATTCAAAAATCTGCTCCAGCTACCTCAGTCATTGTGTCCTTGTGCGAGACACTTCTATTTGTATGCTTGTGGCAACTGTGGCTCACCATCCTCTGTGTGTGAGTGTAAGAATCAATGGTTTAAATATAGTGTAAAGTGCTTTAGGGTCCTCTAGAACTGATTAACCCTTAAACAAGGACAGGTCATTTAGTTTAGGCCATTGGTAGGTGTTGGTTTGGCCTTGAGTTTCCCAACATCTTAGTCCGATCCAGGATCTGTGGGGTGCGCAAGACAAACAAGTCTGATCCATGCAGACTCCACCTTAAAAGACTTACAGGATCTGCTGTTAGCATCTTGGTTCCAGACACCATACCCCACTTTCAGGGCAGGTAACGGAGTCAATGCCTTGAGAAATCCAGGTTGTCTCAACAGCAAAAGGGAACCAATCATATCCAAAGGCAAATGGTCATAAAATCTACAAGTGTTGTAGATTTCCATAGTAATTGATTGTGGTTGTCATGGCCTATCATCAACTATTTGATGGTACTCTTAGTTCTTTGCCTCCCTTTAACTGGACCACTTTGTTGTTACTAAGCCATTTATTTGAGGAGCCACCATTTGCTCACACATTCTTGAGTATTTGCCTTCTCTGTGTTTGTTCATGAATTCTTTTCTAATCCTGAGATATCTGAATTGCAAATGTGAAAATGCTTCATGCATATTATTTACTTACCGAAATTGTCCCCAGTAAAAGAAAGTAGCTGTCATTAAGTCATTAAGAGCATCACATAAAGTACATTTTGCTTGGAAATCTTGACTTCGAGACAGGGTTGGAGACCAAGTGCCCACTCCTTTCCCCATTTCCCTGCCAGTGGCGCCTTCCAAACCAGACAATTCTCTTCCTTCACACAACAAAGAAAAGCACAAAGAAAAGAGACTAAGGCTTTGACCCAACATCTGAAGCCCGAATTCCACTCTGATTAAGCATCTCCACGATGAGCAAGAACTCGTCCAATTCTCAGAGGCTTCGCACAGAAACTCAATATAACAACTCGTTTCAAGCACCATAGGAAACTTTCAGAGCTGCTGGGTTTATAATCTGTTCTTTAGTGCTGGGCAGGCAGCACAACAAAACACTGCAAGAAGCAAGGCCAGACTTCCTTATTTCTTTGTTTACTTGAAATGTCAGATATAATAAAGAAAAATAAGGCATGGGCAATTAGATATAACAACATCATCAATGGCTCTGTGGCAATTTGTTTACGAAAGCAACTAATGCGGGAATCTGTTTTGCTTCAAAGCATAAGTCAATTAAATTAAGTTTATTTAGTGGTAAGTTCCATGCTGTTATGTGCCTCGGGCATATTATAATTATTTTTTTCCCCCTTCATTGTTTTGCATTGACTTTAGTTGGATGATTTTTTGTTTCAAACTTTGGAGTTTGGATAATTCCAGGTAAACGTCGATGACCACCACTAACCACCTCCGAGGACGCGCTCTGATGCGGTCCGCACGTCTCTAGTTGCAGCTGACATCTCCAGCCTACCATGCGGTATTTTTTGTTAACTGTTTGTTGTTTGCTGTCTTTTTTTTCCGTTGTGATTTTTGATTTTTTTCCTTTGCAGTAGATTCCTTTTTTCGGTAGTCTGGTACTAGCTGGGGCTCGTACCAGAATATCATCTGATGGTGATGTAATTGCTACGTCTGCTAATTACATCACCCAACGGACAGCAGAGTTTATAAAGAGTGGAGTATAAAGTTAAACCTTGGGGACATAATTTATTTGCCCAATGATTTGATTTTTTATTTGCATAAAAGTGAAAGTCATGGATTGTACTCAAATCACCAACAATGCGCACAAGAGTCGAATTTCCATGGAGTCTTTCCTTCACAGTCTCCATCTTCACACAACAAATTAACTGCCTCTAAGGAACGTCAGCATTTTTCTGACCCAGTACTGAAGCAGAGCTACCTACTGTAATGAAAATACATTTTACTGGCTCTTTGGATGGGAAAAATAATATGCAACCCTGAAATTATTCCCACTTACGAAAATATCAGCACTGCTCGAAGTACGGATGCTAGCTGAGTGGCGTGCAGCACGTTCCATTGTGAGACACTAAATATTTGATTGTGGTTTTCACTGCATAATCTTTCACGCAAGGTCTTGCCTTGACCTTAAAAACTCTGCACAGTCTAAATGCGTTTTTAATTGATCCTGTTCACTCCATTTAGTAAGGTGACGTGTGCTTGGATGTGAAAACGGGGGACAATGCAGCCTCAGTTAGCCATGCTAGTTAGTCATTCAATTACACAAGAGAGACTGTGGAAAAATACCACTTTTCCACATTGGATAATTGTATTGGCCTCAGTGAGTTCAGGTGTACCAGGCAGTAGCTTGTGTTTGGACAGACGATAGAGTGTGTGCTGGGTGAGAGGAAAAACACTGGACAGACAGACACCTTGTCTGTCTGAGACCCAGACAGACAAGGTGACACATCTTCCATAAGCCAAGAGCCCATTAGCTGAGTGATGTCTAGCTATTGTGTTTGTAGGTGGACAAAGCAATTGCAAAGTGCAGGACATGGAATGAATAGAATAGAAGAGTAGAATTTATCTGAACAGGTACATTAAGCCCATTGAAATTTTTGTGCGGTTAGACTGGTATTAAAGGAAAAATCGACAAAAAATAAAAGTCTCATTTCCGTATTGATCAGATTGACAAGGATTAGATTTTATGCTACAATATAATCGTACAAACATCACAAGCATAACAGGCCTTCACAGTTGCAGACAAAAGAGAGTTGCCCTTGAACTGAGTTCTGTTAACACAGAGACGCCTTACGTCAGAGGTTTAGCTCACCTTTTGAGCTAAATGTGTCACCCTGAGTACAAGCATCAGCTCCCTGCCGACCTTTGACTTCAAGATCTTATGCAAGTATACAAGCAAGGAATGTGCTTTGAATAAAGTGCTGCTTCATTCAGACAGCACTGTAAATCAGTCATGACTCAGATGCTGTTTTGTTACTTTCATTCTTAATGCCAGACTATTTTCACAACTCACGTTTTTTTGTGGAAAAAATGAACTAGCAAAAGTTCAGAGAAGTGCTTTTCCCCCCAGCTACTCTAGCTGTGTTTCAAATATTTCTTGTTTTCTCGACACCCTAACAGGAATCTGTGAAAGTCAACAAAATGAAAATCTTAAACTAGCAATCACAATATTTAAAAAGAAAGTCTTATGGCTAATGGTCCACCAATTGCAGCTTTTTGGCTGATCGCTGATTACCGATCTTTAAAGAGCCTGACTTGCCAATTCTGATTTTGTCCGATAGCAATCGTTTTTGCCTGAAACGTCGCTAAATATGGCAAGAAAGGCACTAAGTTGCTAACAGTGAGTTGACTAATGTTATTGAAGAAGATACTATTCAGTATTCAAGATGAACAATTATCCTCTCAGGGGAGTTTGTGCTAGAAGTGCAACAGGCATTTATGTTCATCTTAATTTTTTTCAAATGATTGTGAAGTTGTGGATTAAGTAAGATTAACACTTTAAAAAAATAATAAAAATTTTTATCCAACGACAGCATTTGTGGGACAATACGACCTTTTTGGGATGAGATCCTGTAACAGTTCATATGAATTAACGTTTCACGCCACAAAGCCTGATCCCCAACTTGACCTCTGGCCTGTTCGAGCTGCCCGCGTCAGGCTGCATATAAACCCCTTATTCAATCTGGTTCATTGCAAAAGACTCATTGTTCCGAACTACAGGGTGGTGTTACCTTAGAGGAAGTTCTTTTAGGCAAGCTGTGGGAAACACAAAAGTTTTGAAGAACACAAGGCAGACTTCTGTATTGATGCTGGAACGAATGATTTTTCTGCCGCTTTTGTAATGTTCTGAACCTTCCCTGTTACGCAGCCGAGTTCCCTGTGTTGCAACATTTCTCCTCTGCACATACAAATTCTTTTGAAATCCTTGATTGTACACTACGTGACTTTATTGGACTTTCAGCAACTTATCGCCACAATTTCATGACAAAACTATCAAGAGACATGTTTTATTCTTTCTGCTTATTTTGTAGTCATGAGGTGGGAGGATGTGTATTTTTCCCATATTTTTTACCTTTATCAAGCTTTTCAAAATGGAAAGGTGAAGGACAGCAACACCATTCTCATTTTGCCCACACACCACTGGTTCTGTTAAGCTCTTTTTATAAATTGACACATTATTTCAAGGTCACAAGAAAGCTTTGTGAAATACTTGGGTCAGAATATCCCAACATGACCATACCAGGGCGCCCATCTCAACCATTTATTGCCCAAAATCAGTTTAGAGATGTGGTGAGCCTTTTCTACAGCCTTGCTATTTTCCAGATTTGTCCATTTTTACATTTTTTTTTACTGCTGTTTACTCAGTTTTCTGCATGTGGATGAACATTTTAATTTTGTTGATTCTTAATGATTTTTTCCCCCAAATCTCCAAAAGAGGATTATCAGGACTGACTCCATTTAGGACTTTTACAGGTCTGGGGTCAGGAAATGGCAGACAGCTCACATCCTGGACACAAACTGTTAAAAAAACAAGCTACTACAGAGATAGTTTCTTATTCTGATTTACATTGAACAATTTTCACTTAATGATGCTTTTTAAAATCATGTACAACAAAAATGTTTACTTATGACCTGTAGATTAAGCTTATCAAGATGTCGAACTGTTCTTAAGTATAGGACTTCACTCTGACGCCGTTATTAGTTCATACAGGAAGTAAAAGGAGAAGTCAGAGTCAACAACAGAACAACATTTCCCTTAGTCACGACTTCAAAAAAATCCCTTCTTTCAGTATCAGCCAGAAGAACCTGATCAGCTGTAAATGTGAAACTCTGGTTTGATATGTTTCCACTTTGTTTTGGTCAGGCATCCTGACTGGTCTCCCACAGTAACTGCATTGCCTTGCTAAGACATTCATACTTCTTTTGTGTCACATTCCAACCAGAACCTTCAGTATATTTTATTAGAATTTCCTATGATAAACCAATAGGAAGTTGGGGGTGGCATGAAAATAAGGTTTAAGGTTTGGTTTAAGGTGGACCTTAAACCAAAATACAATGCTTGTTCTGCATATATCAGTGATGCTCATTTATTTGTACAGTCAATTCCAGCTTATTATTACAGATGGGTAACCCCTCCTGTTGTCTTCGGGTCATTTTGACCCGAAGACAACAGGAGGTTAGTCTTATTTTTTTCGTCAAGTTCACATTTGAATTGCTCCAGCAGAAAATTCCATCTGAGTTGTGAACACTGTAGGTCTGATTCAGGACTGCTAGATTTCAAGTTTCTGTATGCAGTTGCAATTAAAAAAATGTTTTATAAGGGCTTGTCCTCGGGTCATGTCAACCCGAGGGCAACAGGAGGGGGGGGAAATTTGAAAAGATATCAGTTTTACGGAGATCAGTGATGCCATTCCATACTGTTTGCCTGTCCAGCTGTGATTTCCTTAGTCTTCCGGTCAGTCTGACCTGAGGCCTGGGTTTAGTTATTTTTATTTCTTTTGTAAAGTTCACATTTGAATTGCTTGAGCCTAAACTTCCCCCTGAGTTGTGCACACCGTAGTTCTGATGCAGGACTGTTAGATTAAAGTTTCTGTATGCAGCTGCAATTGAAAAACATATTTTTTAAGGGCTTGTCCTCGGTCGACATGAGCCGAGGACAACAGGAGGGTTTTAAGGTTTTCTTGCCACGCATGCCCAGCTGATTGCATTGAGTTGATGTATTTCACTTCTTATCAGAATCAGAATTCTTAATTGAATGAAAACCATTTTAAAGCTGTGTAATGTATACCAGCGTTATGAATCATTTTGACCTAAGAACTGCTTCTGTGGACCTAAGAACTGCTTCTGTACAAATCGCTCCACTTGTTGTTGTTGTTTTGATGACTAAGACATGAGTCCAAATTCTCAAAATAATAAAGGAAGCTCAGCTGAATTTACATTTGTAACCATGAACCATGTACCTAATCATTATTCATATCTTTGCTTAACCACTGAGTGAGTCTGTGATTTGTCAGACCTTAAGCTTACAAAGCTTACAAGTCAGAGATGGAAATTGCATCATACCCAAGCTCAATTGAAAAAAAAAAAGAGTAGGATTTGCTTCTTGGCAAGGTTAGTTATTATTACCAATGAAATTGGCTAAGAATGTTTTTCAGGGTGTTATTTTTAGAAAAACACCATAATATCATAACCACTGACACTGAATTGATATACCAACAGTGGAACTTATTTAGGGAGTCTTAAATGTCTCAGTGACGCAGGTATTTAAATTTGAATAAGGGTCTGGAGAGGGCTTTCAGACTTTTAAAGCAGAAATTCAACTGCTAATATTTCTGTTGATTGTATGAGCGTCTGGACATTACAACCACAAGCTTCAATGTATTATGTTGGGATTTAATATAACAGACCAACACATAATACAGCATAAGCTTGTTAACAAGATGTAATTTAATGAATTATCAATGCAGCTTGTGATTTTGTTTAGGTTGGGGTTAGAGTGGCATAAGGGGTAAGAGTAGAGTTGGGGTTACAGCAAGGGCAGCTACTTTTTGGGGATGATGGGGGCCTAAGAGTGGAGGCATGAACCTCCATAAACCGTACCTGCTGTCGTGCTTCATGTGCATCCTAGTGAGCATTCAAATCTTAGACTGTACCATCCTCTATGTTCCATTGATCAAATCCAACATATCGTCAAAGGGATCATCAGCAAGACTGTTTGAATAAAGTGAAGTTATAGTAGTATAGTGTTTTCTCAGATGAATGTTCTTTAACACAGCACAGATAGCCATGAGACAGCTAGCTGTACAATCCATCAGCAGATTAAACTCCATGTAGGTTCAAGGAACATATGCTCTCTGTGACCCTTTCACCGTCTGTGTGGGAACGTCTGTCCATCTGACCGTCTCACTGTGAGTCAGCGTCGAGATCGCTGCGTCCTGTTAAATTCATAATGCTGTCTAATCTGCACTGAAAGCCTTTGCTCACTTTGGCTGTGCTCCAGTGGACGGAGATTAAAATCACGACACGCCTCCCCTCAGCCCCTCGGCCACACACAAATACAAACAATGACCGATTATTTGAGCCATGATTCACTTTCACTGACCACCCTCAAAGTGAGTCAGCTTTCATGTGACAGGAAGGAAAAGCCAAGTATTCTACTTGAATCTGGAGCTGTTGTGTGTGCGTGTATGTAATGGATGCACGCCCTCTTGAGGATGAGTGTGGTAAAATCTTTAAAAAGTTCCTTATGTGGTCAAAAGTCAATAGAAATCCAACAGCTAAAAGTCCAACAAACATGCAGCTAAAGAGATCAAATTCCCTGCATATAGTAACCAAAGCTTATACCCTTTGCAACCTGTCTGGGTTGTTGAATTAGGCATCTTTTAATAAGTTCTTCACAGTGTTATGACTGAATGTGTTGGATCATTGAGGGGAAAAAAACCCCAAGATCACCTGAGTAAAAACATCCAGTGTTCAAAAACATATTAATGGAGTAAAGCTAAAGTTGCTGATCCCAAACCATCCTCTTGAGGATTATCCACATTTTTTGAAAGCTGAGTCATCTTTCACAAATTCCACATCCAGTTCTGATTACTGTCCGACCTGTAGAATCAAGAGACTGCTTTGGCAGAACCTGAATGACAACATGGTTCAGGGTTGACAATTACTCAAAGCAACACATTACGTCCCAGTTTAGAGAAATTCAAGAACAGATGAGAACCACAGTCAATATCTATCAGTCTGGAAATTAGTGTTGTTATTGCCTACTTATGCAATTCCGCTGGATTCTCATGACGATTCAGTGGGTCGTCTGGGATTTCTCCCTTTCAGTTGAATTTCTGCAGAATTTCAACTGGGCCAGTCAGCAATCAGATGGAGAAATTGTGAACAATGACATTTATTTTATGTCATAGAATTGTAGTCTGCCCATGGTTGTGGTTCAGCAATGGTAGTAGAGGAAGTGTCACTAGGTGAAAGTTGGGTACAGCCTGGCCAACTTGCACAGCCTGCTAAAAATATTCCCAGGAATCATCCAGGAGGTCACAAGAAGTCAGTTTTCATAATTCATCTATCATTTTGAAAGATTGGACAAAAATTATATATTTGGGAAGGTTCTAAGCTGAGAACTACAGCTGAACAAAAATAACACAAATGTTTGTCTCAGATTTGCCAAAAATGTCTTGAGTTTCTTCAAGGCTACAGGAAAAATACTAATGAGGCTGATGTCATCACTTCGGGTAAAACTGATGCAACATTTCAGAAAAAAGTAGCAACAATCAAACAATGTGCTGGTTTGGTGTGGGGTTAACATCCCTTTTCAGAACATGGACAACTTGCTGTTATTGACGGAACTGTTATGAAGGCTGGATCAAAAGTCGATAAATACAAAGTTTCAGTTTTGCTATCAAGCTGACTTGACTGCCTTGTGAGATGAAGCAACTTTCCTGCAATCGTCCCTCACTGAGGCAGCAGCAAGGTTGGGAATATAAAGAGGAAATGTGCTGACTAATAGGATTATAGGTCACCTGAACAAAAAGGGGACATGGACTGTGGGATGCAGGGTTTGGGGAGAGGTGACAGTCATGGTAATCTGACAGAGACTTTAAGTTTTTACCTTTCAGTGTTGAACAGATTCAACAAGTTCAGTAAAGAAATCTTTGATCATTCTTGTTTTGTTTGTTTGTATTATTCTGAGCCTGGCATAAATTTTATAAGTATGGTTTATCATATATTTTACTTTTTACACTCTTATATGTTTAACGGAAAGATAGACAAGAAAAAAGTTTAAAATATGTAGAAAAGTCAATGTATGTGTTTTAATATAACCCGAAAACTCCAGTTATACACAAATAAAGCAGTGTGTGAAGAAAGCAGCTTTATTTGACTCAGTGGTAACAGAATTATAATTATTTATTCATTAATATTAATAATAATAACTGTTGCTGAACCGAATATATGATATAAAGAGAGTGTAACAAAACTTCCCTGACTCTTCTAGAGTCATTTTAAGAGAACTTTGGTGCAGTTGCGCCACCTGCTGGACGTAAGTCATTTTCATCAAAGCAAAAATGATGAAATTGTAGTGAAAAAATTTTCCATTTTCACAAAGTTTGATTTCATATAAAATAAATAACTGACTTGCACAACCCTTTACTCCAGGACACTGCATCTTGTTCTTGGTCTCATTGTAAATGTATTCAGCACCACCTGGTGGCTTCAAGAAATGTTCACTCAGGGATTTCCTTTCTCCTCTCTGTTTGAGATTTTTCTGTGTTTGGAGAAATGAGTTGTGCTGCACCAGTACCAATTGTCCTCCCTAAATCCACCACAGTTTGTCAATATGTTGGACTGTTCCTGTCTCAGTGGAAGAAAGGCATAGAAGAGAGACATATAATGTTCATGTTTGCATGCTCAAAGACACTGATGATCTGATTTTCCTCCTTCTGTCAGGGTGGAGCCTGCTGGAGTCCAATGGTTGGCACCATGTCTGAGGAAGTGTAAGTGTGTTTTTCATCTGACATGACATCACCGATCAATCAGTCCAGTGTGTTCTTTAGTGCAGGACCAATAGCCGGTCTTGTTTCCTTCTAAATTAAAAGCCCCTTTCCTGGAGGAACAGAACCTCCGAGGTTCTGTGCTACGGTCATAAGGATTTGGTGGAAAATAATCTGAGAAAATGGCTGACGCTATCGGTGAGGAGCATGCACTTAAGACTCTCTTTACCCAGATCACTTAGACGGGAGAATAAAGTTCATTCCACTTCCAATACACAAACGGACTCTGGAAAAAATGTAAAGATGGTTAAATTCCTGCAGCCGACCTCAACAACTGAATACGTCCGTGTTTGATGGAATAGCAACATGTTTGTATGAAGATTTTTATCATTATCAGACTGCTTAGCAATTCAATTTAAAAAAAAGAAAAAGAAAAAAATGAATGTATAAAGCTGGCCCAAAACAAGAACTGTGTGCTGCAGCTACAAATTGGTACAGGCAGGTGGCACAAATATTTGTACACAGCCTGATGTGGATATGATAAAAACATAGTTATTAAGTAGTTGCTCACAGGCTTTTTGCAAGTATGAAATGCGGCCAACACAACAAGCTTTAAGGTCAATTATTCTGTGGTTTCCTGTAAATAACTTCATGGATCTGATGTATGACTCATTCAAAATATTTTGCCTGTCTTCTTTGCCTTGATGTTAGCTGATGAGGCAAAAATGTCTCACCAAATGTCTGAGGTAGCATAGTGAGCCTCCTTTCCTTTACTTTATACCCGTGTTTGTTTGTTGGACGTTCACTCAACTTCCATAAGGGGGCAGAGCGGTTTTGCCTTGGCCTCATGTCAGTTGATTCATGACAACAAAGCAGTGAGCAATCAATCTTAAAGCTGTCACATTGCTCATTCAGCAGTCATCATCAGTGTGAATAAATGATCAATAACTGCAGCTGGACTGTGTTTGTTCTGTCCATCAGATTCCTGTCAACTCACCATCAACACAAACGCAGTGAGCAGAAACCTCCAGGTGTCTGAAGACAACAGGAAGGTGACATGTATGGAGGAGCTTCAGTCAAATCCTGATCCTCCAGACAAACTTGATCGTCCTCAGCTGCTGTGTACGACTGCTCTGACTGGTCGCTGTTACTGGGAGGTCGAGTGGAGAGGAAGTGTTGATGTGTCGGTGAGTTGCAGTCGAATCCGCAGAGACTGGAGAGACTTTCTGCGTGATTTGGATCAGTGCTGGACTTTGAGATGCTCTGATCTTCATGGTTTCTCTGTCTGGCGCAATGACACACGATGTGTGATCTCCTCCTCAGTCTCTAACAGAGTAGCAGTGTATGTGGACTATCCTGCTGGCATTCTGTCCTTCTACAGCTTACATAAAATTATGTAAGTGCTAAAAAGCAAAAATGGTGGAATTTCCACACAGTAGAATGTACATCAAAAAAACAAGAATTAGTGGGAATCGAGAAAAAAAAAACACTTTTACATTATTTCAGTTTCTACAACTACTAACAGACATAAGCTTTTACACTTGAAGTTGAGCTCAGATTTAATGTGTTAAAATTAACTTTTGTTTTTAGCGCATTTAATAAAATAGAGGTTGGTTGTCAAGTTGTTGTGGAGGATTTTTTGCTTTTTCAGAAGATCTTTTTCTCTCATGAAAACATTTTGTCTTCAAACCAGGATTGTCTCTCTGTTAAAAAAAACAAACTCTAAAAACGGTGTGCCGTTTAGTTGAGGGTTAGTTGAGGGTTTTCCAATCAAATAATCGGATTAGCGCAACAGGTCGAAGAGGAGCGCCTGCTCAGGGCGCCATCTTGGTCGACCCTCCAGTTGCTGGATCTGTTTTGTTCTGACTTGGTTTCTTTTGGTTGTACCACAAGATGGCGCCCTCATCCTGCCATGTAAAGTGGTCTGATGCACATTTGCTTTATCTGTAGTGTTAAATTAAACCTGTTCAGTTTTCAACATGTTAAGAAATTTCCGTAAAATACAATTTGCTGTCCTGTCAGACGACAGTGATTGTCAAGACCCGTTTGCTTTTTAATTAGAGGTTAAAATTGAGGAATTTCATCTTATTATTCTTCAGTGAAGCTATTTCTATGAAAAGCAGAGGTTCTGGTGGTCTGGAGATGTTAGGAAATCACCTTTTAACCCTTTTGGTTGGTTTAGGGTTAGGGTTAGACTAGAGTCCACCATCACACAGTAAAAAGGTGGAAAACGTCTAATTTTTGCTCACTCACATATTTTTTTCATACTTAAGTGTTTCACAACACCAAGCTACTTTTACCATCAGACAAGAGTAACCTCCTTAAATACAAGAAACCGTTTTCAAACAATGATCTCATTTCATAAGGGAAAAAGGCAATAAAGAGCATGAAATCCTTTAGACAGCTGGGTTCAGATTCACCAGGCAAACCGAGGCTTGTTTACCTCTGAGTCTTTCAAAATAGAACTGAAAACATTCTTGTTCTCAAAATCTTATGACTGACTTTTTTTTTTAAAATAAGGTTTTATTACATTTACATTGGTTGATGTTTTGTTGTTTTGTAGCACTTTGAGATTTACATGTAAAGTGTGTTAGAAATAAAATTTAATTGCTATTTTATTAAAGCTCTAAAACAAACTAAACAAGAAAACCTTTCACTGGGTTTTCTTGTTTATTTGCCTAGTTTGACTCAAACTAGACATTTTAGAATGTCAACCTGTGCTGTCATCTAAATGAACCCTCTATAATTGCGTTTCCAATGACCACATTAATGCGCAACTTGACATTCATAAATAAATCAGCTTAATGAACGTACGGCAATTTTGAAAAACCTACTATTTTTCTATAAGAAGATGTTACCACTGGCGCAAACCCCAAAAAAGAAGACAGGAAGTAGTTGGAGGATGATCATGCCATCATCCTCCAACTCCTTCCTGTCTTCTTCCTGTATGTTTTTTTTTTAAATGACTTATTGCATGAACAAGCTTATTCATGTGTGATTTTAATTGTGTTTTATGTAATGAAAGCACAGCATTTGCGAATTTGTGGTTTTGCGACGTTTGAAATGGAAACGCAGCTTGTGAAGGCAAACTTTTAGAGAATACTGCACCAACACGCTTGTCAAGTACAAAACCAGCACTGCTTGTTCGGGCTCAATGCTAACTTTTCCAAAGCCAGTCTTTACATCTTCACACAGTAAAGTCTTTAGCTTATTGCAAACAGTGGTGGTTTTCTGTCCTCGAGTCAATAGACTGTGTTGTGTGATATCATATTTCCAAAGGGACCTAAAACTGAACGGGATGGTAATGATAGCTTATATGACCTGATTTTAGACAAAATATTTTTTGTTGTTTCAATTGTTAAAGCAGCAGTTGGGTATATCTGCTTTGGCAAACTAAACCAGACGCATCAGAGGAAACCAGGCATCAGTGGCAGTTATTGCAAAGGCAGGTCTTAGATTTGGGGTAATACATTTTTGTTTGGGTTGCTTTGAGGTACTCTAATAAACAACACCCTCGTTTGAAAACTACTGTGGATGTAGTGTGGTTATACATAAAAAAAAATGGTTAACAATATGAAATATTTTAATTTAAAAAAAAAGTGCAAAGGGGCAAATACTGATCTTTAATTTTCCTTTAAACTCCTTGACAACATTGTTGCTTTTTTAAGTGACATGAAATAATAAACAGCAGCATATTTTCTCTCATGCACAGCTTGATATGACGATCAAGTGGTAGAAGGAGCTTATGTCGCTGACAGATGTCTGACCCTTGGCGCTGACCCAGCAGCTTCCTATGTTCTCCGTTGGTAGTAATCACTCAAACATTTGGACATCGTCCAGCAGAAAAAGCTTCGCTGCCATCGCCCAGGCTCACAGGACAGGAAGCCTGACCAGTTTGGGAAAATCCAACAATATCTGTTTGCTTCGTTATTTATTTATTTTTCACAAAATGATCTAAACAGAAGATCCCCCCAAAAATCTTGAAGCAGTAAATGAAACAAATCAGACATAGCAACAATTTAAAATTTGAAATTGGCTAAAGTCATGTAAAGCTAACAAGTGATGAGAATCCTTGAATATCACCTTCTTCTGTATTGTTCCTGTTTTTTATCAGAGAGGTCAAAGGTTGTTGTGTTCACATGATGCGACAGAGAAAACATGGATTTCAAGTGGACTCTAGTGAGAACGTTTCATATTTGTAAACTCCTGGAGGACAGTAGTGACTGGCCATTTAAAGGCCTGCTGGTTTTGCTCTTTGTCTAACTGTGTCTCTGTTGATGACATAAAACAGAATCCTATTGTTCCATTAGACACTTAGATGATCAAACCCGTATTATCTTGTATCACTTTTTGTGGCTCTTTAGTAGAAGTGACTTATTTTGCCTTTCTGGCAAAGGTGAATTTCAAGTTTAAAATGACATTTTCTGCTAAGTACTTGCTAAATGATAAACAGCTTATTAATCTGAAAGAATCATGGAAAATGTGCTGCCATTTGCAAAGCAGCCAATCCATGAACATTTTCCTTGACCCTGATTGGCTTTTTCACAAACTTCTGAAAACGGCTAACAATGTACTTCCTCAGTATACTTTTGTCCTGCAAACAACTGTTGATTATGGAAGAATTTGGACATAACAAGTCAAAGGGAGATTCTTCATGTCTCTAGAGACATGAAGAATGTATCCATGGCGATTTCTTGTGTGATCTCCTTTTAGCTGGAACAATCTCCAGTCAACCAGTCTGACACACTGAAAGTGTTCGTTCTGTCAGGGTTAGGGTTAGGGTTAGGGTCAGCCATGACATCCAACATCATTTTAAATCTGCTGTCATACACGAAGACAAATTAATGCTGCAAACAATAAAGATAAAAAAAATATGTAAAAACTGTCGAGGTTTTGGAAACCTAAATGAGAAGACCTTCTCAGACGTGGAGTGAAACCGGGTCTCCTGTGTTCAACGCATTGGAACAAACTAATGCATTGAACATTAGTCTATTCAATTTGTTCAAACTGCTTTCACATTTACACCAATTGGGTGTAATATATTTATACTATTTCAGACAGAAATGAGGAGTAACCGTCAAGCTTAGCATGAGCGGTCTTCATTAGCATTAGCTAGTTCGCCAGCTGGCTCTGCTCAGTGTGATTTGTCCAGAAGTTCTGGAGAGACCTCTGACAGAGATCTGAAGACACAGAGCTGAAGACACAGAGCTGAAGACACAGAGCTGAAGACACAGAGCTGAAGACACAGAGCTCTGTCCATGCAGCGCTTGGATCTAAACAGAGGCATGTGACTGAGTCTTACCAGACTATGTATTGCAGAATCGCCCAAGTACTAAAATATGCTATTGATTTAAAAGTGAATGTCTGCTTGGGATCAAGTTCCAACCAACTGAAGTCAATCTTACGTCATCAGCATTTTAACCCACGATGCTCCTTGGTCTTGCATGAGTCTGTCCGCGTTGCTTTTCAGCATGGGAAAATTGAGTCATTTATGCAGAAAGTTGCAAAGAAAACATTTGAATGACAATGCCATGCAAGAGTATTCCTAACTTTTTTCACATTACAACCACAAACCTGAGTGCACCCTGTTGACAGACCAACACAAAGTAGCATAATGTTTGCGAAGTGGAAGCAACAATCAGTCAAAGTTGATCGGAAGCTGAATGGAGGCTGAAAATATAAGCTGATCCTTGAAGCTAACCAGTAAGAGCTTGTAAAATACGGAACAGGCTGCGGCTGAGTTTGGCCTCCCACCTTTTCACAACCTTAAACATACAGTCACAGAATGTTTCAGTGTCCTACAACTTTTAGATGCGTCTCGACTTCAACCGACCTGAGTGGAACATTGAGATCATTGCCAGGACGGAAGAGCCTGACTGCCTACTGAGTTCTCTGTTGGACCAGGGACACGTGTGAACATCACAGGTCCGGATTTAAGAACCCCCCGCTTTACGGTAAAACAAAATTGATCATTTTATTTGTTCCTTAGAATAACAGTGATGTGCACAGAATGTATGAAGTCGTAACATGACAAGTGGAAGAAGTTCAAGACGGGATAGAGCTCTGCTGTGTTTCATTAAAGGTATTATTGTAATATTTCTGATACTCTCTCACATTCTTATCAATTAATCAAAAAATAGATTATGGTATCCAGGAAATCCCCGCAGAACAAAGGGGTCTTTCTCTACTCTTCAAGTTTTCTTGCCTAGCAAAAGATCCTGCTGTAATGTTTACTACACCTAAAGCATCCAGAGGCTAATTCCATAAAAAAAAAGACTTATCTGTCAGCCGCTTCCACCACTATGCCTTAATCTACATTCCAGAGGACCTTTGAAATAAACAGAAGAAGCAGCATATTGTTGTCCAAAGCCACAACCTTGGTTATGTAACTTTCTTCATCCGTTTCACAATTGTCTTAATGTCTTGCCCGAAAGTCAAAGCACAGGCCAGGTTGTCCTAACCAGTTCAATCTGCTGTTGTACTCCCAGTTGGCCCTGCGTCTTGTCCTCCAGCAGGTTCTTCCCAAGCAGACGACGGGCTGAGTTATGTAACGGATATATCTTCCAGCTCAAAGCTCAACTGTAGTCTTTCTGTGAGTTTCCATATTCCCTTTGTGAACTGTCAGGACTCCTGATGCTCCTACCTCAACCTGCTGGTTAGTTTGTTTCTCTCGTCTGTCCCTCTGCTCTTCATGGGTTCCTGCTCCCCCTGACTTCATCCTCTTTTGGTTTCCAGTGTATAGAGCTTTTCTGTCACCCACTGTCAAAGCTCCAAGTTTTCCAGACAGTCGAGGTCTGAGTCTGCCAAGAGGAAAGCCTGTGAAACCACCTCTGCCAGGTAAACCATTACTTCATTGCCTGTCACTCAGTATTCTGTCTCTTTGGCAATACCAGACGTGAAAGTCACACCCTCTTCATGCTTAGACAATCAACAATTATTGTTAGTGAAAATGACCTTTCCTGGGTTGTCGTTTCTACTTTGGCTATAGAACATGCTAAAACCATTACATGAACACTTTGGTTTTCAACCCAGCCATGTGACCTGATATGACTGTGAAAGCCTGTCAGCGCAATGTGTTTCCATTTCTTCACTTTCATGCACTGGGACATATTCCATCCACAGTGTGATAAACCTCAGCTCATGAAGAGCCTCGACTCAGTGTTACCGCACAGTCTGATAAATCTTGAGTTTTGATGTCATTATTTCCTAGCTCTCATTTTGCTGCATGTTTGTTTCTTTTTTCACAGCCTTAACACAAGGCTTTGAATACATGTGGGTAACAGAGTATAACAAAGGAGCACTGATGAATTCTCATCTCTGCTTCCAGATGGATTATTCTGAAATATTATGTGTGTTGTTCCAACAACAGTCACATATATTCTCCTTATTGCTGTCTGCTATAGTTTTGTCTAAGCTCACTTAAAGCATTGGTGTCGATACGATTTACTTTGCTGCTACAAACGGACTCTCTTCAGGTGACAGTGATTTTATTGGCGCTCAGGGAATTCAACAAGACATATTTCTCCTCATGTCTTCTCTTATTTTCATGTTTTTGTTGCCAAGGTGATTTTGTCCCACAAAAAGAAAAAACATCCTTCAGCAGGCAGCCGATGGAAAAAAACAAAACACAAATGTTTCGGCACACATGCTGCGGAAGCTGCTTTTTTCACAGACCGGCCCAACATGAGCTCCAGCTGTCTGAACAAACTGTGACCTCGGGACACAAAATTACAAAGTTCTGATCAAAAATCAAGATGTTTCTCTGAAACGTTCTTTGCAATATTGTTTATTCTGACATCTGTGATATAAAGTTCATAACGGCCTGGACCGGCCTGAGGCGTTCACCCTGTTCTACAAACGGATCATATTGTCTCACCTGACTCAACAAAAGCATAAAACTTAAAGGTTACACAGTGATAGTGCCATATTGTTGAGCAGTTTCTTTGGTAGAGAGCAGATGCTTCAATCATAACCATTGATCCTTTGACCTACTTCATATTGTCAAATAGGTTCTAGGTAAATGTTTTCAGCGTTAAGGTGGAGGGAGAAGTTCTCAACCATACACTCATGAACAACTGTGACACACTTACAAACTAATCAGTGGATCGTAGTCAAGTTACTTACAGAAATGTAAAGTTGTACGTCATCGGCGTAGACTTTTTGACAAACTTTGAGGAAGCGGATGATGAGTTACAACATTTTATTTCCCTTTGGGATTAATAAAGTGTTTTTGAACTCATGCTGTTGGGTTGAGCAGAAAGCAAACAAAAAGAAAAACAAACCTGGGAGGATTCAATGAGACAAGAAAGACAAATAAAACATCAGATTTCAGGATCACACTGTTAAGAAACTGTAAGAAATATTTAACGTATTTCTTGATTCTATGGGTTTAGGAGTTTTCTGATGTTACAAATTGGTGCAGATTGTTTTTCTTCTTCAATAAATATGAGATTTTTTTATGTATTTACTAACTAATACAAAAAAAATGATTGAAGGGAAACTTGCTTATGAAATTTAAAAAAAATTTTTATCCTCTCCAATTTTGTATTGGAATATAATGAAAAACACGTTGGGCCTTTGATTTTAGCAGGACTTTTTGTCTCTCTTGGCACAACCACATGCTGACATACTTACGCAATTATTTATGCTCCAACTTTTAAATTCTAGTTCTTCATGGGCGACATTAATAATGGAAGTCATAAATAGAAGGATCATAAAACTGTTTCCCAATTTAATGATCAACAAGTCGATCTGTCTCGGTGATTAAATCCCAAAGGGTTGATTGGTTTGGTAAATCATAAGACCCGTTTTAAACCTCATGTACAATGAATCTTAGCAAGACTGGACGTCCTCAGGGGATAATTAAGTTCATTTAAAGCAGCTGTTTATGTTTGTCTTCATGTAAATAAGTGGAATCAGTCGACCATCTGATGACTGAAGAAGCAGTTTCTTTGAGGACGCAACGTAAATGGACTCTTAGTGTGACATAGCCTAAGGTCACGGCTGTGGGCCGCATGTTTATTGAAAAGCGCTCGTTATGCAACAGCTCATTGTGTTGAGCTCCACCAAAAGGTCCGGCGGATGAAAACCCCCCCCACCCCCTGTGTTCGAGAGCTGGGTGACACTTTTACGAGCGGTTCTGACTGCTTTGTCACCTGCGGTCAAACCGGAGCGATCCTCACGAGGTCATGGTCGACAACGATCCGTTTGTATCCCGGCAGCAAACTCATCAGCAGCTTCTATTTATCTCCGACCGCAGATCACCCTCAATCATAGATTGACGTTTACGAGATAAGCAGAGCCTCGGCAAGGAATCCAGACACATGTTGTCGTGTTGCAGCCATGAACTTCTACGCATTTTAACGGGACAAGGCAGCGCAAGATTGAACAAGACGTCGCACCTGAACATGCTTTACCCTTACATCATGGCTGGAGCGCAGTATCAGGGAAAACTTTTCTGCAGTAAGGAGTTGAGACGGGTCAGAGGAAATGGGAAGATGGAATATTGGGGCAAATGTTTCCCTTTCATTAGGACGTAAGGAAGTATGTAAAACTTGATTTATGCAGCAGCTTTCATTTGATTGTCTGGTTGGTTTTAGTCGGGAGCGGTGTGTTTCTTCACAAAGGAGGGCAATCTTTTCACAGATTATCACAATATGGTGGCAGCTTTAAGTTACGTACTGCGGCTTTAAGGGAGATAAGAATTCCACTCAATTCTTATTTATTTGTTTATTTTATGTCAGAAATAAATAAAATCAAATAAAAAAAAAGAATTGAGTGGAATCGCATAGGAAGGCAGCGATTAGGCTCGTATCATGATGACCAACGCTTGGATCAACGCTCAGCCAAGGTTTTAAAGGTTCAATCAAAGTCTAGAACTAAATCCAATGAACAATCTGTAATAAGACTTAAAAGTTGACTTCAGCAGACGCTCTGGGCTGGAGCTATTTTGGAAAGAAGGCGGGAGAGGCTGTAGAAGTGACAAGCTGTCGGAGACGAAGGCCAGACGAGTTGAAACTGCACCAATCTACAAGATTTTTTCTTTTACTTTACAATTTGTACTGTTACCTTGTGCAAGTCTATCACATAAAACCTTTGTGGGCCACGTTGATGTTTTATGTGCAACTTGTCCAAGTCACGACTGCCTAATGCTGGACCCAGAAGTTCAACTTTAAACAAGATGTTTTGTCAGGATTTGCATAAATCCAGTTGATTCTATCTGTTTGAATACGCGCCAGCTGTTTTCTCTCTGAAGATCAGTCTCCTTTAGTAAAGCAGCAGGACGGCCAAACCACGCAACCAAGCTGTATGAAAGCATTCGAGAAATAAACCAGTCAAAATTGATCTTAATTAAATTTAACGTGCCGAGGAATGTCATAAAAACTTTCATTGGTTTTCATACTGCATTTTTGCGTCAGAGCCTCGGCTTCCCTGAACGCACTAAATACATCATGGTAGCAAAAATGTGTTTAGAATTTGACAGATTTTCTAGCAGGCAATGAACCTGCAGTGTTAATAATTATGAACCTCTTCAGTGGGACGGTGCCCGGAAGACGACGTGTCGGCAGAAATCCACTCTTCCTTCCTAATGCGGTGGTGACTCTTTGCGTGACGAAAGTTTCCTTTCGTTTAGCTTGATGTTTCAGAGTTGCGGCTTCGGCTGAGCCTCACATCCACTCCGTTTCATCCTGACTCTGTGAATCGCAGCGCCTGTGCTTTAAACGTGTCAATGAAAGAGATTGTCTATTAAAACTCCTGATTACATAACGGAGGGATGGACGGGCCAGAGGCTTTACAAATAAACTCTTTGGCTTCTTTTATAGCTCATATGTCACGACAATAAGATGTCTGCTATCAGAAACCTTAAGCCAAACCGATCCTAACACATAAGAACTCCTATGAAGTGATGCTGGTTATTGTGCAGTCGCTTGAAGTTTTGAAGTCACAGGATTTCTTCAGCTGGACAAGCCGTGTCTGCTTCGTGACTCTGAGGACTCAGTAAGCTGTTTGTTTGCTTTGATTGCCTTCCTTTACATAGAACAGAAAACAGAAAGGCCCTGTGAGGATGTTATATAAAACCCAGACTCTTGAGTTTGAATCGAAACCCTCAGTGACGACTGCAGACCAGGTCACTTTGATCATGACCCACAGATTTATTCTGTAGCTGTCATGAGTTCATTTAGTTCATGTTTTATTCCTTATGGCTTTAAACTATTATCATTCCCATTAGCTATGCAGTGTTAGCTAATAAGCTAACTTTAGCTTTTAAGCTGACTTGACAAGGGACTGCAGATGTGAATCAGCATCAAATGGTGACATTTATGTTTGAGTTGTACTTTGTCTCTTTAAATCAAACCTAATGTTATTATTGTCAGAATATATACAATAATTCACTCTATTTCTTCACATCCTCTGGAGGAGGAGCGGTCAGGACGAGCTGTTTAGCCAATCAGAGATGGACTTGCAGTGACACCAGAGCCATGAGATATTATCTGTAGTCATTAATAAAATTGTTTCTATTATTTACAAAATATTTTTTTGTATTTAACCAAAGAATGAGAAAATATCATCAAATGATTGTGGTTATTTTTGCCTGCCAGACATTTTATCATTACATTGAATGATAATCTTCCAATTAAGGTTTAGGTGGATCTTGGGTTGTTTTGTTTTTTCCTGGGTTTGTGGAACATCTTAGTTAAGCTTATTTGATTAAATCAGAGTTGGCCTGTTTTTCACTTTATATCACTGTTGTTGGTTATTTTAATTCATGTTTATTCCTTACATTTACTCTTTGTTCCAGCAATAATTCAGTTTGTTTGCTCCTCTTGTGCCGTGTCTCTCTTCCTCAGCCTGCCTTCTGCTCTGCCCTCACAGCTGCTCCCTGTCTCTGTATCAGTCCAGTCCGTTGAAACTGGGAGAAACGTCTCCCAGTTTCTCCTCGTCGTCGTAAGTCGCTTTGCATTCTTTTATGCAAAAGAAACTGTGACGCATTCTGACAGAAACTCAGCAAAGTCTTGGGTTTCTCTGATAAATCAACTCGTCGAACTTATTTGTAAAACACATTTCAGCAACAAGGCAGTTTCACGTGTTTCACCTCATAAAAATACAAAGTCATGAAAGACGCCGCACAAACAGTTTAGTCTGTCCGGATTTAAAGGAATTTAATCTTTTGCAGCTTTCTGGAAGTTTGCTTCAGATTTGTGGTGCACAGAAGCTAAAAAAAATTAAAGCACTTTTTAGAATGTAAAAAAGGCTAAATGTATAGATGTTAAAAAAAAAAGACGTTTCACAGTAATCTGAAGAGATTTGGAGCAGGTAAAAAGTCAAATGGAGCGGATCGCGCAGTGGATCCGGCTCGCCTCTTTTCCCACAGAGAGACAAATGTTCTCACACTGACCGGGGACAGACAAGAGTCCCATGTGTCGTCCATCAGCTGCATCTTCATCAGTCGTTTCTTTCCCACTAAGTATTTGAGCCTCACAGGGGAAAAGATTTACTGTATGAAACTGACACGTACTGCATGTAAAATTGAATTACATAAAGTTGCTGAATTCATCATCAGGAAGTGTGAACACCTCTGTCTCATTGATGAGGGATTTTATTTCCCCCATGACATCAAAATGTCCAGTTTCCAAAATGAATATCTTCGTGGACATTTCTTTAGGTGCAGGGCAAAGTTCTTTTCTTAGCAACGTTCCTGTTTTCATAGATGATGTTTTAGTAAAAGCAGCGAGCGCTGCCCAACATTTGCTGCCAAATATGGAAAAAATAATAAAATAAAATAATATTCCAGCAGCTGTACAACACCCTGTTTATATTTTGGATCAACAATAATGTACAGATTCCCTTTCTACAAGTTTTAGACTATTTTACTTTATTAAAACATGTTATTTTTAGTTTACCATTGAGGTAGATTAAAAACAACTAAAAATCTCCCTGTCAATTTAAAGTCTATCACCAGTTTATATTAAAAAATAACAAAAACCCAGCATTGCATCCTGACATAATCTCTCCTTTTTATTGTCATATTCTCAATTTCTTTGTTATTTTTGCTATAATGTTTCTAATGCAGGGTGTCCATGTGAGAAACGATCCCTTCGGTTTTTACTTTGATCGTTCAAGGATTTTCGTCCGTTACGCGTCGACGGCTCGATGTAACTATCCAGCAGGGATCCGGTGTCTTTCCCATTCGCTCCCGTTGTTTAGATGAAATACGTGCGTCTGCACGTCTCAATCAGAGGAACACGATTCCCTGGCATCAGCGGAGCTACTTCACGTAGCCTCTCCGTGTGGGAAAATATTTGGAAGCTATTTCCAGACGACTTCTTCCTCTTCCCAAATGTCAAGTTTTTTTTTTTGTTTTTTGTCTTTTGATTGATCCACAACGTTCAACGGGTTAACCGAGGGGGCCGTGTCTAAATAAAACGGAGAAAGGCCGTTTGCTTCCGAGATTAATTCTTGGAAAAGCGATTGCTTTCTCGTGTCACTTTAACTTTCCTGTGGATTCCAAGATGACTTTGTCAACAGTGAGAAGAGCGGTCCCAGGACTTATTTTTAAAGTCCTATATTTCTCTCCTGGGAAATAGCAGTTTGTCATTTTCCCCTATAAACCAGCTCCAGAGTGGGCTACTGTGTGGCACAAGTGATATCTGTGGTTATGAAAGGTCAGTCATGTGAAAAAGCGCTGCCTTCTAAGGTTTTATGAATCATTACCTAGTAAAAAAAAAAAAACACCCCATGATTTTCCAGTTTTTTTTTTTAGGATTTGCCAATATTCTCCCACAGTCCTGAAAATGCAGTCTTCACCTTAATCTCTCAATTATCCTTTATTTTGGGACAGCGTTGTCTGTCATGTCTCTCCCTGTTTTTCCTCTGGGATTTGATACCAAAAGTCCTTTGAAACCCAGTGACTGAGGTCACTGTTGGTTTCCTTCCACAAATTTCTCACAACAGTTTGCTCCAACTCTGGCCCACTCCTCCATGTTGTCATCTTGCTCTCGCGCACGTTTTTTTGACCACGCCCACATATTTCATACTTAGATTGAGATTTGTGATGGCAGAAGAGCAAAAACCGCTTAAATATTTGATTACGAACAAGCGGGGTCAGCTTGTTTGATATTAATTATCACTGTTTTTAAATGCTTGACAATAAAAACTAGAACGTCAGATTTATTCAAGGACTCGACTTGACGTCCGTGGTGCAGCTACTAGTTTAGCATTGAGATGCTAGTTTAGGCTTGAATGGTTTTGCTTGCAGGCTAACTCTAGTTAGCCCAACCTGAACATAGCGACAGTCGTTTTCAGGGTGCAATTTGATCGTTTTGTGGAGCTGAAGTTAATCTCCGGGGGTCAGAAAAAAGTGGCCTGACCTGATTGTTCATTGTTGTTGCAGATGTCGCCCGTGCGCCGGTTTTACAGGCGTACCAGAAACGTGAAGACAAAGGTTCCGGCTCAGAACTTTAGGGTGTTTAGTAAAAAAAAAAAAAAAAAAAAAAAAAAGTTTAGGTGCGTGAAAGTTTTTAACACGTTAAAAATTTAGACAGTACAATTCATTGCAACTTTAGATTTTTGTCCTTTTTTTTTAATGAAAATGGAAACAAACAGGAAGGCTGGTGACTGTGAAGGAGGTTCACATTAAAGCTGAGGTTTTTCTCTTTTTTTACTCATTTTATTGTTCTGATGGGGAGCAATAAATCAAACCAGGCGGTTCGCTGCTCACTTTTGCAGCACACGGTGCTGATGTCATCGCTGGTAACTGTAACCACATCCACTCAACGTCCACAGTAATGAACGGATTTAGTAAAAATGGCCAGAGTCTGAGCTGAGCGTGCTGCTCTTCCCTCCGTCTCCATTTACACGACACAACGCGCTACTATGACCCGACGCGAGTTTGGAGGAGATTGTGTTTTGGCTTAAAGTGCGCCCTTTCAAAAATCCTGCATGCTGAACAAATAAGCAAAAGAATTTGAGGCCGAGGGGTCGTGACAAAATCTGAGTGTCTGATGGATTGGGAAAGATGGAGATTGATGTTTAGTTTGAAAAGCTGAGATTAAACATCGCTGCGGTCCGCAGAAACGCACAATGCCAACATTTTTTTGTTGTTTTCTTCCAACATTCACCCAATAAAATACCCATAAAAGGCCACGTCTGCAGCCTGGTGGGCAGTGAAAAAAAACTGCTGAAAGAACAACGACCGTATGTTTAAAACGGCAATCTGTTTCTACATCACAGAAAACGTGTGGAGAGCCGTCCACCTCCAACACGCTCCTGTCTGCACACGTTTCATGCCGTACCATGTTGCCCAGATTTGATATATATGAGTTTGATATGTTTGAAAGTTTGATTTGCTGGAGAAAAATGTCATCTTTACAAAATAGGAGGCGGCTGCCAGTTGACGATGCGTCAATAAGGAGACGCTGACATTAAAGTATGAAGCGTTCTGACTCTTTCCAGTGAGCTCAGCTTCTGAACGCACTTATAGGTGGGCTAGTCGTCCTGCAGCGCCCCCTACATGCTGGGGTCAGGATCCACAACTCACTGATTCCTTAAAGGGACGGTCTCATTAAAAACCTGCTTACTTCTTTTGCTTTACGTCGTGTTATGATGTTCTTCTCTCATCAAACTCATACCTGGAGTGTTGCTTTGACTCATCCGTGCATGTTTCAGGAATCCTTGAATCTCCCACGGCAACCATTTAGGAGATGCCTCATCGCCTGCTGAAGCAATGCACCGCCTATTTGGCCCAGTGTTCAGGCTTTTCGCTCCAAATAAGGGCGGGGCATGATAACCGTAATATATTGACTGACTTTTCTTCTCAGGTAAAATGGTCCGACTAAATTAGCAGCTATTATTATTTTTTTCTCCATCTACAGCGGCCCTCATACAAAAATGTGTCAGTCTGTCACCATGCAGCCTGAATGGGATGTGGAAGGCGGTAAGACGTCTTGTTGGAGAACGGCCTCTCTGCAGCTGTCGGACATCTGGCCTACTTGATTTGATCTCAATATTTTCCTGGTTTGGGGTAAATATGGAATCAGAAACAGCATTGAGTATTTCCAGATTTTAGTAATCGTCACACTGTCTGAACCTTGTCTCCTTCCTTTCCCTACATAATTCCTTCCTTTTCTCATTCATCCCTTGTTATTCCTGTCGTAGTTTTTTTCTTTAATCTCTTTCTTTTTCATTCATGTCCTTATTTCTTTTCACCCTTGAGACTTTTCTTGTTTTTGTCCTTCTATTCTTCTGACGTACCCTCTATCATTTTGCTCAATAATCTCTCGGATGACTTCCTTGAACCCACCAACCCGACCTTTCACCCCTGCTAACGTTTCACCACACAGACCAACGCCTCAGGCTCTACCTCCAAACCGTCCTCTTCGGCCATTAGGACCGTCCAATAATCTCGGCAAATATCTGTCCCTTCGATCCGCTCACCTCTGACCCACTGGACCTCCATCGCTTTAGATCATCTACAGACACAACATGCGGTGCTTATGGGGTTCCTTCAGTTCAGCATGAAATGTAACAGAAGTCTCTAAAGAACATGTGCAGACATGTAAAGTGGGGAACTCGTATGACAGACAGGAAGCGCAGAACCATGTGAGTCCATGTCGTAATCGGCTTCAGGAATCTATTCCTTTGATTTATCCTCATAAAACCAGATTGTTTCTCCATGAGAATATTGATTTAATGAAGTGGCAGTAGACCCTGCGGTCTTCTGCACTTCATACTGTAGCCATGAGTCTCACTGACTCATTTGTCAAATGGTAGCGGTGTGACTCATGTCATTTTAATACAATACTAGAAAAATATGATCAGATGAATCACTTTATAGCTATGATTAATCACGACTAATCACTATGCTTCACTTCGTAAGCATGAAGTGTACATGTGCAAGCAGTTGTGGTTCTTGCAGGAATGGCAGCCTGGGTAAGCCCCGCCTCCTGTCGCACCCAGCCAATTAAAATGCAAGAAATTATCTTGATTGTTTTTTTTTTTTTCATTTTTGTAGCAGAAAACAGGAAAACATCGTCTCCCAGGACTCGACAGCAACATGGCCAAACTGACAGAAAAGATCTATTTTATTTTCTAGGTCTTGGATGCCACGCCCCTTTCTGATGCCACCCTGGGCAACTGCCCATACATGCCATATCAAAAACTGACGCAGTATGGACATTTTCACCAAAATCTTTAGTATTTGTGATGATTTCCACCAGCCACTTCACATCAAAGTAAAGGATGAAATAACTGACCTGTAAGAAAGAAAAAAAAAGACTTTCTGAGAATTTTCTTTGCTGCTAAGCTGTCACAAGCGTCACATAAACCTCCGGTTTCTAGTCAACGACTCTTTGAGGCTGCAGAATGCTCCGTCTGAGGCCACTCAGATATACTCGCTTTGTCATGCGCAGCGTTTGGGAATGTCAGATTCCAAACGGGAAAACGAACCGAGGGTTTTACCGTAACAGTCAGAGGCTCGGGAGGGGTCAGAGGTCAGGGTCGCATTTGAGCTCTTGACAGAGCAAGAGAGGAATTATGGTCACCTGCAGGGCGAAAACATCTGCCTTCCAGCCACGGCAGCATGACCGACGCATTTTCTAAGGGAGTCCTCCCTGCCTCACCTCACACACGGCAGCCGGGCGTCGCGGTAATTGAGACAGCCGTCGATCCCAATCAGCACAATGTAAATGAGACGAGTTTGTAATTCAGCTTTTGAAGAAGTGACCCTGAAAAATCGGTTTCTGCTGCCGCCCATGAGACATGGGAAACACACCAGAGACACAGAGGAAGACACAGTGTAGACGCAGCGGCTCGGAGCTCCCGTGTTTTCGTTTTTGTTAGCCTGTTTTTATTGATGTCTTCGCTCAACACACTACTGGAAGCCTTGACAACTTATAGCAGATCAGAACTGTGGAACATAGGGGCACAGTTTGGACTTCACACACCCACCAAGCTGGACTTTATTCCTCCAGAGCTGCTTCGAACACCTGGGACTATGATCATTCCCCCCCCTGCTGCGAAGGCGACGGAGGAGGCAGCGCAAACAAAAGAGGGGCAAGAGAGCCGGCGTGCGTGCAAGGCTACAAGCTAACCCTCACAGACCGGCCCTCCCCAGCCTCTTCCTCGCCAACGCCAGGTCCCTCGTCAACAAAATCGACGAGGTGCGACTCCGAATTATCTCTCGCCGGATGGACAGCTGTGTGACTGTTGTCACAGAGACCTGGCTGGATGAAAACATCCCAGACTCAGCGGTGGAGATAACGGGGCGCGCTCTGTTCCGGGCGGATCGGACGGCAGCTTCGGGAAGAGCAGAGGCGGAGGTTTGGCATTGTATGTACACAATGCCTGGTGTACAGCCACACACTCTGTCGGCACATTTGCTCTCCTGACTTGGAATATCTGGCGGTGAAATGCAGACCCTTCAAGTTGGTGAGAGAACTCTCGTCCATTGTGATCGTGGCCGTCTACATACCACCGCGGGCTAATGCTAAGTTAGCATTAGAGGAGCTATACTGCCTGATCAGCGGGCAGATGAACTCCAACCCCGAGGCGGCCATGATTGTGGCGGGGGACTTTAACCACGTGGAACTGAAGGCTGTGTTTCCCAAATTCCACAAGTTCATAAACTTTCCCACCAGAGACAATAACACTTTGGATCAGGTCTACTGCAATACCCCCGGAGCCTACAAGGCTGTAGCAGGTCCACATCTGGGCATGTCTGACCACATCTCAGTGGAGCTGATTCCTGTCTACAAGCCTCTGGCCTGCAGAACTAAGCCGACCACCAGAATAGTTCAGGTCTGGACTGAGGAGGCCTCCTCTGCACTTCAGGACTGCTTTGAGCACACAGACTGGAGTGTGTTCAGGGACGGAGCAGACTTGGAGGAATACTCATCGTCCGTTCTGTCCTATATTCAGTTCTGCACCGACGCTGTCCTCCCTGTTAAGACCATAAAAGTGTTTCCAAACCAGAAACCATGGCTGGACAGCACAGTACGGGCCCTGCTGAAAGCCCGGGATGCTGCCTACAGATCTGGAGACAGGGCTTATAGCAGGGCCCGGTCGGAACTGAAAAAAGGAATTAAGCAGGCCAAGCTCCAGTACAAACAGCGGATTGAGGAACACTTCATCAACAACAACCCCAGTAGCATGTGGAGAGGCATCAGGACCATGACAGACTACAAACACAGCACTCAGCTGACCAGCCGCGACCCCACCCTGCCTGACACCTTAAACAGCTTCTTTGCCCGCTTTGACACGGTGGCAGCAGAGAAGCTGTACATCTACCCCGACTGGAAGAGCAGTACCAGCCTCTCGTCCTGCAGCAGCACCAGGTGACGTCCACCCTGAGGAGGATCAACACCCGCAAAGCTACAGGACCGGACAAGGTGTCAGGCCAGACGCTGAAAACGTGCGCCGACCAGCTGGCAGGAGTGTTTCTGGATTTTCAATCTGTCCCTGCAGTTCACCATGGTTCCTGAGTGTCTCAAGTCTTCCACCATCATCCCTGTACCGAAGAAGACGACCATCACCAGCCTGAACGATTACCGGCCCGTCGCTCTGACCCCGGTGATCATGAAGTGCTTTGAGAGGATTCTTCTGAGGTACATCAGACACTTCATCCCTGCAGACCTGGACAGCCTCCAGTTCGCCTACAGAGCGAACCGGTCAACAGAGGATGCTGTCTCCATCACTCTGCACACAGCCCTGACCCATCTGCAGCATCCCAACACTTACGTCAGGATGCTATTTGTAGACTTCAGCTCAGCATTTAACACCGTCATCCCAGACAAGCTGGTGCTGAAGCTACTCAAGGTGGGGCTGCCTGCTTCACTGTGCCACTGGATCAGAGACTTCCTCAACAACAGGCCTCAGGTGGTGAGAATAGGTGGCTCAACATCGTCCCCACTGGTCCTCAACACAGGCACACCGCAGGGCTGTGTGCTCAGCCCAGCTCTCTTCACCCTGTTCACACACGACTGCGTTGCCATCCACCCCACCAACACAGTCGTCAAGTTCGCGGACGACACAACAGTAGTGGGTCTCATTTCAGACAACAACGAGACCCACTACAGAGAGGAGATTCAGCAGCTCACTCAGTGGTGTTCAGCCAATAACTTGGTGCTGAACACAGGGAAGACCAAGGAGGTCATTGTGGACTACAGAAGGTCCAGGAGGACGGATCACACTCCCCTTCTCATAGATGGAGAAGAGGTGGAGCGTGTGGACAACATCAAGTTCCTGGGCCTCCACATCACGTCTGACCTCTCCTGGAATACCAACACCTCCCACCTGGTGAAGAAAGCACAACAAAGGCTCTTCTTCCTCAGGAAACTGAGACGGGCTGGACTTTCCTCACGGCTGCTCGTGAACTTTTACAGGGCGACGATCGAGAGCGTCCTCTGCCTCAACGTGACTGTGTGGTATGGTAGCTGCACAGCACTGGAGAGGAAACAACTGACACGGGTGGTGAGAACAGCACAAGGCATTGTGGGATGCCCCCTCCCGGACCTGGACTCTATTTACATATGCCGGGTCAAGAAGAGAGCTGGATCCATAGCCATGGATTCCAGCCACCCGGGCCACAGACTGTTTGTGCCGCTGCCATCAGGCAAGCGGGTTCAGGAATATACGGACTACAACAAACAGACTGAGAAACAGTTTCTTCCCCACAGCCGTCAGAGCCATTACTCCCTGCCGCCCCCTCCCACACATATCATAACCTCACATACACCCCCCCCCACACCCCAACCTCCCACAGCCATATTGTTCTGCACTTGCACTGTCACATCATCTGCACTTTACCATAATTGGACCTGCTGCTTCTTCTTTGGTGTGGTTGAGTGCCTTTAGTTAATTTTAGTTGTATATATTATTATTATTGTGTATTTGTTTATTTAATATTGTATTTTTTGACTTTTTGCACGGGAGTTGCAATAGAAATTTCGTTGAATCCTGTTCAATGACAATAAATGCTATTCTATTCTATTCTATTCTATTCTGATAGACAGGAGTAACTGTGGAGGTCAGAGCAGAAAGTGAAAGCTAGAGTTTCATTTTCACACACGCTGGAGGCCTGGCGACAAACACGTGGACGTTTCAAACAATTCAGCGCTTCAGTTTCATCCTAATTCCCTCATTAGAGAAAAGCCTTTAACAGACCTGACTTTTCCTCATCCTGCTTCTCTGAACACGGGGAATTCAAAGCTTTAAGGGGAAAACGTTCACACTGTAACTTGTGTTTGTGATCTTAGAGATGTGAAAAAAAATATTTATGCTCTTTAGAGATTTCTTGTCTTTTTTTGACTAATCTGAAATGAAAAAACCCAAACTTTTTTCTGAAAACAATTAAGCATGTGTGTAAGGAATGCTTTGCTTACAGATATGAAAATAGCATTATATGATGAAACAGATGTAGCAATTCATAAAGAGGTCCAAATGTGTTCTTCATGATATTTTTCGGTGGTTTAGGAACATTGCAAATGGGCGAGGAGGGAGAAAATGGGAGAAGTATATTTCTGCCAAAAAAAGCTCAAGAATTTTTTTTTAGGAACAAACAAAATTTCTGAAGTTTTCTATAAAGAAAAAAAAAATTTTCAATCTACACGCTCTCTAATCCGCCGTCGGGGTTTAGTGTTTGCAGCTTTCATCGGTCGTCTTTAATTCATGTTTCTGCCAGCAAAACCTCTTTTGTTGTGTTTCAAGATCTACCTCCACGCTTTGTTCTGAATGCTTCGCAGCTCCTGTTCTCGTTAGTCTCCTGCGCTGTCTGGCCATTCATTCTGATTTCATTCCACTCTGCCACAGCTGGCATGGTTTAACCTACTATTATAAGCCTAACTTTTCTTTAATAAGACTGTAAAAAGAAGAAAAAAAAAACAATTATCAAATCATTCATTCTAGCGCCTGAATGCTAAACTAAACACAAAGCCAGCTGCTTTTCAAGAGAGCAAACTGCTGAAAAATATCACACAGCTGCCAACAGACACAAAAAAAGCATAAAATCTGACTTTAGACACGGCAGCTTAAGGATTTTACTGCTTAGCTGCGGCTTTTGTTTGCAGTTAAACGCAGGGAAGGAGCAAGTCTCCGACTGGCAACGTTGTGGCTACGCGGCTAACCGGTCAGGGCGCATTCCTGCGGGGACGTTTACGACTCAACCGATAGGATGAAGCCTGATGACAGATGACGGGACAATTCAGAGCAAATCCAGCTTCCGATAAGCTGGTTGAGTGTCAGCCGGCTTCACCTGGATCATCAGCCGACTTCCTGCGGGCCTAGTTAATAATTATAAGCAGATCTTCTGTCTGTATTTCGCAGACGAACAGGAAAATAACCGACTCGCCCCTGAAACATCTGCCTTTGGGATGACGTTCGGCTCAGAATTTCAAACGCTCCAAAACTGCCAAGTGGCAATTTATGAGGTTTGATTCCATCAGGTGCTGTGACAGGTTACAACCAACATGGACAAAGCCCTTCTCTGAAAGTACTACAAATTTAACTCTGAACTCTGGTCCGCCTACAAACCCAGGTGTCGGTTTTTCCAAAGTGAACTCTGGTGTGGTTTGATTGCGAATGTGAACGCCAAGACCACTTCAAGTAAGCAGGAAGTGGTCGACGGCGCATGGCATGATGGGCAAATACAACTAAAACAAACAAGCTTGCCCAGCAGTAGGAGGAGAAATAACTCTGTCTTTTACCGAAGTCAAACGCGAAATCCTACAACCACTAAATTTACACATTTCATGAAGAAGGAAGTTGTACTCAGTGTCTTCTCCAGACGTTTTTCTGTTGTTCCCTTCAGGGATTCTAGGTTCAGCGCCACCACAGGCAAACTTGTGACAAACTTTATTGAGTTTGTCACACAGAAAAAATTAAGGCAACCCTGAAGGTAAAATGGGGTCCAACTTCGTACCTAATGATAAAATGAGGCTTTTTGCTAACTATTGCTGAAAAGAGAAAGTGAGAAAAGGCACATCATCAAAAACATACACAAGCGAGGTGTATTCTGTGTTTCCACCTCATCAGCAGAGCAAACAAAACGAATGAACTCCTGCTCCTAACTGCTGATTACATCAACAGGAGAACGTTTAACTTAAACATAATGTACAGGAGTGTGTAGGGTGGCATGTCAACACCTATGGGAAAAGGCACATTGATTTGTGGTTGTGTGTGTACTGCATGGTTTCTTGTGCTGCGAGAAACCGTGGAGCTTCTAGCAGCCACAGAGATCAGGGGCCACGTTTGTCCAAACTTGTCATTATCAAGGTCGTGAAAAAAAAATCCTGCACTAGACAGAATAGTTGGCCTGCTGAAGGATTGGGACGTATCCTACTGACTCAGCTGGAGCCTTCATTGCTCCCCAACATGTGCGAGCTAACCACACATTTAAACCAAGCCAGCCAATTACCTCGCTTCCCAGATTTCTTCTTTCCCCAGTAATTTGAAAACTGTGGTGGCCATATTGACGTGTCAGCTTTAGATTTATCTTCAAGTCTCCTGGAAATCAAGTGTAGACTGATAAGAAGGAAAATAAGATTCAAAAAATAGTAAATACTAGAAAAAGTTTTGAAAGGTGAATGTTAATGCTTTGCTGATTTCTAGTATTTAATATTTAACTTCTTGCCTAACTCTATCAAATACTAATTCCTGAAGTGTCAGAGGGAATATTATGTTTTATATTGACACACAAACTCTTTAACAATGTGTTTTTAAAAGGTGGTGAACATGGTGCATTAAAGCACTACTTGGTTTTTACTTTTACTTTTTTTTTCTTGGAATCTAATGTGGGAAAAATTTTCTCAATATTCCACTAATGACAATGAACACAGTTTTGCAATTGCTGTGTTTCCATTAAATAAGAAACGCAATTAAAGTCACACGTGGATAAGTTTGTTCACGTGATAAATCATTAAGAAACATGCCAGCCAGGATGCTCCTCCCACTTCCTGTCATATTAGTCTTCTTTGCGGTTTCCACCAGTGGCAACCAGTCGTGGGTTGTTGTTGAAACAAGGGTTTCCATCAACGCTTTTGTGAAATAAACCAATTTTGATGTGGCCTGGAGGCAAAAAAAAACTTTAAAAGAAAATTGTTTTTTGATTAAAGTGGCATATTTCCATTAAGCAGATTTATTTTTCACATGTCAGATTGTGCAATTATATGATCAATTGTAATATCGTGTCCATCCAAAATGGACGTTTCTAGAAATTTGAGGCTAAAAATGATGCGTATTGTTGCTCCGTACCACCTGTGTGAAGCTGACACCAAGTTTAGACTTTAGGAAACACCCTGTGTGAGAAATAGGGTGTTGGTGGAAAACATTACCTGAGCAAATAACTCCTGAAAAGATCTCTGTCAGTAAGACAAAGTGATTTCTGCAGAAGTAAAGACTTACGTGCACAATACGAAGGCATTGCTGAGTCTTTTCAGTCTCACTGGGAAAAAAAAAAACAACTGTCAGTAAAATAGAGTGAGAGATCCCTGCGCCTTTGAGAATCGGCCTGAGGCGTCGAAAGCTGCAGGGACGGCGTAAGAAAAATAAACTCTGAAAATGCCCTAGAGATTATCGCTTGGAAAAACATGGTAAAAAATACAAAGTGCCAGATAAGAAGCCGCAGAGAAAAAAAACAAAACATTTTGTTTTGATGAAAGGTAATATTTGTTAGCTTAGTCACCAGGTGTAATTATGTCCCCGCATTCCTCACGCACAGTCGCAATTCATGATTCGTCATCGGTATCGTAATAGCTGCCTCACTCAGAGAGCAGAAAGCAGGTCACAGGCAGAGATCTGGTATTAATGTACCACCCAAAATGAATTGATCCCTCTTCTCTGCTGGTTACTGACTCTTACTGGTTGACATTTTGCAATATTTGGCAAACAAGTCCTCAGTTTGAAGATCAAAACGTCAACTTTGTCTGCAGAATTCATTCGTGCAAGAGGACTAAGAATGCTCTGCAAAGACTTGTCCAACTTATGCAGGTGTGTCATTCATTTGCAAACATGTTGAAAGTATGCCTTTGTTCTTTAACTAAAGGAACATCTGATTAGTGGTTGAAGGTAACAATAAAAAGGAATAGAAAAAAATGAAAATGGAGGAATCTGTTTGCCAGGTGACAGTCAAAGAAGATACTGATGCTGTAGTCAGTGGGAACACTTCGTAACATCTGTTCTTCAAGTAATTTGTAGGAATGTATTTAGTAAGATTTAATGACATTCCTTTAAGCAAACCTTCATTTTTTTGTTTTCAGAGAAAGAGGAAAGGCTTTAAAGATCTCGACTGGTGCTACAGATAATCTGTAATAAAGTCGGACTACACCAGTCCAGGTTTAGTCCAGTTTGAAAACCGTCAACCATTAGTTTTTCATTGTCGAACCCATTAGTGGGGCACCATATGTGATGGCAGAGTTGGGATTCAAGCAAATTTTACCAAGAGCCTATTTGTGATGACTGGACGGTTTGGTCAAAGCACCTCCAAACCTGAAGGTCTTGAGGGATGTCTGATCTGTCAACAGTCGTTAACACCGCTTCAAAGAAGGACTAGAGGTGAACATGCAAAACACATTGTACCTGATGGAGACTGGCTCAGGTCGTCTACATCCAAAATCAAACCTGTAGGGTCAAGCTACAATTGACTGTAGCTCAAGTTGCTCAAGAAGTTATGTGATATGTGTAAATGTAAAAGGCGTATTATTATTGCTTAGGTGTTAATATTAATGCCTGATACAAACGCCCAACATTTATGTAATACTTCTATGAGGGCTCATTTTCGGAGAATACCGTTTTAAGGTAGGTCTCTTTTGTCTTTGATAAAAGACGACAAGTCGTTTCTCCCACTGGTGTTAGATTGTTTTGGGTCCTGCTGACCCAGAATGCCCTGTGATGTAATCCACTTCCTGCTTTTGGAGTGGTCTCCTGTCCACTCACATCCATACATACGTTCAGAGTTCACTTTAATCAAACTGAGACTGAGGCTTATAGGTGGCCCAGAGTGGTTTCGTCCGCCATCAGAGTTTGTTCTCACCTCAAGTGAACTTGGTGGCAAACCAAGTAGAGTTTGATTAAAGCTGACTGAACAGGACTGGTGCAAGATAACAATCAGCAGGCGATCTCTTTAGTTTCACTTTCAGTTTCAACCATCCAGCCTTCTAATCCATCTGCAGAACGTGGCATAAAATTAAGCTGGTATTGGGTCAGTCCTGCAATATTTCACCCAAAGCTGCCTTGTTTCTTTAGCAGTAGTGTGTATATACGATATGCTGGGCGCTCAAGGGGCAACGTTGTTTTACCATGTCCCAATAAAGCCATGGCAGCATGACTTATATGGTGAAAGCATCAATTTGAGAATGAATTCACTGTTTAAAAGGAAGTAGTTCTATAATTAGAGTCTCAAACATTGATATAAGGTGTGGAAAACGTGTGTTTATCCAGGGCTTGTAATTGTATCTTAGAGTTGTGTCTCAAACAGCCTGGAACAGGAGGCAGACTTCAACTGGACCAGAAATCTGGTGGCATTTTAATATCGTGAAATCTTCTTCCACAAGATCACATTACACCCCCAGTAATTAGAGAATAAAATTGAAGACCCACTGACATGTTAACTCATTTAATAGCTCTATCAGAAAACCTCTGTAGCCTTTAGAATAACTACCTTCAGCTGATTCTGGTTTTGGCGTTCCCATGTCTATAACTAATGCGTCACTCTCTGATAAAAGCCCTGGATCACATGTGGTAAATGGCGCAGAGTTTTTCTGCAGATCAAAGGTGTGACCACAAGGAGTGCATGAGTCACATAAAAAAGCCAATTAAAACACCTCCCCACTACTGAATTCTGTCAGTGCCAACTTCAATAAAGACAGCTGCGTAAGCTCAAGAAGCAGACTGAAGAGTTAAGCCCCAACACAAACTTCTCCATGCTTTGCTGAGAACTGTGAATGCTAAGGATCCATCTCGTCTCATCTGTCCATTAACGTTTCTTCACAAACCCATCTGCAACTTCTGATATTGGAGAGGTCGAGTGTTTAGCGTACTGCAGAAGCTGTTTGGTGAACAGCCAGGTGTGGCGTTTCTGTTACCAGACGTGCATTTATTTTGGCACCAGGCAGGTGTTTTTCCCCTCCCTTTCCTTGCAGGTGCACCAGATATTCGCATGATAAAATCTTTTAACAGGTGCTGCTTTCTTCAGGTGGCTTGTGCTTTGGCATTTTTGGCAATGAGGACTGGCAGCCCTGAATCACGCTGATTCCAGTAAAGACTCATAAAGTACATTTCCCCAAAGAAGCAAATATTACACTAAGCAAATATTACACTAATTCATTAGTGTAATTAAATAGTATTTCTTCTATTTACATTTGTTTACATGTTTTACAATTTCAAATTTTAATAGACATAACCCACACACACACACTCACGAACCTACACACACACACACACAAACCTACACACATACACACACACACACATACACAACAGTCACCAAGAACTGGCCTTTGAGGTCTTATGCTGCCCGTTTGTTAATAACAGTAGCGCTTGCAGCTGTACGCACTGTGGATAGGTTGCGATTTTCCTTTAAGTCATTTTTTATTATCTAACCCTCTGTATTAAATTGTGGAGAAGAAAAAAAGATCTTTCTGGTTTCGTTCGTTCGGGTTTTTTGTGACACACAAGATGCGCATTGAAGATTTGATTGTGCTCTTGTGGGTATATTATGTCGAAATAGAGTTTTGATATTGATCTCTTAGTTTGTAGCAGCTATTCGCTTTTCAGCGTAACATTGTTCTATATCTGACAAAGCAAAGTTAACACACATTCATGATATTGTATGGTAGCAGAAAAGTTGATTTAGTTCCGGCATGTTTCCAAGTTGAGTCATTAACTTTGTAGAAACTTTTACCATGACACATTTAATTAACTTCGCAGGGAATTAAATTCAGTAACTCCATGGGGATTTTTCTTTTTCTCTTTGGGCATGAGGTATCTCTAATTTATGCATGTGATTTTCATAAAATAAGTAAAAATAAATAAATAAATAACAGAGTCATGCCCAGAGACGCAAATCAGAAGATGTACAGGCAGATTTACTGATGTGGGTCAACTTGGTTCCATTCTCATGACTTTCAACTAATTTTATCCCAGTTCAGTTTTTCTCAACCAAGAAGGACGACACACATACATAAGAAACAGTTGTTATTGCTGCACATGGAAAACACTTAGTTAAAGGCCATATTTCCTCTTAACAAAATGACATTTATTCTCCTAACAGAACGTGATTTTGCTTTGGGTTTCAAATTGCATTTTAATTGCAAAGTAGCTAAGAGGCACAACATTTACTGAAAACAAAAAATAATCTGTTCAAAAATGATTCTTTCCATTTTTTTACACCATAATTGTTTTTTTATTCTTTATAAAACTGTAATTTATTCAGATATTCAGTTAAAATGGTAAAACTCCAATAAATAGATAGGAAGATTTATCTGAAAACCATTTCCCTTAGAAGTTTCAGAATGCAAATAGCTAAATTAAAAACATATTTAATATGTTTTATATATATTGTTAAAACATAATTGCAGATTAATTGCATTTATGCAATGTACTCGCATTGAATTGCTAATAATTTGGCAACTTAATAAAAAAATCTTATGTGACGTTATGATCTATACAATCTATATATAGACCGTTTACTTGAAGGTCATTCACATGGAGAGTAAGAGTGCTGAGAATATTGAAGGAAAGTTACGCGGAAGGAAGAATGGTTGTCGAAAAAAAGTACACAAGCAACAGGAATAAATGTTTGACACATCACTGCGTTTACAGTGAATTAAACTGCAATAACTGATGAGCTCATGTCTTGATATAAATTTCTTAAATAAATTATTTTTGCCATGATTTATTGCACCCGTACATTTACAATAGAACCTGGAGCACAAACCACTACCTTCATACTTCTCCGCTATTTATTAATTGATGCACTCGTACGAATCCCACATTCCCTCAAAAACTACCAAAAGCAGCAGAATTTTGTTCTTCCAAACGTTCTGTCAGACATTTTGCGCAATATTTACATCACTGGCGTGTCTAATTAGTTTATGGTGGAAGTGAGGTCGTGATGGTGGTTTTCGAAAATAGCAAAGGAAATCCTTTTTTTCCCCCTCATGTTATGAACCGAACCAAAGAAGCAGTAAAAACCAGTGAATGACTGAAGTCTAATGTAAGAATAAAGCAAAGTGTGCAGTTGGTTGAATAGGTGATAAATCCCTCCCTATGAGTCCCAGAGGACACAGCATTTGTCCTCGTTTATTACACCCTTCCTGTCTGCATTTACCTCCACTGTTGATTACCAACTGTTTTGTCACTCTA
Organism: Poeciliopsis prolifica; assembly: GCF_027474105.1. NCBI lineage: Eukaryota > Metazoa > Chordata > Actinopteri > Cyprinodontiformes > Poeciliidae > Poeciliopsis > Poeciliopsis prolifica. The sequence continues at coordinate 3,531,763 of NW_026562417.1, read as the reverse complement.
AATTCCCATTTAATTCTCTGCAGGCAACACCCTTTTCCTCTCTATTGTATGCTTCCCCTGTTCTCACCAAGCTCTCCATGCTCTGCCTCTTAATTAGAACAGTTTGTGTTTATGTGGAAGCAAATTCATCTCCCCCTTATGACATGATGTAGTTCATGTCTGCATTGAACAGAAGGACCGATTTATGGTTCAGTGCTCAGCTTTCTTAGATGTTGAACATGTTGAACTCTGTGCCACTAATTTTGGCGCAACCACATTAAAATGTTGCTTTTAAGCAGTAATATTAGGAACTGAGCTACAGAATGGACCAGTTTAAAGGAAATTGAAAGCGTGAAGGTGTAAATCATTATCATTAATTTTAGTGCTGAATTTTGAAATGGGGGGGTTTGTGATGTGAGTATTAGCTTACAAAACACTTAAACCTAGCTTACAGCTAGCCTTTCGATGGCGAAGCAACCATACAGCTAGCTTACAGCTAGCTTGGCCATCTCCTTCCTACACACTTTATAACTGTAGTTCGCCTATACAGAGCTGTAGTTTGGCAATAAAGTGAACTCATGGCTAGCACGAGCTATTGTGCTTCAAACATATTGAGAGATTCGGAACAAGAGGACTGATTCAAATATTTTATTTCTGACACAGACGTTGCTCGGCTCTGAACGTCTCTTCACAGCAGAGTACCTGATTTCCAGTAAGGTTCGTAGCTTCCGTCGTGATGGAGTCGGCGTACTGCATACGTCACGGCCACACATCGGCTATTGGGTATTTCAGATTCAATTATTTCAAACTTCAAAACGGGCCGCACCTCCAGCAAGCTATGGTTTCTCAATAGCTGAGGGCCCAGACCCCCTGAATGAAGCAAAGCATATGCTGGTTTTCACAACTTCGAATGTGAATGACGAAGAAGTCATGTTTTCAAACAGGTTCCTTTAAGTGAGTTCTTGATTATATTATGTTTTACTACAGAGGCTGTTAGTTTTTACAAAGTAGACAGTTTTTTTTTGTGGATTTTATCTGGAACATTTAAAGCTGCAAAATAAAACTTTTACCAAAAAAAATGCCATTGACATATTTGTTGAATGTTTGTCACCATGTTGTGACAGCATGAGACAATCTGTGAGGAGGACAGTCAGAGCCAGAACATTGTGAACGCGCCGCTAAACCTGCTAATAGCACAAAACTTACCTTTACAGAAAAAAACATTTATCCGCCATCATCAGCGGCCATGTAATTAGCCTTGGCGTTCACGTTGCGTCCTACAGCTTTAAGTGTGATAGAAAAGCAAAGACTTTTTCACGTGTTCAGCCATGTGAATTTAAACAGGATGCATCTGTACAGTGTGTGCTGTTGTCTCTCTATCTTAGCTGAATGGACTCAGGAAATCCTGAAAATGTGCTTTATATATGTAGTTATATCCATGCCATTTAAAAGTGGATTTTATTGTTTCAACTGGGAGGCAAATATCTACTTATGAATACACCAGAGAAGCTATGAGACAGAGACTTTCAGGGATTTTGTGGAAGTGAGGAGTGTGGGAAGCTGTAACGATTCTCTTGGGCAAGTTCAAAAGAAACTAAACCAAATTTCTTTGATACCTTTTGACGTCCCAAACTGTGAATATTTCACTTCAATACGTGTTACCTCTTTGATGGCCGACTCCCTGAAACCAGAAGGCCTTTCCCGGCTCTATAAACGTTCCAATTGTCTTCCCAGTCCCACTTCCCCTTTCTAGAAGAGAGGCCTTTATTTACTCCACGAGGACCACTTATTCTAGTGTTACCTGTTACCATCCTGCTCCCATATGGGAACTGCCGTGTTATCTCTCTGGGCAATCTAACCCGACAACTCTCCAGCGCTCTTGTACGCTCACACAAATGCGGATTACATATAAAAAAAACACATCTCCTTTCCTCCTATCTGGCTGAGTGATCTAATGCAGCGGCTCTCCTGCCGTCTGGCTGCCACGGCTGGTAAACTAAAGCTGCGGCTTTGAATTACTCCCTGTCCTTTTTGCCTCTACCTGTCTTCCCCTGCTTCTGCTGCCCCTTTCTGTTCTCCTACACAATCTCACGCTTTAGGGAAGTGATCCATGCTGTTGCGCTTGCCCTTACAACAGAGGCTATAGAGTGTGTAGTTTCCCCCGTGTATATGTAAATATGTTAAAGCTGACAGGTGAAGAGTGCACCGCAGGGCCAAAAAGGTACATTTTGTGGAGGTTTCCTGTTGGTGGCTTTGTGTCATCCAGTTGCAGTCGAGATGCCAGCCTCAAAATTAAAGCATGTCTTCACATTTTTCCCAGGTTCAATGGACCCCCACATATTCACGGTTCAGCATTAGCAGATTCACCTATTTGTGGAGTTTTTTTTGTCCCTGGCGGAACGTAGCTCCAAATTGTTCGTGGAAAATTTGTGGAGTATTTGTGAATTTTAGTAATTCGTGGACAGCTGTGGTCCCTGAACCGCCGCAACTTTGTGTGTCCATGGGAGCCTTCAGTCTTAACTAAATATAGGAATATATCATTATTGACGTATGGAAAAGTTAAGGTCACTTTATCAGCACTTCCATTTTTATTATGTAACTGCGAGAGCTGCTCTACGGAAGTTCAAGAATGCTAAAACTCAATGACAAAAACACGTTTCAATAATTACAAAAAGGTCAGTTTGAGATTATTTAATACTTATTTAGACAAATCTAGATTTAAAAAAAATATCAACAAATATTTAAAAAATATTTTTAAAACAATCATAGATACTGTAAATGGCTAACTATGTCCATACTGTATATATACATATATATATACACAGCCCAAAGATTTGCTCATTTTTTCTAAGCTTTAATAAAACCTGATGAAAACAGTTGTGACACCATGGGAGTACCTCTTGATGTCCTTTGAAATGGTGCTACATGTGAAAGAATAAGCCATTGTATTATTCTGAATTAGACGATTTATGTTTGAAGACATATTTACAAGTGAACAACTTCTTCATGTAACACATGGTGACCTACATAATGTGTGGGAGAGAAAGGACCACAACACATCAACCATCCCCCAAATTCTGGACGCAGTCTCTGATAAACTACACTGTGTGGGTGATGTCCAAGAGCATGGACGTCTTGGACATTAGAGTTACGTTATGGGATTGTCGCTGTTTGCAGGATCTGATGTTGATATCTCACAGCGCTGAGATTGTCTCCAGCAATGACAGCAAAGTCCTGCGTATGCAGAGATAATTAAAAGCAGAAGCCATTGTCGTGTTATCCTGTTGTGTGAAACTGCAAGAAGAATGAAGCCGTTTTTATGTGGTTTTTTACATCTCACTCACTTTGTCCTTTCTCTGTTTACTGTAAATGGCTCAATTAAGCTGACAACATTAATTATTGAGGAGAAGAGCTAAACCTCGTCAGGGAAAATAACAAACGTTTGTGGTTCTGGAAGAATCTTTAGCCTCTCAAACCTTAATGTTGAAACGATGTTGTTTCTTTCATTTTTTTTATCATGCTAATTTCATTCTTTTATATTTACGATCTGTAGCCTAAAACATGTCTAATTGAAACAATATTTTAATACAAAGCAAATTGGAAAAGTGATGTATTGACATGTGCATTGCACATTACACTGTAAATCATAAAACTTGTGTTCTCAGTACATTTGAATTACATTAATTAATTTGAGCTTTTCTTTATTGATTTTGATTGTCTACCCAAAATATTTTATGAACATGATAACAAAAGCTGATGAAGTTATTGTCAGATCTCTGCAGTAGTTGAATGAGTGAGAGGTAGAATCATTATACAGCTAATGAAATACTGTAAGCTCAGGTAAAAGCTTGGTGGGCCACAAGGGAAGTATTGTTCCCACAGCTGCTTGTTTTTCAAAATTGGTTTGAATTACCCATGTTTGTTGCTTTAATTGTTCATTGCGTGTGTGTGGGTTTTTTTTGTTCTTTTTATTTTTACAACCACCAAGCTATTTTCAAGTCTTCATCATTGGTTTCCTGTCTACAAATTCTTGTTCATAGCACTCCCATGTTTCTAGTCATTCTTAGAGAGGGAATTTTTTTTTTTTTTTTTGGGGGGGGGGGGTTGTATTTTTATGGATGTGTGTGGGAGAGAGTGACATAAAACAAAATAACTTTTAAAACGGGGGTGGAAATCTGATCCAGATAACCATAAAATCTGTTCTGCTGCTCCTTTCTCTGTCCTTGCCTCACCCATTTCTCCGTCCCTCTGTTTGTTCTCGGCAATCCATCATCGCATATTTTTTCCCCTTTCTCTGTCCCTTTTGTCCGTGTATTGTATGTAACCCCTCACCAAACATACTTACTAGCATCTTTCTCTGTTTTCTTCTGCTTTACGTTACTCCCCCCGCCCCTTCCCATCTACTCTCTGTTCTCACTCAGCTTCAGGCCAAGGATCCCAGCCACACATTTCACTCAATAACCTGTTACAAGTGATGAGGTAACGAGAGAAGAAGCCTTGTGGTGATTTGTTGAAAAGGGGTGACACAGTAATGTCGAAACCGTAAATTTAATTATACTTTTTATTACAAAGTGATATCGATACTCTAGAAAACGTCATTCAAAGCAAATCACTTCACTTTGAAAGTGAAGTGATTCCATTGTTTTGTTAGATAGATCTAGTTGCTACCGTCCGGTTTGTACCATGGCATATGCTTGCCAAGGTGGAGCACCCCATTGGGTTTGGGGCCACGTTTTTGCCTCAAGAGATTGAGTCTTTATCACATATTTTGTCGGGTGTGTCCATCTATCAAACCGAACCATCTTAGCTCATCCACCGTAAGGACCAGTCTATTTTGGTGAAGGAGGTCAAGAACTGTTGTGGTCCTTTCATCTCCCAAGCAATCAGTGAGGGTCACGCCTATAATGAACAAAAGAACAAGAATTAGCTACAAGTATCTTGAGATTATCTTGCCCCATTAGGTGGATGGGCTCCCTACCAGAGACAGGGTGAGGAGCTTCGTTATCCATGGGGGGCTTAAGGTACAATCAGCTGAAGTGGTTCAAGTGTCTGATTATGACACTTTCCTGGATCTAGAACTTGCTTTGAGGATTGTTTTTTTGTTTTTATTTTGATACCCCATAAAGAAACACACAACTTCTTCGGGGGGAGGAAAGGGAGAATTGTGGGAAAAATGTCATCCTTTGATATTTACAAACCCAACGTGGGCTGAACATCAAACAGAATAAACTGCTCTTCAGTCAGGAGAAAGAAATGCACATAGATAAGGGTTTGTCCCAACTTTAGGTTTACTACCTGCTGCCATCATGATAACAGCAGTCAAGGCTTCTTGTCTCTCCATCATTTAAGATTCTCAACTTTCAAAATGTTCCCTGAATCCTAAAACTATTGTCTGGTTTGAACCGTCCCGGAGCAGCCAGGTAAAAACCAGCGCCTTGTTCAGTCAGCTTCAACCAGAAGTTGACTGAATGGTGGGGAAAGAAGCTGCACATTAAAAAACGGTTCCTGTGTCAGTAATATCCTGTCGCTCTTTTTCTTGTTAGGAAACAACCTGATGGCTTGGTGTTTAATATCAATAAACATTGGTAAATGCCACTGCCAGCTGAACATTCTTTCATTTTCGAATACTGGAAGTAAATAAGCGGCGGGTTCTGCTGCCAGTAAATCTGCGTGGGAATGAAAAACACGATGAACTTGGCTCAACCGAAGAAGAAAAAAACAACTTTGCACTGATAGATTTTTCATCTTAATTAATTCCTCTGATAAAAATTTTGATGGCTTTCCAAAAATAAAAAATAAAATAAAGCCAGTGTGTTTGGTTTAGATGTACACAACTGGCTCTTTTTTTTGGTTTTGTCTGCAGTTTAAATGCTATTATTATGTTGAGTCTGGTTGCTCTCTGGCCCGTCTGGGTCTCGCTGTCGTTGTAGGCGCTGTGGAAAGTATTAGTGTTTACTGAGATATGGTCGACGTTCCATGCGGATCAGCAGCTGCGGCCTATTAGTTGAGTTACAGCAAAACCGACTCTTGATGGATAGATAGGATGGCCGACGGACAAGAGCCACAACAAGAGGAAGACGGAATGAAGGGCTTTGCTTAGGAACGGAGAGCTGCTGCACGGTGTGCTGCTCGCCAATAACACCCCCCATGCCCCCCAATCCTTTTCACTGAGGCTTGATTACATTTTGCAACTTAATGTACTTGGCTGAAGTCAGGAAAGAACTGTTGCTATGATTGAGAGAAAGCAGGAAATTGGACATAAGGAGTAGCTGCCATGGAAACCTTAAACTATGTCACACTAAATACTAAGTGGCAAACTACACAAATACAAGTTTGTAATCTGTATAAAACACAACTTTTTATGAAGGTAATACGTTCTCTCTGACAAATTCATTTAAAGGGCCAGTGTTATGTAAAAGTGACTGAGGTTTCCTTCGTGTTTTCATTTTATTCGCTCATCAGAAACAGACGTTGCTCTGATTCTTTCACGCATGTTTGAGAAATCCTTTGATCTCCATGGCAACCGTTGAGCTGCGCACCGCCCCTGCCTGCGAGATGCAGCTCCCCCTCTGAGCTCCTGAGTTTCCAAGCTTCCGCCTCACAGGGGAGCCCTCCCCCACTCGGCTCCTTCAGACTAGCCAGCAGCAGTCAGCAGACACCTGCTGGAAATGCGCAGCAGCTGAGCTGAAGTGTTTTTAAGGCGTCAATAGAAGCGTGATGATGTGATGACTTCCTGAAGGCGGAACTTCAGAAAGAGCAGGCGTTTTTAAAGAGACAGAGACGTCGAATTGCTACGTCAAATTTCTTTTAAGTCATATTTAGTATTTGTATTTTATTTTTATTGCAAACTTATGAAACTTTACAGCAGTCTTGAAACTGTCCAATTAGCAAAACGGGTCTTAAAAGCAGGAGTGTCAACCAGTGTGTTCTATATGTTTTCATGTGTTTTTACTTTTGTGGAAACATAAATCGTGAGCTCATTATCAAGGACCTCATGGTTGATGAAGACTGTTATTCTCCACGTCTTCATACAAACACCCCGAAAGGAAAAATAATTGCACCCAGCCGCTGTCAGACGGAGCCCGACGGTCCTCATGCCACTTCCTAAAGACCAGTGGTCCATTATGAGCTCGTGTCAACACAAACACATCCCCACAATGGGAGGTCTGTGTTTGCTCTGAACTGTTAAACACGTTCCTCTCTGTCAGAGCTGTAGGTAGTGTGTTCCCTGGTACACACACACACACACACACACACACACACACACACACACACACACACACACACACACACACACACACACACACACACACACACACACACACACACAGACCACACTGCTCCCTACTTCCGCTGTATATTTGTCTACATGTCTGGGAGGCAGCCGAGCTGAGAGAAAAGCTCCTCTTCGCCCCTGGCAAATCCACACTTCACCTCATTAATTATGTAATCATATTTGGGGACGGGGCGCTTTAACAAGGATTTGAAAAGAAAATATGAATCTTAAACAAAGAGTGGAAGGCAAGGTAAAGGGAAAATCAGTAGGGACGGCAGGTCACGCTTTATGTTGATGGACAGTAAAAAAAAAAGTTCCCCCATTTAACACCAGATCCTCAGACTTCAGTGTAAGAGTTTGGGTCCAGCTATTGATTACAAGTTACTTTTAATCACAATAATCCTGGCAGTACTTTACTCCTTATGTCACTACCTGTAAATGTGTGAAAACTTTGTCGGTATTCCTTTAAGGTAAGAAAAAGAAACACAATTTACAGCAACCACTGAAATTATTGGATCATAACTTCATTAGATGTAAATCAACAGAAAAGATTTGCTTCACATGAGCCAGATCAGCACATATAAAGAGTTCAGGATGTTGAAACACTACTGATGTCCTGCTGTCTTAACCAGCGGACATCAACCGTCAACGTGAAACCTTCATAAAGCCGTTGAGTCCTCTGGAGGTGTCGTTTTTTTTTTGGCTGGCTCTGCAGACGCATCAGATGGTGACTGTGTTGTTGGCTTTGATTGGTTTAGACCTGGTTTGTCCACAGACACATGAATGGACGTCACGTCGTTGATGTTCTGTCTCGTTAACAATCTTTGCTTTTGACGGATGAACATCACATTGCATGGATTCGATGCATTCCAAACTCTTGTCTCCTAAAGTTTGTGGTTTAATTTCTAACAAAATTATGAGCGCTATTAATATTAATCTTCCCTTTTCAGCATGTTCTTCCATCTTCCGTTCATTTTCTTTTTAGATATTCATCTCCTTTCCAAGCTCCGTCCCACTAAAACTTCCCCTAATCTTACATATTTAATGACTTTCCATTCGGTTCAGGGTAATGACGCGGTTGTCATGTCATGTGGGGGAGCCTCCAGGACCTTCTGGCTAAAAATGTTAGCATTGTAATGATAAAACATTTACGATGCTGCATTAAGGGACTTCTTGTGATGTATGACTAATGCTTAGTCATACGCAGGGAAAAGAAATAGAGTGGCAATGATTCTCAGGGAATAAAAAGTGTGTCAAGTAAAAGTGTCTTTGATGTAAGCAGACGTACAGCTTATAGTTAAAGGGGCAGAATTATAGGTATAAAATCTTTTTTATAGTTTTACATCACATTATTCCCTCATCAAAAACGAATCTGGAGTGTTGCTTTGATTCTTTCATGCATGTTTAAGAAAATATGTTCATCTCCATGGCAACCGTTCAGTTGTGTAAAACGCCTGGTTGAGCCTAGCCCCGCCTTCGAGACGCAGCTCCTCCTCAGAGCTTCCAACTTTCTGCCTCACTCTCCTCCGTCACTCAGCTCCTTCAGACTAGCCAGCAGCAGTTAGCAAACACCTGGTGGAATTGCTGAGCTCATTGTATGAGCCACTTCTCAGAGCAAAGCTGGTAAAAATGTTGGTAAAGGGTTTAACAGAGGAGCCATGTTGTGACGACTTCCTCAAGGCGGAGTTTCAGCCACAGCGGGAGTTTCTTAAAGAAAAAGAGGCCCAAGGCATTAAGTTACAAAATTTCATTAGTCATATTTGTTACTTATAGCATTTTTTACAATAACTGAGGTCAACATAACTTGATTGTGCCATAAAATGCCTGGAAAACATATAATACTGCCCCTTTAAAAGCTTGATGTATTTGACACAGTGACATCTAGTGGCAGAAGAAGAAAACCGCAACTAACTGAATGTTTTCTACTGATTCCAAAGCTACCAGGGGAGTTAAAAGATATATTTGTGTCGTTCTGCTTTTTATTTTTCTGAAACGGTTTGAGAAGAAAACCTCATCAAGTGTCCCCGTCACAAGCAAAACGAATGCCTGACATCCTGCATCATGAATTAGTGATTCTGTTCGCATTGTGCATCTGCAGAGGACTTTCCAAGGGATTGCAGTATATTTACAAAAACCTTGTGTTGACCTGGTAGGAGGCTGGAAAGGGAGCGTGCGTGCATTTCTCAGATGTGATGGACAAAGGAAGACCAGATGTTCTCTACATTCAGAAACAATACAGCGAGTCTGTGTGACAATAAACAAGCAAACGCATCCATCATGAATCCATAGAGCAGCAAGAAAAGCAAAGAGTCCTGGAGACACATGGTAGATCAGTTCTGGTCAGGAAAAGTCCAACTTTATGTGACGAACCAACACGAAGTGATGCAAATTGTGACTTTGTGTGTGTGTGTGTGTGTGTGTGTGTGTGTGTGTGTGTGTGTGTGTGTGTGTGTGTGTGTGTGCGTGCGCTGCACTACTTTTTGTAAGTCTCTTATTGGTGGCCCTCCCACAAGTCACAGCCCCGGGCCTCCAACAGTCTGTGATCGCCCCTGCAGCCAGTCGCTCTGGAGGAGCTCCACAGGTGTGTGTCGTGTTTTTGTTGTTGTTTCTGGAAACTGAACTTTTCACCTTTTGCGATACAAAAAAAAAGGAAAAGAAAAAAAGGTCACGTGCGTGCGTGACTTTTGGTTTCATGCGATACGCACGCCCTCACTCCAAACGCACGTTTCTAATTCGGTGTCCTAATTCATGTCAGCAGGCTCTCCAGTGACAACAACGGCCAGAGCCGCATGCAAGCGAGACAAGCGCCAACAGCCATCTGTCCTTTAAAAGACAGAGAGAGACAGAGAGAGAGAGGAAGAGACAGAGAGAGAGAGAGGAAGAGAGAGAGAGAGAGAGGAAGAGTGAGAGAGAGAGTTGCGCACACCCTGAGCCTCTCCTCTCCCGCACAGATCCAGTGTGGCGCACTGATAGGCGGCAGTCCTCAGAAAGTGGGAAGTTTTCGCCAAAAGCTTCTGTGTGAGAATTAATCACCTTCATGTCGACTCTGTTGGATACTAACCCGCCGATGCTATGGTTACCTTTATTACGGTAGGAGCACTTTTTCTCCCCCCTCCTGCTGCCTCCCATCCCCCCCTTCCCCTCCTCAATTGTGGTGCTTTTCTCCAGTGCACAAAGTTCTTCTTCTTCTCTTTTCTTACTTTCAAGACAGAAATTTGATCCAGTAGAAACAGAGAAAATGAACCGAATCCTCCAACAGCTCCGTTTCCAAAGTTTCCAAAGACGCGCGCTTTGCGTTTCTGACAGATTTGGAGCTTCTTTTTTGTTTTGTCTTTTTTTTCCCTTTTAGGCTGAAAAAGTTTCAGAGACTGTAGATTTCGCTCTAAAGTCACACTTTACATTTGAGTTCCTTCAGAAACGGGCCGACCGGCTCGTTTCTGCAGGCCACAGTTGAACTTCGTGAGGAAAACGAAGCAGAACGTGAGACGCGCACCGTGCGCTCCCTGAAGGCAGCGCAGCGTGGACGCACTCAGTTCACTCGCCTCTCTGGCTGTGTGCAGGTAGACAAAAGGGATGGGTATTTCCAAACACACATGTGCACACGCACATACACACACCGGAGCACACACACTCCATTAGTTCTCAAAAGTCTAAAGCAGGTGCTGCAGGGAGCGCGCACCAGAGCGGTTCAACTTGCGCCTTTCGGACTCCCCACGCGCTAATTGCGGAGGTCCCCGTGCGCCGGTTTGTAGGTGTGAAAGCTGATCTGTAACAGATGAGACCCAAAACAAAGGCGGGCTGTGTCTTCAGCAGGGACGGGGGGTATTTGTCCCCCTCCTCAGCCGCGCCGCCTCCCACCGCATGCGTGCATAATTGTTTTTGGCGAATGCAGAAGAGACCCGTTCAGAAACGATCAGACTGAACGTTCTCTGGGGGAGTTTAGTGATCTGGGACCGGAACAATAAAAACGGTCTACAGTAAGTGAAAGTTGAAAAAAAAATTTTTTTTCTTCTTCTTCTTCTCTTTTCTAAGTTTCCTCCCCAGTCTGCAGTATGTGTGGGCGTTGGGGGCCCCGTCCTGCTGCTGCAGGGGCCTCGAATGGAGGTGACTTGGAAGAAAAACAATAATGTAACTTTATGAATCGGGTAATGGCGCAGAGAGAGAGAGAAGCACAGTGTACCTGCTGCACGCTGGGAGTCACTGAGATAAACAGATGGAAGGAAAACAAAATGGGGAGTCAATACGACCCAATGGGGGGTGGAGCTGATGGAAGGTGGAGCTGATGGAAGGTGGAGCTGATGGAAGGTGGAGCTGATGGGGTGGAGCTGATGGAAGGTGGAGCTGATGGGAGGTGGAGTTGATGGAAGGTGGAGCTGATGGGAGGTGGAGCTGATGGAAGGTGGAGCTGATGGAAGGTGGAGCTGATGGAGGTGGAGCTGATGGGGGTGGAGTTGATGGAAGGTGGAACTGATGGAAGGTGGAGTTGATGGAAGGTGGAGCTGATGGAAGGTGGAGCTGATGGGAGGTGGAGCTGATGGAAGGTGGAGCTGATGGGTGGAGCTGATGGAAGGTGGAGCTGATGGAAGGTGAAGCTGATGGAAGGTGAAGCTGATGGAAGGTGGAGCTGATGGAAGGTGGAGCTGATGGAGGTGGAGCTGATGGAAGGTGGAGCTCATGGGAGGTGGAGCTGATGGAAGGTGAAGCTGATGGAAGGTGGAGCTGATGGAGGTGGAGCTGATGGAAGGTGGAGCTGATGGAAGGTGAAGCTGATGGAGGGTGCTTGAAGTGTAAGGCCGACGTCAGTTTGTATCGTTGACATTTTGTGTAATAGAGGAAGACAGGAAGTAGCTGCGGCTCCATTAGAAGTGGCGCTGAGCTTCGTCGACGTCCTGCAAATGTAACAAAAAACAACAACAAAGTTTCGCTTAAGTAATGGAGACATACGTGGCGTTTACATTAATAAGTTTGCTTTAAATCAATTTCAATACAGCAAGAAGAAAATAAACACCCTCACCGCAGCGCCCAAGCTTTTTTTTTTTTTTTTTTTGAATTGCCATGTTTTAATCAAGCGTATTTATTTTCAAAATGACAAATTACTAAACTATGAGTTCGATGGAAGCAGCTGGTGAGAACATGCTCACGTTCTAGTATTCATCCTCCTCTGAAGAAACACCTGATGATTGATGCTGGGTGATGAAAACGCACACGGCGGTGGCTGTGTCATGCTGTGGGCTTGCTCTTCTTTAGCAGGAAAAGTCAAGTCAGTCACATTTCAGCAACAACGCAGTTCAAAGTGCTTTACATCATCAATTATTTATTTTTAATTGCTACGAATCAACTTTGAGAAAATGATTCCCGCAGCATGATGCAGCCACTCCCGAGTGTCATCAAGAAGATTGACTATTTCACTCTGAACTCTGCCCGTTCAGTAACGGACGTATTCATCATCGAGTGGTCGGCTTTCAGGCTTTGACGCTTCATTGCCGTTGAAGGTGCTGCGGAAATGTTTTGCCTGCGACGGAAGCCCGCTCTGCGTCCGACCGGGTCGCGTTCCGCACGGTGTCACGACCCCGCTTCCAGAAATCTGCGAGGAAAAGGTCTGATAACAATGACCTTCTCATTTGAAACGATGCAACATTTTTGGCCAAAATCACGTTTGGCAGAAAAATGACAAAAGTCTTGAGCTAAAACCTTCCTGCAGAGCAGCAGGGCTTCTTCACCGCTCTGTCCTCTGGAAGCACTCAGCCCTGTTTCTTGTCAGCTGCCTCTGCTTTTCAGAACGCCAGCGGCTCTCCATAATAAAGTCAAGTGGGACTCGAGTATTTTAAAACAATACAAAGGTTTGTGTTAATGCGACGTGAGGTCAAGAGCCTAAATTATGACGGTTTTCTGACCCGATCTTTTACGCTTCCCCAAGTGTTTTCCCCCCAAGTCGGAGGTGAGATCCCCGGCATGTTCTCGACGCTTCCCCTGCTGTTTGCTCTTCCTCCTGTACTGCCTGCTCTGCAGTCTGACAGCCCTGGCTGCTCTGGGATGGTTTACACATTTAGCGGAGTGTTTATGCGCTGCACATTCTTATGACTAGTTGGAGCAAAACACACTGCGAGGACGTGGATGAGTGGACGTGTGATCGGACGCGGCTCTGTGCAGCCAGCCTGGAACGACCAAAAGTCTCCCAGTGACACAGGAAACATATGATCCCTTCAACCCGCTGTCCGGATCTTTACCTTCACTTGTTTTCCGGCTCCGTTTACATCCAACCTCTCTGTTGTATTCTTGACCTCTGCATAAAGTACTTGACCCTGATGCAGCTTATGAGGATATATAGAATCTTGTTGAGAATTGGACTCGTTATGTGATGAATCCCTACTGAAAAAACTCAATTAGTCATGTTCAGGCAGTTGGAGAATGTGGCTCAGTTGTCCTCCAGCAATCGGAAGGTTGTAGGTTCACTTCCAGCTTTCTCTTGTTGGTGTGTCCTGGGGCCCTGCAGTTGACCCCATATTGCCTGTGTGGTGTGTGAGGACGGCAGTGTAACGCGCTTTGAGCGCTCAGTCTGTATGACTGGAAAGGTTCTGCAGATATTCTGTCTACTGACCGTAAAGGAATCATAACTAACACTTTTAATCTGCAGATGGTACAAAAAACAAAAAAAATCGAAGTCAACTTACATATAAGTCCAAACCACATCAGCAAGTCACTGCACACAACTATAAAGTTGAAAAAACACAACAGCGTTTACAAAATTTAAGAGGCAGGCCCCAAGAGATCGCTGATTCAACGACATCACTTTTGACAATGTGCCAACAGACTGTGATTTTTTTTAATTTGTAGTTGTTCATAAACATCAACTGCAATTTAACTTAATCTGTAGTTGAGCAACGACTACAAATTAAGGATGTTGTGTTTCCCTAACTTGTAGTTGTCCGCGGTCAATTGTTGTGTCTTCTTAATTGGTTCTTGATCTTAGATAATGTCGTGTTTTTTAATATGTCGTGTTCTTCCATTTTTACTTGTGTGGAGTGATTTGCTGATGTGGTTTGCACTTCTTGGCCACCGTAGATACGCTATGTCTTTGAGCCCATCTAAAACCGACCCGGTCAGAAAGGTCCCGTTTGTTTCTCTCCTCCAACCTGCTGTCTCATCCCGCTGACCCCTGACCCCGCTGACCCCTCACCGCGGCGACACCTGACATGCTATACCTAAGGTATTCCAGTTTCCTTTGAGCTGAAGCGCCGCGCTAACAGACCGCAGGCGGACTCACACGCGGCCCACCAGGAAGTCCCACCTCGTTATCTCCTCAGAAGGAGACGCCCTCGGAGTGACACATGACTGATGGACCCACCTTTGATATGTGAGCCGGCAGATGTTCGGATGACCCGGAGGCGAAAGCTGCTGCTTTCAGACGCATTCTGAAGCTCAAACCGCACAAATCCAATGGCTTGTCCGCACATTTGGTTTGACCTCAACGCCGACGTCACGCTAATCCTGGAGGCAAACAGAACAGAGAGCTGGTGTTGGTGGGTTGACCCGCTCATATTAGTTTTTGTGGTGAGACGTCTGGTCTTTAGAGCGGCATGTTTCTGTTGTTGCAGATAGAAAAAAAAAGAGAAAATTTCTCCCCAAAACAGACATTTTTCACGTTGATCTCATGAATTTTCTAGAAAAAAAAAACCTTACAAATCCCTTTGTTTAAAAAGTCACAAATTATGCGTAAAATAGCTCATAAATTTTGAGATTCATTTCAGAATTAAAAAAAAAAGTTGAAAGTGGAAAATGTTTGCGGTAATACAGCGCTGTAGGTTTTGATCACCATGACGATGTCACTCCTTTAACCCGACGCTGATGTGACATCATGTGATTACGTCATCTCCAAATCACCTTTGGAGAAATTTTGACCCACTTTTCTTTGTAGAATTGCTTCATTTAGCCACATTGAAAGCCCTGTTTGAACTAACTCCACTTGATTTTATCCAGCCTGGACTTTGACTAGGCCATTATTTAGTTTTTTTGAGCCATTCAGAGGTGAATCTATTGGTGCTGCAAAGCTTTTTTTCTTTTTCTTGAGCTTAGGGTCATGAGGTGACTGACGGTCAGGCTTTTTTCTCCTTCGGGGTTTTCTGTCAGATCTGTAATAACGGCTCCGTCAGTCACAGGAAGTGATGAGGTCATGAAGCACCATCACACTGCCACTGTGTTAGTTTGAAATCAGATCTAACAACATGAACATTTCACAAAGTTTCTCTTCTATGAGTCCACAGAATATTTTCCCAGAAGTCCTTGGGCAGAAAAAGAGAAAATTAAAATTAGTTGTCAATTTTAGAGCACTTCAATGTGGAAAATCTTTTAGTTCTTCCAATAAAAAGTTTTTGGGACGGTTCTTTCGGCCGAATAAAATTTTGTGCATGGAAACACTTTCTTTTCCCAACGTCCACGTCTCATTATCGGCAAGCAGGATGTCGCCACTGGCGCAAACCACGAAGAAGACGGCGACAGGAAGTAGTTGGAGGACGATGGTGTGGCGTGTTTTTAATAACTCGAGTGAAAAAAACGTACTCACGCCTGATTTTAACTCCATTTCTTATGTAACAAAAACACACCAATCGTGAAATCATGGGTCAAGATTCATTTAATTTATTTACCGCAATCGGTTTAGGTTTTGGTGAATTGGGACAAAACACAACCGTTTCTCCACATCAGCAACAGTTCAGTACGTTGGGCTTCAAGTGAATTTCTTAACATTTTCTTTGCAAAAATATCCGAGACAAAAAGAACCGCGGGTGCTCACACTATCACGGACAGCGACTCTGAAATGGGTCTCATGTTTTCATGCCAAGGTTTAACATCATTCTGATGATGGAGCAAGAAAAGGAAGAGAGATTTATGGGATGCAGTCCGTCCCACACAGGAAGCCTTTACTAATTTTCTAGTAATAACTCATTTTTTTCTTTTTTTTTCTTTTGACTCCAAACAAAAGTTGGGGAAGCCATTACAGCCACGTTTTTTTGGGGTTTTTTTGCCGCCAAAAAAAAAACATGACGGCATCAGGTATGAGAAGATTACGACAAGAAGTCAAGTTGAAAATGTCTTCACTCCCTGAATTTGACTTTGTTTGAAATTTGATGCCATTGATTGATGTAACGACGTGACTTCCTGCAAAGGGAGTGAACCAAATGGAATTGGAAGTGCAGCACGTAGCTCTCGTTTAATTTACATCATTTCAATGTCGAGGTCAATCGTGAATCTCATTTATCTGTGAACATCTCTGGCTAAAGTGAAACATTTTGCCTCTGGAAACATGTAGGACTTTTAAATGTGTTAGTTGTGTCATTTTTAGCGTTACTTTTGGAAATGCTGCTGCTGCTGATTGACTTCAGTCCTTCAGATTGTTGATTGTTCAAAACATAAAAACTTAATATTGTTTTTACCATAAATTGTCCTTCTTAGGATTTTTTTATGTTTCTTTAACCTGAGGTGTTTTCCTTGCAAGGTGGATTGTTTTCTTTGCAGCTTAAATTTTTGTTGAGTTTTCAGTAAGAGCAATACTGGAAATCCAGTCAAAGCATCAACTATTAACCTGACAAAGAATTTAGTCGTTTGTGTTTATTTTGTGAGAAATGCACAGGAAATGCAATGAAACATCCTTTCTTCACCTGTTTATTCTCCATATGGCTCAAACAAATTCTTTCTCGTCTTCTTCCTGTACATATGGAAGCTTAAACTCAGACATGAAAATCTGGCAACAACAGTTGAGGTTCCATTACAAATGTGCGCAAAACTTTGCTGATATTTCCCTAATGTCAGGAAGAAACACAATTTTGAAATGGCAGTGTTTCCAGTAAATAAGAAACGCAGTTAAAAGTCACATGTGAATAAGTGTGACACACAAGACAATTAAAAAACATCATCATCCTCCAACTACTTCCTGTTGTCTTCTTTGTTGTTTCCGCCAGTAGTAGCATCCGGTGGTTGATCGCCTGACTCGTGACATGATAAAAGTGTTTGCAGTTTTTCAAAATACAAAAATTTCCATGAAGCAGGAAAAACGACCTCGGCCTAAACTTTTCCATTTCTTACTGTGTTGAGTTTTTTTTCAAATTTGACGTGTGTCCATTAAAGCAAATATTTTATTTTTGGAATTCTAATTTGCTCATCTTTTATGATCAATGGAAAGGCAGCTTGTGTCCCGAAACTCACTGGTTTTCACACCTTTGATGACCCGAGATAATAACTGCATTGCAGCTCAATCTAATCATAAATCCTCAAATCAGACTCTTGTGAGACGAGTAGAGTCTTGTTTTTGGGAGTGCTTTACACTTCATGGGTTAGCGGGAATATTTGCTGTCTAATTGCTTTATCCTGTCTAAAAACGCAGTAATGAAAGAAGCTTTCACACCAATTTTTTTTTTTTTAATTTCTATGTCTTAGTTTAGTGGTTCAGTTATTGGATTTACTTTCTGTGCTTTGAGTTATTTGGGGAACTGGAAAGCAAAGCCGGTTCCTATTTTGACTTTCTTGTTTTCCACCTCGTTTGACAAAGACTGAATAAGGAGCTATACGTCTGCGGCCATGTGACGTGGATTAGTGTTTGCAATGTGTTTGTTTCACTGAAACCTTTCAGGGTGGAGCAATGCACAGTCGCATGTCCTTCAACGCCGTCCTGGATTGTATTTCGCTGTAACGTTTGAGCTTATTGTGCAGACTGGTGCGGTGAGCACCGTTCTCCAGTGAGTCATTAATTGCTAAAAGCTGAAATGAATGCCCATTGGGGGAGGGGGGGGGGGGGAGATCTACTACTGTACAATAAATTTGTTTTTTTGTCTCCTAACTGCCTCTCCGGTCCGCTCTGCTTAGGTAGGCCTCCTAGCTGGATGTCACATGAGTGACAGCAGAACGGTGGAAGTGAGGATGAGACATGAGAGGAACGACTGAGAGCCACAACTGGATCAAGTTCAACTTTGGCATTTTGTGTTATGGACAGAGAGAGGCTGATAAGAAAAAAGATTATAACATTTGGGTTTGTTGTAAATTGAATAAGGGATCATGTGGATGCAGCATGAGCTCAGTGTTAGCTTTCATACATGCAAGCAAATCACAGCAGTTAAGAGAGGAGATTACTGCGTTTACGCAAATTCAAATATGGATGTTTTTATGTCAACGGTAAAAAAAACAACATGAAATACGACCAAATTCACAGTCAGGCTTCAGTAATGTCTTGTATAAAAACGTCAGTGTATCGTCAGGCTCGGTTGTTGTCTTGTTTGAGGAAATGTGGTACATCCTTTGCTTGAGGGAGGATTGTAGACAGTGTGCCGTCTATACTGCATCGACACGTCATGATGTTGATCCATTTCCTCTTGAACAGAATCTAACAGTAATATGCTAAACGTGTGTATCTTCGGATTTGGCTTTAGTGTCAACGTCGCATTCTGTTTGGTATTTTATGGATCTTGCACAACTTGCTTGTTTGCCCCGGGGTCGGCGGAGGAGGGGGTGGGTGCAGTAACCCGCTCTGCCTCCATTAACCCCTGTTGCAAGTTGGCACGAGAGACAGCAGGATTTTCTAGAGATTAGCAAGATCACAATCACAAGAGAATACAGATTGAGTTGTGCGTAAGACCACAATCCTCCTTAGTCGGTGGTGGAGTGTGGCCTCGTCCCTGGTCTGCTATGTGAATTAGTCAGGACCATCGGCGGCCACAGACTCTGCTGGGTCTCCCAACGTCAGACCACCTACCAAACACAGATGCTGGCTGACTCTTTGTTTCGCTCTGCAGAAGTCAGTCTTGCAACGCGACATACCAGGAGACGTTTGTCTGTCGGATCATGTTGTTGGGAAAATCGTTGCTTAGTTCAGAAAGATAAACAGGAAGAAGCTGTGTGTAACATGCAAATTTAGGGCGTGTTGCCTTGATTCTTGTGCAGTTATTCACTGAACAGGCAGCCACAGAGCTCCTTTGTGACTGAACCAATCATGGACATGGACACGTGTTCTACAAACCAAATGACATGAGATGGATGACAGACGAAGTTGAAACACATTCCACACTTCTGATTGTCATCTTGGTGTAGAAGAACCTTCAATATAAATGATTGAAGTCGATCTACTGTTCTGACAGACGAGACGTTTCCTGTTTATGACAATGAGCCGTAGAGAAACTTCTTAGGTGAAGAGTAACGTTGTCAATACCCATGGCTTGTAACTGCAAAAAATTCTAATGTCAGCTCAGTTTTCTCAAGCAGTAGCAAAATCTATCAATCAAGAACTCCAGTCTACCACCATTCAAGTCAAACATAGTGGTGCTCTTTGGTTTTACAGCCATTTGTGAGTTTTGTGGGTGGTGTGTGTGCGTCCAGGATGGTGGAACGCTGCACACACACACACACACACACACACACACACACACACACACACACACACACACACACACACACAAGCCAAAGCCTCTGCTGAGCCCTGCAGTCTATTCCTGCTTCAGTGATTGTATTAGGCTTGATGCTGGATTAGCTCCCCTGATCTCTTTGTCTGATTTTGTTTGGTAAACTATTACTGCTCTGTCCCTCTTCTACCTCGCACAACCTTTGCTGGCAATCCATTTACCCCATCTTACTGAGTTTGCAGATAGGACATTCCCCGATCGTCAAACTTGCTCCTGAGCTCCGTGTTTGTTTGCGCTCCCACCAGGAGGCTCAGCTGGAAAGGGGCGCAAGAGGTTGGGGTGGGGGGAGGGGGATTATGGGACGTAATCTAAGATTTGTCTGGATGTGACTGCAAATCAAAGGAGTTGAGAAACATCAAAAGAAGCAGAAGATGCATTTCAAAAAGAGGCCAGCCAGAAGGGGAGACCCTCACCACTGATCAGCGTAGGTGTGTGGGGTGTCAGTCATGTCACTCTCTGTCAGATGTAGAGTACAAAGAGAACCACATCAAGGCAACGCAGGCCTCCTCTCCTTTGTACCTAAAGAAACCCAGGCGGAAACGTTACCCCAAGCAGCCATACTGCGTCTGTCCGGCCTGTTTGGAGAAGAAAAACGTGGATTAAGGGCCTTCAGTTTTCTGTTACTTCCTCTCTTTCACCCAAGCACTAAACCAATAACCACCGTGTTTGCTTATCCAATAGACCAAACTGTGGCAATCACTCTCAGCTTGAGTGTGAACAGACTCCCAGCTCACATCGCCACACAAACAATCCCGCAGCTGCTTTCACTTCTGATTGCCGTCTCTGTTTGAAGTGTGACAGCTGAAATATGTTTTCTCCTGCGCTGTGCTATGTTATGATGATTGCTTTTACGCTGTCGAGGGGGAGTAACCTATTTCTGATTCTCTCTGTAGGACATGTAAACTGTGAGCTTGGAAAGAAAGAAAAAAAAACTCTTTAGAAAACGGGGATCTGTGTCCAACTTGGCTGCGGCGACAAAGTGGGAATTGGAGATCCAGAGTTTCAGAAGAGACAGTTGGAAAGTGACAGTCAAGGATCCAGATGCAAGTAGTTGGAAAACTATTCATACCCCTTAAGTTCTTTTCCGGGGTGATTTAGGGGGTTCACATTTTGCCCAGGAACTTTACAAATTCTTGTTTTAATTAGTTTAGGACCGACATCAAGTAATCCTTTCAGCTTTTCCTGACATTTCAGCAGCAGTTCTGTTTGTGTTGCTACCGGCTTTGCAAATCTAGATCCTGATTTTTATTATTATTTTTTTTTCCCAGCTCTCTGTGCAGAATAGCTCAAGTTCAGACAACATCAGCAGGAATGTTTAGGGTTGTTTTTCGGCTGGAAAGTGAATATCTGCCCCAGGCTCAATTCTTCTTCAACCTCTAACAGGTTTTCTTTCTGTCGTCCCTGTTTTTAGTTCCATCCAATCATCTCCGACCGGCTTCAAATTTTCCTGACAAATCGGCGTTATCTAACAAAAAAAAAAGAAAAAAAAGTGACTTAACTCTCTTGGGCTAACCAGCATGTCTGGTTCTGTGACAGATGGATTTTGTATTCACAGTTTTGCTTCGCTTGGCCACTTAAAAGCAACTGTCACTGCGAATGAACACAAACCTGAAGCTGGGAGTGTTTCTTCCCAGAATGACAGTCTTAATCCATGGAGAATAAAAGATCAGAAAATGATTTAACTTGTACGGGGTATGATGCGGCGTTCCGCACAATGACGATATTATCAAACCTGAATGACTGACTGAGGTTCAAAGTTTCGGACCGACTCAGTGAACGCATCACATCCGCGTTTCGACACAGATGTGGTGCCAACATTTTCCCAAACCCGATTGGCTGATGGAGAATTGACTTTTACAAGAAAGAGTGTTTCTGCGCTTTAATATAAATAGAGACGATCTTAACCACGTACGACTACATCACAATATTTCTTTTCAGATTATAGTTTTGCTGTCTGCTGATCAGCTGTTACAGTGCAGAGTGCTAACTTCATTTAATAATAAAGTTTTCAGGTGATTTTCAAAGCATGTAGGATTCATGTACGTCACAGACTGACAACATGATGTGACTCCTACTGGCCAGTTCAGGTACTACAACGACAACTGCAACCATTCCTCTACAATTGGCATCACTGTAAAGTAGTAGACTGCAGGCTAGCTACCGTGACAGATAATCTGACAAATTAACCAGTTTAATATTATCTGAATGTTGGTAAAACAAAAAAAAAAAACATTGTGCACAATAATTGACATCCAGTGTGTTACTCAAAACCTAAATAACAGAACATGTTATAAATAGGCTCCTAGTAATTTGTGACCTGGATGCTCCTCCTGCAGAAAAACAGCAGGATACTCCCACCCTGTTCGTCAACAGTGGTTTTGGCCACGGAACTGTTTTATAGTTACCAAGTCTAATTCTTATTGTTGAATCAGGAGCACAAACTTTTACCTTCTGCCCGAGTCGTTGATGCAGTCTTGGAATAATTCTGGTAGGCTGGAATCTCCTTCTTGTTTATAGCTGTCAGACTTTAAAGAAAGAATTATCTTTTAAAAAAAATTCTGTTATTATTATTATTATTGTGGTATTTACCAAATGGAAAGATTTTTTTTATAAAACTGACGTAAGACATTAAATGTTCAATGTCAGAGAAAAATAAATGTGTGTCTTATACTGCATTAAAAATGACTTTGACTGAATATGGTGAACTTTTGTAAACGTTATGCTCAGAGCAGAATGTTTTTTTTTAATGGTGTCACTTTATGTTTCTTAGTTGGAAATTGTTCTCGGCTTTTCTTTTCATCCTGAAAGGTGAAATCGGTGAACTCCGCTGGCAGTTTCAGACTTTTCCAAAGTGAAAATGTGATTTATAAGGTCACATTATAAATCACAAAGGAGAGAAGAAATCAGTCTGATGCCCATCAGTCTTGTCTGAAACATTTACAGTATGAATTTGTGCTCATTTATTCTAACTTAGCATTGGTTTCTGCTAATGGGTGAACCTGCTGATGGACAGAAAGCAGCTATAAAGTCCAAACTCTGGCCAAGACACAGACGTTCCCATAAATTCACTGTTACGCAACCTAATGTTTGAAAGCAGCGGCATATGAGTTGATGCAATTCTCCATTAAATTGTCCACTTCTGTAACTTCGGTGCCGTGTTTGTCATCGTCTCTGGTTAAAAATGACGCTGTAACTGAATCAGTATGAGTCTCATTAGTTTGCAGCGTTTAGAGTCAACAGGAAATCCGTCTTCTGGCGCCTTTTTAAAGTCCGACCACTCTCGCTTGCACTCAAAGTTGTGACTGTGACATACGTGAAGGAGATATACCTGCAGGTGTGTGAGGACCGGCAAACATTCCGTCCTCAAGCGTTAAGAGCTAAACCATCTCAGAAACGTTCCTTTGCATAAGATTCACTTTCTCTCCTCCGTCTGAGGCGCACAGCAACGTTCACCGCAACAAAGCCACTTTCTTTCTGCGTTGACACATGCAAGGACACAAACCCGTTTTTTTTTTTCTCTCTTCTTCTTCTGAGGAGATAATCAGCCGTGAATGCCGATGAGTCACCTGGCTCAGGGCTGCGAAACATTCAGTGTTATGACTGGAATTCTGCCCTTCCCTGCACTGACACCCTGTGGGGTTCAAAGACGGGGTGATGAGTGGTGGAGGTGGCAGGGTGAGCTACGCGCCTTCGCAAGGCTCGTCCACGGACTCTTCAGGGTGTCGTATTCGCTTGGGTGAAACGCATTATCAATTACAGATCAAATTTTGCCAATGAGATGCTGCCGTTTTTGTTGAGGCTTTGATGGGAAAACTTACATTTCAAATCAGAATGAGAATCATTATGTGTATGAAAAATCGATTCATGCAGATGGCTGATGTGTTGGACACCCTGTGAAATAATGTCTCTCATCTGAAACAAAAATACCCACTTACCTTTAGTTGAGTGGGATGTGAATAGTAAAATAAATCCATTGAATGAATTTCTAATATTCTAAGCAAGATCAGCAACTCTGGCAGTGTTTATATATTTATATTTCCAAACTGAAGAAATAACATTAAATATTTAATAATATGAATACGATATTTAGGGGCCTGATGGAACATGTACATTATCTCAAAATTCATTTTTACTTGAAAGTTGTAGTTTTTCAAGGGCAAATATAACTTTTGTTCAAGTTAGCCGTTTAGCATTAGCTTCCGCTTCACACTGTGATGGTGTAGCGCTTTAGCGCTCGCAGAGTCATTGTTTATGATTGGTGTTTTAGGGTTATTAACGCAACTAGCATTTTAGTTAACTGTGCCCTGACAGATTTATGGAAACATTCAGATTCTTAAAAAAGTAAAAAAATAAAATAAAATAATAAAAGTAGATAGCAATAGACTTTATACAGCATAGGGCAAAATTAATGTCTTTACTGGTAGACCCTGTGTGGGTCTTTTATACATAGACGTATACGCCGAACTACGCCGACCAGATGGACAAAAGAAGCTACAGGTACGGGTATGAAGACACGTCAACGTTTTAAAAAGTTGACATTTCAAAAATGCATTTCAGTCTCATTTTAAAGACATACTGGAGAATGTAACAGAGTTTCTGGGGTTTTCTTTTAGCTCTATGTAGCACAGTGGAGAGCTATGCTTCCCCTCCCCCACATGTTGGCAACCATGTAAAAGTAAAAGAAGGCCTTTTCCTGGCTTTCAAATGGGCCAGGTAAAGGCCTGTTTGTGCACATTTCATATCACTAAAACATCAACAGTGTCACATACATTACATTTGGCAAGCTATAGGGAAGAGTGTGTGTGTGTGCGTGTGTGTGTGTGTGTGCGTGTGCGTGTGCGTGTGTGTGTGTGTGTGTGTGTGTGTGTGTGTGTTAAGTGGTTGATGCTACCAAAACAAATATACCAACTGATTAAGAAATCAGCCTGTTAGACTCCCAGCTCTACTCTTCCGAACTGCTGAGAAAAAGATCATTTTCTGTGTAACTGGTATATTTATTTAAAAAGTGGTAAATTATGTTGGTCTTCCAGCTATATTTTTGCTAAAGTCTAGTATAAAAAAAATTATAGTTATGTAATATGTTATACGGTGTCCATTCAGATTCAGTTTCTGTTTTAGGCGCGTTCCAATGTGACATCACACACACATCATTCCACCAGTGGCCATCGATGGTTTTAGCTGTGAAGTTGTCAGCCTAAAAAAAAAACTAAATTTAAAATGCGTGTGATATGAAAAAGGAAGGCAATGTTTTGCTACAGTTAACACTATAATCACATAACAAGGCTCAAAGGTGTCACATTCCAGAGGTCAGTAAAAAGTATTAGTAAAAAAAGGGAGAGGGAGATTGTGGTGATGGCTCTCATCAATATATGTTTGTTCAAATGTTGACTGTATGCTGTTTCTTTTGTTAAGTAAAGCAAAATTAACTGGCTTTGTGCTAAAACATGCTACATGAATTGATCCTTCAGCTGCAGGCTGACCTGGATGTGGCTTACATGTGCAGAAACATCTGGAGTCAATCGGACGGCAGGGATCGGACTCAGACATTGCAGGGTGAAAATCCCTCGGGAGGATTTGCCGGGTTTTGGCACGCTGCTCCACAGGGCTAAGCCTGTCACCAAACGACCCCGACTGGGGCTGGGCGGGTGGACGGGCAGGTGGGGGTTGCAACCGGGTTCTCCGGGGCAACGCCATCATCTCTCTCACGGCCTCGGAGTGGTACAGCTGTGGTTTTCCTGATGCAACAGTGGAGACCCCCCGAGAGGGTCGAAGCTGTGTGTCTGTATTATGTTATTGTTTGATGATAATTAATATTGACTAGGGCTGTACAGAACACACATGGGCTTCATTACTGGTCCGATATCTATTTTGGGTTCAAAAGTTTGAAATGTGACACTTTTACAATATTGCCTCAGTTGGATAAGAGCAGCCATTTTTATCATTGTGCTGTGACTTAGTTTTCGTCAGCAATACTTTGTAACGCGTAATTGACTAAAAATCAAAGCGTTTGTGACTTTGACCACCAATCCAGCCTCATCAAGAGAGATTTATCCCCAACAGAAGTAACCGTAGGGATTCTGGTGGATAAACCTTCAGCTTCCTACCAGGCAGCCAAACTTGTCTATAAGAGTTGCTATCAGTCATTCACCTATTTATTTTTAAGTTTATGAGTCTGTCGTTTCTATTGAAGTCACAGATCAGCTATATTTAGGATTTAGAAATGCGTAAGTAAAGATGAAACAGATTTGAGTTACTGCTGGACCTAGAGTCTGCAGATTGGTAGATTCAAAATATTTTACTGAATTACTCATGTCAATAATTCAAGTCACATTTTGAAGTTCGGTCCAATTTACTTTAGTAACATTTGTTTCGGTTCAGTACAGCCAGACTCAGTTCAGGTTTGCTCAGTCTTACATAAATCTAATCCGTTGTAATACAGAAAGATTTCCAACAGCTTCAGACTAGGAATGTCACGATAATTAGTTTTTTGTTCTTAATACTGATCTAAATCACTTAATACTCTCGTGAGTTTAGTACTATATATAAAGCTTAGCTAAGGAAGTTAAGCTAAACTTAAGCTTAAGAAAGCTAAACATTGTGTTATCTTAACTTACCTACCTTAGATGTTCTAACACTTCACTGAAAACATGCACAGCTGTAACGTTTGTCCTCAAAGGTACATCAGCCTTGACTCGTACATGTTACAGGATTCTTCAAATAAACATCTCACTCCTGGTAATTTTGTTGGCTGTTGTTAGGATGTCAAGCCTCTGTTTTGATAGAACTCCTTGATGACTCTGAAGGTCTGTGTTCTCGCAACAGTTAAGATGTTTCTGAAATCTGTTTAGGTTGCTGTTTTGGTTTTGTTGTCTATAGCTTTATCCTCCCTATACAGCTAGAATTCTTAGTAGATTCAACTTGTCCTTACTTACAATGATGTTTCACAGTAGATTCCCGAAGCTGAAGACTAGCATTAGCATGTTCACATTCTGATTTTGATAGGAATTGTTGATCATTCAGAACGTAACTTATTTCTATTATTTTCAAACAAGACTTCTTCCAAAAGTTGATCTGCTTCATCTTAATGGTGGTGAGGACCCAGACTTTCAGATCAGTACTGAAAGTCTCAAATCTGCTGACACCATGAATTTAAGAGCATTTTGGGGTTTATAAATAAAAGGTTGACATTAAATATAGACTCCATAAGCATCAAGAGTAAACTTGTAACTTCAGTAACATTTGGAAATGTGGCGACCACGTTCCCTGGAAGAAGTGACATGCAGGTGTAACATTTTGAATTTAAATTCCTATGATTTGCCTTTTTTTTTTTTTTGAGTGGCAATGGATCAATTTTGATAAAATGTAGTTCCTTGGTAAGGATCGTTGGTTTAGACTTGCTTCTGCTCTGAACCCAGTCATCCATCGCTAATTTGTTTGGGGCGACTGCCTTCACATGTTTTGGATGAACCACCAAAAGCTAAGATTCATAGTTAAGTCAAGCTTGAACATGACAAAAATGTGTCAAATAATGCATGATAAATCCAATGGAAACAGATTTGTTCTGAAAAAAACAAAACAAAACAGCAAGTCGATCAGTCTATGACCAGAGGGAAAGGTAAAGTTTTGTCTTAATATTCACCTCTGTCATACTCTCTCTTTTTACTGAGTTTAATGAACAGCTGGTTCTTAATTTAAAGCTGGATCTGGAGAAGCTAACCAAGCTGGCCACCTTTAGGTCAGAGGTCAAACAGTGATGTGTTGGTCACAATCCGTTCAATCCCAACATCTCAAAATCTTGTAATCCTCTTCCACGCTTCCTTCCGGAAACATTCAAATCATTCTTTATCGCCATTATGAGGAGA
Organism: Poeciliopsis prolifica; assembly: GCF_027474105.1. Classification (NCBI taxonomy): domain Eukaryota; kingdom Metazoa; phylum Chordata; class Actinopteri; order Cyprinodontiformes; family Poeciliidae; genus Poeciliopsis; species Poeciliopsis prolifica. The sequence continues at coordinate 3,504,206 of NW_026562417.1, read as the reverse complement.
TTACCAATTACTCATCTCTTTATCTTACGTTAAAACTCGTTTTATTGCAGTAAGAGCATCTATATCAGGTGTAATCAAAGGAACCAGAAACTAATCTTTGAGTTTCAAATATGCAACCTGGGAAAACACTGAAACACACTTGGCCTGATTGTTGTCTTTGACAAAAAAAAAAGGAAAAAAGTAGGAGTTGAGGATTGCTGGAATATTCCTCCAGTAGACAGCCTGTGGTGAAGTAACTACTCCTATTGGCACTGATGATGTTGCCTCTTTGACAGATTTATGCCAGTCTGCTGTGATCCACCATGTTAACTAGACCGATGTGTGCCAACTCGTTCCTGTTGCTGCCAATAAACTGACTTCTTTCATGATAATATCCACATTTCACCGGGGCAGTCAGAAGTAAGTAGGATTTTTTTTTTGTTTTGAATCAGGTATGGCTCGCGACTTTATTTGAATGTTAGAAAATCCGGTATTTTTACGAGCGTTTAGTTATGTTTCCACAGTAGCTGTTCTAACATGGTGTTCTTGACAGACGGTTGTCAGGGATAACGGTCATGCTCCATTTGGTAATGACATCTTCGCAGGACGAGACGACGCATGTTTTATTGGGTTTAAGAGACTGAGGAACGATTTTAGGTTTTTAAAACAAACTGCAGGAAAGGCATTATGAGTGTTTCAGGTTTGATTCACCCAGAGATTGAGGTCGTTACGCATATTTCATATGAAATTCATGTAAAGAACTTGGCGCTGCTTCCAAAAGCTAAATGTGAAGCTTTATAAATCTCTAACTCTAGCTAAGATGATAAACATTAATTTGTCACAGTAAATATTTTACATCTAGAACCAGAGAAAACAAAAAAAGCTCTTCTGTTTTCTTAGAAGCAAGCTGTTAGCTTCTGACAATGCAAATTCTTAGTTCATTCCTATTAGCCAAGAATTAGCATTTTTAGCTGATGCTTAGCTAATTCTAAGCTGAGAATGCTAAGACTTAGTATTCTTAAACAAGAATGAGCTACTTCTACTTGAAGGAATTAGCATGTTTAGTAGCTAACGGTTAGCCAGTCAGGGTTCCATCTTGTTCATCTCTGACTGTTTCCACTTTGCCTTTACAGAACTGAAATAGATTCTACATAAAGTTGTTCAAAATTCAAAGAAAAGTTCTTCCAATTGCTTTCAACCAGATTTTAGATTAGTGGTCAATCTTTTTGATCCACCACCATCATCATCATGGCATCAGAAGAACTTATTCTTAGTAACGTGATACGTTTTGCAGAGCAGGTCCATATTACACACACATTTGAAGATATCAACTTTTGCATCTTTAACAGGTTAAATTCATACCACTTCCTTCAACTCTTTATAATTGGGCAGATGATCTGATAGAAGTTCCTGATTGCATTTACTGTGTTTATTTATCTGGTTTGTCAGCGAGTCCAACTGCGAAACCTGTTTCTCAGAACCAGATGATTCTTCTGGTCAGTCCCGGTCCACGGTATGGGTCAAGGTTTTCCATCCTCCCAGAGCTTTAGCGGATCACACCTTCTGGGCTCTGAGTGGTTGCTTCACTTTTACATGCTTCAATCTGCATTTCGCTTCATTCCAAATCCAACATAAATCAGTAGAAGTGAACAGAAGTCATCCATCTTTAACCAGGAACATCTGAAGCGTCGGGTTGGGCTTCGTCTGATTAAAGGCAGCAGCTGCAGAAAGTTGGCACGTTCAGACGCGTTCCAACTTTGAAAGGACGTTCGACTTTACCTAAATTGTAGCACAAACATACATTTTGAAGAAAAAAAAAGAAACACCTAATTAACAGTCACAATAAGCTTCAACTTTTCCAAAAAGGAAATGTTATAATGATGGGGTCAATTTCGGTGAACCATTATGCATATTATGTTGAGATGTCATTTTGTTCGGTCAGTTTGGACATTGTCATCGGTGTTTGTCATGTCAGACTCACAGGGTTGATAACCGTCTGCCATGGATCTCCTGGGAGAATCAGTAAAAACAGGGAACACCTGTTTGGGGAAATGGTGAAGTAACCAGGGGAGGTTTCGCTTTTTATTTCCTCCAGTCAGGAGGTCAGTGTTCTGATCTGGCTTTGACTTGATGTTTTTTTGTAACAAACGCAGAGCAGCACATTGGCTCTCTTGTAGAACCTGCATGCATCACAGGCCTTTGCGTGCTCAGTTCTTGCTTTGCAGCTGATACTCCATAGATCACAGCCCTGTTTGCATTAACGCTAAAATTCCACATATAGAAATTACGAAATTAAATTTGCGTAATAAAAACACGGCGACTTCAAAAAAAGAAGAAAAAAACCCTCACGTTTTCCGATAAAAAGGTGTTGCACTAGGTGGAGATTTTTTAACTGTGTCAAAATGGAACATACTTGGTCAGATTCCTGCGGTTATAACCTTGTACTAAGCTGATTTGCTAATTGGACAGTATCAATTGGAACATACAGAGACCAGCTGTGTTTCCATTAAATATAGAAATGTCCAGACTGAAATTCTAAAAATAAATTTGCTTCATGGAAACAGCAGTTTTTTGGGAAAAAAAATTACATTGAAAAAAGATGGTAAAAGTGTGGTGGAAACCCTTTATTCGCACCAGAGTCACGTGATCAACAGGCGGATGTCACTGCTGGCAGGAACATCACCAGAGCTCTCACAGCATCACACAGTTCAGAAAAAGCTGCGCGTCGTTCCAAATTTTGTATCTGCAGCAGCAACTGCAGGAATTTGCTAAATATTTCTCAGTGTGTTAACAGTTTACTTGGAAAGAAAAAAAAATTGCTGAATGAAACCACAAGACTGGACATTTAGAGTTCAGCTGGTGTAAGCGAACTGGCTGCAGAAGTAAAAGATGTGTGACCTGCTTCAAGTCGCTCGGTTGGTGGATTCTTCCACCTGAGTTGTTAGTCTCTGCAGCTCCTCCAGAGTTTCCATGAAATGGCAGAATGTGCCTGAAAAACACTTTGTGCTGCTCCTTTAAGATCCAACTGGACAGTGAATACGTGTGACCAGCATGCTTACAAGATACAGAAGAGATTTCAACCAGTAGTGTAAATTTAATCTGCACTATTTTATGATTGAACTGAAACGCTGAAAACAGCTCAAGCGTAAAATAACGTCACTCTCATGATGCGTTGCACACAAAACACACCGCTAGCTGGGAAAGAGCCGTTAACCTGTGATCCACATTGTCCAACAATGCTTCGAAGTAATTGTGTGTTTATTTTATGGCACGTTCCACTGGCGTCGTCGTTCTCTGCAGAACGTTCCACTGGCGTTCTCTACAGAACGTTCCACTGGCGTTCTCTACAGAACGTTCCACTGGCGTTCTCTACAGAACGTTCCACTGGTGTCGTTCTCTGCAGAACGTTCCACTGGCGTTCTCTACAGAACGTTCCACTGGCGTTCTCTACAGAACGTTCCACTGGTGTCGTTCTCTGCAGAACGTTCCACTGGCGTTCTCTACAGAACGTTCCACTGGTGTCGTTCTCTACAGAACGTTCCACTGGCGTTCTCTACAGAACGTTCCACTGGTGTCGTTATCTGCAGAACGTGTCGGCAAATGCTAAACGCCTCCCCATATCAATGTTTGAGTTACATAAACCTCAGGAACCCGAGTTATGTCACCTCTCGTTAGCCAAGGCATTGTGGTGACGAGGCCGGTGCGGTTCTGTTAGTGTTCCTGCTAACACGTTGCCACCTTAAGGGTGATTATCTGCATCAATCCTATCAATTAGGTGTTAAAAGCTCACATGGTGTGAAGCTACAACATTAGCCTCTGACCTATTACATGCCTGAGACAATGTTGCTACAGCACCACATGTTCCTCTCTCTTAGGGGTTAGTTGAGGCCTTACCATTAAACAACCATAGCAAAGCTTTGAATGCAGTTAGAAATCCTGGCGTCAGCATTAAGTCTCGCCTCTATTTAGAGAACTAACTACAGGTGGAACAGTACCGAGAGTTGCTACGAGAAACGGCTGAGGCGTGTTGGAGGTGTGAGGGGAGGAAAATCTAATTTGTTCAGATTAAAGACTAAAGTTCTGCTAATCAATGGCCTTCTGCTTTAAATTTGAGTTTTACGTCCTGTGAGTGCCGCAAAGTTGACAGTCAAAGTTATTATAGTTAACTAAAACTAATGAAAACTGAAATCTTCATTAATAAACTGTAATTAGTTGGGAGGAACCTTTCATCTTTCATCTGCTTTGGAACTTCCTTAATTTGATCTTTCATTGTACAGATGGATAAATCAAAAGATGCAAGATATTGGGTTGTATGACTTGAAATGGCTGGTATCTCACACAATGAGGTTAGAATCAGCTACAATAACTAGCTCAGTGTGGGTTAGTATTTGAAGTTTTGGTTTATATTTCAAATACTCTGTAAGTTACTAATAGTTTGAACAATATTTTGTTTACCATGTTTGTCACGCCTTTTATTACGCCATAAAACCCAAACGGGAAAGCGCCAAAAATGTCAGCGACGTTCGATACAATAGATTTTCTGTCCGATCCAATACTGTGTAAAATTTAAGCTGTGCAAATAAACTTAATTTGTTATATCTAAAATAAAATGTACTCCATAGCCTGGCTTTATAAAAAGAACATAAAGTACTCAAATGTATTCACTTTAAACTCAGAAGTACTTTGAGACATCAGTCTTCGTTTATAGCTGGACTACTTTAATTCAGAAGAAAAAAACATACAAAATATGTGAAAATGGTGTTGCAAATACAAAAAAAAGGACAGTAAATAATAACTCAACTATATAAATTCTTGTTTTAACATTAAGAGCTACTATGAAACGAAAGCTGAAATAGCTCCACGCCACTTTTATGATCTGTCCGTGTGAACATCAGCAGCACGCTAATAATGTCTTATGAAAACCAGCAAACACGTGCTACAAACTAATTAAAACTAACTGACAAAAAGTCACTATAATGAAAACCCCCAAACTATTAAAGCCCTGATTAACATCTTACCACTTTATGAGCATTAATACCAGCTCTTAGAGGGCACAACCTCTAACAGATGTCCCGATCTGAAACGGTTCAGTGCTGTCCTCAGATGTGTGTTTTGTTGTGGGTCTTGTGATGGAGGGTTGGGTGTGTTTTCTGCGTTGTCTTTCAGGGTCATTGGCAATTCCTCTACCTGCTGACATGATTACGCAAATCAAATAATGACCAATTGCAGTATCAGCCCTGAGTGACATTTAGAACATTTCAATCAAGCTGTCAAGAGAAAACAACAACAAAAACAACCATTTCTCATGTTTGGAAACTACAGACGGTGTTTTTGAAATCCCAAATATAGTATCATTTCATTTTTTTTCCCATAGGGAATTTTCTTTTATTTTTAAAAAGAAGTTTGAAGTTATCCAATAATATATCATTTTCATTTACTAATTCATTATGTTATTTTTGTCACCAAAATGAGATTAGAGAAAATAAATCAATCATCAAATGCGCACATAAATCAGTTCTTTGTCATTTTAGTGCAGCTTTACTTCAACTCATGTTACCGAAGCTGATTAACTCGCCTCAGCATTTTTATTCTACACAAGGAACTATTTTCTTCTTGGTTCAGCTGTCAGCTCTCTGAACAGTTATGTACATTTTTAAGAAATCTGAACTTTATCCCCAGAATAGAAAAGAAAAAATCATGACTGTCTAATATCATGACAGAATATTAGACTTAACGGCTAGCTGATTCCTGGAGAGGTTGAGTATTCTTCTTCTTCTTCTTTAAATCTCTGTACATACAGATACACCAACATGTGTATCAATCAAACAAAATTTTCCAGTGAATAAATTGATGCGTTTTCTGTGGTAGGTACTTCCATGCGGTCAACTGTTTGGTATTTTCTCATTCCAGTTTTGCTCGTCTTGATCTGAATTTTCTCAGTGGTTTTTCTAAAGTCTAGTTGTTGCTGCACAATTTGTGGCTCGATTTTTTTTTCAAGCTACAAAAATCGTTGAAAATTGAAAAATGGCAATCGAGCTCTTTGAGTTGTATTGGGTGCATGTGTTCGTGGTTAGGAAAAGTCCCTTTTGTGAAGAGTGGATGGGAATTGGAGAAACATACTGAAGCACTTTGCAGAACCAAAGAAAGCTTGTTTTAGTTATTACTCATTTTGTTTTAAGATGTGTAGGTGAACTGTCCTTACCTGCCCATTTTCACATATCTTCCTGTAAGTCGGATAACATTGTACGATTAGCTTGGAGTTCAGCACATCCCAGAATGCCAATCTGGAGTTGGATCCTTCTCTTTAAATCTAGCATGTGTGCTGCACATGCACCGGATATGCTACGATATATTAGCAAAGTTGGAGAACTTCTATTGCAAAAGAAGGTTTCTCGTCTAAAACACGCTGACAGTAAGAGTTGGCGAGTCCGACTGTCGTGCTCCGTGACGAGGCGAACTGTTATTACCAAAACAAGCCAGTAATGATGTGGTTTGCATGCGATTACAAAATTAACAACACGGTCAAAAAACACAGGCGTGTTTTTCAGATACACACTGTGTTGGTCTGCGGTCGCCGCTGAACAACTGGTAGAATGAGTTTCAGCGATGTTGCTGTTGTAACTGATATGTTGTTTGTCTCTGGTTTTTTATCTCTTTCTGCAGGTGTAGAAGCAGAAAGACAGGATTCTTCTCTCACTTTCTACGTTTCCCGCCCTATTCCGCTCTGTCTCCATGTTGACTATTGGAAATATACCTAAATCAATTTCTAGTTTTTAGTTTCTTCTATATTTCTATATACATGCATTTAAATATGTCAAGTGAATAAACGCTGTAACACTGCAGCTGTAAAAGTCAGTCTGTTGGCACTCAGACCAGAACCTGAAGAGCAACTAAGTACTTTATTAATGTAACTTCCATTATCTTTTATATGAGCAGTCGCCATATTGGATATTGATATTGGAGTTGATTATAAACCTCTAACTTCTTACGTCAGAATGCCAAATTCAAAGGGGAATTTCAGTTAAGTTTCCATACTTATTGCATTTGTCCTACACGTTGTTCCCACTCTGCATGTTGCTTTTAGCAGAAAAATTTGTAATAAAAATCCAGTGCTTGAATTTTCTAACGTGAATTTTTCACATTTCTTTTAGAACATCCAGCCATTGACCTGAATGCAGCGTAAAGTCAAGTAAATAAATGAAAAGTTTCAGTCATGATTAAAATTAAAGTTCTTTGCAGATGCAGTCACATCGCTTGAATCTTTCCGTACTTCATCACTATGTAACTACAGACGTTATGATGGTTCATGGGACGTTTATGACTGACTGACACTAGGCGGCGCTTCATTTTGAGGTGTGAAGAGAAAAATGCATTCAAAGATTTTGACATGTTGACGTCAATCTAAATCCTTCCAGGTTTTTCCCTGTATTTTTTCAGCCTCTTTGTTGTTTCTGTCAATGTTCTTTTCCTGGTCTGTCAATGCACCTGAATTGTATTTAGGGGTCTCAGACTAAGACTAAGGGGAGTACCATTTTTCTGTTATGTGCTGCTTTGTGAGAATCTCACATAAAATAAAAGCTGTAAATACCAAGTTTTAAATGTAGTTTTCAGAGAGCTGACGTCAGACAAGTTGTTTCGTCTCTCCTTGTTTTATTGTTAGACTCCTTTATCGACTACTTTTTAAAAAAAAAAGGGGCAAAGTTCAAAAGTCCTACTCTGACAATATTATGTAGAAAAGCGTTTTTGAGTCGTTTCCACCTGAGCAGCTGGTCCCGTGCCTCTCGTTGTCGTGAACAACCCGGGTTCTTTCTGCTTTGTCTCTGCTGCCAGGACCTTTCTAAGCTGCTTCTGTCAGAAGACAAATGGTGTTTAAACAGGTTGTTAAGCAGATGGCTGGATGCTTGTGGTTGCTCAATGTGCTCCTTCCTTGTGGATCAAGATAGCGGCACTGGTGATTTATTCCAGTTGCATTCTATATATATATAGAGAGAGAGAGAGAGAGAGATCCAGCATTCAGCCTCGCCACACTATGAAATGATTTACCAAGATTAAATATATTTCATAGGGATTTTGATGCAATAGGAAAACATTCAGTTCTATTTAGTTGTATTTTGTTATTTCTCGCCAAAGGGGGATTCATAAAGTTGCTTCTTATCTCATCTTGGATATATATTTGTTTTCGAATCGTCTTTACTAATGAAAGGTGTGATGTGGGTTTGACCTCTACGGTGGCCTAGGAAGGTCACCATAGAGCCTCAGCGCAACAACTATAGCCACAAAGGCAATGCTGAAACGGAATTGATATTTTATCAGTTTTATTGGATCTCATCCATTTTAAATTCTATTTAGTATGACTAAAAAATAAATCAAACGCATACATTTCATTTTTGCATGAATGTCTTTTTATCAAACCTTCCGCTTTAACTTGGAATCCATTTTTGCCTAAAATTTGTTTTTAGCATAACCTGAAATCCGTATTAGCAGCACACCTTCTGTTTTAGCATAGCTTTCATTTTAGAACAGCCTCCCCTTTGGCCTAACTTTAGTTTTTGTATAAATTCTAATTTGGCCAGAAATCTGTCTTAATTTTAGCATAACTTCATTGTGGCTTTTTACTGTGGTGTTGCGGCTTGTGCATTTTGCTGACCTTTCTGGACAACCGTAATGTCTCATTGCCCTTTGCCAAGAGTCAACTGAAGAGTCCACCTGTGATTTGGTAATTCTGATGGCGCTTCAGAGAGCCGTAATTCAGGCAGGCTAAGCTGTCAAACTGGAAAAGTATTGATTAGGGAAAGAAAGTATGCCATTTTTCAGTGACAAACTCCTGACCTTTTTTGAGACGTTTTAAGGCTCGACTAGAAAGAGAAGTCAGGTAAAAATGTCTCTTTTTCAGCTGTGGCACATTGAACTCAGGATATAGCTTTTGCTCTATTTAGTTTTCATCAAGGCAGCGCTTTAGCTGGAGAGCCGCCATAAAATAATCTTCAATAAGGTCTGTGCTTCCTTACAAATTAAATTAGCATCACGGTTCACAGTAAATTAATCCAAGTCATCTGTAGTTAGGCTGGTTGATGGGATTTCAAAGGCCTGTTTTCCGGTTTCACCCAGTTCTGGGACTATTTTCAGGTCTCCGTACCATCTGAATATCACATGAAAAATGCATTTTCCCCAGAACAATTATCCAGTTAAGTGTGGCGTACATGGCTATTATCTTGTAAACAAGGCTTTCTGAAATCACTTGACGGTGAAATGTGAGGAACCTCCTGACAGTTAACCGGGCCTTTTAGTGATTCGTCTTGTTCCTGCTTGCTTCTTATGATTATATAAATTATGTCTTTGCCACATTCCCTCATTAAAGTAACAAACGAAATTTTGGCTACCTCTGCAATTACCTTCCCCTTTTCTATTACAACCCATTGACCAAATTTGATTTCAATGCTGTTAGACCAGTTAAGTCGATGTGCAGCCTTGATGTAGACATACATTTATAAGGAGGTTGTAAATTAGACATTGAAATTGTTGCGTGACATCCCATTTGTGGCTATAGAAGCTTCAGCTCTTCCGGGAACAGTTTCTGAGGGAAAGACTGATGTTTGACAAGCAGGACTGGCCTGCAGTGTCCTTTCTAATCCATTCCAAACATGCTTTGTTGGTTTGACGTCACAATTCAGTCGGTTCTTCAACAGCATACATGCTCATCTGTGTCTTCAGGGGTCATGCTTTGTGCTTCGGCGCAGAGTCACGTTGGAACAGGAAGGAGCCTTCCCCTAATTCTGTACCCAAAGAGGTAGAAGCACAAAACTGTCCAATGTTCCAATGTTTTGCTACAATGCCACATTAAGAGCTTCAGACCAAACTTAGATTGAGAAATGTTCAAATTTCATGGTAGATGTCTGTTGACCGTTTGGGAAGCCAGGGTTCATGTGCCACAGGCGTTAAGTCTTTCCAGCACACCTAAATCAAATGAATGGTTCAATATTAAAGAATTAATTTAGTCAATACATAAGCTGTGTTTATGGGACACATCTAAAACAAGTGAATATTTATGTTTTAGTCCTGAGGAACATCAGCGTTTGAGGTCTAGAAGTGGACAGCAGAAGTCTAAACATATTTTCAGCTCCACAAATGTTCAGCGTTTTCGGTGGAGCTCTGTCAAGTCAAAGGCCACTTCGGTTTTATCTTCAGATCAGGACTATATATTGAAAAGGATCATTTTAAAAGTATTAATTCTTAACTTGTTTTTGTTCTCATCAGACTTTGATCAAATATTGCCAGACGGTTGCAAATTTCAAGTGAATCATTTCCATTTGCAGCCACTGGACTCAAACAAGAAAAAACACAATTTTATAATGCTCAATGAAAATTAAAAGCTTTGGGTGTCTGTAATGTCGTACTAAGCAATTAATGGCTCAAAATTCATTTCAACCATCTGGCATCTATTTTGATGCAATTGCCAGTTATTTAAAATCCAAATTTGGTTTAAAGTCATTTATTGAAAGTCTAAATGTAGTGATTGATGAGCAGGAGAAGATATTCTATGAAATTACTTTTGTTGCACAACTGATGCTGTTTTGGGTTTCTGTTAATCATTCTTATCAATTATGCTGGATTTATAGATTATGTTTTATATCATAATGAATTACTAGTTTTCAGCCTCAACCATTTAATCAGTATGGATGGATCTTAATTATTTATAAGCTTAATATTGACTCATTCCTAACTCACCTAATCACAAATTAGATCTATTGCTTACTGGACATTAAGCATCAATATAGTTAGCATGGAGATGGTAGTTATTAAGATAGCAGGAGTGAATTTATGTATTGTTCATATTTTAAGTTGTACATTTTGCAAGTTAAATTGACATTTAAATATTTTCCCTACCATGATTTTGAAGCTGTGAATGGGTTTTGTTACATTGTTTCACTTTGATTGCTTTTTGAAAGCAAATATGGTCAATATGGTTATATATTCCCTCTACTGAATAATGAAAACCTACATTACAATGCACAGACGTTAAAAATCACGTAACTGTTTTCAAGCATCACTGCTCAAAATGAGAGCTGACGCACAACGACCTGAGTGGCTTGACAGAAAAAAAAAAACATTGTTCCTTTTGAAAAATAATATTTCCTCTGTTGTGTCCTACAAGCCCCAACTATTAACTGTGAACTTTGTTTCTGCACTTTCTGAAAGTTCTAAATACTGAGCACTTAAAATATTCATTTCCTTTCTTTTTGTGATGTTTTTGAAGTGAACGCAGTGACACTATAATAGTTCTCTCATTGCAAGAGGATTCAGTGTTTAAATCTAAACTGGGCCTTTCTGCTCCGATGTTCTCCCCTTTTCTCCCACAGATTAAAAAGATTTGGTTTGGCGTAAATTTCGTTTGTATATTTTGTGGAATAAATGTTTTACGGTGGATGATACAGACTAATTACAATTACAGAATATTGTGTTAATATTTTGATAACTACATTGTTTTATTAGCGGATGTTTCTCTAATAATCTGGGCGGAACCATTTCTTAACCACGGCCAAATAAATCAGTGAGGAATTTTTTGTTTTTTCTCTAGAGATGAAAGACTGTTCCTGTTTTTAATCTGACAATATTTACAGATGCCTGTTTTTTTTTTACAGATGCCTGTTTTTAAGAAAGAAGTTTATTTAGCTTGTTTTGTTAAAAGTTTTATGTGTTTTACATTTCTGGCCCTCAAGGCTGAAAGCTTGGACTTCACTTGTTTTCAGCTTTTTGCCAGCCTTAATGGAGATGAATGACTTCAAAGCTCATGATTCCAGATACGAATCCAGTTCTGTTTCATTCAAATTTGTTTTGTTAAGCTTTGAAACAGGGGTAAGTGGTTGTGAAATTTTTTTATTGTTGTTTCAAAGTCAGACATGTCTTTTCAAACACCTTTCCTAGTATTCATAAATGTGAAATTAAAGTTTCTCAGAACCAGAACATGCATAAACAACCAAGATTACTTAATAAAAAAAATATAAAAAAAACAACTTAAGAATTACTTGACGACATCACTTAAGATCAACAAGAAGGTTAAACTTTAACTTAGAGGAGCAAAAAAAAAAAAAAAAGAATTCCGATAATATTGTTCTGGTTCTGCTCGTTGTGAACAATGTGGTCAATAATCAGACAAGGCCACTTTAACTGATCAAGATGCTGGAACAGACAATGTCAACAGCCTCTTTTAGAGAGCTAGTGGGCAAAATGTTTTTCAGTTGAGGATGTTTCGTGGAAGTGAGGTATGTTGCACAAGTTGCCACATGTTAATTCCCAAGCATGTATGCTAAGTCGAAGGCACGTCCTCGTGCCACGAGTCTTTTGGATTTGTGTTTAAAATCAACCGTTTAAAATGCTCTTGAAGCTGAAATCACCTGGTATCGTGAGAGTTATTAATCCAGGCAAATCTTTCATTTCATGTGAATCTTTTGCTTTGAAAAAGAAGATGCACAAAGTCGGTTTGGTGACGTAAAATGTGTTCTCAGCCCCTTCTTTTCAGTCTACTGTTTGGAAAACAGTCAAATAAAAAGGTCTGTCTTTCAAAAGTAATTATACCCTCCATGTTTTCTTATAGTATTTAAAAAATGAGCACAAAATAATGTGAATTTCAACTGGAAAGGAAGGTTCTCATGTTTATTACATACAATGATATGACAATTAAACCAATGGCAAAAAATCTTTTGTTTTAAGTGAATATTCTTTTTCACGAATATTAAGTCATTATTGACTTAAAACAAGCTCACATTTCTTGGTGAAAAGTTACTTTAAAAGAGTTTTGTCTTGTTTAAAGTGTACTAAGACATTTGCACTAGAAACAGAAATTCTACCAGCTGAATCCAAGTGAATGGGCGAAAGCCCCACCAAGCGTGATTTTAATCAAGCACAATACCACAGGAAGGCAATAGCCAGGCTAGTTGTAAACTATAAAATAATACAAACACTCTTGTAAGGCACTGTACCTCTGTAAATGAAACAAAATCCAATTTGGACATATTAAAGGACACAACCCTTATATCTCTTTTCTTTCTATGTCTTCACAGATTTTGCAGGTGAATCTAGTGATGTCCATCCTGCTGTATGTTATGGCCCTTGTGTACCTGTATGGTATTCAAGCATCTAGCATGAACAGCAGCCACAAGGGACAACAGCAGCACCCGCCGAGCCCGGACCCGTTGAACTCCCTCATAATCCAGCTGCTGCAGGCCGACCTGACGAGGGAGCGGACCCCGGGGAGCCACCGGCAGCAGGGGAAAGGCAGGGACCACGACCCCATCCTCCCTGTTTCGGGGCCTAGCTTACCGTTCAAGGACCAGGAGGACGGCGAGCCGTGGGGCGCGGGCGGCCGCAGCGGCGGGAGCAGCGAAGGCGCCGTGGAGCAGCAGGTGACGCTGGTGAACTCTGACATTCTGCGGAACCACAAGAGATACATTTCGCCGCGGGTGGTGCTGAGCGATCGGCCGCCGCTCCAGCCGCCTCCCCTGTACCTGGCGGACGACTTCGTGAGCGGCGGGCAGGAGGGAGCGGCGGCGGGAAACAAAACGCGGAAGAAGCGGCAGGCCGAGCACCGGAGCTACCGCGGGGAGTATTCTGTCTGCGACAGCGAGAGCAAGTGGGTGATGGACAAAACCAGCGCCATGGACCTGCGGGGAGTCAACGTGACGGTCATGGCCAAAGTTAAAACCTTCGACAAGCGGGAGGTCAAGCAGTTTTTCTACGAGACAAACTGTCGAGGCGAAGAGGAGCCGTCCAGAGCCAAAGAAAGGCAGTGCAGGGGAATCGACGAGAAAAACTGGAGCTCTCAGTGCAAGACGACGCAGACGTTTGTGCGCGCGCTGACGCAGGACCACAGCGGCATGGTGGGCTGGCGGTGGATACGCATCAACACTTCCTGCGTCTGCGCGCTGTCGAGGAGGAAACGCAAGACGTAAAAACTCAAGTTCCTCTGAACCAGAACCAGTGAAGTTCCACCATTTCTTTCTTCTGGGATTTTATTTCCACAGAAAACCGCACCACAGGATTAGGTGCGGCGGCAGCGGGACCGCGACGTTCCGCTACAAACAGTACATCTGAAGAAATCTCGGGTCCATTTGAATGCGATTTCATACTAATGTGCTGTAACGAAAGAACTCATTGGAGAGGGCGAGGACTGTACATATAAATTATTTAAATTATATGAAATGCATGTAGTGAATACATGGCTATCTATCTTTATATGATGTATGAATATATTTGTGTTATTTATTGACAGAAGATTCCTTAAAATGAAAACGAGAAAAAAAACTGACTTTAAGACTATAACGCGAAGCTAGGGGGCAGTAAAGGTGCTTCACAGCGAGACTTCGTAAGTGCCTTCACTGAAGTGTGAGTAGCAGGACATGGCAGCAGCGGTTGCCGTAAACGGTTCGGCAACGAGTCCGTCGTAAGGCGACCCATCAGCAGGGACCCGACGCGTCCCGCCGAGCCGACCCGACACGAGGCCAGCGACACGGTCCGAGGTTCCTCGACGACCAAAACGCAAGACGCGTCGCGAGATACCTTCCCAGTGTCTTCGCTGCAATGTCGACCAGCGGTCAAGTTTAGCTTCTTGTGGTTTCATTTGTTTCATCCTTTGAATAAAAAGCCCATATATCCCAAAGTTGGAAATTTTATATTTCAAAAATATATATATATCAAGACCCATTTCAAATTGTTACAGTGCCAAAGATTAGATAACACATGTAAGAGGATAATAAATGTCTTTATTCTTCTTTTCACAGCTTACCTTCCGAATCTGTTTTGATTTCACAGTTTTTATGGTTGACTGTTCGGTTTTACCCAAATGCGACATCGTTTCAGATGACGGTTTAACACCTTATCATTTTATATGAGTAACAATTGGTTTTTTTTAAAGTAAGGGTTAAGGACTACTTGAATAGATGTACCTACTGAAACTGAAAGGAAAGCTTACCCTGCGTTAGCTAACAGGCTAACAGTTACCCGAAAGGGAGAAATAGTTGATTTTGGTCATTTAAAACAACTGGGACTGAAAACACGGCATCAGCCGGCAGCAACGAGCAAAACGTTCACCCTGAAGATGATTCCGCCATTTTGGATGCCATTGTAAACTCTGAAGAAAACATGGTCATTGGTTGAGAAGAACTGAAAAATGAAATAGTTTTCAATCTCCTGGATATTAAAATATTTTTTAAAGTTAATATTGTAAAAAAAAAAAATGAGCTAATTGTGCCGTCTGACTATCTGTCCATTCGTGACACCTTTTAACAGTTGAACATTTTTAGGGGGATTGAGATATTTAGGTGCTATCCTGAACAATACTTAGTTTAATGAACATGAAATGAAAACTGAAAGAATAAAGACAAGAAAGATCACTGGGATTTTTTATTTTTTACATGTTGAGAGAAGTGTTTCTAATCTCACCTCTCAAATATATATTCTAAAAAAGGTTGCATTTGCCAAAAAAAAAAGTGAAAACAAAAGTTTTTTTGTGCTGAACTACTGTGCAGATGTCAGCTTCTGGATTTTCACATAATGGCACACAGGACCTTTAGTACCTGCCTGCGTAAAATTCACTTCAAACGTTACTTTTAATCTGACAAACGAGACTCATCAGGACGTATAATTATCATCCAACATAACTGCATTTGGGGTTATGATTTTCAATGTTAAAATAATCATTTCTTTGTTTGGAAGGTTTGATTCAAGCCTGCCTGGAAGAACTTATGAGAATAAAAATAGTGTGAATCATCCGCTGTGATGTTCTCAGCCACTGGCTCAATCCGCAGCATATAAACAGTGAATTTGATGCCTCAAAGTCGCAGAGTTCTGCAGCACAGAAGACGTGCGCCGAGGGGATTCCCTTCAGGAGCATTAAATTGTAACACAGAAGCACAATCAGGTCATTTTTAAGACCAAATTAAAGACTACCATGACCAACAGCTCAGCCAGTGAGACTCTTTGCTTTGCTGTCAAAGATTATGGCGCATTAAAGCAATTGTGGGTTGAAAAAAATAAGAGTGAATGTTTGACAAAAAACTGAGATTGATCTCAGAGATTTTCTAGCGTAAGGACATTTATGAGCTTCAAAAGTCAAAATGTTTGGTATTATTGGTAGACTTGGTATCGATATTTTTGTATTGATCCGCCCACCTCTGTCAGTGGAAGCTGGTGTTACTCCATACAAAACCATGCATTATTTCCCTAATTTGCTATATTAAATCTCAACAAAATACATTAATGTTGATTAATAAGGCCCTATTATGTGTAACATAATTTTTCTAGCAGGGTCAAAGTTGATTTCTAAAACTGGTTAGTACTACAATTAATCATGTTGAGAACTATGTGAGCTCATGATGCCTTTACTTCAAAAAATCTGTTTTTGGTCTAGTTTCAAGTGCAAAACATTGATGGTGGCCACCTTATGACAAATGTTACAAGTGCAGATGAGCTCTTGATGGATTTGCGATACTTTTAAATGAATCCATAACAAAAGTTTGTTGAAATTTTATCTGTATTGGCATTGATACAATAAGATACAGAAGGTTGCAGTGGAACACAAAGTACTTGTTCCATTGGCAGATTAATGCACTTAGAACAAAATATTTTTTTCATAAGTGTAAGAAAATCTGCTGGAGGAACTTGAACTTCCTTGTTATCATTATTAATCATTTTTGGACTTAAAACAAGCTCTGAAATCTTGCTAAAATTACTTATTAGTTAGTTGTACCTTTTTTGAAATGTATGAAGGTATTTGTGCCAGAAACTAGACCAAAATCATTTGATGCATTTTGTATTTTTGGAGTGTAGGGTTTCCGACTACCTCAGCTTCTTTGATTCGCACTGAAGAGTATGTCGAACATGTAATGTTTGTTGAAATTACTGGAAGTTGGTCCCTGAGGGTGCAACCTGGTCGTAGCATTGCTTGAACAACTCAATGATAGTTATCGCTGAATTTTCTATTACGGACAGTCATTAACGCAAGAAGGAACATTGTTGGAATGCTGGAATTTGGGTCATTTCAAAGGTACAATAAATGAGCCACAATGTTTTTAGTAAGGGGTTTGTAGCTAGAAACAAGACAAAGTATTGAAAGTACATTGTTTCCATAAGTTCTATAATGACTAGACCAATTATGGCAAGAAAAACTTACGCAAAGTGTCTCCTGTCTGCAGTGCAAATGGCTCAGGAGCAGGGAGAAAAGCACATGGTCTCAGTTTCAGTCATGCCGCTGAAGCAACACGATTGACAATGATATGAATCAGTCATTATTAAATTCCTCGGAGATCTGCGTAATTAAGCATGTTTGTTTCTTCACCCTGTGGTTTCTAAGAGGCAAAGCAATATTTCACAGTTCTGACACAACTGACTTCCACTGCGTTTCTTTAAAACACAGCACGTCTAAAGAGATTTAGGACTTTTTAGACATTGTTTGAACAAAGGTTTCTGCTATTGACAAGTTTGACAATGACAGATAAAAGCTTTCCTTTTCCTTTTTGTCCATCCAGTACTGGTCAAGGAGTGTGTCCAGAGAAACCCATCTGTTCTGTGTGACTACGATTAATCACAATGTTCTTACTGGTACTGTATTTAGACGAGAATTTTTTTTCACGCTTTCTAAACATGTTATTTTATTATTGTGAGCTTTTGTTTTTCTCCTCACAAAACTGGCCAGTTACATAATGTTTCCAAGCCCTTGTCGGTAATTGTGTCGTTAATGGCGGTTGGTTCAGACGTTTAAAATCTGAGCACTGGCGAGAGTTTACCGCGTTGCCTAGTGAGATGCCAGAAACAATGCAATCTTCTGTATCTTATGGTAGCGATGCCAGAACAAATAAGCTGTTCTGGCATGGATCAATTTCAAAGTGCTATAAAGGCATCAACACCTCTTCTCCGCTTGTGACATTTGGAATAAGGCTGTCGCTAAACACCTGAGTCAAAAATGTTCACTTTGACAACTTTCTAGACAAGAAGTTAGCACAAAACACAAACTCTATCCACGTTTACATGGTAAACATGAGGATAGTTACAGAAAAATATGTACTGTGAGAATGTGGACAATTAGGAAATGGTGCACGCACATTTTGATTGACTCACTGCATGTGGTGGTGAACTGTGTTGGTTTGAAGGGGTGGTTGCCTCTGTGACGGGGTCACTATGCAGCCAGTTTGCTCACTCAGCTCAAAGAACATTAGCACCGCACGTCCTTTCCTGCTCCAAGTAATCTTGATATGTAGTCTCCAAAATATTGAATCAGAGGACTTGAATATAAATGGATGCTACGCAAGATTTTTATTTCTATCAAAAGCTGAAAACCATGCATAATTTTCCTTCCATGTCACATTTATGCACCAATTTTCTGTTGGCCTGTCACATAAAATCCCAACAGCGCTAAACACTTTTCTCCTTACTTTTGTCATTAAGAGTTTTATGTGGGAGGGGGAAAATAGTTTTTATTCCTCCATCAAATATTCAAACCTTGACAAGTCAACCTACTTTCTTAATTATGGCTCGAATAAATCAAATCACGCAAAATAACCAAAACAATGAAGTGAGGACGTTTTTACAGTCTGCTGTGGACAGTGAACGGTAAAATGTTTTGCCACATGTGTAATCCAGGATCTGTGAAAGTCTGTGCCTTAACATAAAGTGTTTGCACACACCCGATCAAACACAAGCTCTTACTTAAGTTTTATTAGTGCTTAAGGGACTGAGTGTAAGCGTTTCGTCAGGGCCTTCTGCTATTATGACACTGAACTGTGTGAACTAGAAACACATGTTTCCTGCAGGCAGTTTTGATCTCAACTCAAGCACCGGATTAGTCACTCTTCAGCACTGGTGATCTCTATTTACCAGAAGGAAAAATGTGCTTGGAGCTTTAAGCGGAAATGTGACCGTCTTCGTTTGGTTTCACCGGGTCCCTGGATAGGCCAAATATGATCTACTCTCCATCAGTCCAATGCTGAATTTAGTTTCATCCATTCTGAACCTGCTTGTATTACGAGATTAAGGTTGCATGATGACTACATGTAAAGGACAGTGGGTATTTCTCCAAAGAATCGTAAAGTGTATTTCAAAAAAACGTGAAATAAATGTGAAATGTAATCAAAATGCAAACGAGGCGTGTTTCCATGTACTAGTTCGGAGTGAATCAAAGCGTTTCGTCAGATGTTGACGTTAAGAATGGCTGCATCAAGCAAGATGAAGTTGCAAACTAGCAATGTTTGCTACAGCTCAGAAAATGTATGTCTGGGCTGAACTTAGACATTTCTCTGCCCCTGGTAAGGCACCGTGAATGGGAGCTTTCTACCACTCCCATACATCCCAGCGTGGAGTTCCTCTCACATGTTTTTCAAAAATGTTGGAGCTCATTTCTTTGGAAGAACTTTGGAAAACTTTAATGCAGGTAGGTGGGATGAACAATGGCCATCAGAATCCTTTCGTCTCAAGCAGGGTAAAGGAAAAGTTTACTGCTTCACTGAGGAAGATTGTAACATGTTGATGAAGTAATGACAGAGGAGGACAAGCTCCAAATTCTTCAGCTTTACCTCGAATCGGTTCAATCTCAGAGAAAACTTGCTGCTCCATCTAAAACATTCATCAAAACTGGCTTTTGAAATTGCTCATGTAGGCTGACCTCAATCTTCTGGAATGGTTCCAAACTTGACCCTATTAAAATCTGATGGAAGTTCAGTAACAAGCCAGATCCTGGGCGGGAAACACACCATTTAAATAAATTTTATTATTACTTCCCAGACAACAGGTCAAGCTTTCAATAGGAATTTAGTCTGGGTCTCATCATCCACAAGGAGAGTGCGGTTTGTCTTGTAAACGGTTAAGAAACCTGAAATATATCAATCCTGTAAGATTCAAACTGAGGGACTGTTTGCAAGTGTTGTGCCACAAACAAGCAGCTGTCTATTTGCGGAGGCGTCTGACCCGGTAATAACGTGAAACGGCAGAGTGAATCGTTTGGGGCGAAGCAGGAGTGTAACTCCTAATGACCCAGGAATTTTGCAAAAGGGTAAAGCTGTCTTAAGGAGAGGCACATACAGGCAGAGCTGGGATTTGCGGCTGTAATCTCCACTCTAAGAGGATCTTAACACTTTGTCAGGCTACAGAGGAGGACATATCAGCAACACCTCCACTGGGTTGGCTTCCTGTGCGCTCAACCAAAGCAAAGACAGCTCTCTCCAAAAAAACACATACAGAATGGTACGAAAAAGTACCAACACGTTTCTTTATGATTCCTGTCACAGTGGCAACTAGATTTGCCAGCAACGCCAACTTGTCTAATCTCCGTGACAACTTGGAAGTCCAGTCAGCATTATCTGGGGATCACAGCAAAAGGTCGAGGTGGAAGTAGCCAAGAATGTTTTCCTGTATATATTTGCAAGCGTTTAGAGAAAAGATGAGCAATGTTTTTCTTGTTACTCCTCTCTACCTTCACAAATCCTCTGTTTTTATCAGCCTGCAGGTTGTAAACTCCCTGCAGACATAAAACATAAACGCTCCCAGCAAATTTCATGGCTTTTTTTTTTTTACTTACTCCACTGGATGTGGTAGTAAAGCTGCTTGGCCCGGGTCTTAGGCTCTTAACTCGCATCCCGGTTGCATGTTTGACAAATAAGAAAGGACAATGGATTAAAGTGGAAATAGGATTCTTCCAGCATTTGGCAACACGGCTTGGCAGACGTGGGTGTAAAGAGGACGAGCTGGACTTCAAGAGGTTATTCCTCTCATTCCTTCATCGACACCTGTGTTGGTGCTTGTTTGTTTTCTTTTAATACATATGTGCAAATCAACTTATGTGGTGCCAATTACACAAGTTTATTAAAGAAAAATGAAGTTTAAGGGTTAAAAAAGGAGCTAAAGCCAACCGTGTGAGAGGTTTTACCTTTAGGGTAATGTGTGTTTTTTTGGTAACTCTGTTTGAAGGGACAGTATTATGTTTATGGCATAATACTGTTATAAACATTACATAATACCTGTTATGAACATGAAGGAGTCTTTGTGAATGTTATGACTGTTCTCACGACGTGTCATTGGGTAAATGATGACACTTTTAATGCAAAGTTGTCACTTTTAATGTAACTTTTGGTACAACTTTGCGTTAAAAGTGTCATTCACCAAATGACACGTCATGATGGCAGCCATAGACATTCAATGTTATGTTGTGTTGATGACAGTGTCATGTCAGTCTTTCAAATAAAGTGTTACTGTTTTTTTGTTTTCTTTTAGCATGTTGAGATTAGGGAGCGGTTAAAAAAAAAACTTCCACAATGTCAGAAAAACGATTCTTTGTGGTTCCAGAACATTTCTGCTGAGTGCTGCCAAAGACTCTCAGCTTTAACTAAGACACTAAAATCTATTTAGGGATTTTCAGATGATTCTGATGATTCAGCCTGTTGATCAGCTTCAGGTTGCGGGTCAGAGGTCAAAGGTGTTTGGATTGCAACAAAAGCACACCTTTAAGAGATTTATCGATGTTTGATGAAGTAGACGTCGGTCTCGCTAGAGCAGAGTTCCACCGTTAGATTTGAAATGCTGAGAGCCTGACAGTATCAAAAGTAACGTTTTGTTTCTCTTATAATAATCTGTTTGTTCTGAAGATATCTCCAACTGTTCAGAGATAATTTGGAAGGAATTTATGGCCTGTGGCTCGGAGATGGGACGATTAAATATGATGGGTGATTTCCAAAATCCCTTTCCTTTCCCTTTTAGCTGTAATTATTGTGCTTGTCTTGCTGTTTCAAATGCATTCTTATCTTTCAGTCTGAAACTTACCAACATGACGGATGTTTTCCTAGGACTGTTGTGTAATCCTCTGTCCTGTTGTGCTGTATTGATCCCCGTCTCTCAGTTTTGCTCTGTGGTGACTTGAATTGTGAATGCATTTGGACCCACTCGTCTTGTTAGTTTTCGTATTTTATATTTGTACAACATTTCCAGTAACAGCAGCTAATATCGTAACTGTAGTAGCTAACACTCATTTAGCATGAATCCAAAGGTCAGGGAGGCTTCGGCCTTACCCTGACCCTAACTGACCCTAAACTGAGTCTAAAAAGGTTGAATAATTGAAAGAGAAACTTTGTTTCTGAACTTTCTGTGGAATGGCGCATTTGCATTGGATTGATATTTACTCAATCCCATGCATATCATAATTGTTTATTGTAATTTGTCAAATTATGATATAATTGCATAATTTCACATTTCAAAAATACATTTGTTGAATGAATTTGCACCAATTTCTGAGAAAACTCTTCCTCTGGCACTAGAACGAGGTTTTTTTTGTTTTGTTTTTTTTTGGTGGTATCGAAAATGGTTTAATTTTCAAAACTGTGATGGAAACACTTTTTTTCACGTCACACGAGTCACATGATCAACAACCGGATTTCACTACTGGCACCAGCCACCATGAAGAAGACGACAGGAAGCAGCAGGAGGACGGCGGCGCGGCGCGGCACATCGCTCGTCCACATGTGATTTTATTAATCGCGTTTCTTATCGAATGGAAACACTGCAAATGCTAAACTGCTACTCTGACAAGGTTTTCTTTTTCTACGTTTGTAATGGAAACGCAGCGAATGACAGCAGAAAGACTGGGGTCACAGAAAAGAGGTAATGAGATGTTCCTGTGTGCTGAGCTGTTTGGTCGCTGCCCTGCAGTCTGAACACGTGACACTGAACGCAGCACCCCCCCCCCCCCGCCACCCCCCACTGGGTCCCTGCAGCAACAGCGACATGCCAATTCATCCTTAACAAGCAGCGAATTCATTCTAATATATCTGAGCAAAGTTCACAGCTTCATACTGAATTAGTTCCATCTCATCTGTCATCATATGTCTGAGATGAAGTTCAGTTCCTGGTCCTTCAGAGTGTCATAAACGAAGATGCAGAATGTTGGGCGGCAATCGCAACCTGGTCATGGAAACCAAAAGCACTAAAACAAGATCAGTTTTACTTTATTGAGACGTTATGCAAACTCTTATCTCACGTTGTAACCAATGGAACGGAAAACTCTAGATTGGTTTCATTTCAATTTTTTGTAAAAATACAAATCTGAAAAATGGACAACGGACTGAAATTATCGTCCATTCTTCTTTACGAAAAAGCTCAGAATGATCTCCATTTTTATGTTGCCACAACTTCTCAAGTGGATTTCGGTGCGGACTTTAACTGAGCCACTCCAAACAAAAGTCCTAACGAACGCATACATGTTGATTTTTTTCTTTCGGATTGTTATTTTGTGCAGCTCCTCTGTCTTCCTCTAAATATTTGTAGCTCAACCAGGCTTCCCACCGTATGACGCTACCACCGCTTGCTTCACAGTGGACATGGTGTGATTAGGCTGATTTTTAAACCCTACCCAAGCATTTGTCTGTCTGTCTGTCTGTCTGTCTGTCTGTCTGTCTGTCTGTCTGTCTGTCTGTCTGTCTGTCTGTCTGTCTGTCTGTCTATCTATCTATCTATCTATCTATCTATCTATCTATCTATCTATCTATCTATCTATCTATCTATCTATCTATCTATCTATCTATCTATCTATCTAGAGTGGGTAAGGACTTTACTTTAAAAGGTCTGCAGAGGCCAAGCTAGGCTTCATGATTATTCATTGAGACATTTTTAAAAAAAGACAAGCTGAAGACTTTTCAACCTGGCCAAATATGGATGCAGTTCTCTCCTGCTGGAAGCCATTGCTTTTAAAGACAATCCTCAAATCCTGTTCAATCCTAATACCCTGATGATGTCTGGATTTGTGGCTATGCTATATGAAATGAACAGGATGGATGTTGGCACTAAGACTCTTGTTGTTATGGCGGCTGACTTATAGGATTTTCAGCATATGCTAAAGCTGACTTAGTTTTTTTTTTTTTGCTCTGCTGCTGCAGCAGCAGTGTGTGTGTGTGTGTGTGTGTGTGTGTGTGTGTGTGTGTGTGTGTGTGTGTGTGTGTGTGGTGTGTGTGTGGTGTGTGTGTGTGTGTGTGTGCAGGTCTTTCCCACTGAATGTTTCTGACTTGTTTTCACTTTCACAAAGTGCTCTGAAGTTCCCCGGAGGCTAAAACGGCGTCAGCTTTCGTTTTCCACGCCGGCAAGTCAAGCTTTAGCTTTAGCTTCCCAGGTTGCACACAAGTGACAAGCAAAAGGACAATAATCGAAAACAAAAAAATGGTTAAAGCTCGATATGGACCTAAAAAAAACAATACAAACTGGAAAAAAAAAAAAAGAAATGTGAGTGATTAGAGGGTTTTCAGGTGATACTGTTTCATTTCAGTCAGTTTGTGCGTGAGCAGAACGCCGGGGGCAAAAAGCCACGGCAGAACAACTGAAGCGTGCATAACACCACAGCCAAGAGGAAAAACACAGAAAAAAAAACATATTCTTATTTTTCTTTGCTTTCTGTGCCGGGCTGCGCTACACTCAGACTCGTTGCCATAGCAACTGACTTACAACAGCTCACCTGACATATCAGGACTCAACACCAAAACACATTTCCCAAACAAAGGGAAGATGAGTTCATTTTAAACACCCGCTCTACTGATGATGTCAGAGACTGATGCATACAGAATTGTTTTAATGTTACAAATAGTGAGAGAAGGCCTACAACTGTAACTGTTAAACAAGAAATAATGACAAAAACTTTCCTCCTGCAGCACAAATGCACACACTCCGATAAATCCGATTCCACAACAGCTGCTGCTTCACAGTGTGCCGGGAATTCCTTATGTTTTTACACTGAATGAATCCCTGAGCGCTGATTTATGTAGCATCTCCAATGCCCCTGAAAACCTACTTTGCATGCTGCAAATTGTTTTTACAGAGATGTGAACGGTGTTGTACGATTTAACCTCTCAAAGCTGGGGCTCTGTGTGTTTGTTTAAAAAAAAAAAAAATTGCAGAGAACTCGTTGAAACCCAAGGATCGTTCGGATTATTTATTCTACGCGTCAACTCCGACAGGACTGGTCACGCCGCCGCCGCTGTGCAGGACCGCGAGACATGTCTGAGCCCTCGGCCTCGGCGAGGAGAGATGGTCTCAACAGAAGCCGCGCTCCCACAAGCATTTGACTAAATGTTATTTTAGTCGCTGCTCAAGCAGAACCTTGACCTGGGAGCCAGAAATAGTCCGTTGTTGGCTCTCGCTGCTCGGACGCCCCAGTTTGGTCATAAAACTCTGTGTTTATCTTTTCTTCCTTATTATGAACTTTATCTTTCAATCAAAAAAACAACAACACTGGCCTCACGCTTGTCTCACCAAAATAGATGACATTAACTTTGTTTTGACATCTATTTGACGCCACATTATTTTTCCTCCTAGTTTGCTTTACAGTTCCACTTTTAAAGCTTAAATATTATATTCAGCTCTTTACTAAAGGTGCATTTGATGTTTGTAGATGGATCTACAGTTGAAACTAGATCTTCACATCTAAAAAGACAAACATCTTTCTCACTGTTTCACATTCAATTACACTAAACCTTACGTGATCTTTTTCTACGATACAGATCTGGGTGTGAACTTACAGCAAGTTTCACCTTTTTTCCAGCCACAAAGTGCATTTTATAGTACAATCGAGTGACACGTTAACTTCAGTTGTTATAAAAATGCTACACATATAAAGTGTGGCGTGAAAGAAATTTGACTGCAACTTAGCGCCTTGTCTCTTTAAAAACTCCTACTGTCTCTGAAACTCCGCCTCCAGGAAGTCATCACAACATGGCTCCTCCTTCAGGAACGCTTTTTAACCAGCGTTGAACTGATAAGTGTCAGGTTAGTGGTGGGAGGGAGCGCGCTGCGAAATGTCGGCTTGGAAACTGAGGAGGAGCTCCGTCTCGAAGGCGGGGCTACGTCCACCAAGGCGTTTACCACGATAGCCATGGGACATGGAAGGCTTTCTCCAACATCCAGGTATGTTTTAGATGAAGAGGGAGTAACACTGTAACACGATTTTAAATAATACTGCCCCCTTAAAAAAATCTGGTTTATCAACAATCACAGATCGCCCCAAACATCATTACATCATTTTATTGGTTCTATTCTCATTTGTATTTGTATTTTTTATTTATTTATTTTTACTGTTTAACTTTTGGTAGTTTATTAATTTCCATTATTCTTTCACTTTAGTTAGTAGATGTTACTAGTTCAGCTACTTTGTGGATATTTTACCTGGAAGTTTGAATTATTGTTTTGCTAATAGCATTACCTAAGCTAAGATTTTATAATCAATACCTGAAGCTGAACTGTGGATTATTTTCCTGAGGAATTGGGACAAAATTTCATATTTTATGAATCTTGTTGAAAGAAATTCTACCATTCTGGGTTTAAGACCCTTTTTAGGTAAAAAAAAAATATATATATATATTTTTTTGCATCGTCACATCTCTTCTGGAGATAAATGCAGGAATTTTTGCAGGCATGTACATGAATCTATGTGTTTCTCATGAAACGTTCATCAGATAAACTTTGCAGGTTGTCTGTGTACATAGTGAGAGTTCAGATTAAATATTTTCTGGTCTTTGCTGGTAGTATTGCTTACATCAGTTACATCATGCTTTAGGCATTTGACCACATTTACTTTGAGTTTGCTACTTTAAGGTTTTTACAGTGAAGCATGTCGGGTAAAACTTCCCGACATGCTAAACTTGTCCGAAGCTAATCACGACTTTTATAAAAACCAAGCAACAAACTGAGTCCAAATCCTGATCTAAAAATGTAACGTGGACAATCGACCCGGACGCACGACAGCTGGGTCAACAACAATGTCTAACAACGGCTCCTGCGCTTAGCTAAGGCATCACACACACACGTACACACACACACACGTACACACACACGTACAGACCAAGGAGAGATTGAGGTCAGAGAAGTGTCCATGCAGTCATGCCAACAAAGTATTAAAGTTATGACCCTGCTCTCTCTTTCACTTTAACTGGATCGGATTCAGCTAGCACAGTTGGATGTGACCCACCAAAGGGCCCAAACGCCATTAAGCCTCTTTCGCACGCCTCAGCTAAAAGCAATGAGAGTAATATCCAGTATGTTTTGAGTTTTCATGACATAAGCTAACTCCATTCATCTAATCTTCTACTCATGCTGGGCAGGCTCCTCCGACTCTAGTTCTCTAAATACAAACCATCTACAAAAATGTGACACTTTTTTCTTGAAGAGCTACTTTGTGAGTTCATAGCTAGGATGTTGCTACATGCCACCATAATGATCCCATACTCTCTTTTAGCCGCTTGAGTTTTGATTAGTGAACAAGTGTCACTTTTGCCACTGTGCTGTGGAAATGACCCGAGTGGAAGCAGTGTGCGGTCATCGGTCCAAAACCTTCATAAGGTCGATCAGACATCCAGCATCCACAACAGCCCAACATCAGGGAGGAAGCTTTGAGATTGTCACTTTTTCTGGTCAAACAGGTGAGCGGGTGATTATTTTTGTTTTTCTTGGGCCCAGGATTTACTCTGAATTCATTCCGCAACTTAAAATAGATTAAAAATCACCATTGTCAGCGTAACAGGGGACCGTATGACCATCTGCTGCAACGATGACTCATGTGAAACGATTCCAAAGTATCCCCATGTCTAAGGTGAGTGAAGTTCAACTTTAACTCATATGAATTCTGCTTTAATCCTGTGATGT
This sequence comes from Poeciliopsis prolifica, assembly GCF_027474105.1. NCBI lineage: Eukaryota > Metazoa > Chordata > Actinopteri > Cyprinodontiformes > Poeciliidae > Poeciliopsis > Poeciliopsis prolifica. The sequence goes on along the minus strand of NW_026562417.1, from coordinate 3,476,576 downwards.
CTGTGCAGCAGCTACTTGCCGTGGCTTTACGTACAACAGGAGAGATTGAAGATGTCGTTTATTTTGTTTGTATATAGTTTTAAGATAAAAGGTGAAAAATTGTGATTAACTTCTGATGCTGCAATTAACTTGATTAAAAAATCTAATCACCACCAATACGATCAAATAAAAATTCATTATTAAAGAAAAACAATCTTACCTCTGCATTTTGAACTTTCTATAGCAAGTGGCTGTGCTGCGTTTCAAATATTTTATATTCTTTTTAGAATCTCAAAAATGATCACGGCACAAACAAATTTTGCTGCGGCACAAACGTAGCACAGTTGACTGGCTCTGCAGTTTGTTCGATTTTTTTTGTAAATGAATACTGACTGGTTGACCTTTGATGACCTCTGGACACATTTTTTGATGTTTTTTTTTCCCCAAATGATAGGATAGCTCAAACACAAAAATCTGCTGCACAAATGCAACACAAATGTTTTGACACCAATTTCCATTCATTTGAACAAGGTCAGGGGGTCCAACCTATAGGAGACATTTCACTTTACTTGTTTTTGGCTGATGCCAGACCCAGCATTCAATGCCAAGTCTGGCACTTCAACGATGCCAATGCCACACCCACCATTGGCGTCATTGAAGTTGCATTTTGAGACGTTTGGTTGGTTGGTTCTGAAGCAAGTTGTCTGCCCGATTCTAGTCAATGAGGGGTTTGTGTAAAGAGGAGGACTACGCATTTCTGGGAGCGTCAGGAAGCTCGAGCAGAGGTTCCCCGGAGGACCGGGGAGCTTTGGAGGAAAACTGGAAAGACACAAAGGTGGCGAGGGTAAGAGAAACGACAGCCACCAACCAGGACATGAAATGTTGCCATGTTGACGTTTCTGATTGTCCATGTTTGCGTGCGTCAGGCCCGCCGGCGCTTGGAATGGGAACAGCAGGAAAAAGAACGACTCAGAGCAATAGAAGACAGCAAGAAGGTTATCAAAAACACACACACACACACACCACCCACCCACACACACACACACACACACACAAAACAAGTCAGTACATCTGTAAAAGCAAACAGTATTTATTTCCAAACTTTGGCTCAACTTAGAGGCTTCAATTATAAAGTGAAATGAGCGAAACCTTGACAGCTTATTTATCATCACCGGCATGATGATAGACCACATACTTTGCCAAGTCTCACACACAGGTTGCATGCAGCAGCTGAGCAGTAGTAACTCAAGCTCATGGGTGTAATGACAGATCACTCTGGCCGTCGGCGCAGTTAGTAGATTGCCAGGTTGTTGGGGAGGCAGAGTTTGGACTGAAGCCCTTATCAGAAGCTTCCTGTTAATAACTGGTTTGTAAGGAGATCACTGTTGCCGTCAGGACCAACAGTGGGAACAAATTTTATTTTTGGCAAGCGACGTGAGTGAACCGGATCGGTTCTGTGACTCGAACAACAGGAAATGGGTTTATTAACACAGGCTTAGTGAGGATTGATCCAGTGACTGCCTCACCAGGTATCATTTAATATTTTGGTCTACCCGTTGTAAAATGCAAAAGTCTTACATTTAAGCGGCTGAAACTTGCAGAACCCTTCATTAAGCTAGCACTGCTTTAAAACTTCAACTAGAAAGCTGCAAGGAGGCTGTCAGGCTTTTTAAAGTGGTTTATTATCAGACGTCTCTGAGGATCTGAGCCCAGCCCAGGTGATTTAACCAGTCGACAAGAAGGAGCAGGCTGAACGATCCGGCGGCGGTGGAGTGAACTCGCACCGAAGAGTGTTAATGACCCGTCCAGGTTTGCTTCACAGCTGCCGGTTAAATCAGATTCAGTCCCATGGAAAGATAACTCTGGCCCACAGTCAAGTCTTATCAGTAGTTCGCGCCTGCATAGACGAACTCACACGAAGCAGCGGCGGGAACACATTTGGCACGTTAGGGGAAAAAAGGAAATCTTTTTTTCACGCGTGTTCGGCGTGTGGATTCAAACAAAATAATATACACACTTGCCAAAACAGATGGTCACCGTCACGGACGTGGAATGTACACATACAAAAATACAGCTGTGAAGGCCTCGTTTTCTGACAGGAGTCCGTTAAACCGGCGAGGGATCCGGCCTGCTGCTGCCATCAATGTTTCTGCTCAGGTCTCAAATGAAATACAGACATTTACCCTCATAACAAGGTCTGTGTACTTTCTGTTAAACTCCCACCTAAACTTTTAGTCATGCACTCTCTTTCTAATCACGAGAAATCTAAACCAGATTTGTACAGGCGCAAATTATTGGAACTTCAGGGATTTGGCAAAACCTCAGACTCCCAAATACAGACCTAATGTAACTAGAAATGCACTTTTAAGGTTAGTTAGAGGAATAATCTGTTTCAGAAATGAGAAAACAAAATTTCACCAGCCCTCTGGAGAAGAGAAAAATGAGTAAATATTGCATATTCATACAGCTTTTTATTATGCCACAAAGTAGGTATGAAGGTAGATAGATGGGGAGGAAAGTAGGTAGATTGGCTGGTTGGTTGAGCGTTCACCGGTATCTGGATACCGGTGAACATCTTTCGATTGCATGACCTAAATCCTAAAAGTTAAGATTTGTTTGAGAAATCCTTTAATCTCCCATGGCAACCATTCAGCTGTGCAAAACTCCTGGGTGGACCGAGCGACGCCTTCAAGTAAATTCCGTAAATGCCCCAGCAAGAAGGTTTTATGCGTTACGCAGATGATACTTTGAATTTATCTATTAATCTGCAGCCGTGGTGCTTTTTTCTCTTCTCAGTTCTGAAGCTAAATCAACGTCATATACATGAACAGATTGGACAAGTTAGCTTTATTACACATGGAGAATAAGTTCTACTGGCAAGAGTAACACTCAAGTAAGTGCTTGTGGATGTGGAGGTTTGCCTGATTTCACCTCCTCCACATGTGTGTCAACTCGCCTTCCGCCTTAAAGTGACAGATATTTGAGCTAAATGTCTCCCTTGCTCACATCAACTTCCTCCACCCGCTACAGCTGTTGAAACACCCGCGCACATACACACAAGTACGCAGCATGACAGAAATGTTAATCGATGGCAGGCCAAGGTCATTTGGAGCAATCGCAACCGGCCGTTTCACATGTATCCATGTCAAGACCGTCTATACAGAAGGAGAACATATTTCCAGTCCTCTCTGTCTTTTACAACTTTTCCTGAAAAGCACACAAACAGAAGGGAACCGGATCCACGAGGGAGCAACGTGAGGTCAGGGGTAAACCGCCAGCATTCCCAGCACTTCTCAAGACACATCAGTCTGGGAGCGCGGGGCGAAGCAGGACGTGTTTGCTGACTGTCAACCCGAGGAGACTGGCATCGTCTACAAGCATCACCCAGAGTCTTGAAGTCTTGAAACATTGAGTGTGGTTGGTGTGGTTACATCAGCAACCAAAGCATACAGTAAAAGAAAACTGACTTGGAAGGGTGGATGGACAACAAGACAATGTAACCATCGGCGATCGGCCAATACATGCAAATCTAACTGATCTTATCCAGCTTGTCAAAGGTCTAAAGATTAATCTCGGTCCTCTTTTGGTCTGGCAGTCCAACAGGTCAATGTCTGCATGTATACCATAGTAACTGCACTGTTGCCAAGTCAACAATTTTTTTTGATATATTTAGCCACGTTCCACACTAGAAAATCCAAATCAGCCAAGATTGCAATCGGTGATCAGACTTTTTACAGATAACTGCAATCGGTCCAACTTAAAAGCCAAGAAAGTGCCAGGAAACCAATGAATATAAAGTCAATATATATGCACCTTAGTGCCAACTTAAAACACGTTGCACAAAGAAAAGTCATTTTGATTCAATCACACAAACATTCCAACTGATCTTTTTTAACAGTGCATTCAGCAGTTCATCACCGTTGACTGTTTGAACTGGTGCGTGTGTGAAACTGGTGTTTCAGGAAAGAGAGCAGCAGTGGAGGACGCACATAGCAGAAGTGACGTCCAGCCAGGAGAAGACTCTGCAGGACAGACGGACGAGACTCCGCGACTTCAGGGTGAGAGACGAATGGAAGGAACCAAATCCAACAAACAGAAAAGTCTGATTTATTTCGTTGGTTCAATAAGATGACAGGCTGGACAGGAAACAGGCATATTGAAAATATGAACCGTTTCTTTGATGGAGCTTAAAACAAGAAAAGAACAGATCAGTGAGCTGAAGAGACTTTTTCTTCACATTTCAATCTGCCTCTCGTCTCTGACTTTTTTATTTTTCTCCTTTTCTTGTTTCCCTTTTATTCAGAGTTTTCCACCCAAAATAAAAATAAATAAAAAAATCTGACATTTTCAGGACCAGGACGTTTCTGAGTCTGAAAAGTCAAAACTCTGTGTTGGTTTGAGAAACACTGCAGCTTGTTGATCTGTTTTCTCTGATTATCTTTGCTATTCCGCTTTATCCTTTAAAATAAAATCCCGTGATTTCTCAGCTCTCCCGTTTGGTCCTTCAGGAGTTCCAGAGGAAGGTGTTGGCGGAGGAGGAGGGGATGGAGGGCGCCGCCGTCCACCAGCTCGTCACCAGGAAGTAGACGCGTCCCAGGGCACCGGGGCAAAGGCGTGAAGGGTTTCTTTACGAGTCGTAGCTATAACTGTGTGATGTAAGCATAAGGTTAGAATGTACAAGTTTCCGTATGGCGCTTCACTGATGAGACATGAAGCTATTGTATTCATGTTATGCTGACAAAATAAAGATGTGGCAATAGATCCAGTTTACAAGGTTTATGAGCTTTCAAAATACAGCAAACTAAACGTTTATACCGTATGTATTTGTGTTTTCCAGGCACATAATTCCATTTTATAGCACTATAAACGTGACGTCCAGCTGTTACTGTGTATATCAAACACAACTTAAAAGAGATTTGACTTCATAATTTAACTCCTTGAAATTGGGCCTCTGTCTCTTTAAGAAGCTCCTGCTCTTTCAGAACTCCAGATATGTTTTCAATGAGCGAATTACATTATAACATGATGGAAAGCTCAAAAATGTCAGCCTTTACAACAACTGTTCAACTGTCACTTCCTTTCTTACTTCAGAATAAAAGTCTCAAAAATATACAGAGGGCGTTTTTGTGTCCATCTTGTCGTCCATGTGTCTGTGCGTCCTTTCCTTGCTTCCTAAAATACTTCCTTCCATCCTTACTTCTGTTTCCTCTGTCCCTGATTAAACTGAGTCTTTCTTTCCTTCCTTGTGTCCTACCTCCCTTCATTACTTGAGTCCTTCCTCCTTGTCTGTGTTAGTTCCAGTTCTCACATAAAAAAAGATAAATAAAAACCAAGAATGGCAGAAATATCTACTCTATATTTTTATCTATATTTTGTGTATCATTGTTTATTTCGAAACAAGAGTAAAGACCTCAGGATTTGAGTTTGGAAAAGAGGAACATTTAAATGAATGGTGTGTCCAAACCCGTGTGGCTTGTCCCAGAGCGTGATTGAAGTGTCAGTGGTTCATGTTTCTAAACCTCAATTTAATGTCAAAATCAAAGACGAGGAAAAATCTGAGTCAGAAAATAAAAGAAAACCAACTATTAACATTCTGCGCTGCAGTCTGAGCCTGTAAAGCATTAAATCCCATTGTTTCCTCCAGCATCAGCAGTGATCAGTGTGTGATAAATGTCTAATGCACACAAATGATAAATCTATGCTGTTCTGTGTGTGTGTACGCGCAGTTCGTCTCATTCGTGTGTGTGTTTCATCGTGTGTGTTGACGGGATGCTCGTCCGCGAAACCTGAAACTTTACGCCAGCCTCAGACGAAAGACTGAATTATGTTTTTAAAGACGATCCGGATCATTTTCCGACACTTTAGTTTGTTGTGGATCCATGGAGCCAAACTGTCACTAGAACTGGTTTCATGGTTACTGCGGTCAGATTCAGTGAATTAGAAGAGTTCTGATCAGGCTGTTGAAAATAATCTACTGCCATTGATAGGGCTACACTGAGAACATGGTTTTAAAAACATTCATAAACTCATAGCTGGGAATAAACTTTATTTTTGTATCAATTTGTCTTTATCCATGTAATTTTATTGCTTTATGCTCCTTATTTTGACTTTATTCTTGTACAAAGACGTTATATATATTTATTTTTTTTAGCTTTGATCACCACAGATTCCTCGTAGTTTAAGGAGATGAACTCTGACAGGGTTTTCAAGTCACTTTATACCTGATGTGTTCTTCACCGTGAACGACGGCAGAAGCAATGGTTGATAATTCCCAACATATTCAAGCTTCGCCTCACACCAAACCGACAGACGGTGGAACGCTCCACCCGTCTGAACGACCAAGAAATCTACAAATAGGAATAAATGTCTTTGTTTTATTTCAGTTTCTAGTGTTCAAAGATGAGCCTGAGCTGAGAAAGAAAATCATTTCTGGAAGAGGTCTAGAAATACTTTGAGTGACCCACGCAGCCTGGTTTCATACTTCAAAGTTCATGTATTTGCACAGAGGGATGGACAGCAGGGCGTGTCCCAGCTGGGCTCCCTGCACTGCGGAGCGTGGGTGTTGAAGTTCCTGCTTTGTCCGCACTTCCTTTTATCCGTGGAACATGTGCCAATACACATATAGAGCACTTTTCACCTGTACTTCTGTGTGGATGTTTTATAGCTGTGTGCATTTAAGGTGGGACCTGGACATGAATCAGACTGACATTTGAAAGAACTCGTATCGGTGCGACAGGAAACGTTAAGTGGTGGTACAATAAGGTCAAGTGTGCCGAGAGACGTTACGGAACAAATGGATTATGCAAAATATAAAGTGCAAAATATAAAGTGACTTGGAGGAGACTTGAAGGCCTGTACACATTTTGTAGAGATTATAAATCCTGTTTTTAAATTATTCGTCGGCTCCAGAGTGAACCTACTTACGAGCCAAAAATATTCAGCTAGCACAGAGCTAAATATTTAGGCTAGAATTACATCTTTATCTTGTTTGCTTAATATTTCACTTCAAACACAATTTTTAGTTAAGCTAAATACTTAGCTGTCTCAGGGCTAAATATTTTAGGTTAAAGCTAAATGTGCTGGTTGTGTGCTAGATATTTTGTCAACCAAACAATTAGCTTGCTAGCTACGTATTTAGCATCAAATTAAATGCCCGGTTAGCAAGATAAATAATCAATTAGATTATGCAAAATATAAAGCGTCATAGCTTGGAACTAGCCAAACACTTAGCAATCGCACAGTTAAATATTTAGATTAGAACTAAATAGACTGTAAACTAGATATTTAGCTTTTTTTTATTGAATATTTAGTTAGCAAGTTATATTTATAGCTAAGCTAAATACTTAGCTGATTCAGAGCTAAATATTTAAGTGAGCGTTAAATATGCTGTTCGTATAGATATTTCTGTCAAACAATTAGCTTCTCAGCTAAATAGTTAGCTTCAAATTAACTGCCTGGTTAGCAAAATATTTTTCCACGAAACATTTAGCTTGTAATCTAATTTTTTAGCAAAGCTTTAAAAATTCAGCGACATATTGAGGACAGAATGAAATATTTGGATTGTAAACAAGATATTAAGCTTTGTCATTAAATATTGAGCTAAATAAACCTCTCCTGGGCGTCTTAGGACATGGTTTGATTTGATTGTAAAGAACGTAGGTTGGAGTTTAGTTTTTCCGGCTCCATCGCATGGTTATAGTAGCTCTTTGTTTTCGCCGCTCTTTCTCTAAAATGATATCAGCCCCACTTAATGGATTCCTTTAAGTTGTGTTTCTCTGTTGCACTAAGCCAGGGTGCCGGATGGAACGCTCCAATTAAAAATGAGCTTAAAGTGTTCTCTTGTTTCTACACGTCTGAGGGCCTGCTGTGTAAAAGGGGGAAAGAATGCAAAGGGTTGATAATTAGACACACGTGTCAGTCAACATGTACAAGCTCTTCTTGAGTCTTTGTGACGTGAATATTAATGTGGATATTAATGTCTGATCTATGCTGGGCAGAAAGCGCTGCCACGCCGCCAGTCGCAGAGTTAACGGATTATTAAAAAATGTCTAAACCAGAAATTGTAGATGCAGGATTTCATACAGGATTCTGTTTTTTGTGTTCAGTTTGAGTCTTTTATTCCAGTCTGGGTGAACCTGTTAGTTTTCCAGAGTTAGAGGAGTTTGGATGAAACAAATCTGGGCAGGCCAGGAATTAGCCGGAGGCAGGAAACAATAAAACACCAACACAAAGGCATGGAAACAATACAGATGGATGACGTTTCGCTTTCCGATACTCGTCTTTCTAATTAGGCTCATTTCAGAGTGGGCTTCTGTTCCCAAACAGATACAAAATACAATCATTAAAAAGCCATGTAAAGTTTCAGAAACCGATTCTGTAGAATGCTTTAAATATTTTTGTTAGGGTCTGGAATTGTGAATATTTTTCCCAAAATGTTTGCAGGTCAGGATGTTTGTTTTGCTGGGCGGTGGTTTTGGTGTTGGATGCGGTTATCGTCCACTGTGTTAAATCATGAACACTGACCACAATGGAGGCGAGCTTCAGATGTCGCTCTGGATTCTTCCGTTCTTGGGTGATTCGCCAATGTTCCCTTTGAGTGATTTTGATTGGCCGACCACTCCTGGGAAAAGTTCCACTATTTCTCCCTTAGTGGATATCAGTGGTGGAAATAGCTTTGTAATTCCTTCCAGACTGACGGCTGTCGGATTTTGGCTTCTCATATATTTTAAGAGTTTCCTCCTATTGAGACACAATAACTGTGTTTCTACTGAGAACATGTTTGCGCAAATTGGAATTGCGAAAATATATTCACTTAACATATTAATTAAAAAAAATATATATCTTTTTATGATACTTTTCTGTGCTAGGGCAGTGCTTTTTCGGCCATATTGAATTTTGAGGATTTCACAAAACTGCAATGGAAACGCTTTGTTTGCATCGTCTTTAGTTTTGGGGAAAAACTGCAAAGTTCTTCGCCTTTTGCTGGTTTGCTGCCCTGATACTAGCAGTTCCTCAGTAGCTCTGCGCAGCAGCAGGAAAACCGGCACGAGCTTCTTAGCGCTCATGTTGCGTTTGAAGGCAGCTCAGTTTTAACTGCTGATAAAAGTGACAGAGGACACAGATATGGGAAGTGCTGAAGCCCCGACTGTCAAATTGACATAGGAATAACAGAGTCGGCCATTGTAAGGTAAAAACAACAAACAGCTTTCAGTCCAGGGGGCCACAGCTGATTCTGTGGGCAGGCAATGGCCCCCCCAATGTCCACCCCTGCCGCTGGGCCTGGCCCACTCTTTCAAATCTTTTGCTTTTAAAGGATCGCAGAAAAAGCTGACGGATATCAGAACGGAAAAGAAAACTGCTGTACATCCAGATGTAGTTTACAAGGACATACCAGCAGTTCCTGGGATATGACATCTCCTTCATTAGTGCGTGGCACTGTTCCTCCTACAGAGCAGTAAATGTCAGGAATGTGAGTCCCAGAATGCCACTTTCAGGATGTCGGTTTGCTCAACCCCAGCTCCGCCGCGCCAGCTGGTGACGGTTAAAAACGTCCCGCTGTAAAAGCAAGTAGCATCGTGATGCCATGTTGTAGCTGCGGAGTTCCGCATGTCGTGTTCACATCTGGAACCGAATCGCACACGGAGGCCGCAGAGTGAATTTATGATTGTTTCACTCTCGTTTTCAGACGAGGAAGCAGAAATCTCAGAGACTCGGTCTGAGAGAAATGAAAACATCCTTTTATCTGGGAAGGAAAAACATGTTCAGAAGTTTATTTGACGGTTGGAAAAAAAAGAAAAACAGGACTGCCATATTGTTGGAAAGATTGATCAAAATGTGGTTTTGGGTTTACTCTATTAAGAGGTAACCTTATAAATATTAGATTGGCCTCCATAACAAAATGAACATAAGGAAAAAAATGCACTTGAATCCATTTAACAAATCTGTATTTAGGGATTTGTACACCAGCTTAAGTAAGGATCAACAACAGAAACTTCTATAACAAATATACCTTTTATCACAATTTCCTAAAGTAAGATTTCAATACATGTAAAGATAACAGTCTGTGACTGAGTCCTGTCTGAAGAGACGCATGTTGTCTTCAGTTGGAAATGAGGAACTATTACCAAGGCGTGAGAAAACAGAATCGAAGGTTTTACAGCATTTCGGCAGTTTGTGGAGTTGAGGACGGTCTCATCCACTCTCCAACTAGTTTTCCATTCTTTCATTTGCCCCTACCTCTCTTTTAAACTCCGGTGAGGACATCTTGAGTTGGTACACTTTGGTGGCAAAAATGTCTCTCTTCTTTGTCTTCAGCTTCATTTTGAATCCCAATGAAACAAGCTGCTGCTTGGGTTTTGAGACGTCCTGTGTTGGTTTGAGTCGTTGTGAAAGGTGACATGAAGTCTAATTTACAAGTATATGTGTGTTAAGAGTCAACAACCATAAACTGGATGGAATGGAAGCCAGTCACGTTTTGAAAAAGTCAACGTTAACACAGCACCAGCAGTTCTGGCATAAAATCATCCAATGAACTAAAGAGTTTGATAAAAATCACTTTTATCAAGAAATGACTTAGGCCATTGTTTTAGGAATAATATTTGAGACTATTTTTTGTTTTTAGAAACCTCATCTGTTTTTTTTCCTAATAGACCAAATCCATGCTGGTTAGGTTTATTGGTGATCTTAGTTACGGTCTTACCTCGTGCTTTTAACAACAGAAATGAATGGCCTTAAACTTACATTCCGATGTGTCGCGCTGATTGGGGACATCTCACCTGTCAATGACAAAAATCTTGAGCACTTGAAAGGACTGGTCTGAGTTGGAGACGATTTTCAAGAGATAAGTTTCACACAAACTCGGGGATACAGTGCGTACGCTGTGAGCCATGCAGACTATGCTTTTGCTAATCTTCTCACATGAAATGAATTGCATGACTTGTCACACCAAATATATGGGCTGTATCAAGGCCAAAAGGGTGCTGAACCCAGACATAAAGGGCTTGAGAGGGAATGTCATTTCCTCGCTATTCATTTCCTAAGTGACCTGCCCGATAAGGCGTCAACCACTTGCTCTCCTTCAGCCGTGCTTGTGAAATTTCAAGCTCATACACGTAGACGTGCAAACAGGGGCTGGCATCGCGACACAAAGAAGTTGGGAAAATGTTCAACTTTGAAGCGCCACTGATGTTGCTGTCGTGTCCCGTGTGTTGGGTTCAGCCCAAATGATGAAAAATCGTTGCGTTATGTGCGGTTCGTCGCAAACCATGTGTCGAGCCCGCTGGGCCGCTGCTGTACCCGTACAGCAAACCCTCTCATCCATTTGGTCCAAGATCCTCCACAGGATCCAATCTCATGTATTTCCGGACCTTAATCTGGGTCTTCAAGCTTGTTTGTCGATGAGCATATTCTCCATAATAATGATCCTTTTAGATAACAGTAGTAGTGGAAAATTCAGCTTTAGCTATTGGTTATAGAGCTAATTATCTAGTCGTAAAACAAGCCTACTTAAACATAACATCGGACAATTAGCTTCAACATTACTCCATGGACAAATAGCACAGTAGGTTTCTCTCGAATACTGAGTACAGCAGAATGTTTCACAGACTTTACAAAACCTAAAAGAAATTGTTAAGAAAACGTTTTCTCTGTGGCAGCTTGTCGAATACCTAATCATAAAGCTTAGTAATAAATCCAAAAGGCCTCACAAACCGAACGCTGATGAGCGTCGCTGCTGCTCTGAAAGGTTTTCCCTTCGCAATAGCTGCGGTTTCTCTAGTGCTTACAGCAAAACTACAGCTTAGATTTCAGTTCCACTTTAACACACAACAACTATATTATGTCCTGTTAGTTTTCTCAGAGCCACGGCTGTAAAAATGCTAGTTTATGGTTTGCTAGGGAACTCTTACTAAAAGCAGCAGATGTACAGAGCCTTGCTAGTCTTTAAATGCCTTATGCTGTTCTACACTTAACATGTTATAACCAAAACCTTCAGAGTGCTTTAATGTGGTTTTATATGATAGACCAACACAGTGTAAGCACATTTATGAAGTGAAAGAAATATTACAATATTTAAATATATATATATATATATCACTCTGTAGATGTTGAGACGCACCTTACGAGCCTTGCAAAAAATTTTGGATAGTTTGTTGGGGACAAACTAACTATTGTCTTGTCCTTGCAGGATCATGAGGGGGTTATTTTCAGCGGTCTATGGGGAAGAAGATGGCGTACCCCTGAGATCAGTCTGGCCATTGCTTTCCAAAGCAATTCCACTCAATTCTCATCTCCCTTCAGTGTTTCTCTGATTGAGCTTGATTTCTACAGATCAATTTCACTCGGGCCAATCAGCGAACAGCAGGACTTATAGACAAAGTTGATTTTAGAACTAGAGTCTGCCTCTATAGGACTGAAGCTTGGCAAATGAGGAAGTGAACGACGCATCGAGCAATTAAAGTCGGAGCGAGATGAATGTTTAAGACATTTTATTGCTGGCAAAAGATGTCTTGGCATTACTCCCCACGGAGTTGTTTACAGCGCACACAATTTCCGGTAAGCTTGATCAAGCTGGAGCATTACGTATGTCACAGCCAGATGATAGCGACTGGGCAACATGAGATCCAGTTGTTTGAAAGTCCACTCCTCCAGCAAGCGATTGCTTCTCAACAGTCGAGAGACCAGTCTCTCTGGACAAAGCGAAGTCCAGAACAAGGAGCTGGCTTTTACCAGAATACCCTTAAGTGAGTTCCCAGTACATCTCAGCGCAACACAAATGCACAGAACAGGGAACCATGGACGCACACACTCATCACTGGGGACAATTTAGATAAACCAATTAACTGAAGAGTTATGTTTCTGGACTGTGTGAGGAAGTAGGAGTACCCGGAGACAATCTATGCTTGAACTGCGAGAGCATGCAAACTCAATGCCGAAAAACGTCTTCTTTCTTCCTTTCTTTCTTCCACTTCACAATTATGAATTACTTTGTGTTGTTCTATCACATAAGATCCTAATAAACAGTCAAATTTGTGGATGCGATTGTAACAAAATGTGGGGAAAAAAACTCGAGGGGTGCGAATTTTTGGAAGAACCTGTGTAACGTCTGAAGAATCGAAGACTTTGAAGTTCACCAACGCAACATAAAGGTCATCGGTCAGAACCCTGATCCCAGGAGAACTCCACTGCTTCATTATAAAGGAATGTGGATGTAGTTTTTCATTCATTTAGCAGAAACACAGTGAGTGTAGTTCACTCTGTCCATTAGTGTCATGGTGAGGACAGCAAAAGTTCCTTATGGCTCAGAAGAGATTTTCAGCCTCAGAGATCATGGAGTTCTGATACTACAGTTTGGAGGGAGGTGAACGGCACCACAGTGTGCCATATTGGCATTTCCCTGTTCCATCAGCACCTAGAGCGGGGCCGAAGGAACCAACCAGCAGCCGTCATCACCGGTCACCATCGGTTGGGTAAACCACCTTTAAAGTTATTAGTAATTTATAAAGAGAATCAAAAACAGTCCAGAAAATGTGGAATGTCGTGAGAGCTACAAAATCTGTAAACAAAAATACACAAAGTAGGAAAATCACAGATCAGACAGCCCTAAAGTTTAAGCCACGATGTTGGTCAGTCTGTTGGTGGGTTAGTGTTTCCTGTCAAAGTAGTCTGTTGGTTTGCAGTTCTTCCAGGTTCCTGACCACTTATTCAACCTAATATAGTAATTATTGCTTCTCTACGCTATGAAGCTCATGTGCCTCACTAAATAGATTGTACAAAAAAGAAAAAGGAGAAAAATGACAACACTTTGTCAGGTGAACAGTCGTGCGAGTTGGAACAGAACTCTCACACAGCCGTTCGTTCAGGGCTGACTGTTAAAGAGCCACACACTGAGGCCAGCAAGGACCAGTCTATACTTCTGCAGGAGACCTGTGATGACATCACCACCGCACTACCGTGTCACACACACCAGGACACAAACGATACAGGCAACACACAGGAAAAGGGCCGAGTCTGTTGGCTTTACAGGCCCCGTTTAAACTTAATCCTTCTGCCCTGACCAGGCGGAACGGAACGCGTCACACCGCCGTGTGCTTTGAGTTTGCGTTTTCTTTCCTGGGCAACGAAGACATCTTGTCGCTGAACTGACTGAAGCTGGCGGCCCTGGACCTCGCCCTCGGCCCCCCTCCGTCTCCGGCTGTGGGGCCCGAGGGCAGAGTGCTGTATCTGCCCAGAACGGGGAAGGCCGGGCCCGCTGTGGGCGACTGGCTGTTGGGCTTGACGAAGAGGCTCTGGATGAGCTGGAATTTCTCCTTCTCCTCCTGCAGAAACAGATCCACCAGGAGCTTCTTTTCCCGTTTGAGCTGCTCCACGATAGTCTTGGGGACGTCTGGGATCACCCAGGCAACCATGAGGCTGAGGAACATCACCAAGTTCTGGGAGGGAGAGGGAAGCATAGGTTAACGTTCAGTTGAAATGAGGTATTTACATAAACTGAACCGTTTTTTTCTTGTTATTGCAAGACTTTGTCAATATGCCGCCAGTGTCGAAAGAGCACAATTTGCAATAGTTATGTTTCCTTCACATAAGAAACAATTAAAATCACAGCTGAATAAGTTTGTTTGCATGACAAGTAATGAAAAACCGGCCGCGGCATCATTCTCCAGCCACTTCCTGTCGTTGTCTTCTTCTTGTCTTCCAGCAGTAACGTCCAGTTGTTGATCATGTGACTCGTTTCAGAACCTACCTCATCCTTGTGTTGAGACTCTTCAGCGAAAAATGTGAGTTCTTCTTAAAGGAAACATTGTCGTGTTCGGTAAAGTCTCTCTGTTTTATCCTTCGATGTTTTCCCTTTTGGAAATTGCTGGATTTGGAATCAACAGCAGCTTTTTTATAAAACCCAGAATTGATGAAAGGATCTACAATTTCCATAAGTAACACACACAGAGGTGGCAGCTTGCAGTAGGTATGCTGATGGTGCACATCATGCTAACCGCTGACATAAGACGCTAAAGACACTTTCATTCAACTCAATTCAATTAAAAAATACTTCATTGACCTTGGGGGGAAATTAAATGTCATTGCAACTCATATTAATTCAAAATTCATCAGTTATTAGACGTATATTTAAACCCTGGCTCTCATACACACAGTGTGACGTCGCCTCTGCAGATGGAAAGCCAGAAAAACGATGAGTTTTAAAGTGAAATTGGGACTGTATCTCTCTCTTAAAGTCCTGTAAAAAAATTTTTTTTAAAATAAAATACGAAGCCAAATATGTGAAAAACATTCTAGAGTCATAATTCCACATTTGGTCGCCACATGTTTGTGTACCAGAGAACAAAAGCTGTTTACTGAGATCGTTTAGTTCGTAAGAGCACATTGTGATCTAAACGTTTTGGATTAGCTAACGGCGGGCATTGGTGGAACACAACAAACCCACACCTGGAACAAGATGACGAAGGCCAGTCTGGCAGACAGAACGGACCAGTACTGCTTGGAGAACTGGTACGCATCAGAAGACCAGGGGGGTTCCCTGTAGTCCTTGTACCTAAAACAAGAGACAAGAAGTACTAGTACCTTTGTGTTCTTAAAACCCAGAGGAAAGTAAAGGAGTAAATAAAATTAATAGAGCAGGAAACACCAAACAGGCCACCATCCTGTAAGACATTTTCCTATCCTTCAGCTATCCAGGACAGATGCTGATTCAGTCTGGGCTCAAAATGCAGCCAACTTTATTTGCATTCTTCTCTTTCGTTTGCCTCGTTGTAAATCATCTTTACGGTGCAGGCCAAAATAAACAGCAGACGACCTGAAACGCATCCTGAGAAAGAGCCAACCAACGCGCTCAATGAAGAAGGGAAAGGAGGAGAAAACGTCTGAAGCCGACAGAGAGAGAGAGAAAATTCAAAGTAAAAAGCTGCTTATCCACTTTAAAAACCTTAAATCTAGAGATAAACATCTCTAGATTTCTCAATGGAAGTCTTTCACTTTGAACACAAACATTTATGAGTTTTATGTCACTTATCCAAGCACTTATCATGAAGGAGTTACATTTCATTCAATGGAAAATGGTTAGACAGGAACGAAAGACGAAACAGAACAGGCAAATGAAAACTGTATTTAAAGCTCCAAAAGGCTGACCAAAGGTATAAGCTCCAGTCGGACACAGCAGTTCAATGATTAGAGTGAAGTCCAGGGCATAAACAATAGGAGTCATAAAAACATTAAGAAAGTAAGTTTATGTATGTATGAATGACGGAACAAAACATCTAGACTGGGTTTGAACAAATATGTCTAAAAGTATCTGTCCTTCCCCCCGAGATGCGGAATAAAAGATGTATTTTTCCTTCCAAGGCTAACCGTGGCACGGCTCAACTCGCTGTTAATCAGAAGAGAATCTTTCAGCAATGAATCGTCTCGGAGTAATCAATACTCAGAAGTTTGAGTGGTTACGAAACAAAGGCTGGCATTGTAAACCCCTTGCTCTCTACAGAGCAAACCGTCCAGCCGGCATTAAGTTAAATTACTGCATTTGGGATACAAAGAGAGGCAACAAAGGAAGCAGTTAAGACCAAGAGAATCAATCACAGAGAACAAACCCAAACTGTCTCACAATCGGCCCAAAATCTCTTGGAAGGATAAAAATGAAAAGCATGAAAATGGATCAGTTGATATGTTGTTTGTTTACAGATAATCAGCCAACAGAATCAGTGAAAAATAGAAATAGAGTATTATGTGTGATTAATGCTTTTTCAGTCTATTTTCTCTGAATAGACGTGGATTTAAGTGTAGCAGGTGGTGTGTGTCTGTAATGACCGGAGGATGTGGCCTATGGAGGTCAACACTCTATATCCAGGTGTGTGTAATTATTAGGCAGCTTTCTTTTGGCAAAATGAGCCAAAAGAAAGATTTTGAAACTTCAGAAAAAAAAACATGACTGCCAAGAATCAAGTGCTAAACTACCAGAAGCCGTTACATTCCAGTTCTGTCATATTCCAGAACTGCCACCTCCCTGGAATACAAGAAGCTCAGAGACACGGCCCAGGTAAGAAGGGCTGAAACCAAACCACCACCGAACAACACAAAACATATTTAAAGACAGATTTGATGACTTTTTTATGTTTTATTGACCGATAAAATGAAAGTGACTCCTGATGGACCAGAAGGAGGAACTCAACCCCCTTCTCTATTGCCAAGTCCCACAGGAGGTGGTCGACATCCGATTCAGTCCTAACCGAGTTGGGTGTGTCTCCATTGGCGATGTGTCCGTTACCATGAGGACGTGAACATGGGCGGGACCATGAGCGAGCCGGACGATTGGCTGGAGGCATTTTACGTTTACCCTTGGTCGACCAATTTGATGCTGGATGCGTTCTTCCACCATAATAGTTAACAAGGTCTGGACCTCGAGGCTTGACCACAGAGTTATTGATTTTCAGCGCATCATCTGACAGTCAGTCAGTCAGTCAATGATCAGCCTCGCCGCGGAATCCACAGGCCAATCAGTAAACGCAGTCTGCGCCAATCACATCACCTTCGCGCGTGGCTAGGAGAGATCCACACACTGGTTTACTACTAGTGATTCATCACTGGTCTGCTGTGGCGTGACCGCAATGGACTGTTTCATACTCTCACTCTGTTCTTCTCAATAAACTTGTATCATCTATTTTTGTAACTCACCCTTTTATATTGGCAAAGGAGTTGAACTCAATGTTAAAATATAACATTATGTTTCCAATCATTTTTATTGCTACTCAAATTATCTTGAGTAGCCAAGTCTGGGGGAAAAAAAGGGACAACTTTCCCTTTTAAAGCATTAACCACTGCCAAACATTTCAGCTTACATCACAGAGCTCCTTCATTTCTTCTGTCATCCCTCAATCACGTTTCTCAAATTTATTAAATCAGCAGCACATTCTCTCCAGAACAAACCCCCCAAAAAAGGTTCTGCAGTCTGACATGAAGCTCCCTCAGGTTCAGGCAAAGTCGCTCACGACGCAAACGAATCAAAGAGTCTTTTAGCGAGAGGCGGCTGTGGCGACAGGAAGCGGCTGACCTCACCAGTTAACCGCGTCACATTAATGCGAGCGCTCGCATCACGGTCGCCGAGGCGCAGCGTGGCGCGTCGCTCACATGAACACACCCTGCCACGCAAAAAATTCCTCTGAAGATAAAACACTCTGAATGAGGCATCTCACTGAGGCCGACATGAAGAGGATGCAGCAAACAGAGGAGGATGAACACTGAGTGTGTGTGTGAGACAATGTGTGTGTGTGTGTGTCGTAGCAGGGTCTTATGATGGCTGACTCCTTCTCCTTATACAGTCATAAATGAGGAATGTTTCTTGAGACTGAGCTCCTCTCCCCTCTTTTTCTCCTTTAATCTGTTCATCTTTCACTGGACAATATTTTACAGTGTTTTACTCGAAGGTCGACTTCTAATGTGATCTGGTCTTCACTTCCTGTCGTTCTCCTTGCATTTCAACCTAATCTGTCTCAACTGAATTAAAGAGGAAATGCATACGTTTCTGTCACAGAAACATTAGAGGACTATACATGTGTTTTCTTTCTGCTCCATGTTTCCATTGTCATGAATATTACAAAATAAAGTGTATGTTTTATGTTATTTTACAGTTCTCTCTCTTAGTATCTGAGTTGAAATACAAATTACAGAAACATTTCTTAGAATGTAAAGAATTCTTCATTAGATGAAGAAAATTACAGACAATCTTGACCATCCTCTCTATAAAATTGTCATATCATATCAGGTGTCTTCAGTCAGAGGCTTCTTCAGCACTGCTGTAACACAGACTTCAACAGGAGATCCTTCCTACCCACAGCTATCAGCATCTATAACAACTCTTTCAAGATAACTGTATGAGTAACGACATTTACTTTCCCTCTGAAGTTAATGAAGTACTTTTTTGATTTGAACTGAATTGAAATGTGATAATGGTTTTTATGATTCATGGATTAAAGGTTAAATATGTGAATCTGTGTGTGTGTGTGTGTGTGTGTGTGTGTGTGTGTGTGTGTGTGTGTGTGTGTGTGTGTGTGTTCATGAGTTATTGCTTCCAACATCAGGCCTCCTGGGATCCCAGAATATATTTACAGACAAACAAGGGTCAAAGCATTCCCATCCCAGAAACACACACACACACGCACACACACGCACACACACACACACACACACACACACACACACACACACACACACACACACACACACACACACACACACACACCCTATCAGAATATATGGCTTCTGTCAGGGTTGATTCTGCCTGCTGATGTGTGGATTTTTTGTTTGATATAACAAATCTGCCATCCCCTCTCATTTCTTATTTAGAGATTTTACAAGCAAAAAAAAGAAAAAGCAGAATTTGGACAGGAGAATAGTATGTAAAAAACCAACAACAACAAACAAACAGGTAATACCCCATACTGCTTTACGGTCCCAAAGTTTTTAAGGTATTTTTTTTTATGAATCTATTGTCATAGTTACCTAGATGGAGGAAAAAAAGATAATCCTGAGCTACTTAGTTATGCTGGCAATAGTCTGCATTAGTTGATTAATGCAGACAAGGTCCAAACTGCGAGCAGAAAGGGGAGGGACAGCCATAAACTAGAAACTGAAATATTTGCTACAACCTGTATGGATTATTGTCGCTTTCCTAATATAACGAACTAAGTCATTTTTGCCAGAAGTGATTTTGGGGGAGGGGGAGAGATCACCACCTATTCACCTTCAAAAGATATTTTAGGCAAAAAAAAAAAGAAGGTGGTTACTTGTTTCCCACAAATTAATATTATTATTATTATTTTTGATAATTGCATTTTAATCAGTTTGGGGGCCCTCACAAAAACTTTTAATTTATTATTTTTTTTTGTTTATTTAGCAGATTTGCAAATTTTCAAACTCAGACATTTACAAGTTTTTTTTTTCCAAGAACATTTCTGAGATTAACCTCAAAGCATATGAGTTTTGTTCTAGCAATTTTCCACTTTTCAAACTCAGAAGTCTCCAAGTTTTTCTAGAAAATTTCAGAGATTAATGTTTTTCTAAGTTGTGGTTTCGTAATTTCTGGTGCTTCTTCCGCTTCGTTTGTGTCACCTTACTTGATGCCCCATGGCCCCAAAACTGAGATTCGGGTTTTGATGCCTTGTCAATAAAATCACAGTATAGAGCACAAGCTGTCCTTCAAGGGAACCATCTACTTACTACATGGTTCAATTCGTCTCTCTTTACAAAGGAGATTTTTATGCGTTTACATCCACCGTGTCCCCTAGTGGTGACCTTCAACTTCCTGTCTCATCTCAGCAGTGATTTGTAAAACATAAATGTAACTCTAAGTGAACACAAGGTCCAAACTGAAGGAAACTGCATGTGAGTTTGTAGATTAATTCCAAAAGCCTTCTTACAAGTGTTTCTGTGGATAATGAAAAACGCAGACATCCGTCTTCTGCCAGTCTCCAGATAATGCAAATCAACAACCACAATAAACCATATGGTTTTAAAAAGAGTTACGTGAACCCTTAACATCTGACTGCTTGGGTTTTTGAATGTCGAAAAGGGTAAATAACTCAAAATGTCACGCACACGGAAATAATGTACCAAGTCGAGCAAAAACCAAAATCTGCGGCACGATGCTTACCAGATTCCCTCTTATTAGTTCTGCGGTAATAATTTTCTGAGCAGAGCTTATCTCTGCAGCTCATGAAATGAAGAATAAATATTTTCGCCTGATGCGCCGAGAACAGATGTCCAATAATAAACCTCCCAATAATCCTTCGCATAGCTGCTTGGCCCTCGGTTGACTTCAGGGTGATAAGAACATAAACACATGCAGCCTGATGTCAGAGCAGCGAACTTTGAACAATGATTTATAGACGTCGACGAAGGCAGAAGAAGAACCTTCATTTAGAAAATGCCTCAATTCATACCTGATCCATGGATGGTATGAACTGAGATATGGTTGGTCAGAAATTCCCTTTGGTTTCCTTTGGTAGATGGTACCAGAAAAAAAGTTGTGCGTGAAATTAACAAGGATGAAAGGTTCAAATTTTTGGAAGTTTTCTTTCCCTTTATTTTTTGTGTACTTGAGGTCAGTATTCTTCAAAAATCAAACACCTGCAGCCTGTCGCCTCGCTGCACCAAGACATCACACGCTCAAAATCCCTCCTACGATGACTACCACTGGTTTTAGCTGTCAATGTGTCACCATAATACTCCAAGTCTTAAATGTACGAGTGATATATTAAAGAGAAAGGGACACTGTTGTCATCACCAGGTAGGCTAGATAACAAGGTCTAATAGTTTCACATTTAACAGGTCAGGAAAAAGTTTTAGTTCAAAAAAATTAACAGTTTTAGGTCAATTATGCTTGACTTTGACAATCTTAACATGCAAATGTGCTGTGGAATTTGGTGTTTCGGTTCAGTAAAAAAAGAAAAAAAAAAAGAAAAGGTGACCCACACACCAACTCTCTGACACATCATCAGTAGAGCAGATGTTTAAATGAGCTAATCTTGTGTTCGTTTGTTAAAAATCGCAAAATAAACATCGAGCCTTAAATCCTGACACTGCAACAGATTGAATGTTCTGTTCTTTGTGTGGGAAATGTTTGTGTGTTTTCTGGGCTGAATCCTGAACAGGTTTCTTTGTAGTGCAGCCGACAGCAAACAAGAAAAGAAGACGACGACGAGTCGTTCTTCAATGGTTTCTCAGCATTATTTCCCATTTTTCATGAAATTAATGACGCCTACATCTGCAGGTTTCATTGTTTTTAACGGAATCGTTCCACTATGGCAGAGCGGCCATAGTGGAACAATAACATGTCTCTATCTCCTATGTTTTTGTTGTTGCGTCTACTGTTTTCTGTGTTTCTGAGGTGTAAATTTTAAGCTTAGCCTCTAATACTAGCAAAGTTTTCATATAATATTATAATACAGAAGGCAGAGGAATATTAAAATCGTTAGCTTCTTTTAAATGGAGAAGAGATGAAGTAGCTAGCTTGGCGGTATGCTACTGCCAAGCTAGCTCACTTGAAGATACTTGAGTACAAACAGAGCACCAACCCTTCTAAAACACAAACCACAGGGCAAGTGTGTGTTTTGTAAATTAGCTCAAAGACAGAGTGTTGATAGATGAGCTTAACTAAGTCTGTAGCGCACACAGACGCACTAACAGTTTGTCAGTAATTTAGAAAGCGGCGCTAAGCTAATCAGGATGAACGTCACCTGCAGATTCGTTACCGCCGACTAAAACTTGTAGCGAAGAATTACAAGTACAGAGCTCTCTTTAAGCTGAGCACACACAAACACACACGGAGCGGTTAATTGGGTCTAAAATGTACACGTGCACATTTGTAATCTATTTTAACTAACTCAAATGAAGTAATTGGCTGTTTGACTGACGCCCATGGCTTATGCAGCACACCATGCTTAGCTCTGCGATTCAGATGACGACTTTAAGTTGCCTTTTTTCAAGAAGACCTGCTTCTAGTTAGACTTTTCGTATTCACCATAATTCACATTCCTACTGCTTGATTCTTACATTTTTTCCGATTTTTTTGTGGGAGTGCATCGAAGGACAGTATAATTGTGAAGTTCAATGAAAATGATACACAGTTCTAAACGTTATTTAGAAAAACCTTCAGCACTGAATTAAAGCCACGAGAAGCTCACGTAAAAAGTCACGTAAAATCTCAAACACTGCAGAGATGTGCAGTCCGCTGATGCAGAAATGATTATTTAATCCGTCATGCTGCTGCTTTTGAATCTGATTAAAAATTGAAACGGTTCTGTCACACCGGCTGTCTTTTTAAAACCACCCGGAGTGGCTACGTTCCTCCTCTGCTGTCTGCCGTGCCGGTATCTTTCCATCGGGCTTAATCGCTTCCTCGTTATAAAAGAAGCCTAGTTTCTTTGCCTTCTTATCTGATCATTTCATCAATGCTGTCAGCCCCCTCCGCCCTTCCTTTCCACTCAGCTTGACACTACCATGCGTCCATTCATTCGCCTGTCCTGTGACATGTATTCATCCATACATCCACAATCACAACATCAACGTGGGGCGACAAAAGGGATATAAAAAGACATTAACTCCATGGAGTTTTTTGACATGAAGAGCTGGATGTCTGGCTACTGAACCGAGAAACAGCTGTTGTACACAGAGATGTACATATTGGGACACAAAAACACCCTTCTTGGGACATTTGCTACCAATTTCACGCCTAATAACCGTTACAGGCGTAAAGCGTCTCGTCATACTTTTGGCGTGACGCATCACGGCCCTCCCGCACAAAGATGGTATTCTTGCTTCGCCGACTTATGTAACTGCAGGTCGGCCTTGGCTGTCTGTGGCCGCCGTAATCCGTGACCTTTCCCACTACAGTGCTTTATTTTAACATTCTAAAGGAGATTCTTGCCATTGGCACCAGCAAAAATGCGTGGAATATACAATGGTGGACTGTATTTGGCAATTATTGACACTATTGAATTAAAAAAGCTGGACTGTTGGCAGTAAGGTGTTTTCGACTTTGAGGCTTTTGTTTCACGTGTAGAAGATGCTTGTTGCATCTGCAGTTGATGTAAAGTTGTCGGTAGCTGAAAAGAAAACCAAGGAGTCAGTGGAAAGTTGCTAGAAGTCACTTTCTGAAGAAGCAACTACGGTGAAAAACCCCCGATACACCCGATGCGTATTTTCCGTATTCTAGCTGCCAAGGCTAATTGCCATGTTTTTTGGAACCACCTGTGGTGCTGACCAGGAATTGTGCACAAGAGATTTGATTGGCGGCAAACTGCAATCCTTGATTGGCTCATGGATTTACGCAATTGGATGATCTAAGGCGGCACTTATAGCTCGTTTCAACTGGACAGGGCAACGAACAGCGAGCAATTACTGCGAGAGATTTTTCAGAAACTGACCGCCCAAAGTTTTAGAGGCAAGATGACATCTTCAACAGTCTTGACCACAGATCCTGTGTGCTCACGTTCCCACATTCCCGCCCAAGTTCCTATCAGTATTCACGCCCACATAGTGAGGGACACGCTGCCAGTGGCTGGAACTGAACCATAAATGAGACTTTACAGTGGAGAGAAATTAAATTAGTAGACATTCTGATTGAGTTTTAGAAGTTTAGGTTCCAACACTTACAGGATCATAACTGTTACTGCAGCTTTAGAAATAGTGAAGCTTCTGTATAAAACACAATGCACATCACATTCCAAAAATATGGCCTTGTTATTTTGGAGTTCTGTTACCACTGACATTTTTAAGTCATTTTGATAACATTTCCATCCCTCACTTGATTCTGCGCACTGCTTTTCAGCTGCCTGAATGAAGTTTTTTCATCACTTTGAAGAAACGTCAATAAAACTCCAACTTACAAAGCACTTTCATTAAAAGTGACACCGTTTTAAAGCTCCAGTAAACAAACTACAAAGGCTACAAAGTCATGAAAGCTGTGGTTTGTATCTAGCTGCCAGAGAAGCTAACAATGCTAATTACCAAGCTAATACCAGATTGTTGTACTTATTTTACACTCCAAAGTGCAGAATTGCACAAATAAATAAATAAAAAGTATATTTTATGCAATAATCATTTGAAAACTAAATAAATGCACGTTTATTTGATTGAACGAGTCTGTAACTCAAAATTAAATTACAATGAATAAGTGCTTTAGATAATATTTGAAATCCAATTAAACCAGCTGGACATCTCAGCAGCTGCACAAAGCTGTTCTGGACTGCAGATTATGATGATTGGCCTTTAAATACGTCAGACACTGATACACATAAATTTGTGAGAGTTTTCTTGTTTTTGGTTTGACATTTAGGTTTTCTTCACAGAATGACTTGGAGGTTCCTTGTCACCCATAACGGTCTCTGAATAAAGTCGCTTCCAGATACCAAGAAAAGGTTCCTCCACTGACTGAAACAAGATAATTACGTTTTCGACATACCTTCACATTAATTCATCTATCTGTTGTCTACTCCTTATTATTTGAGAATGGCTAATAATCATGTCATGAACTGACCTACTTTAAATTTGTACTTTTTTTGAAGGTACAAAACAAGTAAAGATCTTTGTCATACAAGGAAATAGTGTTTCGTTCCTGAACGGCAAACATTGTAACGACTGCGAGTATTAGATAAAACATCTAAGGACTGAGTGTTTTTTTTTTTTGTGGTGGGATTCGTACCGGCAGACAGTGATGTCTTCGAGGGCCGAGCTGTGTGGCGCGGTGCCAGGCTTGAAATTGGAAACGTTGAAGAAGGAGAGGGTGTGGTCGATGAATCCGTGCATGGTGCCCGTCTGGCTGTACATGTACTGGTAGACGAGCCGAGGGATGAAGTCTGACGTGAAGGAGATCACAAAGGCCTAAGCAGAGAAAAAAAACTGAGTCAGGCCGTTTCATTTTTTATGGGATTAGTCCTTTAAAGTCTGAAATCAATCTAGAAGTTGGCACTGGCACCCTGCTGGACCCGAACGTACCAGACGATCTGATCTGTACCAGTAGCTTCCATTTTAACCAAAACAATATAATGGAGGTTGGAGGTTCTTCGTTTTGCCTGGTTAGAGTTTGATCAGTGGCATCAGTCATCGAAAAAGTTGAGAACTTTTAAAGTTACGATACGGACAAAGCTATCCACAACAGAGTCAATGTGAAAGTATGATACAGACACATTAGCATCGGTTCCAGAACATGTCCAAGAAAGTCTTCCAGTCGAAAACTTTGACTAGACATCATCTTATCTCGACCAGCTGGGTTTCCATAATAAATCTGTGCAAAACGTTGTCAAAATTATGCTAATGTAAAAAAAAAAAAACAAAAAAAAATCTCACTTTTGCAACAGTTGTGTTTCTGTTAAAAAAGAAACGCAATAAAAATCACAAATGAATAAGTTCGCTCACGTGACAAGTCATTAAAAAAAACATGCGGTGCTGTCATCCTCTAGCCACGTCTGGTCGTCTTCTTTACGGTTTGCACCAGTGGCGACATTCTGTTGTTGATCATGTGACTCCTGTGATGCAGTTTTGTGAAGTAAACCAAAAGAAACCCACCTCGTCCCAACGGAAAGCATTTTATTGAAAAAATTTGAGTTTTTTTTTTTACCGTGTTTCTATTAAATCTATTTCTGATTATATGGTCAATGGAAGCGCAGCTACTGTCTTGTTTGATCTGGGTCACTTCAAGCCGAGGCTGGTCAACTCCTTGATGGTGGGTAGTTTCTCTTTGCCAGTCCAAAAGAGTTTCTTGCAGCCCTCTCTAATTTAAGCAACACTCAAAGCAATTCAGTTAAGTGTTGGAATATGGACGGGTGACCTGTGTTCCCTTTCCACTGCATTCCATCTCCTTGTTTTTACAGCACGTAGAAAGGCGTGCAGTACTTTGGTCCATCTCCCCACCTTATTCAAACCTTTTGATTTGGAAACCTTCAGAAATCTCTTCAGTATTAAAGTAAATAGAAAAGGATTTGGTTGGTTGGACAATACCCAGCCCAAAGCTGATCTCAACAGATTTACATTTCTGAACGCTTCAGCAGGAGAGCATCATATATTAAATGACCAGCTGACTCACACTTTCAGAAGTTAGCTACTGTATGATCCCTCTTGTGAATTCCAAGCAAATGCATTTTTACTCCAATCTGAGCTCAATATTTGGCCATAAAGTTGTTTTATTTTTTGTGTTTCTATAATCTGTAAAAATCACCATCAAGTAACAAGTCCAAAGTCCACTAATAAAAGGCGAATGCATTTTTACTGTTTGGTTCTTCAAGATATTTTACCTTTCGATGATTAAGCTTCTTAATTTCATCATCTTTTGTTTATCAAAAGGGGAAAAAAAAAAACAAATGGCTGAAGAAGCAACGACTAAAAACATTTACCAGCAGGTCATGTGGGAAAATGGAGAGATTCCTCCCAAATTCTTGCTATTTAATTACATCGCATAATTGTGTTTGAAAATAATTTATTTAACCTGGAGACTGAACCAACTGAAGAGGAATGCGAGCTGAATGCTAATAGCATTAAGCTAAAGTATGATTATGTGATAGAGATGTTGCTTGTGGAGCTTCAGAAGGAGGGTTCAACGTTAACAAACTAACTGCTAATAAAAATACTGCAGGTTTGTTCATACTTACATTTATTATTACCGACAGTTTGCCCATTCCGCTCAAAATGTTGTACCATACGCCTGGAGAAGAGAGAGAGAGAGAAGCAGTGACGTCAGCTTTACAGCAGGGTGATCATCGTTTGGAGAATTTTTATTCAGGTGAAATTATTTCTAAGTTGTTTGCAAGAACGTTCTTGACTTGTCTGAGTGTGTCTGCTGAACTTTGACGGATATTTCTGCTAAAGTGGGGTTGTGTGAAGTATTAATGAGTAGTAAGTAGGTCAGCCGCGCTCGGAGGAGGTTTTAACGCGCAGGCGGAGGTTTAGTCTCGGTTACATGGAACTGGGCCAAATGTTAGAGATGTTATGAAAATTAAAAATTCACGAGGTTTATTTTCTTACGAACCAAAACATTTCTCTCTTTGGAGGCTTCAAGCAGTGTGTGTGAACACAAGTTTCGCCACAGACTGAAATTGGATTTAGAACTGGCCTTTGACTAGGACGTCCTATGACAAAAATATACTTTAAGCTGAATTATTCCCGTCAGATCGTCAGTTCCCGAAACGGGCGGTCAGATGAAAATTTATGTTTGACTTATTTACGTGTTGGTACCAGTCTGTTGGTAAGTTGGATGAGCTTACCGATGTCTTTAGCCCGTGCAGTGACTGGCCTGCGTAACTCTGTGACAAACTTCCTGGCATCCAGCCTGATTTCAATGACGTTGTTCAACAGGGCGAAGAGCGGGGCCAGAGGGAACGACGCCACGAACAGAGACACAAAGCCAAACTGGATAACTGTGGAGAGACGCAGAACAAAAATAAAACAAAAATATAATTATTTGCTTCTGTTATGTACAGTTAAAACTAATTCACTGGGTTGTGGGAAAGGCACTGGAAAAAACATGCAAAGAAAGAATTTAAAATGAGAGCAAACACTGACACAAGATGGAAGGATTCATTTCCTAAAACATGCTGCTTTATCATATTTTTCATAAATCCAACATTATGGATTTTCTGCAGTCTAAGTTCTTGAAATTCTTTTAAGCTGTCCTAAGAAACACTGAAATAGCCCTTTAGAGTTTAGCACCAAATTAAAATTATGAACTTCATTCAGATACAATTGGCACACACATTTTTGTATTCAGAACATTACTTTTATTAGTCTGAAGTAACATTTCAATTTTAAATGAATTGATGTGATTTATAAATTATAATAATTATCAAGCATAAAGGCATTTAAACATCCATCTGTGTGTAATGAAGCTATAAAATGTGTGAAAATGTTCCTGAAATAAATGAACTTTTCAATAAAGTACTAATTCATTGAACAGAAGAAGTAAAAGCTTCTTTTTTATTTTAAAATGATTTCTTTCTAAATGTGAACGATTACTTTTTCTTTTTTTTTTAGGGAAAAATGTTCAGAATCTGTGATTTTTTCTGCTTCCAAGTCAAACAACTGAATGTCTTGTTTCCTCCGAGTTCTCTCTCAAAGAGGAAACAGATTGGATCTTTCTTGCCAGTGATTGGAGAATATTGCTGGTAAATATCAGGTGCTAGATTTCACCATGATAAACGTGAATATTTAGCATCTCCTGCCAAAGGGGGGAAGCATATCTGATCAATGAGAACGTTGTGTCTCTCTCGGCTGATTAACGATCGCTTCGCCTCCGTCTTAAGAATGCGCAGAAGGAAACCCGAGACAGATACAGCAGTGGGCCAGCCGGGGCCCCCCGACGCGTTGCTGCGACCGGAGCGCTGGAACCTAAGCAGTGTGGGAACGGGGATTTCCAGCGAGCCGGAGACTGACGGCTTCACCTCGGGACACCACGCCGAGACAAAGAGCGGCCGGGAAGAGAATACGGCAGCGGCGCAGCGAGCGCTACGGGGCAGGCTCAGAGTAACCTCGCCGTCTACCTGAGCCGAGGTCGCCGAGTCCGGCCCAGCCACACAAAGGCGGCGCAGGAACAGACAGGCCCCACGTAGAAAAATCCCTGCGAACGGCAACAGTCCACTCACAGTCATGACTGTCAGAGAGACAGAGAGTGTGTGTGTGTGTGTGTGTGTGTGTGTGTGTGTGTGTGTGTGTGTGTGTGTGTGTGTGTGTGTGTGTGTGTGTGTGCGTTTTCCATACGGAGCGCAGACATTTCTGACATTCTGCGATGCGCCCCGGGGCTGGTTTCCTCCCACCCTCCTGTGTCAAACAAAATCTCCCTTTTCAACACATAAAATTGACTTTTCAAGCTGTAAAATTTGGAATGCAATTAAAGACCTGAGATGTTCGCCTCATACCTCCATGTTTCCATGTAACGCAACGCTTCACCACGTGGGTCGGGAGGTTTTCACACCTTGTAGTTCGGAGAATGAACATGAAACAACAACGGCAGCAAATTACATGTAGATGTTTCTGCTGTGCTGTTGCTCAACTTTGACCCCCATCAGCAAGAAGAAAAGCATCAAAGATATCGAGCTGTGGCGGCGTCTCTTTTCACGTGACAGCGTGGAACCATCAGTCACCGCTCCGTTTCAACGTCTTTCAACTAAATCGAATATCTTCATTCTGCCCGGCTGTTGAATGAAGAAGTCGTTCTCCATCTTGAAATGGTATGGAGGATTTATGTTGCAGAAAACATTCCTTCAGTCTACTGAGGTCACAGCTTGTTAGGTGAGTCGAGGTCTGGACTTTGACTGACAGTGATTCATTTCTTGGTTGGTTGTGTTGCCGTTATCATTGTCCTGATGACTGAAACACAGTTGACCCCTCAATATTCAAAGGTTTGTGTCAAGAAATAGAAAAAATCCACAACTACTAGAGATACCCTCGAAAAACACCTTTAACCACGACAGGACAGTTAAGGGTAATTGTACAAAAAAACAAAAGAAAAGTAAAAGAACTCTGAAATATCAGGATTAACCTAAGAAAATGTTCCAGAAAAAAAAAACGGAAACATTTCTGAATTTGAAATGTCAAAAAGAATGTCCTCAGAAAATTGTAGAAATTATCGAGAAAAAAACTTGAAAATTTCTGAGTTTCAAAATGTGAAATTGTCCAACAATTTTAAGGTCTTTATAAATGGAATCGTGAGATGGAAACGGCTTTGTTCTGTTTGTTGTTTGCACTTCATATATTGTTAGTTTATGTGTCTTTGCCCACTATCTGTGTGCTGCTGCCTTTCTCAGCCAGGTCACCTTTGTGGAAGAAAAACTTCATCTCCATTAGTTTTTATCTGCTTGCATAAAGGTGTAGTAACAATAAATTGTTACATTTTCAACATTCGTTTGATCATTATTTAAGTGTGGCAAACGATCAAAAATAGAAAGTGTCAGAAACTATTTTTACATCTGTCCTGAACAGAAAGTTGACATTCTTTTAAAATGACAGCAAAAAACACATTTTTACAATTTAACAACAAGACCAAGGGAGCGAAAACTAACCAACATTAGAGAGATGTTAAGTAATTTGTCTCAATGAACATGTATCCATGAGGGAAAGGAAAGCTTTTATCTGCCTGTGTTTATGCACTGCGGTTTCTGGCTGACATGGACACGCTGTGGTTTGGTGTAAACACCGAGCCTATCTGCTCACTTAGAGCTTCCAGAAAGCAGAATATATAAATGTATACATGGTCGAGTATCTATTACCGTTTTCTCTCTTTCTTCTTTTCTTTTTTTGCTTAGTGAAATGAGATCTAAACAACTTCCATCAGTTCCAAAGAGCTGTTCCCATCCAAACAATTCCAGAACATCCTGGATCCATAAGCTTTTCGGTCCGACCGCGTGTGTTTACGAGCAGGGTGTGTGTGTGTGTGTGTGGAGGGGGTCGGATTATGTAAGAGCTCTCTGTGATGTTCAGAGAAACTCAATTAAAATGATTGTTGGTTTTTCATTGTCCCTGAGGCTGTTTCCTCTCTCTCTCTCTCTCTCTCTGTGTGTGTGTGTGTGTGTGTGTGTGTGTGTGTGTGTGTGTGTGTGTGTGTGTGTGTGTGTGTGTGTGTGTGTGTGTGTGTGTGTGAATGCAGACTTACTCATCTCCATGTACTCCGGTGTGAGGCCTTCAAACGGAGCCAGAGCGTAGTCCAGGTTCCACTGCTGGGGAGGCCGCTCCCCGTCCTTCTCCTTCAGAGTCGGCTTCTTCTCCTTCAGCGCGTGGATCAGCTTCTTTAACTTCCTGTTCAGGTTGAGCCAAAGACATAGAGGACCGTTCAACGGCAGAGTTAAAGCTGCTGCACTTTGCAGGGATTCAGTGTTTCCCTGTGAGGTTTAAGTATTTTTGGCTGCGTGCAGACCACACAGTTAGATGGGAATTCTCATAAAAGACTCAAGCTAGCATCATCTTGGATCTTAAAAGATGTTGCCATCTTTAAAAAAAGTTCAAAAAGTCTGGTGCTTGGCTCTTAGATGTTTTTTTTTTTTCCAGAGCTGTATGTGGCACACAGCATTGTCCAATCTAATCTTTGTCTAAGCCGGGCTGCCACAAAATGTTTGGACGTATTGGAAAAGTTCTGTGTAATTGTGATGTAATGTATGTTGCAGTTTTAGCTAATGACATCACTGGATCTCATGCGAGATCATGCAGATCTGCACTCACACTGCTTAATTGATTGATTGATTGATTGATTAGATTGTCCTGAAACTTTGCAGTGGTCAAATATTTTATTAAAGTCTAAACTTAACAAAAGTTGACATTCTTTTCAAGTGACTGTAAAAACCATATCTTTACATTTTGTCAAGGAGAAGCTGAGAGTGACCGTCATGTAACGATGAAGTTAGTTGTGCTAACCCTGAAGCAATAAGCACGAACAGAATGTTCCGCTAACAATGCAGCGCTACATGGAAGCTAATGCTAGTGCGCTAAATCTGTAAAACTGATTCACCTCTACCATTTCAACCAGTCGGTAATAATCCCAAACTGTTAATGGCGAATTGAACTTTAAGCCCAAAACGGTCGAGCCATTTTTAATTTCTGAAAATGAACAGGTATGTCCCTGCAAATATTCATTTAGCCTCTACATCCGACAAAAATGCAACCTTCCCTCATTGCGACACACAATCAATATACTAAAGCTCAGAGACATGACAGGGCTTGAGGGCACGACCTTTCTTAACATTTTGACCCAATGTTTTAGGAGTAAAAAGCCGTGATGGTTTGTTTTCCCTGACACTTTCAGCAGCCTTGGCATTACGAGTTTTAATAGAATGAACATATCCAACAATGAGACACAAAACTCATAAGGTCAGAAAACATTTAGTGCTGTTCTAAGATTCTGACAGTTTGTTCCCAGAGGATTAAAACCTGCCCTGAAAGACACTAAGAGAAATTTGTATTCAACTTCATGAACATTAATTGAATCAAAAACCAGAGACTTCACAGAGAAACACTGTCAACATGCTGCGTTGACGGCAAAACCACATTATTTTCAGTGAATCACAGCAGGTCTGCAGCACTCTGTCATGAGCTGAGTCTAAATGTTTACAGCGCCTCAGAAGCAAACATCTCAGTGGAATCCCATCGCTCTAACAACCAGAGGCTGACTGCTTCTAAAGGCAAGTTACGGCAGGAAGACTGGCTCACATCAGACATGCAAACCTGAATCAGTGCAACAGAAATTAGCAGGGGAATCGGAGACAGTTTCATTACTTTTGATTCTTCTGATTTGAACGGCGCTAACGGTAAAGACGTGCTCTGACTGTGAAGACGTATTAATAAGGCTGTTTGGTGGGTGTGTGGTTGGATGTTTGTATGGATTTGAAATTGGAAAACCTGTAGTGAAAATGGAAAAACGTGTGGTCGTTCTTTTCACAGTTCATACTTAGACGATCTGTGAGGGACATTTCACTCGTTTCCTCATTCATCGGACTGAGGTGGTTTTAGAGCCATGTTGGGTCTCAGAAGGACGTCACCGTGAATATTCCACAGAAATGTGCCCTCTGGGAGGATGTGTAGGCCCGGCCTGGCAACCATATGTTGCCTTGAGAATACACTCTCCCTTATTTGTGTTCAGCGAAAGGAGTCTGTTGTTAGAAGCTGTCAAACCAAGACGTTCGTTCCGCGGCGGAATTAAAAAGATTTCAACTCGCAAAGTGATTTGTGTCGCTTAAAAACTTTGTATTTGTAGCTTTTATGGTGACTGCATTGTTTTACTTTATAGATGCAGATTTTTACTTATGTTTGGACATCTAAAACTGACATTGTACCTCCAAGGAAACACGTATCCATAGTTTTATACTGTTTTTGCCAAATGCCTCATCTCAATGTCCCGGTCAAAAGCGAGACTCACTGGCGAAGGAAACATTTTTCCAGTCGTCCAGTCTCAGCCAATTTATTTCAAGGTGTGTATATCAAGGGTTGATATAAGAGGAACACTCTTTCATAATTGTTCAATTTAGCAACAGGACGCTCAAGCTTAAAATCCTGCTCTGAAGCAGAAACAGACCCGGTTTGCGTCCTTCTCCTCTAGCTCACTCTTTGCCATCGCGTTGGCCTGGTCTTAGGGAAGCTCCAGCTATTCAATGATCAGACGGTGAACCAAGTCACCTCTTCGTTTTTCTGAGAGACAAAGAACGAACCTGAGCACGCAGGGAGCAAGTTTGAGCAGGAGAAAAAAAAAAGAATAATACTGGCAGAGAATATTTGAACAAGAGAGCAGAAACATAACAGGGTGTTGGTAAGCAAGCAAGAGCATATTTTGAGTCTGAGAATAGATATTTCAGCGTGTGCGGTACAGATTTGGTTGCAGTAAATGTTGCATGTACACCGCTGCTGCTCGTAAATCTTTTCTCCTTTATCATCTTTATAATCTTGCTGAGTAACTTAACTGAATTCCTCTTAAACCAGAACTCTGATGTCGAGTTTCTCAGTAAACCATCGGCTGCCTACCAGCCGTGAAGACTTTGAAGCGTATGAATGTGACACAGACCACTTGACGGAACGTAGTAAGTTGTGCCGCGTGTGCCACGGCTCGTCGACCACGCGTACTAGAACCTTTGATGAAGCCAGTCAAACAGGTCACAGGGTTATAGCAACAGCAACAATGCTGCCTCAGGCCAGGTGCTGTTGTAAACAGAGCTGACCTCTGACCCTTTGGATTTGCTCGTAAAAACTGAGCTATAATTAGACAAAATGGCGCACCTCCGCTATGACCCAGAGGAAATGTCATTAGAAGGAATCTCGTGCGATACTGTGATCGAGCGTGGGTGAGTGAGTGAGTGGCAGCTTCATGGCCAGTGAACGGAAACAACAGAGACTTTGTTGTGTTGCAATCAGAAACACACTTTTACTCTCAATGGCACAAAATAAAACAAAGTGCAACAAACTGCCTTCAGGGAGCCAAGAGGTCAAAGGTACGGCGCTGTTCCATCCTCTCCTTTTGTAGAACAAGTATTAGAATCTAATGTTCTGGGTTGTTCTGTCTCAATGAGAAAACAGTCAGAAGGTTTCTGACTTCAAGTAAGGATTGTTGGCAAGTCGTCTTGCGTTTTGGTGTATGGAGACGTACCTTCTGGGACAAAAGGTCAATATGACTGGGCTATTGAAATTCAGATGATTTACTTTTAAGAGCAATCAGAAGAAAAACGTCCTTGGAAGAAAACCACATCAAGTCTTGTTTGCAGAAAAATAGCTGGAAATACACAGCACCCTCAACATGTAACAATGACATTAGCATGACGTGGCTGGCAGGATGCTTTTCATCTGCAGCCATAGAAGATGCTTCGCTCTAATGGGTAAATGTTTGAAGCTGCATGCAGTGGAATCCTGTACTTAAATAGAAAAATCCTTTCAAGCAGGACAAACAACAGGATCCTAAACACACACCGCTTCAGTTTAGTGCTTGAAGTCAAAGTATCTTCATGTGTTAGAGTGGTTGCAGTCAAAATACAGACCTAAATCCAACTGAGAGTGTGTGGAAGGACTTGGAAACTGTTGTTCACGCAATGTCTTCATTAAAGCTGACAAAGCTTGAGCCACTTTGCAAATGTAAACTGCAAAAAGCAGCTGGATGGCTGCATCATTTTCCTCACATTTATAAATTATACACTACTTCGCAATGAAATGCATTGAAGTTTGTAGTTGTAAAGTGACAAAAGGTTTTGGTTTCACGGCGACCCAGTTGGCTGGTTTAGAGTCTTCTAAACCAGCCAACCAGCCGTCAGTCTTCTAAGTCTCAGGTCCAACGATGCTGCAGAAAGTGAAAAGAAAGCGGTTGACTCACGGGATCCCGATTTCGAAGATGTTGTTCTGGATCAGCTGCTTGCCCAGCATGATGATGCTGAGCTGAATGCACAACTCGATGAGGCAGCCTCCTGGTGCGCACTAAGGGGAACACAGAGGGTCAGTTCTAGGATACTTGACCTGCTTAGCTAAGGTCTTGCAGGAACAAACCTCCTCCATGCGATAATCATTGAAGACGTACACATAACTTCCAGGTCGACCCGCAAACCTAAAGGCGCAAACAAAAGACAACTTTCATGGGAAATATCATTTTTTTTGTTTCACCAACATTAATGAATCATTTCTTTTATTTGCAGATGTTAAAGAAATAAAACATATTTCTTTTTTAAGAAAAGACTCTTTGGCATAACATAAATATTTAAAAATCAAAGACAGGTATTTTTTTTCCCTCTCTTTATTAATAATTTATGTTTTTGCGAGAATGCACAGTTCCCACAGTCCAACATTGTGTCAAACTACACACGGGAACATGCGTATGAGGATTCGTGTCTTACCGTCCCTTGAAGAAAGCCACATAAAATATGGGAGCGTATGCGTTCATAAACTTGAGCAGGAAGGCCTTGAGGATGAGGCGCTCTTCGAAGTTGGTTTCTGTTTTAGGAATCTCTGAAAAAAAAAAAAGTGAATATTATTGTTTATGTAAAGTTTTAGGAGGACAGCACTTCAGTATGCACATCGACTTTTGAAGACAAAACTCAATTCATATTTTTATTTTATTTGTGAAAAAAGCTTTTTGACTGAAGAATTCAAGATTCTGTCCGTCACCTATGAAGTTCTTTTCCCAAAAAGGCTGGTAGCTTTTCGACGTAGCGAGATGCCACATTCTAGAAAGTTCCACTTTTATCTTATCCATCCAGAAATATTGTTCACAAACGTCTCGCTGCAGCAAAACGCGAGACGGGCTTTTTGACGTTAGAACTCTCTCGTGGATCGCCAGTCTCTGTGTTATAGTTAAATATTGAACATATTGAACAATCACCCTCAATTCATTGTTTTTTTTTTTTTTATGCGTGAAAGTGAAACATAAATAACATCATTAAATTTATCAACACAACAAAGTCAGCCCATCAGGGCAGGTGTGGCTGTAGAAACTGAGTTATAAAATGTGGTTAGTCGTAATTTTGTTTGATGATTTCAAATGTTTAAAGTATGATAAAACATAAGTGAAAACTGAAAGAATCTATAAATGGAAAAATACTTTTCTTAGCAGCACACACACATGCGTGGAAGTAGGTTAGCGTACTGGCACTTCTCTTTTTGATTTCACACACACACACACACACACACACACACGCTCACGCACCCACACACTACACACGCGCGCGCTCTCCCTTTTTGCACGTCTGAATTCTGCCTCTATTTCTGGGGTTGGGAATATCGCTGCGAATGTCGTAGAAACCTCTGGGGACGACTGATGAGAGAGCTGGAGCATGAAAACATCAAAGTTTTATCACACTGTCCAAGAAGAAGAAGAAGAGGAGGGGAGAAAAAAAAACGACATTTCTCTCAAATTTCTCTCAAATGTTTAAAAACATATTTTGCAGTGTGTGCATATGTGTGTTAAGGTTTTTATTAACCAGTCCCTCTGGGGCTCAAGTTTAGTTGGCCATCCCTTCAAACTTACATTTTTTTTTACCCTTAAATAACAAAGCATCAGTTTATCAAGAATTACTGCAATCAGCAGCAATAAAACTGATCCATTACCAAGCATAAGTTAAATAAATTATGTGCTATACCCTGAAAATCTTGGATCATGGCCGAATATTTATTTTGATTCTGACTCCCATTTGTACCGATTATGCCTCCTATTCAAGCAAAAATAACCAAAAATATGCAATATATCAGATATATTGGCATCAACATCGGTATTCGCTGGTATTTGTCATTCCTTAACATATTGGCATCAGCCTGATAAATAAAACTCAGTTTAAGTCAGCAGAGTGGTCAATTTTTTAAGCCGTCAAAAGATAAATCACATCGATATATGATATTGGTAAATCATGGTTATCGGCCATAACAGCAACATTAAAATCGGATATGAATCCCTAAAAATAAGCAACTGACATCCTGACATTGTTTGTTTGTTTTGAGTGGCAACATATTTGACAGGAAAGGTAATCAAACTTGTGTTTTAGTTATTGTTTTTGTTGTAAAATTTCTGGGCAATAAATATGAAACCATTGTACATCTCCACTAAGTGAAAAAAGTTTATATGTGATCATCTTTACACTGTCTCTACAGTTTGCCCTATTTTTAGCATCAGTATTTTTCAGTTGCAGTTTGTTTATGAAGATACTCTATTTTCAGAAGACATAAATGTGCAGATGGGAGTCAAGTGAAAAGTCATAAATGTTAAAAATAATAATAATAATAATAAAAAAGAATCTAAACAGATTCAGGCGTTTTCATATGAAATCTACTTTGGGTTGCACTTGCCACCATATTCATCTTTAATTAACAAGTACTGTGTACCTTTCAGTGATGTTATCACATGATGTTTGTTATTGTTTTACAGTTTCTTCTCTCTTTCTGCAGGTGTAGAAGCAGACTTATACAGCGTTTTTCTGTTTTCTCCTCTACTCTCATCTCCTTCATTCCCTTCTTGCTCCACCTTTCTCCATTTCTTTTCCTCTGTTTTTTTCGGTGTTCGTGCCCATTACATTCAAAATAAACTGAAAGAATTGTATGTTCAGGTTTTACACACACACACATATATATATTTGTTTGTTCTGATTTTAAACATGTAGGATTTTTGTGTCCTGCCTAGCTGGGAATTTTAAAAAATGAAAACGGCTTTAGGTGAGAGGTCAGTGGGTCTTTCTGTACCTAGTTCAGTCAGCCACAGTGCCACGGCGCCGTAGATTTCATCCAGGATCAGGATGACCACAAGGTTGATGATGACAGCGGTGGCCGTCACGGTCACCCGGACGTTGGACTTGGTCTCAGGGTCCGGGCTCATCGCCATCAAGGCCGAGACCGTGATGCGGTAGACGATTACGCCGAAAACTGCTGAAAACGTCAGTCCAAACTGACGGCAAAGCGAGAAGAAAATGCTTTGACAATTTGTTGACGTACGGTGAAAACCAAGAGAGCGTACTGCAGACGGCTCAGCACTTGCACTCGACTTGCCATGAAAAGGATAGAGGAAATGTTCATGAAGTATCCAGGGAGACGGTCTTTCCACGTCAACTTCTCGGCGACCGTCTGAGTGAAAAGACGAGAGGGAAACAGAGGAGAGAAAAGAGTGAGAGAGTTCCCAGTTTGGCAAGCAATGGATCAAGGTTGTTCAACTTCACTGGAAGATCTGGAGTGAAAAAAACAACAACACACAACATAATTAAGAAGAATCAGACAAACAAACGCAGACCTCCATTTGATGAATCGGCACTAGATAAAGAGAAAGTGAAGGAAGGAAGAAAGAAGGAAGAAAGAAAGGTTAAGGGTTGCAAATAAAATGTCTTTACTGGAGTTATGGTAAATATAGAACTAAATAAAGACGTAGTTCTAATAACAAAATAACTTCAAAAGAGATAATAAGGAAAACATGACTATTGCCATTATTTTAATACAGAATGTTCTCATATTTGGGGGAAAATTGGAGGATTTTGGGATAATTTCTGAAAAACAAAGTCATAATTTGTTTCAAATCAACTCAACTTGTGTGACCCAATTCACATCATGGAGTAATTTGACATATTTTGAATCAGCAGGAACAGCAAGCAAGTGGTGATCACTCCTAACGCAACAGCGCCATCAAGTGAACATAAAGGAGCAGTACAACCAGCACTGAAAGCTGCCCGGATTTCACTCAGAAGAGAACATGGACGTAAAGAGCTCTATCGAATTTGAACGGAAACTGGAAGTTCAAGCTTTTGCATTTTTAATTTTTTTTTTTTTATCAGCCAGCCACAACCAAGAGAAGCTGGCACAAGAGGACAAAGTCAAAAGAGGGGGACTTGAAAAGACAAAGGTATAGTCTGAGTGGATGCGTGTGCATGTGTGTGTGGCGGGGACAGCCGTCAGCGGAGGAGGTGGTAAATTAGGTCAGGTGTTATATTTGGTTTGTGGAGTCCATTGAGCCCGACAAAGCTCTCACGACGGAGACCCAGTGACAGCTTTTTATGTTCTCTGTTATTAGTTGTCTTTCTGACCAGCCTGCTCCCACGCTGCCTTTTATGCAAAACAGGAAATCAAAATAAACATTTCGCTCATCATGCAAACACTAAACAATCGCTTTGTTTCACCCTGAGACTTAACAGAAATCTGCTAATCTTCCTCTGGGATGTGTGGGGTCTTTAGGAGAGGATTGGTTTCATCTTCCACCTCGGCACGTCAAATCTTGAACCAATAGCCGCTCTGTCAAGATGTTTGGTTTTTGAGAGTATAACATTTTTTATGCATAATTTCAAAAGTCCTGAAAGAAAATCTAGAGTTTGAGTTATGGATCAAACTGTTGTGGACCAAAACAGTGAACTATACACCGGCAAACCTCGGTCTCGGCTCGGTTGAAGTGAACTCCGCTGCGGTTTAAATGTGTATGTGAACATGTGGTCTCTGGTCAAGAAGACCAGAGACCGCTCCGAAAGCAGAAAGTGGACTACGGCACAGGAAATTTTGGGCAGGTGTAACCAAAAACAAACAAGTCTAGCACTAGCAGGAGAATTGACTTGCGGTGTTTTACCTAAGACAAACGAGAAATCCTGCAAGCGCTAAAATCTGACGCCACTTTATTTACGTTTCCTTCAGTAGGAAGTTGAGCTCAGTGTCTTCTTCAGAGGTTCTTGTGTCGTTTCCTTCAGTAGTTCTTTGTGCAGCGCCACCACAGATTATGAACAGGCTTTTCAAGTAGTTTGGCTCATTTCCCTCAGTAAGTGTGGAAGTGAAACGTACCAGCTGATACTGTAACAAGTATTACAATTTTGCTCCCAAATCAAACCAAGTCCACCAGACTATCAGTTCTGAAAACACCCTTCAAATTTAGAATGGTGAACTTTAATCACTTCTGCTCACTCCAACCAGCAAAAGTGAAGTGGAATGAAAAAAAATTGCCCCATTGTCTTAAACACAGTACTGTTTTAGGATGAATTGGACTGACTCCAATAATAGATGGCTGGCTTTATTTGTACTGAGTGCTGAAAATGTTCTGCACTGATTCCATGAAGCGCTGAAAGATGCAGCTCTGTCTGACTTTTGAAAGCTAATTTGGTTTGAACCTATAACACAATTTTTGTGTCTCAGGTAATAAAGCCAAGGGCTGCTAAGTGTGCGTGAGAGGGAGAGTTGTGTGTCGCCATAGTGACGGTCACTAATCTTACCCCTGGCTTCCTGCCCAGCATGCATCACTCCCACTCAGGCGCTCTCCCTCTGTTTTTCTTCCTACATCCACTTCTCCAAGCCTCTCAGTCTCTTGTGCTTTGTGTTTCTTTGTCTTGTATCTCTCTGCTTTTATGTTTGTTTGTATTTTTTATTTTTTTTGATTTTGTCCACAAATGAGCATCGACTGACAAAGCCGTAAGGTGATATGCTGCTGACAAAGTGGCAAGTTTAATGACCTTTGAAAAAAGCTCGAGTCCCAATAAGAGCGTTCAGAAAAATTATATTTAACCTTCTTGCCATGAACTAATTCATATTAGCACTTGATTTTAGATTTATTTTTAACCTTTGTTTCTTTTTGTTGACCAATTTCATCAATTTAAAATGAAATTAGTTGACAGCTAGCTTGTTGTATTAGCGATCAGCAACTAACTAACTCTGAGTCTCCAAGTTGCCTGTGGGCAGTTATCAAAGCGTGGGTAGCTTCAATAACTGACAATATCAGGCTGCATGTGTGCCGCCTCATGTGTTGCATAAAAATAAAAAAAACAAAGACTGAAAACTCAAGAGGATAAATAGGAAGTTTAGGACCACCAGCAGGACGGGTTAACCAAATAAGAAATGAAAAAAAGCAAAAGGAAACAAATACCTGAGCAGATGAAACCACAGCAGCCAGAGGATGGGACAGGAAGAGAAGAACAGAGAGACAGCAGCCTGCTGGAAAGGAAACGAAGGGAGAGGAAAATGGGGGAAAGGAGGGAAAGGAAGGAAGGCATGCTAAGGAGAAAAGAGGAGAGGAGAGAGGGAGGGTTACCGGTACTCCTGCAGCCATGGCAGACAGCAGTTTTTGTCTCCATCTGTCCTTCCCTGTCACTGTCCCGTCCTCCTGCTTCCCTGGCTACGAGACAGAGGGACGAGTCACAAACACACAAATACGGACAGACGATGAGTCCTCTTTAACACTCGAGTCAGGTTTTCTTTAAAGGGACTGTTACAGAAACCAAAAAGCAAGCAGAGAAGTTGAAGCATATTTGTGAAGGGGAAAGAAAATTCCATTAAAGCATATTCTTGTGTTAGAAATGGTTTAGTCAAAGCCCAGACCTGAAAGACCTGCAGCTGTATTTGCATCAAAATGGCGATTTTTACAAAGTATTGAAAGAGAAGTGGCATAATAAAAAGCCAGGTAGATCATTTGCTGAAAGGAACTGGTTGGACATTTACTTGGTGGTGTGAGAGTAAAGGGGTCTCGATGCAAAGTACATGAAAAAATATGGCTGCAGCAAGAAAAACAAACAAACATGGAATTCCTTTTCCGATCATGTTTTAAAAGTTCCTACCTCGTTCTTTTTCTTCTTTTTCTTCTTCTTCTGCTGCTTCCTCTGTCGCTTCTCCAGGAGGATAGTCTCATACTTTGGCCGGGGATGTTCCTGACAACAAAACGGGAGCTCGGTTACGGAACAACATTCCCATGATGCATCTGTGCGGCTGATTTAGTACTTAGCAAAAAGCCGCACACACACGACACCCTGTTCTCATCAATTATCCCCTGATCTGTATGTGAATATCTACGTCTGAGTTTCTAGATGGTTTGGTGGGTTTTTGTTTTTTTTACTATTATTTTTTTACCTCATCGTCCTCGATTCCCGTCAGATCCCAGCTGAAACTCAGGCTGATCTGTCGCCGTTTCCATTGCTCCAGGAACAACACGGCTGCACACACACGTACACACGCACACAGAAATTCAGTCAATGGTTCGATCAAAAACTCTGCTGCCCACAAACTAAAAAACAAGATTTTACTGATTTTACTGATGAACAAAGAAAGATATGGGGAAAAAAACTAACTTTTTCTTAAGCCCAAAGGTTTTCATAACCTTAGCAGATTTAGATTTGATGTTATTATCACTGAAGCAAAAAGTTTGTTTCCAGACCACTGAAAATATTATAAAACATTGTTAAATTTGTGTCTTTTATTTAGGTTCTAATCAAAAATGTAAAAAATCTTTACATCATTTTCAATAGTAAATGGAGAGATATTTATTATTTCTTAGAAATGTTGACCACCTTTCTGTAGCTTTTCCAGTCACTGGCTAAATAGAAAATAACTTATCTAATATGTGCTTTGCATCGGATCTGCAGAGTAAATCAAATCTGCCTCAGTTTTATAACAACCACGTCAGTTGTTATGGAAACTTGGTAAAACCAAACATCACCCAGTTTCATGTTAGTTCCATCGGAACACCAGATGCATCACCAGAAATGAAAGTTCTTCTCCCTGAGTCTCTGAAAACAGTAACAAACAGTGAACAGTTTCGACATCATGGCTTCTTCCTTTCTGAGCGGCATTTCAGCCCCTGTGGCTGCAGCGCGTTTCTCATGGAGGATAACGACACCCACACAGCAATCTTAGCTTTCGTAGACCTGAGTTTATAAAAAAGTGTATTTTCAAACAGTAAATGTAAATATCTCACTTCATCTGCACATTTTTATTGTGTTTGGGTTTTTTTGTTCTGAACTCCTGAAACTTTACTCCCCTGCCGATTTAGCTTGTCGCCACAGGTGTCCGCCTCCGCTTGAGGCGAGAGAGGACGTAAGATATTAATGAGCCCCTTCATGTTCACCCCACCCGTCCTCTTTCGTTTCCCTCTCACACACACACACGCACAAAAACACGCAGGCGAACCCAAAACCTCACCCCACAGAGACATGAAGATGGCGAAGAAGACGGTGGCGGGGTTGTCGAAGAGGTGCGAAGCCCTGGCGGTGCCGCAGGCCGTGCTGAGGTGCCAGTAGTCGCAGGCGCCGTCGCACAGCGGACACATGGTGAAGTTGAGACGCTCGTCGCACATCTCCAAACTGCAGAGACGGAGGGAGGAAAGCAAGGGCGTAAACGTCAACCCGCCGATAG
This sequence comes from Poeciliopsis prolifica, assembly GCF_027474105.1. Classification (NCBI taxonomy): domain Eukaryota; kingdom Metazoa; phylum Chordata; class Actinopteri; order Cyprinodontiformes; family Poeciliidae; genus Poeciliopsis; species Poeciliopsis prolifica. The sequence goes on along the minus strand of NW_026562417.1, from coordinate 3,433,037 downwards.
GCGCGCCAAATCTTATTGTGTGCAGCATGAAAACGAAACCGTGATTGCAATCCCCGCAAAAAGCACAAAAAAAAAATTTAAGACTTTAAGAGATGCTCGTGTCTGTTACATGTGCGTACGAGAAATGAATGGGACTTTTAACTCCTGACTACCACACAAGCTTTTGTACTTTGACCCTATTCATAGTCGGTGTGGGCTGAATCCATGACACTCGCGCACACACTGCCAGCCGTGCCTTCTGTGTGCCTCCCACACGGCCGTGACTAAAGCCAGATACAGCAGGTATCTGGGCAATCCCTGTCTAGTGGAGTGTGTGAGTGTGGCTCGTGAACATGAGTGCACGCTGAAAAGAGATCCCTCATTTTCAGACTCTTCCAGTGTTTTATGCCAAGCCTCTGTCCCGCTCCGTTTTACGCGTTCGACTGGAATCTGCGACCGAACGACTCGAGGTTTCCGGGCGCACCTGGGGATGTTGGTGTCCACCGTCGCCACGCCGTATCCAAACACGATGATTCCCACAATGGAGGCCGGGATGAGCAGCTGGGTGTAAACACCAAGCCAGGCAAAATACAGGCCAATCTTCTCTCCAAAGTACTTCCTGCAGAGAAACAGGATAGGCTCACGTGAGACGGGGATTAGTTTCCAAATCTCTGCATTCCTACAAATATAACCGGGGACTATTTGTCTAAATGGAAGGAAAAGTAACTTCTCCTCTTGCGTCCCTTCATCCAAAAGGCTTTCTCAGTTCGTGGGTGAGAATTATCCCAGTATTTGAGGGTTTGGTTTTTGGGTTAGAACTGTTCATCAAGGAGTCAGCTTATTGAGACGAGGCTCAGCGCTTCGTCTGTCTCAAAAACAGGAACCACTCTTTGGAAGAGAACGACATTCACATTTTGGACAGGGAAGACAGGTGGTTTAGAGGAGCGAAAGAAACAAATCTACATGAAGCAAAAAAAGTGTAAAACGAGGAGGTGATCTACGGTTTCATCTTTCTAGAGTGCAGGACAAATCAAGAATAAATCATAATCTGTGAATACATACTTTTGTGCACATGCGAGCAACACTGCTGGTCAAAACCAGAGCAGGAATATATCAGTTTTTTGTATCAAAATGTTTTGAATAATCAGTCTTTCAGATAAGTTAGATTAGCAACAGAGCGCTTTTAAGTCCTAGGGTAGGGTGTCTGTTTGTTGGGTTTCCAGACTACTGCTTAATGCACAGACCATCAGTAACTCTGCTTCCTTTACAAGTATTCATCAAAACATTATCAATTTTGCAACTGCGATCTTGCAATTAAATAAGAAACGGAATTAAAGTTTGTTTTTTGATAAGTCATTAAATAAACACGTCACACCATCCTCCTCCCTACTACTTCCTGTCATCTTCTTCATGGTTTGCGCCATGCTTTTTTCATGTGATGTAAAAACAAAACAAAAGTGCTTCCATTTCAGTTTTGCAAAATAAGCCACTTTCAACATGGCCAAAAAAAACAAAACGCCTCATCATAGAGCCAAACCACTGATCATAAAACAAGTGTTTTCGAAATCAGCGTGTTTCGATCAAGTGGATTTGTTTACGAAATGTCGAATTGAGAAAATGTACGGTCAACAGAAACACAGCTATAGAAATGTTTGACTTATAAACTCACATTTGCGCTAAAGAGACTGTTACATCAGAGTTTCCCATGGAAAATATTGTCGTTGCCATTAGCTGCTTTTTAATTTTTTTTTTACTTTTTTACATATCTCCAGATTGTAGCTTCAGAAATGAGTAGAATAAGTCACAAACCTGAACTCAGTAAAAAAAAAAAGGTCAAAATCCATGACAAATAGCCAATTAGCTAGCTGTTGAGAAATCATTAATTATGCATTTCTGAGTATAATTAAATATCAACTGTAGTATTTTCTATAACCACAGGATCGGGGCTAGTTGGACAGTCCACCTCCTACTTGGTGGGATGAGATGAATCGTGTTCAGAGCTCAAGCCGGCTTTTCTGTTTTGCAACATTACCTGACCAGATCAATGGGCTGGTACTTGTAGAAGGCCGAGTATCTTGCCCACTCTTCGAAGAGAACCTGACAGCACACACACACATACACAGACATATGCGCACACACACGCACAAAGAGAAAGAGAGAGAGAGAGAAACATTCAGAGTCAAGTTGTTGTGGGTGTGTGTTGTCATGTTGAAAGTTGAAATTTTTTTTTCTTTTTCTGAGGCACAGCTGATACGGAGGCAGGCGCCTCCTGATTGGCCGAGTTGAGCCTCGGAGGAGCCGCGGCGTAAGTAACTCCATCCTGAAGACGAGTGAAACCCGGTAAGGTGGGAGGAAGACGACCCGACAGAAACACGGTGTCGGGTTCGACTGCATCCACCGCTCACAGAGTGCTTTCCAGAAACGCTTTCCAGAAACGCCTCGTGTTTACGCCCAGGAACGCAGAGAGAGAAGTGAAACTGCGGTCACTTTGACTTTTACTTGGTTTCGTTCATGATTCCTTATTCCTTCCTCCAATCAGACACGCAAGTGTTTCAAAATAGTCCAGGTTTTTTCACTTTGTAATTTTATTCCTTATTGCAGGATCTCGGAGAAAGATTCTGGCTTTAACCATGGCAAACCTTGAACTGATCAAACCATTTGCCATTTTTTATAGGTTGTAAAATGTCAACCTATATGAACAAGTTCAACGCGTCTTTTCCTTGTAGCCACAAAATTCAACGCATTTGACGAGTTTTCGCTTTTCACGCCAAGAAACCGACATTTCTGACAAAGCTCAGAGGAATTCAGGTCTGGGATTGGATTAGGCCATTTGATCTGAGACATTTGCTTGGAGTTCTGGTTGTGTGTCCTCCGAACCAGTAGAGGCCATAATTAGCTTTCTTCTCTACCTATGCCAAAAATATCAATAAAGAAGCTCATAACCTTTCTTTTGTGCAGTATCAAGCAGATTTTTTTTAAATAAACAAAGTATGCAAAATATCTCTGTTCTCTGGATGACTATTAATTTGTATTTTGAAGAGAAACAATAATTAGTTATATTTAACCAGGTCATTTGATTGAGAACAAATTCTCAGTTTCAGCAGCGACATGTTGACAAAACATTAGAACAAAATATCAGAAAACAGAGGGAAAAAAACTGAATTAAAATCATATTCGTACTTCGACTAAACATCCTATCATACGCCTTATGAGTCAACGGCTTTTAAAAGTCCGTACTTTAATCATTCCTCATCATTTACAATCAGTTTTATAGCACAAAAAACAATGTTGTGTTTCAATTGTTAAACAAATGTTAAATTATAAGATACGATGCCGGCTGAGTTGAAATGAAAGCTCGTGTAGCAAGTGAAAAATGTTTTGTTTATGCTAATTTACATTCCCATCCCTGCTTGTTCTGTTATGTTGTGGTATACTTTGGACAGATTTATTTACCGCGGATTTATTTCCAGTCTGGACTTTTCAGTCAACAGATTACCGTCTCTCTTCCTCTCTCCGTCTCGGAGGAGCTTTTGCTCGACTTAAACTCCAATCTGTGCCAGTGTTAGGCAGATGGGACGACGTACGAATGCGAACGAAAAGGAGGACAGAACCGCCATTGTGCGGAAAGGCCCGTGTGCTCCGGCTTAAGTATCCGGGGGGGCCGGGACTCGAGCTGCAAATGGCCGACCACTGGGGCCGCTTTCGAAGTTTATCGTCTCTTTTACGGGCAGGCGGGAACAGAGGAGGAAACAGAGGGTTACGCCAAACTGAACGAAAAGGCAGAGCCGTGAAAGCGGAGCGGAGCGGCAGCACCTGTCTGTCGTTGCGTTCCTCCAGGGGTCCAGTGACCTTAAAGTCACCCTGCGGAGCAAAAGGACGAGCATGAGGAAACACCAGAACAAAGTGAAGAGAACAAATCACACTTAAAAGCTCAAATGGTTGTTAATGAATAAACATCAATATGAAGGAAGGAAATCTACCAAATGCAAATACAAACAAATGTAAACAAGAAATCCAATCAGCAGAAATGATCGAATTTTACTTGAAAAAGATTAGAATATATGTTGACTTTTAAAATATTCTTTTTACATATTTGTTGAAACATTTTTTTATCTCCTCTGCATTCACGGCAAAAACACAAAATCCCCCCCGGCCGTTTCTGCTGCAACACTCCGTACGCTTGAAATGAGGGGAAACTGGATTACGTGTGGCTTTTCAGCGAGATATAGAAAATTGTTTCAAGTCAATACTTCACGGCTCACACTTACGTCATGAAGAGGGAAGGCGGCGTCATATACGCCCTTGGCTATCAATGTGCTGATGCCTGGAAAAGAGAAGAGGGGCATCGGTGAGGTCAGGTCAGGTCACGTCACGTCTCAAGTATTATTTTAAATGGAGCAGGTTTTAAATCAGAAACTCAAGACCATTGGTCAGAGTGAAGAAAAAAAAAACAGATAGCAAAGCAGTTCTGTTAATTGAGTTTTTCAGACGCGGTCCAACTAAAATGTAAAATGTCAGCCTATATGGACAAGTTCAATGCGTCTTTTTGTTTTGAATTTTGCAACTTTTCATTCCGATCTCTGAAGAGCTTTCAAAGAAAACTTGTTGTATGTTACTTGTGCTTTGAGCTGATGAACGTAGAAATGATTGTGTCAGAGATGATACTGCATCATATCCATCGGAGATCTGTGAATTGAACCGAATTGAAATCACATTGTGACGTCCATTGTAATGTAATCTCAACAACACAATTTAATATTGCATAATAGTGATTTAAACGGCTAGCTTAAGAGTTTATATCTTTGTAGAATTTTATGTGATAAACACCCAATGTCAATGTAGAATTGGTGTCAATCACCAATTTAATTGACTTTTAACATCATCATTTATATGTTCTATTGTGCTCTCAGATATTGCTCCTGTGCGTCGTTTGTTTGACAGAGGGAAGAGAGAGAACATGAGAAGAGGAAACAGAACTGAAGCACCCACTTCAAAATAAGAGGATGATTGTGCAGCTAAATACATGAAGAATTTTTAACAGTTGGTAAGTGAAAGTCTGACACAAACTTTGAACTTTCTTCGACCGAGAGTGTACAAAAACAGTCAGGTAAGTTAGACCTTTAGAATTTAGTTGAACGACCTAATTTAGGGGAAGCTGAACATTTTCAACGTTAGCAAAAGCGCTAACACACTGAACAAAAAAATTAGCTCTGCTATTACCACATTATTGGATTAAAAGGAACATTACCATCTCTGACCACTTGTTACTAAAATGATCATGTCTGATATTTTTGGTCGTTTTCTTCTGAGCAAAATATTTCAAACTCAGGCAGATCAGGGGAGAACATACATTTTTACGTTTTACTGCATATTATTTATAAGATTTAGACAGTCTGGGTGTTGACTAAGATGTTGTGTTACATGAATATGTGTTGATCTAAATATTCCATTACACCTCAGTCTAAATTCAAAGCAAAAATCAATACAGTCCCAAGACACTGAAAGCACTATTAGTCCATGGAAGAGGATCCGCTACCAAGCAGAGAACACCTGTGTGGTTAACGCACACCACACCCAGGAAACACCCATCCTCACTCATGAGCACACACTCAACCAGCCAGAAACAACCACATCTCCCAGAGGCCCCTGCTTCCAATCTTTAGCTGACCTAGGAAGTGTGACCCACTTGTGAAGGAGATGGTGCTAAGCAACAGGGTGTGTGTGTGTGTGTGTGTGTGTGTGTGTGTGTGTGTGTGTGTGTGTGTGTGTGTGTGTGTGTGTGTGTGTGTGTGTGTTGCTGCGCTGAGGAATGAAGGGAATAGAGGAAAAGCAAGGTCAGAGAGAGAGATGAAGCTCTGTTTTCTCTACCGTTCCTCCCCTGTAGCTCTGTGAGAACCTGCTGGCTGAGGCCGTCTGCTGCCATGGGCCAGCCAACCAGACATATGGGGGACACTGGACATGAAAAGGGTGTCAGCTCATTTCCACAGAGGAACCACGGCTCGCACACAGTACGTCAGCGCTGAGTACAGTACATGTCATACGTGCAGCTAACCCGCTTCCTAGCACGGCTGTTTGGGAGAGCTAGTGCTTTTTTTCTTCAGCAAACATTGACGCCGAGGTAATATTGTCATAAATATAATTGTCACTGATGTTGGTGGAACATCTAAAGGAGCTGCTGCGTTTCTGTGGAGAGTCGAACAAAACTGAGGTGTTGGTACCGAGCAACTGCTTGCATAGAAATATTCAGGGAGAACTATTCCCAGCTAAGCTAACCTAGCCTAGCTCTAGATGCATCAAAATGGAATAAATATCGAGGTATCTCAATAGGGTATTAAGTGATAGACCAACACAAAGTGGGGGATGCATTTTAGACAAAGGGAAAATTAGAAAGTAGACTTTGGGGTAATGGCGATGGCAGCATCATGCTGAGGGAATACTTTTGTTTCAGATTGAATACACTGAGTCTGGACGGATGGAGGTGAAAAGTAAAGTAAAAATCAGAATCTAAATAGTGTACAGTATATTTTGTAGTATTTACTTTAGAAAATGGTGGTGGCAGCATCATGATGTGGGGATGCAGGAGCAGGGAAGATGGCCATGTTGGTCTATCACATGAAACACCCAGTTTGTGGTTGTGATGCAATGACATCTCAAGACAGTTTGTCTGCTTTAGGTTCACTTGTTTTACTCAAATATCAACTTTTGGGTACCTGAGACTTTATCTTTCTTCACAAAGGTTTTTCCTTTTTTTAATTCTGATTTGTGGCACAGCACTACTCTAAATTCTAGCAAAGCGGTGGAGTTCTCATCAAGCCTTTTGCTACCAAAGGGTCATCTGTCAGTCCAGCTTCCTCACCTACAGTTTGACATGTTCGTACACACACCGTCCGCCTCAGGATCTCATAGACCTGGAAAAGATTCAAGACCATCAGTTTGGAAGCAAATAAAGAGCCAGAGTCATTGAGGAGAAATGAAAAACAAAAACATAGAATGTGGCCACAGAGGAAAACATTTCTGCCAAAAGCTCGATCATTTCTAGACTAATTTAATGGATTTCAGGGAAAAACAAACTTGAATATTTTCCAACGTGGGAAGAAAAGCATTTGCAATGTTAAAATTACATTTGAAATATTTTAACATCAGAAATTGAAAAAAAAAACCTTAAAAATAAACCAATTTCCAAGGAACTACGTAAAAAATGTTCATGTAAATTTTTTATTTTATGTCAGAACATTTTAGTCGTAATATTGCAAATTGATGCCTTTAATCATGGAAAATTGTCTCTTTCGTGCAAATGCACAACTTGTCAAATTTGGGTATATGTCTTTTTTTTCTAAATATGTGAAATTAATCTAGAAATTTCTACATCTTTTGTTGAACATTTACTCCTCTGATCTCCACATATATTTTTTCCTTTAGTTCAGTCTTCTTAGTCCATCAGAGGTTAATAAATGAGTGATTATAACACATGGTGAACTCATTAAAGACACACTTACTATTCTGCCTCTCGTGGCGTTGTCAAAGAACGTGTCCTTAGATGTGATGTTGTACCTGAAGTAAACAGCCAGTAGATAAAAGTCGTCACATGTTATGGATGTGTTTGTATTTAAATCATATGAATCTAGTGATGAGAGTTTATGTAGGAGTGAATGTACTGTGCCAATCTGAGGGGAACCATTTTCCTTTCACAACAAAGGAACAAAATGGAAAAAAGAAAAAAAAATCAAGCTGTCAAACAAACGGTTTTTAAAAAACATTCATAGCACTGACTTTTAATTCCATTTTGACAAACCCAAATTAGAAGTCAGAAAGGAAGTTTGAAACTGTATTCAGTCAATCAAGAGCAAAGCTAGCTGTGTTTGAAAGACTTTTAGCTCCGTTAAACACCACACTGAGTCTGAGGTGCAGCAAAGATCAGAAGTGATTTATTTCAATCATTCTCTGGCAACAAATCTGGAAAAGAGTTGAAGTTGTGAAGCTTAAAGTAAATTTGATTTAGATTCCAAATCTGGTTTTGATATATCTTTAATACCCCTGTCCTGTTGAAGATTCCAGTTGTGTCCAAATGGAGTTTAGGAAACGGGAAGTCTTCGTTTCTTCATCCACTCTGGGCATCAGTGACAGCAGCTACGTTTAGATACAATCGCAAACTGTTGAAATTCTGACTGATAACTGAATGTGGCGATCAAAGCCTCTATATGTCCTCTATATGTCCTCCATATAGAGGCTTTGGGGTTCAGGGTCAAGTGTCCTAATTAACTTATTTTCATCTGAGACCAAATGACTTCAATTTGGACCTACCCAGATGCTCCAAATTATTCGGAAACATGCAAGAAAGTTGGTTTTAGAAATGGATAATGAAAGCTAACACTCTCCCAAATGCCTCCTCCCAGCCTCATTGAAAACTCATAAACGTTCTCCTTGAAGCCAGAGAAACAAACTGACCTCTACCTATTTTTGTCAAGAGCAGCAGTCAAACATCCAAACAGATATAAAATACGTCCACAGCAAATTTAAACCTGTGCGGAGACAGAGGAAACGCCGAGAGGAGTTGATTTACTAGAAGGACAACCTGAAACAAAGCTTGTCCTGAATACTTTATTTGAACAAGTGTCCAGATTAATGCTCAGGTTGCTTGTTCACTCAGTAACCTCAACCCTTGACCTCTGGCTGCTCAAGCTTCCTCACTATAGATGTTTGGATTTCAGGGAGAAAATAGCAACCAGGTGTTGCTAAGGAGGCGAAGAGATGGATCCGAAGTGGTGAAGTTTGGTCATAAGCAGAGGTGAGTAGAGTAGCGAAAAATAATACCCAAGTAAAAGTCACACTACTTCAACAAGTTTTTAATTAAGTAAAAGTAAAAAGTAGCTGATTGAGACATGACTCAACTAAAAGTAAGAGTATTTGGTAAAAAGACAACTCAGGTACTGAGTAACTGATCAAATTATCAGTCATTTAATATTTAAAAAATACATCATCAAACGGACTAAAGTGTAAAATTAAGTGGACATTTTGGTATTTTACGGACCAAAATGACAATAATTTATATAAGTAACAAACAGTGACAAACAGTTTCATTCAATAAATAAAAAATAAATAAATAAATAAAATAAAAAATAAGGAAACTTCAATAAAAGCTGCCTGTGTGTGTCTGTGCCTGGTGAGTTTTTGTTTGCGTTTCATTCAGTGGGTAGAGAATCCAGACATGCTACTCAAGTAAAAGTAGAAATACTTCATATCGGAATTACTCGCGTGAAAAAGTAAAAAGTATGTCGTAGTATAAATACTCCTAAAAGTTCCTCAAGTGAATGTAGTTCAGTGAATGTAACTAATACTATGCAACTGTGGTTATCTGGCAAACAGAACATAGCAGATGGATGGATGGACGTTCGGAGCGACGGACGGACAGTTGGACAGAGTCTTACATGTGCAGTTTGTCTCTGGAGAAGCAGTGGGACAGGAACTTGGTGCTGCCGTGGTCCTGGTGTGGTATTTTGGGCTCAAAGGGCTGGTTCAGTTTCCTCCACAGCGAGCTCATACTGGACCCAAAGCCACTTTCCTCTTTGAGTTCGTAACTCTGAGGAAAAAGCAGGTCAACAGACATGCTGGTCACTCAGCTTTGAACACTAGAAGTACTTTAGACTTTGAGAGGAATCGTCCCTTCATCAGACACTTCACTACATTTATATTAAATTTGGTATGTTAATAAAGATTTCAACTGAACTTAATCATGTATCATTTTCCAATAATGCACTTCTTTAGGTGTCAGTCGCATAAATCCCACTTGAAATGTGAAAGTTTGTGCCTGGAATGTGTATGAAGTCTTTGCATGAAGTCTGGAAGTGAACTCCGTGTTTCGTCGGTTTCGTGTTTTTAGAATCTGGTCTGCGTCAGAATCTCACCTGCTTGGTGGGAACTTTAATCTTGAGAAACTCGGCCTCTCTACACAACACGGGCCACGGCGCGTGGATCCGAGTGAAGCTGGGCCCGTGGGCCTTCGTCTGCCAAGCCGACAGGAAACAAAGAAAAGAGAAGAAGAAGACGTTTCACGTTTGAACAGAGCTGAAAAAGAAACTGGACAGGAACAAAAAAAAAAAAAAAAAAATGTCCCCAGACACGTTAGAGCTGAAAAAAAAAAAAAAAAAAAAAAAACAGTTGATTCCTCGCAAATATTTGTGTGCATGTACTTTTCTGTTCTGTGAAATATAATACCAGCCTGCTTGGCTGAAACCAACTGCTGCTCAGAAATGGCTTAACGGACCATCTGTCAATGCCGCTTCGCCTTCCAAAATAGCAGACTTTGTTTTAGCAAGAGGCCTAAGTACAAAACGCAATGCACTTTAAGTTCCTGCAGCTCCAAGTTCATGTCTGACCGCTGAAGCTTCAGCTCAGAAAGATTCTCCAGGAGGTGGAAGCAGGTAACGTCTGACCTGCAGGACAAAACTCTCTGGGCAACTTCATTTAGATCAGCTGGTGCTGAAAGCTGCAGCGTGAGCAGCAACTCTATCAAGTTACTGGGATGAGATCAGTTATGACAATATTTCATTGGCCTATATTAAACGTATGCTTTAACTGAACTGAACTGAAGTTGAGTATTGAACTGAAATGAATTGATCAGAGCTGAATCACATTGAACTGAACTGAATTGCCATCAGTGCTTGTAATCCCTGTCTTTGCTCCGACCCAGTCCAACTTTTTGGCGGACCAAACTTGCCCGGCAACCGTTCCTCTAGTATTTATGACAGATAGCCGTGGCCAACCGTGACGGGTCGCCTGAGGCTGTTGTCTCTTGCAGTCCGCTCCTCACACATTTTTATTTAGCTTCTTCTTCTGCTAATGTCTGGCCCACACAGTCATTATAATAAGACGCATTAACAAAAGGTGACAATTATTTGCCTAAAATAGGACCACAGAGGTGCATGATTGAATAGCGGAGCTCCGCCGTGGGGTATAGATATATAATGAGACAGAGTGTGGAGCGCATTCGCTGCATTCGGTGCTGAAAGTTTATCCTGTAAAATCTGCGCCGCTGCTTTAATGGTCTTGGTTGTTAGCCTAAGCAGAAATGAAAGTCAGCAGGGGCAGCGGGGGACGGCAGCCAGGTAACCTTAGCCTTCTCAGACCCCCCCCAGCTTCTGCAGAAAGGGCCGAGTGACAGTAGAGCAGAAAGGTGGCATGGCCGACAATGGAAATCTGAGCCGGGTTCTTTTCTCCTCTCAGGACTCCTTCTCTCCTGAGATCTTTCACCTCCACAAACTGTGCTTTCTGCTGCTTTCATGACTGACTGACTGACTGCTTGTCTCTCTTCCTCTGACCTTCCCTTAACATCTCTCTCACTTACACCCATGTTCTCTTTTGGCCCACATGGGGAGCCAGCTCAGTTTTCTCTCCCTTCATATAAAATCAGCCATATGGATCATTTCTGGATAAGGAATCTCTCAGGTCTCTGACTGCACAGAAACCCTGATCTATGGCGGATGCAGACCACAGATCAAACTAAAAACTGTTATTTTGTGAATGCTGGGAGTCTGCTATTTGCGTTGATGCCTGCACTTTGCTATTTTGAGAAGTGTGTTATTGTGCTCTAACCAATCTGTAACCAGTGGCAACCAATTTCTGCCTCCTGCCAAAGCTAGAACTGAAAGAAAGGTACATTATGTGCATGTGCCTGCTCTTCATCACAACACAAAACACTACTGAGGCGAACGTTGTCAAAGTTGGACAAGAGTTTGAGAAGGACCAAAGGGGACTTCTGGAATGAAGTTGATTTTTGGAACAAAGTTTGATTTTCCTTGTATTGAGTTGAGAGTTTTGACTAAAAACAAAATGTCACAAACATTTTTAAAATTAATATTATTTAATATTTCTTATATTACAACCGTCCAACCACTCCCTTAACAGCCCCGCCCAATTCAAACCACAGTCCTGCCTCATTTCTACGGTGGCCCAGACAGGTCATCAACATGCTGAAGCATCAACACAACAACAAAATCCAAACAAAAATAGAATTTATGGAAAGTATAAAAAGTCTTGCAAGCATAACCCAAGTACGCTACGCTAATTTCCACTTTAGCATAGCATAACCTCTGTTTTAGCATTTTGTTATACCATAGCTTCTATCTTAGCATAACTTCTGTATTAGTGCTGCCTCCATGCTAGCATAACTTTCAAATTAGCATTCCATCCATTTTAGCGTAAACTCCATCTTAGTACAACAAACCCTTTAGAAATAGCTTTCGGTGCGACTTTTGCTGTTGTGGCTTTTTAATTCATTTTTTCTTTTTGTCCGTTTGGGCTGCCGTATATTTCGCTGCAATTAGGCTGCCAGTTGTCTGGGCGATGTCTCTACCTGTTTGGCACATCTAGAGCCTAAGATCTCTGTCCTTTCTTTACTGCAAAGTTTCTCCTTCTCAGTCAGACTGGAAGGAGAGCACCTGTTAAGGTCCACGCTTGTTTGCAAAACATCTTTAATTAGCATTAATGATTTTCACAATAAATCCCAATTCTCAACAGAACCAACTACTTAAAGAAACTATTCACATGCAATTCTAGAGTTGCATGTGAATTCATACAACTCATGAATGTGAATTCACATGGGTTCTAGAGAACATATGTGAATGTGGTCAAGTTTAAAAGGTCTTTAGTCAGTCAGCACAAATCAATACATGAATTAAATTCTTTTGCTCCTTACAAAAAGACTTGCAGCTTCAATTTAACTCACTAGTACCGCTGTACATTTATAGAGTCCAAACCTCTAGTCTGGAACGGACTCATTTGCTAGTCCCTCTTTTAAATCTGAAAATTAAGCAACGGGCAATGAATTATTGATGTTCCTTAACTTGGTTCCTTCTTCCCATTTCCTAACTATTTTCTCCCATCATTTCTTACCACCTGCCTAATCGGTTTTCATCTCGTGCGGCCCGGCTCGCCGCTGCCGCTCACCCTCGTTTTCCCTTTTCTTGGTCGCTCCGTCAAAAAGGGGAGGATATAAATACCCTTACCCTGGAGAAGGTTAATTAGCGTCATGATTTCCAATTATTTCTCCATCTCTGTGGGGGGGTTAACTAGGCCGCAGCCAGGGGTGTGGAAGTGTTTTTTATCGAGTATGACAAGGTGATATCAGCCTCTGTGTGTGTGGAGACTGGATTGGATGTTGTACGACGTGATTTTGGAAGCTGTTGTGAAACAGCATTTCTTGCAACTGCCCTGTGTTAGCGGTGTACAGTGTTGGGTCATTTGTAAGGCACAATTTTCCAGTGCTGGAGCCGATGGCTACCTGTGGATTTACTGTTTTGATTCACTGTGGGATGCTTTGGTAACTGCCTGATGTACTATAGCTTTAATGTTAATCCTGAAACTTCTGGACCTTTGTGCAAACTGGCATTGGTTCAGTAAACAATGTATATCCCGATGGTCTGATGTTGGAACCAAAAGGTTCATGAGAAGAAGCCTGCAAAACATAACTCTTAAGAGGGCGGTACTATTAAAAAAATTATTATGTTATAATCGTATTTCCTCATCAAAAATATGCCTACAGTGTTGCCTTGAATGTTTCATGTATGTTTTAGAAATCATTGGATCTCCCATGGCTGCTAAACAGCATCATGGAGATGCGTTGTTGGTAATGACATGATGACGGGAGTGTCGGAAAGCGTTGAAGCTTCTTAAAAAGTCAGAGACCCAATTTCAAGATGTTAAATGTCATTAAAATTTTTTACTGAATGAAACAAACAGGACTTGAAAACATACAACATTAAACCTGCAATATGTAACTTTTATTTTTACTTTTTTTTTCACAAATTATTTTGTTAAAATTATCATTATGTTGTGACAGAACAATTACAGACAAATGATATGTGAAAAAAAGCTCCTCTGCCTTCTTGCAGTATTAGCTGCAGAAAAACAACAATCACAGCCAGGAGGAGGATCTTAGCGTTGCCAATCACTCTTATGCTCAGCTCCTCCCTTTTGCTCTCTGCTAAGCTACCGCTGGTTCACCACAGCATAGTTTTCCACCAATGTTAAGGCCAGTTAGCAAGGCCACTGATGCAGTTTTCCAGTAATGTTAAATTGTTTCTTTGCCATTAGCACATTGTACAGGAGGTGATTGACAACACTAAGCCACTAAGCCCCTCCTCCTGGCTCTGATTGGTTGTTTTTGGTCAGGAACACTGCATTTCTTCCAACAGTAATAGCAGCTCAGGGAGAAGGTGGACAAGATGGATTTCTTCATAGATTATCTGTCTCATACCGAACTGTCGTCACATATTGACAGTTCAAAAATGGAAAAGACAACAAACATATTTTCATAAAAGTTACATACTGCAGCTTTAACGTTAGCCTGGAAATGGTCCAGACAGCCCGGGGTTGGCTGCTTTACTGTTCCACCCTGGGTCAGTTAAGGCCAACCACAACAACAGTACTGTCCTTAAATATCCAGACTGAAGATTAGTGAGCTGAGCTCCTAGTTCAGGTGTTACATAACAAACTTACACCCTGCCATTGTGGTTAAAAAGGACTGTGCTGTTCTGTAAAGCAGTAGTTTTGTAACTAAAGCATCTCATCATGATTCTGTCCATTTCAATCATCTCTTTGCACTTCCACTGAATATCTTGTTCATATTAAATAAAAACAAACAATCAGTATGCCGAGGTGACGCACTCTACCTGCCTGCATGTAACAACAACAGCTGTGCTACTGAGGAGTCAGAGAAAATGTTTGATGTGATGTTTAGTGCCTTATAACTGGTCTCTACAAGCAAAATGGAGGTAGTGCATACGTATACGATGTGAGCAGGAAAGTATTCTGGGCTGTGTAGGATTCACTCCCCTGACTAGCATATGCTACATTTATGTACTTCCTATGATTAAGAATAGAATTTTTTTTCTTTTTATTTGGGTTGATCTACTTGGGGAACGATTAGCACCTGGTTGATCAGTTTATTAATTTTTTACTTTTAAATTTTCCTTCCCACTCCCCATCACTCTCTCAATAGAGCAGCCATGCTGTGATGACATTTTCAAAGTGGAGTTCCAGAAAGAGCAGGAGCTTCTTAAAGAGACAGGCCCAATTTCAAGGTGTAAATACAGAGCATTTTTTTTATAACAACTGAAGCTAACTGGTTGTGCTATGAAATGGCACTTTGTCCCTGGAAAATACATACTGGTACTGCCCCTTTAAGACTAATAAATTTTAGACCCTCAAACCTTACACATTAAAGTGCTTCCCACATTTATGATTAAAAGATGTATAAAAAGCATTGAAAATAAACCTAGATTTTATTGAAATAACATAATCTCATAGTGAAATATATAAAAACATCCAAATTTAGATAATAGGACAATGTACACTTATGGCACCAAGAACCGGCAGAACGTCCAATGTAACTTTCTGTTTGCTATAAAATACATCATTTTGATCCTTTTAATCACAAAAACAGTCACAATTTTCAAGGGTAATCAAATCACTTTCTTTATAGAAACCAAAGAACCATTTATTAGCTATTATTAATTATATACAGTCCCACTTGACTAGTTGAACATTTTATGAACAAACATTTCCTCCTTACTTATTCTGTTTCTAGTCCCAACAGATTGGACTTATTAACCTCAATTTGAGCCACAAGCATTCAATTAAAGTCCAAGCTCCACTTCTTGATTATTTAATTAACTTTCATCTGTAGGAGGACGCTCCTGGGAGAGCAGGGGTCATTGTGTTAATCCACAGGTTCTGTCAACAAGTGGTGCCAGCTGGTTTTTCACTATCCGTATTAATCCGAAGTGAAACACGCTGCACAACCGATAAGCCGACTTGTTTCATTTAAGCAAACAATAACGCAGGCAAGTAAGCAAACATTGAGATTACTTGGTGAGCTTTTTTTCCCCTCTTATGTTACGTCATCATTAATAATCTGAAAAAGTCGCCTCATTCTGTTCTTCTGTCATTTACTCACTTCCTGGAGATATGACCAAATTAATGAAAAGTTGACAGCTTACTACTGTAGGTTTATCTTTTACAAGCTCACGTTTAAGTTCAAAATCCAAAACTTGTGAGCACTCTTTGACTTAAAGTAGAAGTTAGTAGACACAACTAAATGTATCTCAAATGTTTTACAGCGTGCTACTAAGCTAAAAAAGCCAGTTTGAACTTACAGCGTGTTACTAAGCAAGCAGTTTTTGAATTAATTATTATAAAAACTTTTTAAAATCATTTTGTTAGAATTGAGACCACCAGTAGCTGCTATAGGCGTTAGCCACCAGCTTCAGGTTGGCTGACACCTTTAGGTTATATCGGTATTAAGAAAGTTCCTTTTGGGTGATTTAACTGGTAACATTTTGGTTACTAACAGAATGCCAAACGAAATGCTCTTGTTTTGTTTTGTTAGGAATGAGACAATCCTGCACCGCTAACCACTAGCTGCTAATCCAGTTAAAGTTCGCATTATCCTTGGAGCTTCCTGTCGAATTTTTAAGTCCATCCAACTAGTCATAATATTGTGTGTCTTTCTGCCTCGGGAGGCGGATGTCTCCTTTCACCTCTGCTACAAAGAAAGACTTGTTTCTTTTTGTAATATTCCTAATTGATTAATTTACTAACCTCAATTTGAGCCGTAGACATTCAATTAAACTGCAGATATTTCAAATTCCTTGTTTTTGTGTTAATCCGATTTTGCACTCATTAAATCACACAGTTGTAACCCAGCTCTATGATTAACCTTAATCCCTCTGAACTAAAATGGTTATTAAAATGCATCTAATCCGAACACGAGCTAAGCAGACAGCAGCTAATGCTCTGTGTGATGTAAATATATTTACTATTTGTTTGTTGGTTTCCACTAATTATATTTGAATGGACAGGATGTAATAGTGAAGCACCCTCCACGTTTATTGACACGCTCCCTAATAAAGATGCCTAAAAAGCCTTTCCATAAAATCAGAATTAATATCAACAGGAACACCAACATTTAAGAAGAATACTAACTTTAATTTAATAGTGTAAGGAGGGCTCTTTGAAAAGTTGACGCTTGCAAAAGTTCAGTAAAATAAATGGAATTCAAATGTTTTTTTGGTTTTTTTAATCACTTCTTGTTTCCCTGGAGGACAACTATGACGTGACACAGAGACCCGTTTATTTTAAGCTTCCTCAAAAATAGGGAAGACAAGATCGCCTAGCATTGCTCATCGCCTCAGTTTGCTCATATTTGGAGTCATAGCAAGAAATCAAATATGGCTGGATGAGGACACATCCAGCCATATTTCTGTAGCATTCAGGTGTCAAGGCTGAAACGGTGAAAAGGCAAATCAAAAGCAGAGAGGTGCAAGTGGAACTACAGCAGTTAGCGCCATCAGCTAACCTAGTCGTTGGCGTTCTAAATTCACTTGATTTTTATCTCCTTTCGATAGGATTTCTGCCACTGAGCAGGACTTCTCCGGCTGAACTTCAACCGAGCCAGTCAGCAAGAAGAAAGGGAAATTGTGCGCAGCGACGTTGTTTTCCTACCTTGTTTTTATAATTGCCTTCCTCTATAAGGTTGCAGTTTGGCAATGTCAGCGGAGAAAGTTAACAAAGCCATTCAGTGTGCGTTGGCTCTAATATTGAGTAATTAAAGTCGGAGAAAGTGGAACGTTGAAGCCATTTTAGTCGTCACAGCTTTCCTCCTCACAAGGTTGTTTACAGAGCATCCGATCCAAGTATAAACTGCAGGAACACTGATAAATAAACATGAAACTAAGTTTGTAATACTACCTTTCCCATATGCAAATGGAAGAAATATTAGAATGAAAGTATTCCTTTACTGTGAATGACAGACCTAATCTAAACCTCAATCCATGAGATGAGATAAGGAGCCATTAGTCAGTCAGCTTATCTTCTACTGGCTTTGGTTCCATAGCAGCCATGTCAACAGTCTGATTAATACAACCCTGGGGAGTACTCACACTACCAACTGGCTGCTGGCCAACACCGGCATACTTCTGGACATGCACACACTTTTATTTGTATAGCAGCACAGGTCTGAAAAGCTAATGCTAAGGGAGTTACTGTTAATTTTTCTACATGACTCACTTTTGAGTGCAGAGGTGGTCCATTTACACTCAACCTTCACAAGAAGTGCGTTTGTGTTATTTGCCGCTCGTTCCAAGTTAGGGCAAAGAGACACACAAAATGGACCACAGAGAAGGCGATCTTGTCAAAATAAGATTACCCGCCGTTTCAGGCGGGTAGTAAGTTAATCGACACTACGAGGTCCAAACAGCAGCTGTGTTGGCTGAAATTACAGTCTGCCCCGTATCATCACCATAAGCCCAGATTTCATTGCATCAAAAGCAATTTACACTCATGGGAAAATTGTTAGAGAACCCAAGAGAAAGTAGACACCATCAAGTGGAGGACATTCAAAACAACTACCAACATGCTCAGGTCCAACTGTCCAAGCAACTTCACCATGAAACCAGGCTGCAAAATGGTAAAGGAAGTCATTAGCACTCTAAATTGTCTTTACGGAACCCACAGCAGTCTCTATAAAGCTTCTACGATCAGACACAGACTGCCCAGGTTGAGCTTCAAAACAGCTTCTATCGGGTGACAAAAAAAAACAAAATCCTTAAAACATATCCCAGCTCAGAGCGATTAGCAAGAGAGGCATTCATCAGACAGATACGCCTTTACCCGTATTTGGTTGAAACCTTTGACCTATAAAACCCAGAACTGCTTTGGGAGACAAAAACCCTCTAAATATGACCCAAAATTAATGTCTTCAGCACATTTCGTAATCAGCATAATCTGACTAAATGTTGCAAATGGATGAATGTGACACAGGAAACCCAAACATCTGGTTTCAGGTTGTTGCTCTAACTACATGAGAGGATTGGTTCGTGAGGTTCTATAAAGTTTTCATTGGCAAGACCTGAAAAACAGAGACCATACCATGCATGGTACAATCCCCTGGTCCCTAATCCAGGGGTTAATCCATTACTATTGTAACTAGGGGGAGGCTGAACTAACGACAATGTGATTACCCAATGTTGAGTGATTCAATAATTTTGGAAAACCCATTCTGAAGGAATAAATTTAGGTTCAAATTTATTCAATAGAACACAATTTGGTTGCCACTCTTGGAACAGTTTCAGACGCAAGACAGGAAGACAGAAAAGCAAGAGTCTTTCCAAGTGAATTTCAAAAACCAAAACCGGTCATTAGCAGGTCACCCACCTCTCTGTCTCTCTCCACTTCTAGCCCCGCCTCCAGGAGGTTGGCCTCAAACTCTTG
Organism: Poeciliopsis prolifica; assembly: GCF_027474105.1. Taxonomy (NCBI): domain Eukaryota; kingdom Metazoa; phylum Chordata; class Actinopteri; order Cyprinodontiformes; family Poeciliidae; genus Poeciliopsis; species Poeciliopsis prolifica. Next base: position 3,413,792 of record NW_026562417.1, on the reverse strand, counting down.
TCTGATCAGGTGCATCTCGTGGTCGGCGGCCTCCATCGGCTCGCCGCCCCTCGCCATTCCGAGCTCCATGAACACCTCCCCGGCGCTCGCTGCCTCTTCCCTGCGGGGGCCGGCTCCTCGTCCGGCCGCTGCGTCGGAGGAGCCCGACGGAGGAGGGAAGTTGCCGTTTGACACGATGGACAGCTGATCCTGCGAAACCGAGGCAGCGCCGGTGGATCGCAGGGAGCCGTGCCGCCGGTGATGAAAAACCAAAACGTAGTCCACTTTCCGCAGGCCATCGCAAAAGTACTGACCTTCGCTGCTGGCTTGAGGGCTTGAAGGTGCGTCTACAACCTGTGAAAAGATGCATCAGAGCCTCAGTAAGGCCAGCCCCAAACTATCATTCCTTCAGGATGTAGTCGTAATGAGGCATACAAGTCAAACACAGATTGTTCAAAAATAGACAAACCAAACCTTTAGGCTTCGGGGGAATTATGCAATAACTGAACAAACTTAAACATCTGATGCTGTGTCAGCACAGGCAGACACAAGTGGCTTTTGGCAGATCCTCAAAAACAATGAAGTGAGAACCTTCAGCTGCAGAGTGGGCAGTCAGCTCACCTTTGCCTGTTTTAGTCTTTATTTAGAGAGGGGGAAGTATAGAGGGAGACTAAACGTGGAAGCAGCAAGAGGTATAAATGTACAGACACCAGCCTGATGTGAGGATTTTTACTTAGTCACAGGGTTGTAAATTGTAATATCCCTGGATGGTTGGACTATGGAATGATTAAAATTTTAAAACTACCCTATTGGTTGAAATGATCACTATTGTTCCAACTGGGTTATACAGATACAGACACTTAATTTAATACGTTCTCGCAAGTCTAGCTGTATTTTTTACGTTTGCCTATTGGGTGTCCAGGGGTGAGGTCCAGTTTCCTGAGCTCCCCGTTTTTATTTGACCCAAAAATAAAATAAAAAAAAAATGAAATTGACGATTTTGTTTCTCTTTAGGTGTTGAGCTCTGAAAGAAAGTTGTGAGCAACCAAAATTGTGTCTACACTGATGTTAGCTTTTGTGTGTGTGTTAAAGTCTAAACACTTTTGTTAGCTGTTAGCCAGAGCTAACAGCTAACTGTCTACGCGAGATTTGTGCGAGGTTAAAATAAAGCCCCAATCTCCAGAATGTTAGAAGAGTGTACCCTGACAATGTTTAGTAAATCTTAAACCAATGTAACATTTACAATCTCATACGTTTTTGAAGCAATGGCTTATGGGAGTTTTTCTCCATAACAGCCGCATGTGCTCCAATGCTAATGCTAGCTTGTACAGAAATAAAAGCAAGGAAAACCGAGATTTAGCTCAAGTTAAATTCATTTATTTTCACTCCTCTAAGTGAAAATAATTAACTACTAAGTGAACTTAATTTAACTGCAACATTACTGCTATTGCCAATAAAATACAGTATTCATGTTTTATTGAACTTCAGCTCTAAGTTTCTACAACTGCTGTTTGGCTTTACATTAAAATAAAGTCAACAGATGGTCATAAAAATAAATCGTTTGAACAACAAGGAAACACACGATTAACAATTTTGGACACTTCCTCTTGACGTAAAATTGGAACTGATGTTTCACGAAATGTGCTTCAGCCTGAAAAGCGATTTTAAACACAGATAAATGTGAAACAGTGTGAGCGTCCTATGGATTATACACTCTTAATTCAAACTTGTTCATGTAATCAGTTGAGGGTGTTGACAGAAAGAAAATGTAAGCGACTTTATTTGTCATAGAAAGTTCAATAGAGCAATTTAAAAGAAAGTAAATTCTTCATATTCTAATGACCAAGTAACTAGAAATATGATTTTATTGTCCAGCTCATTTGGCTGCAAGTTAAAGAAACTAGATTTTCAGTATAATGTGAGAACAAATGTAAGAATTCAAGATGGTTCCTGCACATTTTTGGTGTGGATAAAAATAAATGTCACCCACATACATTTGGATCTAAAGTTGGGCATTCCTCTTGGCAGCCAAGAAGTTCAGATTTCAAATTCAAATGCAAAGGGATTTTTTTTAAAAACATACGTGTATGTTAATGAGCTCTACCCACTGAGCCAGAAACGTCCATCTCTGCAGGATGCATGCTGCCAACACAGTTGAGCTCCTGAAACGTTCCCTGAGGTCTCTTGTTTGTTTGACACTTCTGTTCCCTTTTTTTTGGAAATATGTAAAGCAGACTTCTGAGAAGAGTCCCACTGGGACTGATCTAGCCAGTACCTAGAAAGCTTATGAGGCACAGATGTTTGTCTTAGCCAAAGCTTAAGGAGCTCTCAGGGGGATTTGGTCCCCTGGGACTCCCCGAGGGCCCGTAATGATCCTCAGCAGGACTTCGTTTTATTACGTCATAAATGGTCTGCAGTAACCATGGTATTGATGGTTAGTATTCTCATGAATATAAAACAGGAACAAAGGAAAGTGAGGAAAAGTGAGAAGTATCTCCATCTGTATCAGCGCTGAGCATGAAACTGACAGCATTCTTGCATCAGATCATGGTAATACAGGTTTAATAAAAGTTATTTTATTTTTCTTTAGCTTTAGCTAAAAAAGGTTTGGAGCCTTTCAGAAGACTTTGACCCAACGAGGGAATGAGTAGAGTCTAGAAAATACAGAGAAATCTACAACTTCAACAAAAATAAATAAATTACGCCAACTTCAGAGCCACAAGTGGCTCTTTGGCTCTCTTAAAAATAAACAATGAAATTTAACCCCTTTTTTTGTTTTGTTCTGTAAAAAAACAAAACACTGCCCCTACCCCCATCCCCTTCACCCTGGTGAATTTGGTCTAGAACCACCTCTAGTTCTGCATGCGAATATAAATGCACCAGCAATTGGAGCAACATAATGGCTCATAAAAACATTGTCACATATGTAAATAGTGGCTTCAATCTTATATCGCCAGAAGTGATTAAAAAATAAAAAAAATCTCCACCACTATTTCCCAAAAATGTTTTTTTGAAATCGCTTTTGGCAAAAAATGACGAGATGTCAAAGCATAAATTAATATGCGAAATATTCAAGTAAAGACGTTCTAGGTTGAAAATTTGCGTCATCAGCAGAAATTTCTATTTGTACAGATGTTTTGTTTTTTTTTTCTTTGGTCCTGAGCGTGTTTTCATGCTCACTTTTAGATCCAGTCGATGTTCATTTACAGCCACGTTATACAAATGAAAGGACTTTTCGCCAGTTACTCAGGATTTTACGGGACTGTTTAGCATCAGTTTGGAGGCGGAGGGAACCGAACCCGCAACTAAGAGCTACAACGTGAGAAGGACTTTTTAAAGGACATTTACGTGTAACACAAGGTGAAAACAGATTAAAAGTACAGCTGCTGGTGTTGTTGGGGTTTTTTAAACTCCAATAAAAGCAGCTCAAACTGGAAGCGGGTCGGCGGATGGGGGAGAGCCCCGCTGCTTACCGGGATCTTGTCCTCGCTCGGGGAGACCTGCATACTGTTGCGCTTCTTCAAACACACACGGAGCGGGAAAAAGAGGAGGAGAAGAAGAAGTAGACTGGGATTGAAAGTTGCCGGGTTTTGCAGTAAAACGCAGCGGAATTCATCACCCCCGCCGGTTTCCCCATCGCCCCAGCCCTCTTCGACCCCCGCTAAACACCGGAGCTCGGCCCGGTTCGTCCCCCGTCCAGCAGCAGGAGCCCCGGCCCCTGCGCTCCGGCTCTCATCGCTTTGGGCTTCAAGAGGGATGCAGAGTCAGGTGATGCGAGCCGCTCCGCACTCTTCTACGCAACTGGGTGATGTGGAGGCTGCCTCGCGCGCCGACTGCGCTCTACACACTGCAAAAAAAAAAAAAAAAAAAAAAAAAACACACACACACACACAAACCAACTCATCTCAAACTATCGGGTCGCTTTAGCGTTGGTGGGAAAAAAAAGCTAATTCAAACCCAATTAGATTTTTGTTTTTATAGTTAAAAAACACAACTAGAAGGAGAAACTGTCATGTTACTGACACTTTTTTCCTGCTTAGTTTGAGTAAAAGATGTTGAGGGTGTTTTTTTGCAGTGTGCAGAAATGCCTTCTTCGCCGCTCTGTGATGTGATTGGCTGATACTCGCGTTCCCACAGTGAAACTCGCTGGAGCGGAAATGTCAACGCTTTAAACTACATACATCCCCAATTACAGTCATTCCAGTCATTCATTAAGTGAAACAGAGATTCGCAGATGTATTCAGTGCTTTAGAAGGAAGTTTAAGAAAGTTTAAGGAGGTTTTAACTGCGACCTCGGTTCTTTTCTAATCTTCTGTAGCAGATAGGTCTGTATTAGAGCTAATGCTAGTTTGTGTAGCATTAGCGCCTGAACCTAAATATTGCTAAATTAATATGGATTCAGTTGTGTCATTTTATTTTATTTTGTCATTTCAGGGTTTCACCAGAATACCGAAATGAAATACAAAAGTATAAAAATAATGTTGTAAAACTAGCCAATGAGATTTTAATTGCTTTTTTTTCCCGCCTAATCCTCTGCAGCTGCTGGCTATGTTACAGCGCTAATGCTAGCTTGTTTAGCACCAGCATTAGCTTCCTAATTCTAGCAGAAATTCGAGTTCAGTTGCATATTGTTTTTATGTCAGCCCTTTTCTACTAGAATATTACCAACATCAAACAAAATATGTTTGTTTTGTGTTGTAACCCTGGCCTTTCCAGCAAGGAGTCACTGAGGTTTAAAATGGACATTATTCATCTTCTGTAGCAGCTGGTTGTGTTGTAGCGCTAGTGCTATTCTGTATAGAAACAACACTAGCAAGCAGAAATTCAGCTTCAGTTGTGTTATTTTTTATTATTTCAGGGTTTTTCCGGTAGATCAATTAAAAAAAACTAGCCAGAAACTAGAGTTCATTGAGCTAAACCTGTTTCTCTCCTAACTTCTTGTAGAAGCTTGCAACGTTTCAGTGTCAATGAAATTATTCTGTTTTTTATCTTGACGCACATATTTCAGACGACCAAACAATTGTTTTTTTTTTGTTTTTTTATTCATCATAGATAATCCACTTATATAAGAGGAGTTTTCAAATAATGATTTAATTAATGAAGTAATATAACTTCCCACACTAATGAATATTCGAAACAGAAACAACCACTCCCCTGTGTACTGCAGATTTAGTTTGTGCTACAGAAACAGGATGGGCTCATTAAATAAAATTCATTCCCAACATTCTAAACAAAGTCCCTGTGACATCAGCCTTCACCATAAACTAGCTTAAATCTCGCATCGGCTTCATTCTGTTTCGCATAAAACCTGCTTTATTATCAAGTGGACTTGTTTACATAGATCCAGAGCATGAGCACCCAAAACAAAGTATGCCTCTATCATTATCGCAGTGACGTCTCCAGTGCTTCTAATGAGACATTTCTCGCCATCTCATTAAATGCTGCAATGAGATGAAATGCATTGCCAACACAGAAAATATTTCATCATTAGCTCAGTTTAAGAGTTTTCTCTTATTTCTGCATGACCTACTGTCTCATCGAAACAGTGGCTGCGATTTCCGTTACAAATGCGCACAAAACTTTGTCAGTAGTCCGCCATTTGGGGGGTAAAAAGATCATTTTGCAATTGTGGCATTTAAAATGATGTTGTTGACCCAGTGGGTGTGGAAGAGGGTTGTTGATCGTGTGAGTCATAATGCGAAAAATGTTTCAGTTGCAGTTTTGTGAAATAAACCAATTTTGATTGTGACCACAAAAAAAAAAACACCTCATCCCAGCAGCAAAACCTTTTATTGAAAAGCACGTTTTTAGGGTTGTTTTTAAATTAGCACGTTTCCATAAAGCAATTTTCTTTTCGAAATGTCAAATTGCGCAACTACATGGAGAAAGAATAAACTCAGATGTTTGAAACAGTTTAAGCTCCAGGCTCCCTTTACCTGCAGTAGGCTCTGAGACTCCTCAGCGGTGGCCTCCTCCTGGTGACCCTTAGGCTCCAGGACGCTGCGGGGCCGCAGCCCAGTGCCGGAGGCGTCCCGGGTCAGGGTGCATGGGGGATCGCTGTAGATGGACGAGGACTCACTGAGCGCGGTGGACACCCGGCTGAACCCCGCGCCGTTGGACCCCAGCTCTGCAAGACATTTCATCCAGAAAGTGAGTCGTCGTACATGACTGAGAGAGTCTGGGACATGATAACCAGAACATTGAAGCCAGTAGCAAATATATAGAATATAAACATAAACATGGTGACATCTACATTATTAAATCAGTTCAATTTATACTTTTAAAACATGAGAGAAAGAATGAGGAAAGAAGGGGAAAAAAGCAAAACAAGTTTTTTGTTTTACTTTAACAAATTTTTTTTTCATTAAAAATACATTTTGACATAGTTCACCCTAACATTCATATAAACACAGAGTTAAAACTAACTTTCCATCAACCAAAGAACATTAAGCAGCACAGAGAAAACCTCAATCAAGTTATTCATCACTGAAAAAACAAAAATTTAGCCTTTACTCTGTTTTTTCTACCATTAGGACAAACAGTATCAACTTTTCCACCAAAACACCATTTCATTCATTTCATTTAACGCAAATTGAAAATAACAGGTGGAAAATGTAACAATTTCCACCTGTTCTGTGCAGCCCTCACCAAATGTAAAAGCTACTTCACCAACATTTGTTCAAAACATCTTCCGACAGAAAAAGCAACAGTGAAAGTTGCTTACATTCAAGAAAAATGCGAAAGGTAGTTTCAGAGAAAGAAAAGAGAATTAAAGCAAAAAAAAAAAAAAAAAAAGGGAAAAAAAAATTTCAGAGGGCGACTTTTTTTTATATCCAAGTTAGGCTGCAAACCACTCTACTGGCGACAGGAAAAAAACAGAAACAAATCTACCCAATGATGAAGAAAAACACAGAAATATCAAACTAAGACTTTAAGTGACTTAAGTGTATAAACATAGAGCCTTAAAAAGGCAAACCATAGCATGAGAGCGACGGCCTGTGTTAGAGCGGAGCTTTGCTGCAGAGACGTGGCGACGGCTCTCGTGATCCTGGCTTCCTCTCCAGCTGATGCTAAGTGATGCTAAGTGTTCCTCGGTGCTACAGAGATGCTAAGTGACTGGGTGAAAGCTTCGCTTCCCACTGAGCAAATTGTTACGCGTGTCAGTCAGTGACAAAGCCAGTCTAAAAGCACAATGGAAAGGAAGAAAAGCCCACTTCTCAGTTTTTCCTTGAATAACAAGAGAAAAGGAAAATGAAAACATGACACACGCAGCGTCTTGCAGAGGTATTTCCACCTGCTCGACTTATAAAGCAGAGCAGCATTCAGTCCAGTGTCAGTTACTGTGAAATTTCTAATTTCACAATTATATGGGCGACAGAAACACAGCTACCTGCCAAACATGAGCGTGTAGCTAAACTGTAAGACAAGCAGTGTAGGGTAAGACAATGCTTCATGCTGACTCTGGAGGAGCTGCAGACGTCGTCATCTGGCGTGGAAGAATATATTGCCGTATAAACAATAAAGCGACCTTGTTTGCAATTAGCCACAAGCCGCGTATGGAAGACATGTGGAGCAGGTCAAAACTCAAAAGAGTATTAAGTGGGGGAGAAACTAACTGCACATTCACATGATGAAACGCTCAATAAATACTTTTTAGTTCTGACATGATGAAACGTGGAGCATTTCAATGCTTCCACAAACTTCCTGGTTGAGGTTTTCCTGTACAGTAGAGGTGAACATCAGTAGACTTGTTGCTGAGTGTTTAGAGACGCCTCCTCTCCTCCTGCTGCTTCTCTAAAAGATTCTAAACAAAACAGATATTCCTCCATCTTTGTCTGATTGCCATGCTGTCAGAAGCAGATTGCTATTTTTCCTCTCTCTCTTTGTAATAAGGTTACCACATTTGTGCATGTGCGTGTGTGTGTGTGTGTGTGTGTGTGTGTGTGTGTGTGTGTGTGTGTGTGTGGTTATTTTAGGGATACAGACAGCTGTAGCCATAGTAACGCACCAGGCCACGAGCAGCGCTCTCATTTCAGCACCATGGACAGCTCTCTTCATGTATTCTGCTTTTTTTGTTTTTTTCCTTCTTTTTTTTAAAAAAATTATTCAAATCCATTTGTTTCTCGCTTGCGACAACAAAGGAGGCCTTGAGGTCAAGGGTCGTACTTGTGTTTTGAAAACATTTCAAGGCAGCAGACTGACATAAGCGCGGTCACTCGGTTACTGGGAGGTCGCCAGGTTGCGTCTGGTGGGAGGGGGAAGATGAGGGGGGGGTTTTGGATGATTGCGGTAATCCCAAAAGTATAAATATAAATCAGGGCATCAGTAAAACTGGAGTTCCCATTGAAACCAGCTTCCTTTAAAGAGGCAGTATTACGTAGATTTACCTTTGGTTTAGCTGCACATCATGTTATAATGTTATAATGATAACCCATCATGTTATAATGTTATAATGTTATAATTATAACACATCATGTTATAATGTTATAATTATAACACATCATGTTATAATGTTATAATTATAACACATCATGTTATAATGTTATAATTATAACCATCATGTTATAATGTTATAATTATAACACATCATGTAATGTTATAATGTTATAATTATAACACATCATGTTATAATGTTATAATTATAAACATCATGTTATAATGTTATAATTATAACACATCATGTTTATAATGTTATAATTATAACACTCATGTTATAATGTTATAATTATAACCCATCATGTTATAATGTTATAATGATAACCCATCATGTTATAATGTTATAATGTTATAATTATAACACATCATGTTATAATGTTATAATTATAACACATCATGTTATAATGTTATAATTATAACACATCATGTTATAATGTTATAATTATAACCATCATGTTATAATGTTATAATTATAACCCATCATGTTATAATGTTATAATTATAACACATCATGTTATAATGTTATAATTATAACACATCATGTTATAATGTTATAATTATAACACATCATGTTATAATGTTACACCAGGTATCAAAAACATACCTGGTGTGTTGTTTTGATTCTTTCATGCATCTTTTAGAAATCATTTCATCTCCACGGCAACCATTCAGCTGTGCAAAATGCATGAGTTGACCTAGTCCTGCCTTTGAAATGCTTCCAAAATACCAAACTTCTGCCTCAGTGAACTCAGTGTACAGCCCTCCCCACTCGGCTCCTGAAGACTAGCCAGCAGCAATTAGCAAACACCCGGTGGAACTGAGCATCAGCTGAGCTGCTAGTCAGTGGAACAGTGGTAAAAATGTTGCTGAAGGGTTCATAGAGGAGCCATGCTGTGATGAAATCTTGAAGGCAGAGTTTCATAAAGAGCAGGAACGTCTTAAAGAGACAGAGGCCCAATTTCAAGATGCTGCATTACGAAGTCAATTTTCTTTAAAGTCCTATTCAGTATATCACCACTTTACTAAAAAAAAAAAAAAATCTTTTGTCAAAAGTGATTTTTGTAATTCTGTATTTTTTGGCAATAAAGACATGGTGATTTTTATTTTTCTGTAAAAATCAGTTTCGGGAAAAAGAAAAAAAAAAGACGTTGGCCTTTAATTTAGTAAGGTGATGATATGTTGCATTTGTATAACAACTGAACAGTTACTTTATTGTGCTATATGTGCCACAATATGCTGCTATATAACAGATTTCTCTTAAGTGTGCCTCTTTTAGCTTTCCATCTGACTCTGAAAAAAAATCTCTCTTTCTCTCTATTTTCACACTTGATTGTGATGGCAGAGACAAAAGCCATCTTCCAGGGAGCAGATAATGTGCAGCGGCGGCAGCAGCATGGCACAAAGCCTCCATGCTGACGCTTTTATCACATGTTGTCTCACTGATTGTATGGACACTTCAGCCAGAGGCCGGTTTGACTTTGGTTTTCGTGTTATTAACTGCCGAGCAGAGAGAACACTGATGCACTACAGCTGCAGGCGTCTTTGTGTGACCGAAGGATCTGAAGCTACAGCTGAGATGTGGAGGCATCTCCACATCTGAACGTAGCTGGGAATCAGAGTCTGCATGTGTCCATTTCTGACTGGTTCTGGGATTCAGATATTGTCTGAAATTCACATGGAAATAATGCTGGACATACGATGGTTTTGTTTATTTCATAACGTTTCTTGAATCATTTTTTTGGGGTTAGAGTCACTGGTTTTTTTGGAGGGTCATTTGTATTGGAGCTACAGCGCAGGGCAGGTGAAAATGTTGTTAAAGGGTTAACAGAGGAGCCATGTTGTGATGACTTCCTGAAGGCGGAGTTTCAGAAAGAGCAGGAGCTTCTTAAAGTGACAGAGGCCCAAAACAGAGAGTCAATTTTAAAGTCATATTTGAAAAATATCATTTTTATAACAACTAAAGGTAACAGTTAGTTGTTTTTGCTATAAAACGGCCTGCAAAACACATAATACTGCCCATTAAAAAAATCAAATCAAATGAAGTATTTGTTCTATATTACCAACTAAAATAAACGTCTCAGAAATCTCAGGTAGCTCGCCTGGTTTACAGTTGACCTTGAATCGCTGGGCTATCAAATGGACCAACAAGGCATGCTGGTATATCAAAGTCTGAAGGAAACTAAACAGTTGTACACCTGAGCTCGTGATGCCACCCCAAACCCCCATGGGGTCGGCTGACACCCAGCGGCATCCATCTTTTGTTGTGTGGAGGCAGGAAGAGACAGACGGGACGGGGCAGGCCACACAAAGGAGAAAGTAGAACGTTTCCTATTGGTTACTCACCTGCACAGGTGGATGAAGGCGACCGGCGGAGAGCCATGTCACCTCGGCTCCGACTGACTTCCTGTTTCCTGTGAGAGTCCAGTCAGTCGGCCATGGTGCCTGGCTGCGAGGAACAACAACAACAATCCTCAGCTCAGTGGAAGCTTAGCTCTTCCAGGATAAGAGTCTTTCCCAAACGGCCGGTGGGATCGCACAATCTCTGCACCTCTCTGCTTATTGTGCACACTTACTTAAAGCCACTGCACCGGAGACTCATGGGTAGGAGAGCGGGGCGCCTGATTGGGCGCTTGGCTGAGGAATTACAGGAGCCAAGCAGAGATTATTGGACCTTCTAACATTCATTAATTATTGGGCCTTCTGTTCAGGCTTAGCCGCAAACCTGCGAGGTCTTAAAGGTCGGCTTTATGGAGCTTAAGACAAGGAAAGAGTGATCACGGCACAGATTACAACCGAGGAGTATTTCTTCCAAAAACAGGAGATTAGGTGGAGCAAATTTGTAAATATGAGGTCAAAGTGTCGAGGTTTTGAAAGAGATGACAAGAAGCTAGCAGTTTTGCTCCTTTACATTTGAAAATCTCCAGCTAAGTGATTCCGGTCGTACTTAAAAGAATATCAGGAGGAAAATGTAACATCTAGACCAAAACAATACCAAAAAAAGTATTTTAGGGGACATATCTGAAGGTATGGTGGTGGCACCATCATGGTATGGGCTCAAAGTTGAGGAGATGTAAGATGGATGTAAGCTTCCAGTAGGACAAAACGCTGTGCAACCGAGAACAATCTCATCCTAAAGGCAATAAAAGGTCAAACATCCAGGAGCCTGATAGCACCAAAAATGTTTCTTACACAACTTAATTTTTATCTTTCACTTGGAGTTGGTGTTAAATAGAGTCTGCATGTTGAACAACTCAACCTGGAATATCATCAACTTCCACTAGGGGGCGCCTTAACTTATGCCAGAACATAATATTTCTCTGGTTAAGGCTCCAGAAGAGGCACAGGTCCAGTTTGGGATATGGGAATAACCAATAGAGTCTTTCCTCGTTGATTCTGAAAGCATTCATTCAGAAAGAGCACACAAGGCATTGGCCTTGGCAAAAAAAATCATCCTCTCCAATAAGTAATCCTTCGGGATGGCGGTTACAACAGCAGTCTCATGCCAATCCAAGCTCCACAAATAGCGCCCGCCTTCTCTCCAACTTCTCAGGCTAAACACAAAGTAGGGTTTAAATAGTCAGAGTCATGTCAGGTTGGTGGTTCTGCATGTCCAGAATTACATTGGATATCTAGTTGGTCCATCTAGTTGGAGCTTCTTTGTGTTACATTTCACTGGATGATTTTCCCACTTTCCTGTTTTGAGTCAATCATGGAGTTTGCAGGCCCTCATTTTAAATATATACCAATAGTAATGTTAGCTATTTAAATCAGACCGTTAACTCCACCCCAAACCTCTACAACTGTCAATTAAATTGTCTCGACAACGCGCTGTACATTTCCACCTCTAATGAGGTAATTAATGAAATAAATTCAACACAGTCTTATGTGTTTGCGCTCTCTATTTCCCACCAATCTAATTGCTTGGCAACCCTCCTGGGTGACTAATTGTCCTACCCAATGGTAACTGATGCTAAATACAGATAGAGTGTGAGAGCCAGCTTCAGGTTACACACACGTACACACACGCACACACACATCCGCGAGCCTTCGCTTCCTGTCAGTAAAGATATCTAATGTGGCACACACACACCTTCCCACTTTGTCTCCGGTTACTGTGGGTACAGTCGTGTTGAGGGTGTTAAATATTAAATAGTTGTAATGAAAACGGCTAGGTGTTGTAAAACTGCTAAGAGGTCAAGTTCAGACTGAAGGCTGCCCACTGGTCATGTTGTCCATTCTGTTCTGCACGCTGGCTTTTTGTGGTTGCTGCTTCAGGAGACACCTTGAAACTTCATCAGACTAAACCCACAAGACAACATTGGATTTCTTTGGGATTTTGTGTAACAGACCAACGTAGAGAGGCACATGGTGAAAAACATAAGATTGAACAAATAATCTTGTTTTAGTCACAATTTAAGACGGCGAACTAGCCAGGAGTCACTGTCGCAAAGCGATCTCGTATCATGATGCTTCTACCTCTGTGCTTCACTGTTAGTATGCTGTCTTGGTTCGTGCTAAAACTGTCCTAGTGTTCAGATAACCTGTTTTCAGACTCATCTGTCCAAGAAACATTCATTAAATTGTAGAAAAAAAACCGAAACTTGACTTGGAACTCAGAAATTTCCGAGTTTTTTTCTCTAAAATGTCTGAGCACATTTTATAGCAAATTTCTGACTTTGAGTTGAAGAATTTCCTCTTTTGTTTTTTCTTTTTTTAGAAAATTTTGGCGATTTCTTTTTATGTGCTCAAATTTTTTTTTCTACAATGGTCCTAATATGCTATTGTACATTTCTGACAAAGTCTTAGAATAATAATGAAAAAGAAACTGTCAGTGGCAACATAGAGACAGCTGTGAGCGTGGTGCTCCTTACGGACGAAATCATGAAAATGTCTGTCTTCTCCGCAAACCAAGAGGCATTCTTGCTCGTCCGCCACGTTTTTTCCGCATGGAACCTTTTGTGTACTAGATGCAAATTTTCAGAGGTACACAATGCAGAAAGCTCTGACCTTGCAGAGAGAGTCAATTACTGAAATTTTTCAGAGTGAACCTATGTGGAAAGAATGGATATTGTTTTGAATGACTGCTTTCTGTACAGTGAAATGTATGATTTGAAATGTCTTTATACTATTCTGAATCTTTTTTGTTTTGTTTTTGTATTAAATCCTTAAAATCTAAATAAGACGCACTTTGTTTCCCCCCCTTTCTCTGTAAATCGAACCCTGACAGCTGAAAAAAAGAGCATTAAATGTGTATTTATGCTATTTGGGCCACTTAAGACACCCACCATAAACAGAGTGAATCCCACCCACACGCACATATAACAGCCTTTCCATCCACATCGCTGTGTTCCACAAACTATATACATTCAGGCACCTTGCTGCCTATCAAGGTTGATCACCCCTTGCCTGAATCCACTAATTACGCCCTCCAACCTCAGAGTTACCCTTCAGAGAAGCGAGGTCAGGACAAATAGCCTCTGCTTGGAGATGTTGGAAAATCCCACCCACACACACTAACGCAGGGCCGAGTGATTTCCCTCGTCGTCTGATCTGGTTCAAGTCTTCCTAAAGGGGAACAAAATGGAACAGAGAAACGGAATGAATCGATCGCGGATGCTCCAGTTCCCTCCAGTTTCTTCCAGCTGCCTCCTACACTAGCCTCACAGGTCCATGACAGCGCAGGGAGTTCTCCTGTGGAACACTACGGCGCATGTCTGCTGGGGGAGAAGAGAAAATACAAGAGGATTCCTGAAAATCTACTGGAAGTCACGTTAAGGCCAAATTACAGATGTGTGGGTTGTTTTTTTTAAAGCTTCTGAGGTGAAAACACAACAGAGTCTGAGCGAACCATCCAGTCATTTGGTGAAAAGGCACTTAAAGCTGCCTAATCCACTTGCACCCTCACTGCATGCTGCCCGGATTGATAGAAAACATCTATTGTTCTCAGAGCGGGGCGCTCACACACTCACACACACCCACTCTCTGCCGAGAACTCAGAGGAGGCAAACACAAGCAGCGAAATCTGGAGAAACGCAAAGAAAAGTAAGAAAGAAAAAAAAAAGTGGATTCACATGGAGTCAGGCTTTTGGTGAGTTGAGGCGAGCTGGTTGCAGCGCTCCATCTGGTGGACAAAGCGCATAATGACACTCTGAGATGCCCTCTTGATTTATTAATTTATTAAACACGTTCAAGCTTTTTCCAAGAAGCAACCCGACTCTGTCCAGTATGTTTTAAACGAAACTCGAACACAACCGCTGGTTTTAAAGTGGCAGTATTATGCAAGATCTGTTTTTAAGATTTACATGATGTCATAATGCTACTCCATCATCAAAGCATACAGGGAGTATTGCTTTGATTCTTTCATGCATGTTTGAGAAGCAACCATTTGGGGATGCCTAAACGCTTGGTCTCACCAAGTGCTGCTTTTTATCCATACCGCCCCCTTTAAGCTCCTTCAGACTAGCCAGCAGCAATTGGCGAACATCAGGTGGAAATGTGCTTCTGTTGAACTCATTGTACAAACTAGTTCTCAGTGAAACATTCAGAATGGCTGTAAACGATTAAATGGAGAAACGTTGAGAAGGCGGCGTTTAGAAGAGAGCTGGAGTTTTTAAAAAGACTGATTTCAAGTCGTTAAAATTACAAAGTCACATTTTTTTAAAGTTTTGTTTGATGTATTCAACTGACAGCAACATAACCCGCATTTTCATTCATTGTATGTCGTATCACTTGATCAAGTTTTGGCGCTAGAACGCGGTGTGTTTTTTTTTTGGCCGTGTAGAAATTGGTTTATTTTACAAAACTGAAACGGAAACACTTTTTCCTCATCACAGGAGTCACATGATCAACAACTGGACGTTGAGTCTGGTGCAAACAACAAAGAAGAAGTATCTGGAGGATAGCTGGGTGGCGCATTTTATTAATGACTCGAACAAATTTATTCACTTGGGATTTTGATTGCGTCTCTTATTTAATGGCAGCATAAAACTGCGAAATTGTGTTACTTTGACAAAATTTTAGCACATTTGCAATGGAAACGCAACTACTGTTACTTGATTGTGCTATAAAATGGCACCATGTGCCTTTTTAAATACATAACACCGGCCCTTTAAGACAGGTATTTATCCTGCACCTCACATCTTAAAGAAGCTCATGTTTCTGAGAGTTGAAAGCCAAAACATTTTTGCATTTTGGAGAGACGGGGAATGTTTCTCATAAGAACAAAAAAAAAAAAAAAAAAAAAAAAAAAACAATACAATAAAATGTACAATTTTACTCATTTGAAAGCTGCACCGATTATTGATCTCATGTTGAAACTGCTTTAAAAAGCTCTAGCTATGTTTTTGTATGCCCATATGGTTTCGACTTGGTCTTCAAAGTGTGATATAAACGGTCTCTCTTTTGCTTTTGGCTTTAATAATGATCAAAATGACTATCTACCTTTTTAATGCAATGAAAAAAAAAAACTATATATATATATATATATATATATATATATATATATATATATATATATATATATATATATAAAAGGGAAAAGTTCTGAAACAATAAAGAAGGGCAGCCGTATCCGTCTGAGGAGGAGATGGTGTCTATGTGGAGCGTTTCTCCACGCCCTGCTTGATCCCCAGCACCAGGTGGACGAACCAGTTGATCTGAACCATCCAGCCTTTCTCCCGGCAGATCTCGATCTGGTCCAGCAGGTGGCGCTGCGCCTCGTCCTCGCTGCGGCCGACCGTCAGCGCCTCGCGGATGTACTCGATGTCCTCCTTGCTGGTCAGCTGCGGCATCCCTGAACGTCAAAGACACGACTTGGGATTGAGTCTTAAAGCATGCTTTAAAACAAACAAACAAACAAACAAGTGAACGATGGTGCGTTTGTTGTTTGGATGTTGACAAGTGTTTTAACTTTTTCGCTTTTTTGCTCCAGTTACAAATTCCAAAGATTTTTTTGCAAACTCTATATGCTTGGTACTGCATAACCGTAGGCACTTTTATTCTGATTCGACAAATAAATCACAGACCATGCCACACTTTTCAGATTTTTATTTAAAATGTAGAAGGGTGTGTTTAGATTTGTCACTTAAACCCCCTGCAGGAAAAACCGCAATCATTTTTTATGCATTTTCAAAACGTTTTCCAGCACCACTATGGAGGTAAAAACAATCTCAATATTTTTAAAAATTCCCTATATTCTATAATTTATTATTGTTATTAATGATTGTTGTTGTGGTAGTATGTCACATGCTGCGATGAGGTAAACTAAAAAATAAAATAGCAAAATGTTCCATTTTTAAATGTCTAACTTAACAACGACAAAAAAAAATTCAATAACTTTAATGTCTAAAATGTAAGACAATACATAAGTCATTGAGCAATTAACATTAATAAATATTAAATATAATAAACAAATCCTGTAAAGATAACTGACCTTCCAGCTCAAATTAAATGCTAAAGAAAGTAAGTTTTCTGGCACTATAAATAATTTTGGTAATTCTAATCAACTAAAAACAAGAAAACTTTAGTCTGATTTAAGTTCAGACAGTGAGAAAAACAATACTTTTATTTTATGAAGTGTATGAAAATAAGTTGGTTTCAACTGTAGGTAAGGTTTTCTACATTTATGCTCATAGAGAGCGTTAGCTCCACACTTTATGACAAAACTGTGGGGTGAAAACGTCTGCAGCTTACCGGTCATCAGCATCATGGAGAACAGGATGATGAGCAGGTTAGTGTGATGCCGGAGAGCGAGGTAGGCCTTCACACACACATCCTGCAACGGCGTGGGAAAACCAAGAGCGGTCACTTTGTTTCTGACCGGATCCGCAATAAAAAGAAAACAAAAAAATAAAATAACAAAACAAAAGCAAAACAAACACGTCTCGCACCTGGAACTTCTGGAAGTGGGGGCTGCTCTTCTTCCCCGACGTTCCCATGACGTACAGGAAGTCCGGCGTGAGCACGAAGGGAACCCACTCCTTGCTGATTCCCATGAAGCTCTTGTAGTTCCCCAGGATGTGACCGAAGTCGATGTGGAACAGGTTCCCTGCAGGAACCGTCCGCACATCCTTTTAGCTGCCCGCATTTTCATCATTTTTGTAAATGTGCTGTTATATTTAAACACAGACAGACTACCCGACTCTGTGATCATGATGTTGTCATTGTGGCGATCTCCGATTCCGAGGACATAGGTGGCCACGCAGTACCCGCCACAGGAATACAGGAACCTCTCCACGGCCTGCTGGAACTGTACACACACACACAAACACGCATACGTGGCTTGAAAACATGCAGTCACATGCTGAGGTTGCACGTTATACCAGCTGTGCGTGTTGTGGCCTTACTTCCTTCCTGTCAGGAACTAAAGCTACTTCTTACTTCCTGCTATTTGGTAAACAAACTTGCAGCAGGAAACGAAGCAACGCTCTGATTACGTAACGCTACTGGTCAGTCCCTCCAGGATGTCGCCATGTTTTCTTGTGATTGTTGGGCCCTGAAACGACTGATTTTTGCGCCATTTTTCAAAATGTTGTATTAAAGTCACAATTTTTTGAAGCTTTTTGTTAGACTGCAAACACAAAACTGAGAGTTTTGCTAGATTTTTTTAATCTTGGGGAAAGAACAGCAAACTGCAATAATAGTAAATCGAAGAAAAAAAATGATCCTCTCCTTAAACTAATAATTTACTTTTTAATTTCAAAGCATATTTTGTATTTGGTTTAGTATTTGACTGCTGTTTACTTCTATGATGGAAGGTATTCGTTTGGTTATATTTGCTCAGTCCCTGCTGGTGGTTTTGTGTTGTGCAGAAACATCCAGTTTGTGTTTGTGAAGGGCACCTTTTCCTCGCTGACACACTTGTCCCGCAGCCACTGGTAGAGGATTTCATCCTTAAAGGCACCGGTGCTTCCGACGACGCTCTGCTGGATGGTAGCGATTGTGGTGGCGTCTTTAACGATCTCAATCATTCCTACAGGGACCATAAATGCAAAACGGAACGTTATGGCAGCAAACGACCAGCTGCAGGCTAAACCTACAGAGAATTCTGCTCTATTGGAGGGAATCTTTACTGTGTTATTAGGTTGGAATCTATGTGATTTTTTAAAAAGTAAATATCCATCCCCTTCTTTGTTTACCTTTGTTTTAAATACTAAATACAGAGATGAAATGTCTAAAGTAGATATTTATCTAAAACGTTTCTTGTTCTCAAACGCTGATGTGACATTTGCTGTTTGAAACAAGTTTCAACTGGCTGATCTGAGAGGCTGTAATGACTGCAAACCCCTGGTCTAGTCAAAGTTTAGACTGAGATAAAGTGGAAGATTGAAAAACTCTCCAATGTGTCTGGATTAAAGGGATTATGCAAAGACGATCGTCCTCTGATTGCAGACATTAGATGGATTTATCCAGGTTATTGTTTTGGGACAATAAAGTTTGAAAAAAAAAAAGTGGGTGGTGGGGCGGTGCAGCGTAGAAAAAGCATATAAGAATGTAAGAGAGTGTAGCGGACCGATCTTGTTGCCGGTGGAGATGCAGCCGTACGGCAGGAGGCTCAGGTCCAGAGACTCCGTCTCCCAGATGGACTCCATGATGAGCAGAATCTGACAGGAGGAACGGAGACGTGAGCGGACTTCCTGGAACCTCTGGCTGTGTGAACTTGTGCGTCTGGCTGCCGGCCCACCTGCAGGATGAGCATGTCTTGCCGCAGGTCGTCCCCATCCTTGAAGATGATGCCCACGGGGTCTTTGGACAGCGTGGTGGGGTCGGCGCGTTTGAACTGCAGCCACAGCGGCTTCTTCTTGGACGCCATCACCTTGCACTGCTCGATCTGTGCGCGCACAACAAAACGCAGCTGATTCGATGTTGGTGCCTGTGTGTGTGTGTGTATGTGCGTGCGTGTGTGTGTGTGGGGGTGTATGTGTGTGTGTGTGTGTGGGTGTGTGTGTGTGTGGGTGTGTGTGTGTGTCTCACCAGCAGAGTCCCAGCTCTCAGCCCAGGATCATAAGGGACTCGGAAACTCTCCGGAAGGCCCGACAACTGCAAGGTCTCCAGTTTCTGACGCAGCTGGATCACAACTGATGAGACACGCTTAGCTTCACAGGAAGTCTCACACTTAAAGTAACATTTTATGTGACAGAGCAGCACGACGTAGAGCATACAGAGACGTTTGAGCATGACGTCACATGCGCAAGATCCCTACTGGGGCAAAAAACAGTTCGCTGACAGTGACTGGGTTTGGTTTTACCTGTAAAGCTAGACTTGATATATAAAAGAATATAATTGTCAACACTGACAACGAGGTAACAAGGTCAAGAAATTTTTTTAATTTGAAACCAAAGTAGCAAAGGAAAAGGAAGAAGGTCCTGCTAGCTTGACTTTGACAATCTTAATATGTAGATGAGCTGCAGAATTCCGTGTGTTTTGGTTAAAAAACAAACAAATAAATAAATAATAAAAAAAGGCGGCCCACATACCAACCCCTGCTCATCATTAAAGCAGGGGTTTAAATTTGCTAATCAACCACAGCGATCACTTATTATTAATCACAAAATAAACATGAAGACTGAAACAAAACTGTAACAGACGTACTGTTCTGTTCTTTGTGTGGGAAATGTTTGCCTATTGGTGTTGGATCCTGACACACAAGTGGAGCCATTGTCAGTTGGTTGCTATGGAAACAGGTCTGTGTGTAGTGTCGTCGACTCAGAGAGTGAGAAAAACGGTAGAGTAGATCGGTGGATGAGATCGGTTTCTCATGCAAGTATTGGCCAATCACCAATCTCCCAAATTTAACTGAACTTTAACAGATTCTTGTGTTGTTGTTGTTTTATCAATTAAAGATTCAACAGAATACATTAAAGTTTGTTGTGATGCTGGCGAAACTTTAATGGAACTTTAAAGTTTCATTAAAACTTTGAATTTGTTAGAAGCGATTTATCCAGTGCTCTCTTCAGCAGGAACATGATGGAAGCCGTTCTCCTCACCTTGCTGTGTGACGTCATATTTGTCGGCAGACATGGCTTTCATCTCGCGCGTGACTTTCTGAAGGGCCTCTGTCATCTCCACCTGGAGGGAGTCGAGTTTGTTAAAAACTATACTTTGTATCCAAAGGGTTAAAAAAAAAAACATCAACAGGCGGCTCTACCAGAAAAGGATGAGAAACAAGAAGCTTTCAGAAACGGAGCAAATGCTCCAAATGACTTTTTTTTTTCCTGCCAACTGAGGATCAGTTGTGATTATTGTGTGAAGATTGGGAAACTTCACCTGCTTCCTGAAGTCCTGCAGCATGTTCTCCCCGCAGCCTCTGAGGTAGGCCTCCAGCAGCACGGCGTACCTCTGCTGGTAGTGCATGGACTGGGCGATCTCACTCCGCAGGAACCAGAACAGAAAATGGCCGATGCGCTTACTCTGTGGGAAGGAAGAAAGGATTAGAAATACCTGAAAGAAAGAACTGGGGAAATATACGTTTATTTAAGGCTTGGTGTCGATTTTACACTAGAAATATCGCAAGGTTTTTGTTTTTTTCTTCTTTTATCCCATGTACATTTTCACTTCCTTGCAGCTCTCTATAATCAAAGTGCATGGGTCCAGAAGTCTGGTGGTTCATTTAGATGGAGCTTTGCTAACATACTTCTTTTTTTTTATCTCCTTATTATATGATAATAAGGGTGCCCTAACTGCAGTTTTCTAGCCAATCATCAATCTTTAAAAAGTCTGGCCTGCTGATTCTGATTTTTTTGTCTGAAAAAACGAGACGGTGACTGATTTTCAGACCTTTGCAGAGGTAGATAAGATCAGAGAATAAGATCAGTCTCACGTGTGTCGGCCGATTTACGTCTCCAAAAATGAAGGAAATTGCGTCTGATTTATCCAGTTATAGTATCATAACTGGATAAGTCAGCTATCCGGTGATAGAAATGTGAACACAGCAGCACTCTTGTTGTTGAGCCTACCCTCAGTGCTCTCTTCAGCAGGAACCTGACCAGGGCGCTGTCATGGTATGGCTCAAACTTCACCGCCTGCGAGAGAAGACACACACACACAAACATCTCTGTCTGTCACAAGGCACTGGTTTTCTTTTATCCACATTTACCATGGTTTCTGCAACCATAGAAAGCATGCCTAAACACCTAACCTAGATAGATTGAAACCAACTAAGATTAAATTGAGACAGATTATTTTTAGGCTTTGGTCGTCCAAATAAAGTGCTGTTCCCTTTAAAGGCAGATGACGGAAACCAGAAAATTAATTCACAATTGAAAAAAAGATCTATTATATCCGGGCGAATGTTTCTGAACTGCCAAAAGTTGTACTGTTTGTAGATGACACAAGTGTATTTTATAGTAAAAAGGATTTAAATGAACAACAACACAACAATGGAAGAAGAGATTTATACAAGTTAACTTGTACTAATACTTAATACAAGTTAAAGAATTAGTTTGACTTAATTAATAGGCCTGAAAACCTGAAGAACTGTTTTAGGCCCTCAAAGGTTGAAACATATTATGGTTTTTGTTAGAAAATGAACAAGGCTTTAAAAAAATTGAAATTGTCCACTGTACAAATAATAATCAAGAAAGTTAAATCAAGTGACTAAACCAGTACATCCTGAAAACAAATCTCTCTGGGAAAAAAGCATAAACAGCTTGTCAGAGAGAACAGATACAGATAGAAATACATTTCTGCATTATTTGACACCAGAGCAGAGGATATGCCTGGCAGTCCAGGAAAATAACCTTATACCTTCTGTGAAGCACAGAAGTGGAAGTACCATGGTTTGGGAACGCTTGATGAAACACAAGATGTGTTTGTTTGTTTTTTCTTTTTCAGTGATCAGCTGTAATAAAGCCACTATCTGTTGTCTAAAAATAAATAAGAAAAAGGTGACGAGAGCTGAATATGTAAACATTGCTCTTGAACAAACTGAATATTTCCTGGTATTTCTATAACTTTGCGCACTAGTAAGAGCAAAACGAGTAAAACAAAGTTCATGTCCATCTAACCCTCCTGCGCTCTGACATATATAGCAAACTGCGGTTGTTTATCACTGATAAGAATCAGTGATAAACAACCGCAGCTCATCAAGAGGCTGGATTCTTATGTCATAAAAGTCATCCTGTTGACTTTCTAACAGGAAGTGGCATTATTTTCAGACAGGTCCACAACCTGCGCAGTTAGTGTTGAGTATGGTCTGTTGAGCTGTTAGCATGTCATGATGGCTTTTAGTCAGAAGATTCTTTCGTTTTATTTTTTTTTTCTTCTTTTTCTTTTTGCAACCAGAGATCCTTCCTGTCCACAGCATCACACTGCCAATGTTAGTTTATTCAGGATAAATGAAGTATTTCTGAACTGAACTGAAACAAATTTGACTGAAGCAATGAGGGAAGTGAAAACACAGAGCCTATTGTGCTCACCCGGAGGAATTAGTGGGGTGAGCCAAGGATGCGAGGTCAAATATTGGGAGCAGTTTGAGCTCAAATTCCTCCTCTTGGACGGCTTCCTTACGAAAGTTCCGGTAATGGGGAAGACGAACGCTTTCCTTCACTATAAAACTTATTTTTCGCATTAAAACGTCTGCGTTTTCTCTCCCGTTCTGTTATTCAGCCATTAAGCTAAGATTAGACTTTGCGGCATTCGAAAATAGATCAGACAGAAAGACGCGAGCGCTGCCTGCTGAGTCAGTCCCACATGTTTCCAGAGCTCTTCATCCTTCAGTGATAGTATTTCTATAAACATTCAGCACTAATCCTCCATCGGCGATTAAAATGCACAGCATGCAGAGATGAAGTCTCATTTCCCTATCCAAGCAAAGGGCCCTTTGTCGGCCTCAGCTGACGCTTGGTGCTCATGCAAAGCTGAGCGCAGAGTCAACTATGGTAACACACCGAGGAGAAGCGTGAGGCATGAGTCAGGCAGCCGTTTCCACTGGCTGGTGGACTCAGACCGAGACATGAGGAGTCTTCAATGACATGAACAGCAGCTCAGTTAGTCCATTTATTAACTCTGACCAGAACCGCATTTAGAATTCATATTTCAGACGCACCCGTCTGTGAAACAGCAACATTAACAATCCTCGGCACGCACAGCAGCTGCTGCTGCTTTCACCGAATTGGCTTAATGATTATGGATTGATTATTACTAGTGCAAATGGCTACCTATGTGTTGTTGTGTTTCCAGAACAGGGTCCATTTATGCCCTTCATGTTGAAACTCTAGACGTTTTTAAAGGTAAAATACAAAACAGAGGCAAGAAAGAGAGAGATGGAGAGAATGAGGGAGTTAAAGACAGACAGAATGAAAGAATATAAGATAGAAAAGAGGCAGAAAGGGAAAAAGGAAAATAAGAAAGGAAATAAAAGACGAAGGAGGAGAGCGAGGAAGGAAACGAGGGTGGAAGAAAGGCAAAAAGGGATGGAGGAAGGAAGTGAGGAAGAAAAGAAGTAAGGAAGAAAATAAACAAGGACTGAAGAAAAGAAAAGATAAGGAAGTGAGGATGAAAACATGTATCAAAAAAAGGAAAGAAGGGAGGAAAAAGGCACCAAGAAGGAGGGCAAGAAGAGTCTCACCATTGATCCCAATAGACTTGCTTTCTGTAGAACACTGACAGATGAACAGAAACTCATTTCCTCTGAAAAAATGACGGGACCTAAAGTACCACAAAACTCCTTCATTTCCTAAATTCTAGACTCTAATGTAACACGGGTTTTCAAACAGTACATATTTCAAACTGTCTGTCTGCAGCTCCAGGTTAGCTGTAGTGCCTGTTAACAGATAAACACAAACATGAGACAAGACCCACCTGGACGAGCTGGAGGAGATACCGGAGGACGTCATCGTCCTCCAGCGTCTCCAGCTTCCGCACCGCCATGGATCGGACCTGGGCATCCGAGTAGTGGCAGTCTAGTAACTGCATTGCCAGACCAACATCCAGACCACTGAGGAGCATCAAGGTGCCAGCAGGTCAACACAACATCATCACTGCAAACAGAGACGTACACTGCGACGCCGGCTTTACCTGGTGTCCCATGCATTGCTGCGATCCAACAGGCGATGAGTAGCCAGGACATCTTCCTGTTTCCCCCATCTGACTGAGCCCAGCAACTTTGGGTAAGCCCTAAGCATGATTATTGATTAAATTAAGCAAAAAAGAAAAATGTATCGCCTAATGCTATTGGGAAGTAAAAGAAATACCTCGGATCACGCATGCACTCGTGCCTGAAGTGCCATAGCAGCTCTTTGTCCTCTGGACTCAGCGGATGTAAGGGATCAGTGGACACGATCGCCGCAAACTGCTTCTTCAGGTGGTTGGGCATTTCTCTCTGACCTCTCTCGCCGCCGTCGCCCTCCTCACCGCCGGCCCCAAAGTCTCTGCCCACTTCCCTACTCTTGGGCAGAACCACTGGGTAGCAGTACTTATCCAACAAGATGGCGATGGCCATGGAAGAGGACTTGTCCGGGTTGGTGGCCGACGTGAGCTTGTCCGCGTTGATGCTGCTGCTGCTCTCCTCGCTCTTTTCAGGCATCTTCCACATGTGGAGGATGAACTCGCCTTGGCGGAGGAGGGAGCGGTGGTCGATCAGGAGCAGGTTGACGTAGTACAGGAGGCGGTTCTTGGTCTTTCCTGAAAGACAGACAAAGAGGAGTCCCTTGTTGATGGCGGGAAATGGCGATAATCACAAATGACGGAATGGCGACATCTAAAGAACATGTAATACTGGAAGACGAGGACGTCCTGGGACCTTTGTTTCAATGTTCTTTGTTATTGAAGTACAAATTGAAGTAACTTTAGCCCAGGGAGAAAGACACAGGACGCTTTTTCTGGCTACAGCCTGTGGCAGCTAGCACAAGCTAGCACCAAGTTATCTGGGCCTACCTTGCCAAGTTCCTGCTCGGCAATTAGTTTGGTAAAAGTACTGATTTGTCAATGTTCTATAGTTCATTTTTCAATTCAGAAAAGCCTGTGAATGGATTCAATCTCCTGCTGAGCCATGATAGGAAACACTGTAACGAGCAGTTCGTACAGTCACTCCATGAGCTCTGTCATCAAAAAGAGTTCTTCATCTTGAGTTTATTTGCTGTTGGCAAATAACTGTCGGCAGGCATTAAATTGTAGATCTTTATAACTTAAATCAGCCGATCACGAGCAAAATCAGCTGTTCAGACAAATAGATGTTTCCCCAAAAACACATCTTGTTTGTCCCAGACTAAAATGGCCACAGTGCGCCTTTCTAAATTTAATAGCTTGACTCATTTGCAATCAGTGCTGTTGTAACTAGATATTTATTACCTTCAAGGGTGGAGCTTCCTGTTGTGTTGTCATGGTAGGAGCTTTTGGAGTTGGGGGTTTGGGGTTGCTTCCCGCAGATCACCTGGATTTAGTGAAAGAGTTTCAGAGATAGCCAAGCGACTCCATTTTAACCAAACACGACAAAATCTACAAAACAGTAGTGAAGGGAACCAGATGTACCTGCAGGTTGAGTCGGGCCCCTTTAGGCAGGTCCTTGATCTTTATGTTAAACTCCAGCCAGCAGTTCCACAGCACTTCTTCGTTAAATGTCTTGGAAGTCGTTCTTTCCTAAAAGAGTTCATTGATGTCATTTAGGGTTTTAAGGCAGTCACTGCTCATAATTTTAAAAAAAGGCAATGGTCCCTTTGAGAGTCAGCTGCCTTGCATCCAGAATTCAAATGATGTTCACAGGAAACGGAGGACAAAGTTAGCCT
This sequence comes from Poeciliopsis prolifica, assembly GCF_027474105.1. NCBI lineage: Eukaryota > Metazoa > Chordata > Actinopteri > Cyprinodontiformes > Poeciliidae > Poeciliopsis > Poeciliopsis prolifica. The sequence continues at coordinate 3,387,657 of NW_026562417.1, read as the reverse complement.
GTATTCATGCTGTCAGCCGTAGCGTTTATTGTCTTCACACCACATCCGAAATGAATAAACTGATCATGCAAATTCAGAATAGTTTGACAGGATTGATGGTGGCTTATGGTTTCCAGGGAAGATGCAGCAGGAAACTGTGTGTGTACTGGACTTTTGTCACAGCAGCAGTTTTTTGGTATATGGAGAATGCCTGTATTCCTAACATATTACAGCCAGTGTATTTTGTGTGATGATTCTGTTCACTGCCGTACACAACTCCATTAGATTCTCACCTCCTTTCAGTGCTGTGTCTAGAATTTCTCCCATTGACCTGGATTCCTTCAATAGAATTTCAATCGGGCCAATCAGCAAATCAGAAGTTCTGGAGGATGACATTGATTTCCTGCTCTGTTTTAGAATAATAGTCTGCGTTTAGCGCACAAAATTTCTAGGAATCACACCGTTGAACATAAATCACAGCCAAATGTTAGCGACTGAGTAAAAACTTAAACTTCGACACAGTCAACCTCTCAATAGTTTTTCAATAGCCGAGGGTTGTTTTGCTTAGCCCTATTTTTTTTTCAAACCAGGCTAGTGACGAACAAACACATTATAGTAGATCATTTTCTTTGTAAAAACACCCTTCCACATTTGTGTTGGTCACATAAATTCCCAGTGAAATACTTTGAGGTTTGTGGTTGTTATGTGGTAAAATGTGATAAAGTCTCTCTAGTGTGTATGGAAGTCTCATCGTTCAATGAGTCTAACCTGAGCCAGCAGCTGCTGCCCATGGAAGATGCTGGCCTCGATGAAGACCGTAAGCTCTGGGACTTTGGGGAGCGTCGGGATGTCGATTCCAAGCACTTTGACTCTGAACTTCCTGTTGCAGTCCCACATGGAGATGGTGAACACTCGCTCATGGTCTTTCTCAGCAATGGTCAGCTGTTCGTGGGTACCTGTGATAAACTTTTAGAGTTGAATTCGGCTCATATTTGAGTAGAAGTAAATAAACAGCGGCGTTTCAAAATTGTAACCTGCGACTCCTGTGCAGTCATCCACTTGGGCCCAGTCCTCCCGCTGGACCAGATCCAGCTCCGGATCAGGAGGAGTCTCCAGAACCAGGTGGATCTCCTCTCCGTTCTTGAGGGACTGACGGATCCAGTTGAAGCTCTGCAGGGCTTTCTCTCCATACAAATACTCCTCTCTTTGTGCGAGACAGAAACAACAATAACCAACTCCGGCCTGACCACGTCGACCCCAACATGAAGTTTCCCAGGGAGTTTCCACACACTGTGTACCTGCCACACACACGCAACACAAAGTCCTCGTCGCTCAAGTGTTCAGGGATTCCCAACAAAACCCTTTTATTGGTCGTTTTTGCAAAGAAGCTCGCCAATACCTAAAAAACAGGGGAAAGATAGAAACGCTACAGGAAATGGTATATTTATCAAACAGGAAGAGGTGCATGGTTCATGTGCTATATTTATCAACCTGTGAAGGCGTGTCATCAATGGAGACTTTGATAGTCTGGCTGGAGGTGCTGACATGGATCACAACCAGGATGTAACCATTATTAACCTGAGAGAATGAAGGAGGAGGACAGTGTGGCTCAATTTTGTTTGTCAGCCGTTCAGAAGGAAATATGAAGAAAATCATTGATACTAGATATGACATGTTGTTCCTAAATCACCAAGAATCATTGATTCTGAAGGAAAATGCATTCTGACTGCCCGACAAGCATTCATGCAGGGCGCAGAACGAGCGACGCACTTTACAAACTAGTTCAGAGCAGCACCACTCGAAGCTGGAGGCTGCCCACATGAAACAGGAAAATGAGATTGAGTCGTGCCGCAGCGCTGCTTTAAAGGTGTCACCACAAATCGCAGGTCATGAGAGAGCATTCCTCCTTCAGAGTGGGCACGGAGTGGGAAGTGAGAACTTCTTAGCTGACGGAGGTGGTTGGTTGGTTGGAAAATATCACATTTGCAGTTAAAGAATCCAAACCAAATTTTATTTTGTAGTGTTCTAAACTCTTTTTTCCTCTCAATAATCATGGGTGGTCAATCGGGTAAAGAAGGAAGAGAACACACCTTGGAGAGCAGGTGTTCAGGCAGCGGCTTCCGGGTGACCCAGGGGTCCATGGAGTAAAGGCTGGAGTCCCGGTCCGACAGCTCGATGCGTCGCGGCGTCAGCAGCTTCCTGCGGGTGAATTCCAGCTCATCGTCGTGGACGTTGCTGACGTCGGTCACGTCGTAGCCAATCAGGTAGTTGAGGTAACGCTGGTACTGCTGGGACTCGTCTGTGGGCTGCGGCCGCAGCACCAGCTGGATTCGACCCACGTCTTTCTTTAGCGCTATTGATACAAGAAAGACAAGACACCTGAAGTTCCTACCAGCACAGTTTAGATGTCAGACAGGAGGATTTTTGTGAAGTAGTTGAAAGAATCTACATATGCTTAGCTAAAGCCAACAATGTTCCAAACAGATCACAATTGGCATTAAAAACCTTACAAAATCTTTTTTTTTATTTATTTTTTCCCACTACAAAAATGTTCACACAGTCAAGGACGGGCTCTATTGGGTTTTGCGGTTACTCATGTCTGGATGTTTGTAGAGAGAAACCAATCCTTCAATTTTTTCAAGGCATAAAGCATAGCGAATAATAAATAATGCAACTTCTTCTTTAAGCTTTGCTTGCACTCAATTTCTAGAGAGTTGTACCATTATATCTACAAGCCGTGTTAGAAATGAAGAGAGAGAGCCCCAGTGCTAACAGTGTTGACTGAAAATATATGGCAGAATGTAGCTCTTCTTTTATTTCTATTCTGTGGAACGACGTGCAGTTACATAAGCCGCTTTATTGTGTAATAAAACGGATAAAAATGTGTTTAAAACACGTTTTTATTCTGTGGTTTTTAACACATGTTGGAAGTTTTGCTCTTACTTGTGCTAATGTTTTATCGTTTCTATAGTTTTAATTTTGTCCTTTCTATATTTTGAACGTTTATTGCATTTGTCTCTACAGCAATTTAAGTAAAGTAGTAAACGGTAGTTAGTTTTTTCCATGAGAATCTTTCCATTGTTTTCCAACATGGCTGCTTTCTACTGTACTCTGTACAGTCAGAATACATGTTTAGAACATATCTTCGTTTTTTTGTGTGTGTGTTTTTTTTTCCATTAACAGTCATAATAGAAATAGTTTCTGGCTCCAAGAGACAACCAGTACCTCTCCAGTAGCGAATGCAGTCCAGTGTTTGGAAGACCTGGTGCTTGTCGTAGATCTCACACACAGTGCCTTTCTTCTGATAGAGGAGGATGCAGTGATCAGGACAGAAGCGCTGGTAGAAGTCGGGGCAGAGGTTTAAAGACACCGCCTTCATCCACACTTGGGCTTTCACCTGGGAAAACGACAAACGGGTGAAACATGTTTCATCCGTTTGCTGGAGTGAAAGTGGTAAGAAAGAAAACGAAGAGATCCCCGAGCATCCCCAACCTGTTCCACAGTCCAGTTCCCAGCCACCTCCAGCAGCAGAGAGTCGGGGCTGCTCCCACCCCGCGCCACTGTGGGCAGCACAAACTCGACGCTGATCTGATCCATGGAGGCGGAGGAGGCAGAGGTGATTGCTTTCTTCCTCCTCCTCCTGCGGCTCTCTTTCTGTGCCACTTCGCACTCTTCGTCGCTCACCTGGATCTGCTGCCTGTCCATTGCCTAGCTTGGACACAACGCACGCAGTTAATCATTACCTGTAATCATGCAAACACCTTCTCGCCCCGGGACGCAGCGATCTGATCTGTGTGTGGCCACAATCTGGACTAGATTGGCAGATCGACTGGAGTGAACAACGATGGACACTCAGATTATTATGATTTAGTGTTCGCTGCAGGCGTGTTGAGGGCGATCCCACACGAGCGTCTCCTCTCTGTCAGCTGGAACCTTCCAAACAACTCTCACACACATTAATATGTGTTTTCGTATCAAAAAGCCAGCGAACCAACCCAGAGTCATAATATTTCCACCACCATGCTTCCACTAATGTTGTGAGTTAAACAAGATTCTGGTCCTCCAGTACCTTCATACTGCTGGAAATACGGCTTTCTGACCTGGCCGAGGTTTAAAGAGGAGCGAAAAAAGCAAATGAGGAGGATTAGCGGCGCTAATGAACAACTAATGATGTCATCCAGAGTAGAATAATGTGGAATGTGGTCCCTACTGCCTGGATATTGAGCTGTTTTATCGTGACATTGTCATATAGCAACATTCTTCAGTCAGAAGCCTTTTTAGGTGCCATTGCAAGACTGACTGCTACCAGAGATCAGGACTTTTCAGGACATGTGCAAGAAAAAAAAAATATATATATATATATAAAAAGGAATGTTTGTGCAACACCATTCAGTCCCATCCAGGCTGTAATGTAGATGAAGTTCTCACTAAGATCGACTCTTAGTTTCTATTAGAATGTGGATTTATTTTTTGTTGATGGGAACAATGGTGATAATAAACGATGCAGTGATGAATCCATCCATTTTTAAGACTTTTTTTTAAGTCAGAGATTTAGAAATGTAGGAAAATTAATTATTTTAGGAAGTTTTCACATGTATTTCACCTGAAGCTATAATGCATTATTAGACTTTTGACATCATGATGCACAGATCATCCGATGAGTCAAAATATCATGTCTGGTGATATGCAAATATGGTGACAGATTGGGGAGTTTTCTTCATGTTTTTACTCCATTAAAAAAACAAAAACAAAACAAAAACAGCTTGAAACAACTCCTGGATTTGGATTGGAGAGAATGTAAACACCCCAAAACTTCAGCAACATGTTGAAGTTACTTTATTTTTTATATGAACAATCAATCCGTTCAGTGGAGCCCAGAACCACTCGAGCTACAATAAATGCGAAGAAGCCGACGGAGTTTCCCTTCTGCTTCTTTCTGCATCAGCAGAGGAAGCTTTGAAAAGCAGGAAGCAAAACTCAAACAGCATGGATGGCCTAGAATAGATCTCTCGTCAGCTGTTTTGGGTCCGACGCACTTTTAAGTGTAGACCAGAGGACGACAGCGGCTAAGAGTAAAAGCGCAAAAAGTAAAAAAAAAAAAAGAAAGAAAATAAAAGAAAGGACAAAACAAAGACAGAGAAAAGACAACAAAAAAACTAACGCAGCCACCGTAGGAGGGAGATACAGCAGCAGGTTGTGGTGTAACGGTACAGCAGGAAGAGGAGAGCCGTGTGTGGCTGCGCGCGCGCACACCCAAAGCTTTTAATAAGGACTCACCAAGGAACGCAGAAGGCAGCCAACCCCGGAGCTGTCGACGAAGAATTCGGCATTTATGCTAAATGGCGAGGCCCGGAAAGCTTAAATAAAAATCAGCGTGTTCTGGAGTCTGTGCTCCCGGAACTGCTGGGAGGAAACGCTGCGCCTCCGCAGGTCCACCAGAACTTGTCAAACTCGCCGGCTAAAGTTTTCTCTAAACTGAACAGCAACCCGCAACTTCCGCTTTGTCTTCAAACTAAAACACCGCCGCACAGGAAGTGACTCACACCAAAAGCATGTTTGAAGAAGTAGGGATTATAACTTAATTCTTCGGTACAGACAAACTACATTAATAAAATAATAGTAATAATAATAATACTGACGGTAAATATATTTTATCACTTTAAAGCAATGCACCTTTTAAAACAATAACAATACTTGTAATACTTCTTCTACTAATAATAATAATACATTTTCTAAATATTAATAATTAGGTATTAACCTGGCATATTTTTGTCTTGTACTGCTTGCGGCTGAGTACTTTAAATGTGAGTTTACTTCCCTCTTGTGGCCGGGTAAACAATTTTGAGATTTCCATCTAAATATTTTTTTCTTCTCCATCTTACAACATAATGTATTATAACTGTATATATTAAATATGTTCAGTTTTTTGTTTGTTTGTGTCTATTTTTTAGTGCATCGCTGTAAGTTTGGGAATAAATAAACCGCATGTTGCACACCGCCACTGAATAGTGCCAAACTACGACCAGCAGAGGGCGGTAAAAACTCGCCTCGTTCCAGGACAAAACCAAACTGTAATCTTGACACAAACTTTGGAGGTTTTGTGGCCTGGTCTCTACGGCAGAGCACTAAAGCCAATGGGTACACCGAAAATGACCAAATAAAATATATTGAAGAGCGAAGTGTATAGTAATTCTTACTTTAACCATCTTTTATCGAAACTAACCCAACCCATACGTTTCAGAAAGCGCTGGCCAATGAGAAACGCCAACACCAAAGACTGACACCCTGACTGACCAATGGGATAACCAGAACATTATGTTTACAACAACCCCCATTCTCCCTACAAGGCGACTGTTTTGGTGAGTTGAGAAAAGTTCATTGAAGTCTTTTGACGGCTTTTAAATCGCTGAATTTGAGAAGACGTAACAGAGTCGAACATATATACGTCTAAACTCGGAACAGGGGTAAAAACACGAAGCTGTCAGCGCTCGTTTCGTGCTGCAAAAGCGGTTTCACAGCTCGCTCCCGTAAAGCTCTCATTGTTGACGTTGTTTTGTTGCGCTGCGTTTTACGCAACAGGACGTCTTGGCCATTTAACTCGGCCGAGTCATTGTTTCACCTTCCGAAAACCTCTCTCGACCCGGACTGAGCTCGAATGTAACGTTTTTTTTTGGTCTTTCATCGACGTGACGGTGTTTCGCTGCACTTTCCTTTGAAGTCGTACAAAACGTAAAGACTTCGACATTTCTGGCGTTTTTTTTTTTTCCGTTTTTTTTTTCTTCTTTTTGACAACTGGCAGTGTTCCGCCATTCTGCCTCGCCTGAATGCCTTCAACCGAGTTCATTACGTTGCTTTCCAATTGTTATTTAAAGCGGAGGTTCTCCGTCCTTCTCTGTACCGAATGAATGGACTTCAAACGCGCACGCGCGCTGGACCTGAACGTTTATAAACAAGGCGCCGTCACAGGACAATATAGTGATGTAACAGGTAGAAGCGAAACAGGCTCTGTTGCTGTTTACGATTTATGTCACTCAAACCACAAATAAACACTAAGACTGATGCCATATATAATATATATATATATATATATATATATATATATATATATATATATATATATATATATATAAGCAGGCCCATTATAAACTTGCTCTAAACTCTGCGTTTCAGTGACGTCATCATGGTTTGGGAGGTGAAAAATCCACCTCTTCCATCAAAGGACTCCCATGATTGCGACATGCAGCAGGCTGACCATCAGACTCAGTGCACAGGTAGCTAGCCATATATATTGAACACAACACAGTAAGTAATAGCAGATTATATTAAACAAACACACAAAAATAATAATTTAACGTCGAAGTAAATATTCCTGCATAAGAAGCTGGTTAAATAACACAACTGGACAACATTAAAAAGGAAAATTGGGGGGAAAAAATGTTAAATTTAGAGGCGATATGAATAAAAATTCTAGACTAACACTATAAATTAATGAAATGAAGAATAAACAAAGTTATTGTTTTTGTTTTTTTGTTGTTTTTTAATGATGAGATCTAAAGTAAAAGTGACTTAGACACAATTACTAAATTTCAAGTAAAAACCAAGCTAGAAGTGTCAGTTTTTAATCTACTTTTACAAACATTAACACTGAAGGTTGCCTCGGGCCTTCGGTGAGTAATAAATGAATGACACCTCACAGTGAAGTTTCGCTTTAGCTTTCGGTTTCAGTACTTTCCCAGAAGACCTGAGTCGTCTGGAAGGAAACCAGTGAAAGAGCCTCATTAATGCTCAGTTCCATGAGCAGCTCTAATCCTCAGCTTTCTTTTCTCTGCTTCCTTCAGGAAGAATGAGCGCCGACGAGGACCAGGCTCACGATCCGCTACGCTGTGACGAACCCTTCCTCTCCTCCCCCGGCATCCCCACCAGCGACAGCTTCATGGAATATGGTGGCTAACATATGAGCAGCGACATAGCTGCTTCTTTTATTTTTCTTTTTGTTCTTGTTGCTTTTTTTTTTTGGAGTAACTCAAATGTGTGGCTTGCTCTTCCCAGACGACCTGCCGGACCTCCAGGAGGTTCGGGAGGAGCTAACGGCGGCGCCAGTTTACCAGGTGGAGCTCGGTGTGTCGCACCTGGAGCGGCTCCAGCCTCCAGAGACGCTCTGGCTCACACAGCTGGCTCACATCGCCACGGGGCCCCAGAGCCCGCTGCTACAGGACCTGCCTCACAGCAGGTGGGCGCTCAGCTCCACACCAGAAATAGGAACTTACTCCACGAGTAGCAACACATCCGAATAGGGCTTATGATCATTAATTAATTATGAATTCTTCAGGCAATCACTGCAGCCAGCTGCGTTGTTCACTGCTTTCATCAAGTACCAAATGGTGGATATTTTCCAATCTATATGGTAAATCAATGATGTGAAAATAGGCATTTGACAAGTTATCCGCATTTGTTTAATGGCTCTTTCCAAGTGTCAAAACGTTTTATGATCTGCAGCTGAACAGTGAGCAGCTATTTAGACAAGCTGTAAAAAAGTGACTAGAGTATTTTTGGCACTCTTAATGGGGCATTTAAAACACAAGCTGGTATGAAACGTCTTTGCAGGTTTCGCCAACGCGAATATGAGGCTTTTTACGATCTCGTAAAAAAGTCATGACACTGTAGTTTTTTAAGACTTTCATTAGAGTAATTTAAGACCTGGTTCATGACAAAAATGTAACATAGTAGTAAAACTGTGTAAAATGTTTTACCTAGTTTGCTAACCCAAAATCATAGAGGTTACATGATATGGGTTGGAAAGAGAAGTGAGCCAGCGGTACCGACATTCATCGTCGAGTCAGCTGGCAGTAATTTACGCTTACCAATGATGCGTGCAACAAAAAGCTAACTAGCTAGCTGGCAAGGGCATATTAGCAGCTGGTTAGCGACAGCCTTGAGTCAAAGAACACAATGAAGGGGTTGGCACGCAACAAACTGTTGCCGGAGAGAAAGTCTAATAACAAAAATGAACTACATGGAATATGAGGTGAAATAGTCTCGCCATGACAAAATTTAAGACCTACGATTAATATATTTAAGTCCAGCTTACATTTTTCAGAATTATTTTAAGACCTTAAGTTTAGAGACATTAATTTAAGACTTTTTAAGGGCGCATGTAAACTTTAGCTCCAGTAGATTCTTTGGAGAACATCTACATCATGTGAATCAAAGCACCGTTGTTATTAGACTGTGTGGTTGGACACTTTTAGCTCGTCCGCAGTCTGCGTCCCCAGCACCAGCAGCGATCTACACACCTACGCCCGTCCTCCGCCGACTCTCCCGATCAGCTCGTCGCCCTCTAGAGTTCACAGCAGGGAGCGACATCGCAGCAGGGTAAAGCCAAGCTTTATTTACGTTTTGTAATCGGAATTCTTATTCCTTGTTGTGATTGGTGCTAATTGTGCCTGATGGCGGTTTTGTATGTCCAGACGAGCAGCGAGTGTGGCTCTGCCGTGTCCACCAGGTCCTCCCTGTCGGACGATGAGGACATGGGCTGGAGTTTCTCCTGTCCACCCACAGTCTGGCACTGCTTTCTAAAAGGTAGATCTGTGAACAGAACAGTCCTGGGGAGAAGGGTGTGTTCTTCAAAAGGGTTTAAAGTTTAACCCAAAGAAGTCAACTCGAGACCCAAATGTCTCGAGTTAGGAAAAAGTAATTAGGTATTCCACATTCGATTTCCCCATTTTCCTTCCTGTGATTGTGTCAATGACTGTGAAGTTCCTGAATGTGCACAATTATAGTACAAGCGAGCGCACACACAAACTCGCGTTTCCCTGAACTAAAGTCATACAAGTTGAACGTTTTTGCTCCTCTCCAATCAGGAACTCGCCTGCGTTTTCACAGCGGCTCATGTGTGGACTGGCAGGATGTTGAGGACATGGGGTCTGGTGAAGAAGAACGTGCCGATGAGGAGCGTTCAAGATTCCTGAAGGTACAATACCTGTCATAGACACCTCTCTTAACTATTATTAACTCCATTATCTTTTGGTTTTTCTGCCAGTACATCAAATTAGATGCAGAGAGAACTTTGGACAATTAGCCCTTATTTGGTACGTTGTTTCCACTGAGAGATATGGAACGCCATTTTATAGTGAGGCATAGTCAGGATGAAATCTCCATTCCCTGTTGGATTCTCACTGGGCAGATGGGGTTAAACCCAAATGCCTGACATTGTGTCACACTACAAACATCTATGTCTAGTTCTCGTATCAGGGCTTTTCAGTCCCAATCAATAGACCATGCGTGATGACAGCCTAGCTAAGGTGGTATAGAAACGGTGGAGCTACAACTTTCAACTGAAGTGGACCCAGGTGTGGAATGGTTTGGTTGTATGAGCCACTTTTATAATGAAACAAACTAGTGTACCAAACTGTACTGACCCATGCCATACCACTCAGTAGAAACGAGGCACAAAATGAATGGAACATCCTGTCTTGTACAGAGTTATGGCTCTGAGGGCCTGCAGCTGGTTGAGCACGAAGAAACTGTGTCCTGTGGTCAGGCTGTCTTGCAGCTAACCTTTGACCCCGGCGTATTCGGACATACGCCAATTACGGCCTGGTGCCAACTGGATCACCCTTTCTACGTCAAAAACAAAGGTACCAGCACGGGTAACCAACAGTACCAGTGGTGTCTACCAAAGACATCATTGTTCAAGCGCTTTCCTTTCTCTCAGGATGGTCCTCGTTTTACCCAAGCTTGACTGTGGTGCATTATGGGATACCGTGCTATGAAATGGAAGTGGGCGATATGTGCCTGCCTCCTGGACACCGGGATGCTAAGCATACGGATGATTCGCTGGTGTTTGACACATTTAGAAGGTAAAGCAGACTTTTATATTTTGGCATATTGCAGTCTACTCTAGGAGTGAACTTCTATGAGTTTAAAGGGGCTTTGGCAAGCATAGTAAAACAACATGAGCTACTTAGCATTAGCATCGACCGGCCTGAAAGTGTGCTTCTTCTGCAGTTATGACTTCACTCCTCTGGACTCCTCCGCCGTTTACCTTCTGAGCAGCATGGCCAGACGCCGACATGCCTCACAGTCCAGCGGAGGCGCCGTTTCTCCCGACAGAGACACAATGCGAGGTCTGGTAATTCTTAATGTTTTGAGATCAGGCCCAACTTTTAACTCAGACATGTTAATATGATGATTTCTGCCACACAATGTAATGAGACACTGTTTACTGCATTCCAGATAGCCACAGTCCCAGCCATTCCCTTTCCAAACATCAAAAGCCGGCTAAAGCTAAAGCTAAAGCGCAAGCTAGCAGCAGTGCCTCGCCCAATAAGTGCAAGCGGCCAATGAATGCCTTCATGCTGTTCGCCAAGAAGTTCAGAGTGGAGTACACGCAGATGTATCCCGGCAAAGATAACAGGTGGGCGGAGCCACACGACCTTTGTTTTGACGTTGAGGCTCACAAAAATTCTTATGCCTGTAGACTTCAGCCTCAGCTTGGTATTTTCTGGGTCTCATTGCATTTTATTGAGGGGTATCAGAACAAAAGCACGAGGGGTAATACACTTTTGGGATTTTTACGTGGAAAAACAAAGTAGAAATAAATCCCCTTCTACGTTCTACTCTGAGCCGGTCTTGATGAAATACATTTGAGTTTGTGGCAGCAACATGTGAAAGCTACAAGTTAGAGATGCTGTGAATGGGCGCCGCGTGTGCTCATGCGTGTGGTCATGCGTGTGCTCATGCGTGTGCTCATGCTTGTGCGTCTGTGCCACAGGGCCATCAGCGTCCTCCTGGGCGAGCAGTGGAAGAAATTGCGAAGCGAGGAACGCCGCATGTTCACCCAGCAGGCCAAGGCGCTCGCCGATGAGCAGAAGAGACTCAACCCCGATTGCTGGAAACGCAAAAGAACCAACTCCGTAAGGCCACTCCCACACTCACAGCGCCACCTAATGCTTGGCTGACCTACGTCTGATTCACCTCTTGTGTTTTTTTTTTTTTTCCCCCAACAGGGCTGCCAAGGAAATCAAAGCTGAACTGACCAAGCATGTGGGAGCACACGCAGTCAGAGAAAAAAGGATTCAGTACCACATCCTGTGTGGAGCTTATGTGTTTATGAGATTTTCATTAATCTCAGAACAAAGTAAGCATTCAAAGCATGTTTTACAAAACAGAAGTTCCTACAGAGGGGTGCGGCATCTCCCCGAACCGCAGGTTTCAACTCTTGAGTGGCGTTCATCAATTCACAAAATGTGATCTCATGAAAACAGAGAGACTGTGGGTATTTCTCAGCACCTCTCTTTATGCTTGAACCAGGTGGAGGATGTGGTGCTGTAGCATTTTAGCCAAAGCAGTGTAGCCAATTTCTCTCAAATCTATGCCATAAAATAGGATATATGCAATTTATTTTCTTGCCTGTACTATTTGTATTTAAACTATGTTTTATTGCACACAAATATAGGATATGTATTTAGTGTTAGCTTATTTTATCCTTGCTTTAATGCAGCTTTAGTGCATAATGTTCATCTACCACACAGATTTACACCAAATGTAGCATTAATTCATTAACACTTAAAGGGATGGCTGGGGATTTTTAGACCAAGGTTCTGCTGGAGAGTTGGAAGCAGTTAATATCTTACCTACAACAGATAACACGCTTCATTTAGTGTGAGACAACATCAGCTGATCTCAGAGACTAATGCTAATGTCTAGTCTGAGGGCCCAGAAGAACTCCAATCTCCAAAAGGCCTTGAACATGTAGTCTATCTTTCCACTGATTGGCTGTTTTAAAGAACCCGGTTATTATTATTTACACTGATAATTGATCTTGGATGCGGTGCGCCACCTATTGTCGTCCCACACGAAACACAGCAGTTTGACTGAAAGTGATATAAAAGTAAAACAGAATAAACAGTGAAAATATGAGGGGTTTTTTATTTAAAAGGAAAGTTATTGTATTGTAGTGTTAATTTTTGAAAGTACATTTTAAATTAGCTTTAGCCATAGCATTTGGACTAAAATGGGGTGAATTTCAGTCACATTCAGGTCATTTTAGTTTGGCTGTAGCATTAGTCAACTTATATTTGACCATAAGTATCAGGATCTACAATATGAAGTCATAGAGGAATGCATTTTGAAGAACCTCTATGATTTTGGGAGCATCAACTCTTTACTGAGGTGAAATATTTAATGTGAATTGAATTCACATGGTGAACTTTGCCTTACACAGACAGCCCTACTCCCCTCCAGCTGTTAGCTTTAGCCTCCAATGCCAAGAAATTCACCTTTCAACTCAAGAAAGACACCAAAAGGTGAGACATTAGCTGCTCCTAACGCTTCAACAGAACCTCACATCAGCTGTCTCCTTAAGGTTTTCGTATAAAAGGTGACGTGTCTTGTTTTTTTCCAGTGTAAGTGAGCAACAGTTCTGTTTGAACTCCTCAAACATTATGACGCATTACGATATCTTTTGAGTGCATTTCTCTTTCCATCAAACATCTGCAGAGCCAGACTTTAAAGCTGCACGTCCAACACAAGAGCGCCGGTGCAGAGAATAAGCAAAACTGACACTGAATCCTGCAGGGGACCTTCAAAAGAAACGCTTTACTTCTCAGTGTTTTATGTTTTGTTTTTACAAGTTCCAACCAAAATCACGGCGACGCCACACATTTACACCAAGTCCATCGTCACCTTTATGTTCTATTCTGTTTGAATTCCTGTGAGTGGTTTTTGTATTTTGTATATCTCTAGTCACTGTCAGGAAATTACAGTGAACTCTTTGTATAAGACATAAAAAAAAAGCAATAACTGGATTTACATGCCCTCTTTACCAAATTTGTTGTTCCAGTGAAACCAGAGGCCAATTAATTTCGCCTGAATTTTCAATTTAAAGAAAACGAATTAGTGGATAATGAGACATCTAAATAAAGGAATGAACATAAAATCAACTAACATATTCGCCCATTAGCCCAGCTGGGTTTAACTTGTGATAGAATTAAATATATATTTTTTTTATATATAATCGAGAAGAATAATTTAGAAAATAAAATAATTGTGTACAAGTGCTACAAATAAGACATTTACTTTAGAACACATATTCAGACTATCTTAAAAACCTGCATTAAAATAGCATTTATGAAACCATAAGTCTTAAAATATTTTTGACTCGATTGGAACTCCTTAGGAGGGTGTGTGAAAATCCACTTCCCGCGCAGAGGGTGACATCATTCATCCTCTCGCCGCACAGCAAGGGTCATTCTTAATGCACTTTATCTTCCGAGACTGCTACAGTATGTGTCATGACGAATATTAAGACTATTGCAGAGAAAAGTATATTTTTGTGGTTTGAATTCATCTTTAACCTCTTGTGTCGGATGACCTCACGTTTTGTTCACGCCGTGGCGTCACGTACAGCTCAATCAGGGGGGAGATGGTGTCATGTAAATCATGAGTAAATAAAAGGCATGATAAACCTCCTGTTTGTGGCTGGGTTTGTTTTTGTGTTCAAGTCGAATTTTTGCTCCACTGCTGTTAATGCGTTTACATGAGGATATTCTAATTACAAGCTTTGTTTTCACAGTAAGGGCACATTACCTCTCCACGCCTCTAGTTGGTGCTAGGTTTTTTTTAGTTAGTCCGCATACACGCTGCAAACGCAACAAAACTCGACCACTTTCACCAGAAACTGCTGTCGCGTAAACAGGGCCTTCAACTGACTGAAACACAAATCAATCAGAGTCAAAACTTTTGAAACAAATCTTTTAATTTTATGGTTTGACATAAACACTTCCCCAGTTTGTTTTTTTTTAGCTGGAGGTCAAAGGTGAAAGACACAAAGCTGCTACAATAATCAAGAGGGATAAAAACATTCTCCAGAACGTTCAATTAAAACTGTAGTCATAATCAACATTTCCAGGCTAAGTTCATCAAATAGAATCCACAATGGAAACAGCTAGAAAAATCAGCTTGTGTAGTAAAATAGAAAACTATATAAAGGTACAGTATAAACATACAGTAATTTGGCCTTGAAAGGGGTATTTACATGCAGAAGGTGAGACGAATCAGGATCACAGTCAGTTCAGAAAGTCAGCGACGTTCCTGCATCTTTACAAAAGCGCAACAGTCGTAGCAGGTTTCCGCGGGACCTGCTGGAATACTTAGTTACTTTGTTCAATTTGGGTTTTTTTGTTTTTGTTTTGCTTAAAGTCGAAGAGAAATGTTTTATTTTTTTTTAAATCGGTCTCAGGTTCTCGCCGCTACTTGTGCTGCTTGGATTTCTCTTGAAGTGCTCAGCAGGCCGAGTCACAGCGGAGTACGTGTTGAAACGAACCAAAAGAGGTTTAATGTACAGTAATGTGATTTACAAAAGGCACTGGCAAGGAGACAAAGTAAGCAAAAAACAAAGTGCAGCTGATGTCGTATCTGCCGTGTCGTGATTTCTGCTCGTCTCATTTCTACAGCGTCAGTCTGCTAAAAACCCGACGGAGAAAAACTGATTTGCAAAAGAAAAGTAACAGGGAATGGAAAGATTTACAGGATACACTTGGAACCAGAAGTTGCTAAATGCCACGAAAATAGTAAAATATGCCAGATTTTATTTGTTTTAAATTGCAAGCATACACACATTTCTTCATCATTTGGCAGCATTGCCTCTGAACTGTTTGGTCGTTTGCATTAGTCTGGCCCATTTCTGTCAGATGTCAAAGGAAATAAAGTTATGGTTCAGTGTATGTAAACTTCTGGTTTCAAGTATATAAATCTTCACATTTCTCTAATCTCTCTTGTTCGGTTAAATGCACAACAGCAGATAGAAAAGTCTTTTTGTGTGAGTTTTTTTTTTTGATGAAAACAAAATAGATAAATTTGCCCAGTC
Source organism: Poeciliopsis prolifica (assembly GCF_027474105.1). Taxonomy (NCBI): domain Eukaryota; kingdom Metazoa; phylum Chordata; class Actinopteri; order Cyprinodontiformes; family Poeciliidae; genus Poeciliopsis; species Poeciliopsis prolifica. Next base: position 3,371,810 of record NW_026562417.1, on the reverse strand, counting down.
GAATCATTTCAAAACCTTTTCCACCTTTAATATAACATGAAGGAAAAACCGAAGGGCACGCCATGAAAGGCTTTGTGCTTCTCTAACTCAAAATCAACAAAACTGAAGAAACTGAACAAGTTGAACTTTTTCTGAGAAAGTGACAAAAATGTCTAGAATAACATTCTCCATGTAAAGTTGAATCACTTGAACAACCACACGGTTTGAGGAATTTCCAAAACTTTTTAAATGACTAAAATATCTTCTTTGTTTTTTCAAAGATTAGAAAAAACCCACATTTGGACATAAGTTTGGTTACCTAGTTGTGTAAGTATATTTAAATCCTTAAGCACAGCGGGGGGCAGAAGCACGTTTTGATTTAATCCAGCATTCAGTCAAATATGAAAAAACTGAAATTTTGAAAAGTTTTGCATTTCTGACAGTCTTCAATCCAAATTTCTGTATCACTTCAGAAAACAAAACAAAAAATCTGTATAACAAAAGAATGACTTCACAGAAAGAAAAAAAAAATGTTTTGGACCAAGCAAGAGCATAGAATGATGTTTGACAGAAACCATTTGTGTTGCCAAATCAACATTTGATTGGCAGACGTCAAATTAAAAGGTGGAAAAAGTTTTGAGGTCGTTTCTCGTCGTCTCATTTCTTAAAATTATAACCAGCATCAGTTTAGATAGAACAGGTAGTGAAGCTGTTTTTGGTTACCAATCTGTGACCGGCCTCTTTATCAAACGACGGCGAATCACCATTTAAAAAGAAACCGTCCTGTTTAGATGCTGCTAAACACTCAGCAGCATAAAAAACAGCGACGGCAGCCTCAACATTTAGAGAATTCAAACAGCATGGCTTCCTTTTCAATACTTTCATATCTCACTCCGACAAAGTCCGGATCAAATACACCCAGAGAGAATCCGGTGAGAAAAACAAAGTTTAACACAACATGATGTCACTGCAGATCTTTTCATGATAGTTTTTTTAAAATGTGTGTATTAGGCCTCTGTTAATTCAAGTTTGACTGAAACTGTTGGTTCAAGTTTTGGCTGGTTGCCACTCAACATTACAACTGTGTCGTGACCTTTGACCTGCGTTGTGTCTTCGAAACATGTCAATGCTACGATCAGAACTTTTGGATTAACTGCAGTATTTTATCTGCCACATGGGGTGACTTTTTTTTTCTGTTGCTTTCAAGGCATAAGCAAAACCAAAACATAAACATTTCAACCTATTAATTTATTATCCATGATTATTAAAAGAAACTTTAGGGTTAAGGTCGACAACAAAATCAGTAAAATCATCACTTTCCATTGGTGCATCATGACATGATGAACTGCTGTGCTCCGTTTTCAGATTATGAAATATGTAAAAATAAAAAATGTTTAATAAATGAGCATTTTAAATAGCAAACGGCTTTTTAGATGTTGCTGGATTTCCATCTCCCTGTGATGAGCTGTTACTGTTTTTGAACGACAGCTGAAGAGTATTATAATAAACTGTTAGATTTGACCAAGTGGACATTAAAGCATTATGATGCTCACTTTCCACAGCCATGATTGGCCCAGCCATCCATCCCATCCCAGCACATGGGAGTGTGGGCGGGGCTACATGAGCGACTCCAGGCTCTCTGTGGCGTTGGACTGGCCCAGCGGTACCGACCCGTTCGTCTCCGGACTCTGCAGGGCTCGCTGGTCCTCCTGGCTGCTCACCAGGCTCAGCATGGCTCGGTACAGATACTGGTACTGCTCCTGTGGGTTGGTTGGGAAAAATCACAGCTTCTTACGTAACAAAAGTAACCAAAAATAATGTCGATTTTTAGATTGATCTATTTATTTTGTGCACAAACATGTAAATTCCATTAATTGTTTATGTTCTGGTATCAGTAAAGTTTAGGACAACTGTTTCTCAAACTGTGGTCCCCAGGCCACTGATGGTCCGCTGGTGCCCCCTAGTGGTTCTTAATGTACTGCATGTGAATAACTGTATTTACTGCAACGTCAGCTCAAAGTGTGCCGCTATGTTGGCTTACAAAAGGATTGTGTTTAAAAACAATAATGGATGATTGGCTAAAGACAATGAGTCGCTCAAGTGAAATTGCACTCAGCTCATCGCCGCTCCAGTACTTACAATGTCATTGAAAACGCCAGGTCTCATGAGGTTGGTCATCCGGGCCACCATGTAGACGTCCACGGCTCCCTCCTCCTCCAGCTGGCTGAACAGGGTGCTGAGGGCACAGAACAGCCCTGATGTAGCTCCTCCCAACCTGCACGCAAACACACATTTAGTTCCTTAAAGGAGTCCGACCGTTTGGGAATCCTCTCCGTGTTTTACTCACGGATCGTGAACGACTACGGGTTTCTGTGAGTGTCTGCTGCGCTCTCTGACGATGCTGATGAGGTCGAAGCTGTTTCTGATGGGACTGTCTGGGTTAGGCCAGCAGGGGGTGCTGTACTGACGTACGTGTAAGATGCAATTGTTCTGGGGGGGGATGGAAGTATGGACACTGCATCAGGAATCATTCTATTGGAGGATTTGATAGTAACGTGTGTGAGAGTCTATCACCTGAGGAGACTGCATTGTAAAATCCTGCACAAAAACTCTCTCATCATTGGTCAGATGTACAAGCTCCTCCCCCGTGTGAGACACGGTGAATCCATCAAATCTTAGTGGCAGGTCTTTACTAGGCCAGTAGACACAGCAGTCCCTCTTTTCATTCTAGAAAAAACAAATAAATAAATGCAGCTGGATTAATGGAACTCATTTAGTCCAGAAGGCAGAGTGTGAGCAGGTCCCACCTGATTGTGTGTGTCCGGCAGACAGATGACTGTGTGTGAGTTGTGCTCCCAGATCATTCTCCAGAAATCCTCCACAGTGCTGCTCAGAGGAGTCTGACTCACGATGAAATCTTTACAGCAGTGGTGTCCCTGTAAAAACAGGAGCAGCAACACTGAAGAACTCCGGAGGGTTTTAAAAACAGCAACTAACAGAGAGACGTTTAGAGAAACACCAGGGCTTTACTGACATTCGGAGGTCAAAACGCCACGGTATTACGGCCAAAATTAAAACTACAGCACCCTCAGCGGTGGCTACTCCCCTCTCATAGGCAGCTATATCTTTTCTGAAGCTAGCTACTGATCTGCTCTTTGATCGGCCAACGCTGGTAACTGAGTGACCAGCGCTGGCAGATCAGAAAGAGAAGACTCATCTGTGTTAGCATCGGAGAGGCTAATGATTAGCATACTAAGGCTAGTTACCCACTGGATTGCCTACTTCCTGTGTCCCTTAGCATTGGATAGGCTGGTGGTAGCCTAGGCTCAGTTACAAGTGAGTTGGAGGAATGCCAGATGTTAAGTTTGTAATATTATATCATGTAAACATTAGTACAATCCTGTTTTACACCAACTGATCCACAGTAAGATGCCACTTCAGCTCCTAATACCAAAGCAGAACTAACATTGCTACTCATACTGCAACTCTTCAGAATAATCCTCCTAAATATTACACAAGACAAACAAGTGTTAAAGTAACAGTAAAAAGTCACTTACAGTCACATAGGAGGCATTGATGTAGCCAGAGGAGTTGGATTCTGAAGCTGCCAGAGAGACTCTTGATCTCTCCACTAGACAATAACAGAAGCATAAGTTCACAGGAAACCAAAATGTTTTGCTTGATTGATCTTTTACATGATTTTGACATGTATCCACTTTAAACATCATCATAGCTGCAAACTCTCACTGTTCTGAAGTGAGACTGAAGCTTGTCTTTCAGGTTTCACTCTGCCCAGATCAATTTCACTCCACAGAAGCAAACTGTCAACCATGCAAAACATGGATTCTACACTGCTGCTTGGTCTCACAGATCCCACCTGGGCTTTTGTTCTTTTTCCAATGGTACATCACAAATATCACCATATTACATCCAACTATGGTTACTGGACAATGTGGCGGTACACATGGGGTCTTCTAAGTCTAGTTTACCAGGCATCAGGGCTCTTGCTCTGTTCCTCTCAGCATTGCCATCCTTCAGGGCAGTGCTGTAGTCTGCGTGCTTTGCCTGACGCTGACTTATCAGCTGCAAGGTCAAGAGGAACAGTCAGCTTCAGAACGATTGCTTAGAACCGATGGAAAAGGAATCAAATTAAGGCCCCACCTTGAACTGTTTATCCATGCGCGTTCTTCCTGTGGCACTTGGGATCAGGAGCTCAGAGACGTAATTGTGGAGAAGGTCAGAGGTGACTGACGTGTCCCGACTCAGGATGGCCTCCACCAGAGCGTCATGGATGAACACGTACTGCTCCTGGGAAATATGGAGGAACAATGAAACTGAAGGTTTGGAACTTTGTTGTAACGGGCAGCTTGGTGTTTAATGCTGTGTTTTAAATCTCAGACATTTACACCAACAAAGGATGACCTTCGGGTAAGCTGACATTGTCAGCCTGAGTCACCCTGTCACAAGTGTGTGTTTACACCTGACACATTTGGTCTGCTTTAAACAGAGCAGAATATTTCCCCTATTGGTCCGGTGCAAGCGTGAATACACTCAAGCATATCCTGGTGTGGCTCAAACAACCAAAACCACCTGAAAAAATGGGTCAAGGTCCGACCCAAACAAGCTCTGCGGTTGGCGTCTCTTGTGCAGACAGACCTGCATCAAGACCAACCAACAGCAGGACACATGGGCCGCCGTTGCTGGGGATCATGCGTTATCCATTCATTGTTCCTAACACTACTACTGCATGGATTGCCCTGAACAAACAAGCGGACCAAAGCTGGATTCCCTAACCCCCTGATGTAAATATACCTTTAATCTCACTCTAAGCTATGCTGTGCGCACAGATGAACACAGCATAGCTGAAAGTTTGAAACTGAAAGTGAAACTGACAGCTTGACCTACATTCTGATAAGTTTGGCCAACAATTATCTGGCCACTTGGAGCATTCAAAGAACCTTGAAATGTTGTTGCCAGATAGACAATTGATCTTAAAACATGAAAAAATACCCTAATGTCAATGAAAAAAGCAGCCCAACGTCATGAAGCAGCAGAAAACAGGATTTCACAACCTTGTGACAGGATATGACAGGACATGATGCTTCACAAAATCATCTTACTGTCCTAACATTGAAAGCATTCATAGGCAGGAAAGAGCATCACCAGATGCTTAATATTAAGGGATTATGTGGTGGAGTTTGACTGATTTTACCTCCGTCTGAACCAGGAAGTTCCTCTGTGTCCGGACGTGTTTTAGGAAGCCCAGTACGTTTACCGTTCCCTGATCCTGGATCTGCTGCAGCATGCTGTCTATCACTATGTAGGTTCCTGTTCTTCCAACGCCCGCGCTGAAACAGACAGATTGAGAAGAAGATGCCAAATTTGCTGTCATGTTGTTGATGATATAAGAAATCGTGTTCAGCTCTACCTGCAGTGAACCAGGACGGGTCCCATTTCCTGCGTCCGGGCCCGAGACGACGCCCTGATGAAGGACAGCAGAGGCAGAGTGTACTCTGGGACGCCCATGTCCGGCCACTGGGTGTAGTGGTAATGCAGGACCGTGTGCTCCACTTTCTTCTGTGGCACCTGGAAGAACAAATGAAATCAACTATTTAACACTGAAACATTGCAAAGGTTCAGGCTCTCTGTGTGATAAACAGAGATAAGAAAAGTGCATATGAAGTACCTTATTAGCTGTATCTCTGACTGTGAATGTCCGGAGTGTGTAGTACGCTAGAGTCTTGGTGCTTCTCAGAGCCACCTGGTAAGCGCCGTACTCCTCCTGGTTCTCTTCCGGCCAGTACTGGTCACATTTTGTCTGCAGAGGAAGGAGGAGGCATGAAGTCCTGACCCGGCGCTGATCTTGATGGAGACCTCCAGTGTTTGTGTCGGGTCTTACGCGTCCTTTCTCCTTCAGATTGGTGATCATGACAATGACTCCAACGTTCTGCTGCCAGATCATCCTCCAGAAGTCCTCCCGACTGGCTTTCAGCGGCCCCTGAGCCGCGATGTAGGCCCTCGTTCGCTCGTAACCCTGCAAACGCAGCAGCAGCAGTTGGACCGTTTCGCTAGTGGTAGCTTCAGCTGTGACCCTAAACCCAACCTAACGACTCCACTGTTCTCTGCAAACTTTTTGGCTTTCAGATTAACAGTAAAGGTTCCTACATCTTCCTTTTTTTTTCAAGAAATGGAAAATACAGACTTTTTTTTAAAATTTAACTTTCGTTAGATTTTACTGTCTTTAAGAAATAAAGTACTGAATTTAACCATGAAATTATGAGATATTCTTTTACAATGGTCAGTCTTGAAATATGGGTGCTTGGATAAACAAAAACAGAAAGAAAAAAAAAAACAAGAAAGAAGGAAAGAACAAGTAATGATGTAAGGAAGGGAAGAAAGGCATAAATAAGGAGAAAATTAAGAAGGGACACATGGAAGCAAAAGAGAAAATTATTAAGGGTTTGATGAAGAAAAAAGGATGGAAAGGCTCAATGGAGGAGAAATTACAGAGGTTAGGAAAGAAAGACAGGACTGTAAGAAGAAAGGTAGGAAAAGAAAAGAAAAAAGAAAGAAAGGATAGAAGAAATCCAGAGAAAAAACATGATTTCAGATTTGAAAAGCACAATGAATATAAAAAATGGAAAATTCACGTGGTACACAAAAAGCCACACGTATGCATGTGGATTTGGAACGTTTCATGTGTTGTTATTCTGCACAACACAATAGAAAAAAAAGAAACTTTTCTAAACCTTGAAGCAAAACCAAATAACCGTCTTTATGTCCACATAAATCAGTGGTGCCCAAAGTCAGTCCTCAAGGGCCGGCACCCTGCATGTTTTAGTTCTCTCCTTGGTTTAACACACCTGGATCAAATGACGGCTTGTTAGAAGACCTAAGAAGAACACTGACATGCTGAAAAGGTAACTACCACCAGAAAGAGAACTAAAACATGCAGGATGCCGGCCCTCCACGACCGACTTTGGGCACCTCTGGTGCAAATAGTTAGAAGAAAATCCCTCACGTCGACAAAGTTAGCGTTGATGTAGTCCCCACAATTCCCATCTCTGTCCAAACTGTTGGAGAGCTTCACTCTGCTGTGGTCGTCTGGGAAAGGAGAAACGGGCGGTTAGCTGACGCTCCGCCTAAATGCCGACTGATTGCACTAACAAGACACATACAGGCCAGGATGTTAATGTAGCGGTTCTTGTTTTTGTTGTCGGGGTGATTTGAGTTGTCGGCGGTGATGCCCATGTCGACTGTGCACGCCTGCACCTCCTGAAGCACAACACAACCAACGAGAAGCGGGCTCAGCTGAGCAGAGCAAAGGTCAATGTAGACACAAACAGAGTGAGCCTGCTCTCAGTTAGCTGAAGAAGAACGGATGTAAAACTCCGTTAACTCAAATCAGGGTTGCTACGGTAAGCTGATACGTTGCCTTTCCTTCCCAGAACAACAACAACAATAAAAAAACAGACGTTCTGCAGCACAGGGATGGAGGGGGGTCTTACCTCATACGACTCTTTCACAATCTAATGGAGGGTGGTGAGGATGCGGAAAGCACGACGATGGTGGTGGAGATGGTGAAAGGAGAGTGGGGCAGAGGGACAAGACGACAGACAAGGAGTCAGTGCAGGTCCTGGAATGAAGGGTTCAGATCCACACAGAGCGGAGGCGCCGAGTGGGAGTGGGGGCACACCATCCCACCTGAGCCGCCGCCTGCAAGCTGGCAGCTACGTTAGCGACGGTGTAACGGTATTCTACAGGGCGGGTGAAACGAGGCCTGGGCCTCCTAATAATTAAAGGGATGTAAAGCAGTGGTAGACTATGTGGAAGACAGAAACACTGTTGCACAATGGGAGGGAGACACGGGGCACCAATCAGTGCCTTGCAAATGCCTTCATGTAACCTGGAGGTTTGTCACTGAGTTACAGCCACAAACTTCAGTGTGTTAGCACGTTATTGGCAGATGAAAAGGAAATGTTTCGACAAAGAAATGTACAGGATTTATACTCCAATAATCTTTCCCAGGACTGATGAAAAATAACATTAAAATGAACCAAACCCTTTGAGAAACCTGTTCCACCCCTTTGCCTGTGGTGGCGCTGCACCAAGAACTATAAAGTTCTTCTGAAGAAGAGAGAGCACAAATTCCTTTGTCACAAAATGTCAACCAATGGAGTGGCGTCAGATTTTAGCAGTTGTAATATTTAGCTTCGGAAACTTTGGAAAAGATAACAAGGTATTTTTCCCCACTAGTGATAGATATGCACGTTTGCTTTGGTTGTATTTACCCACAATACCCTCCACTTCCTGTTTTTAGTGAGCTTAGCATCCACATTTGAATTTGAAACGAACAAGAGTTCACTTCAACCAACCCGAGACTTTGATTTACTTTTTTGGTTCGCATCAGTTTGATTGTGCTTTCATACGTCCGCAAACGGAATGGAGTTTGATTAAAGTGGACTAAACAGGAGCTGAGTCCGCTTTAATGATGGAACCTTTATCTGGTTTCACCAGATTTTAGCAGTAACAGAGTTAAGGGGGCTCAACATATATTTATAAAATCTGCTTTGAATTCACAATTATGCCCAGGTTTGTATAACATAAAATGACAATAACAAACTAAAGCTTGTGGTTGGAACATGTAAAAAATGAGAAATTTAGGGTAATGATAGTTTTGCAAGGCACTGAACACGTTAAAGAATCAAATCTGCATGTGTGTGTGAGCGGATCATGTGTGGAAGTGTCAAGCATGCAGATGTATCCTTGATTCATTCTGAAAACCACCATCAGGGAGTTTTCTTTGAACGCAAAATATTATCTGGCTGCCAAAAAAAAAAAAAAACTTCCCTGCAAGTTAAAGCATATCTTTCTGCACACAGAGTCAAATTAAATCCTAAAAGCTCATGATGTTAAAAAGAAACATGGATGCACATTAGGGAGCTGTGACAAATCATTCCACCCGTTTTCCTTTCATGTGGATTTAATGTGACACACCTCAAACTCCCTGGAGAAGGTATTGGTGCTGTGGAGCTCCAGGACATGCTTCACAAACTGCTTCACCGTCAGCGGCTCGTGGCAATCTGCGACACGAGACTCTCAGTTTGTCTCAGTGCTTAAAGAGGTGAAGAGCTAGAAAACCCCCTCTGTGTGGCCTACCTGTGGAAAGCAGCAGGGGCGTGGAGGGGACAGACAGGACTTTAGGCGACGCGGGGTCATCCGGGTAGAAATTGGCTGCCTGGAAACAGTTTCTGGAACCAGAGACATCAAATTGCTCGTGAAAAGATGGTCATGCGTGATGTGGAATAGACCTGGTGTGTGTTTGTACCTCCAGTAGATGAGTATACCCACTAGCACCAGCAGACAAAGAGTGGTGAGAGTGGAAACGACAGCCAGAGGAACGACTGTCCTCTTGTCCTTCTCCACGCCTTCAACCAGCCCCACTCGAGACTCATGGCTGCTGTTGCTGCCCTCTGAAAGAGACAAGGAAGTCCTACATACTCATGTTGCACATCAGAAGTTTTGCTACCAAGAAGACAAGAATGCATCATTCTGTCCTCATGAAGACTCATGTTAGTTTCTTAAAGAAGCGAACATCAGCCTTCAGCCCATAGGGGGCGACAAAGCACCACATAGAAACAAGTTGAAGTGCAGAAGACACTCGTGGTATAAAATGGGTCAAATCAAACAACCTCCAAACACAAAATAGTGTCATATTTTATTACTTTAGACCTTGGACTTCGAGGAAGAGGATTTAGAAAAAGAAAATGGTGCTAAAACAAAAATCTGACCATGGTCACACAAAAAGACAGGTCCAATCTGTCTTTTTATGTCAATCTCAACTGCAATGACCGTCACTTTGTATATGAAGCACAGAGAAATGTGAGACTTCATCTGTGAAAATATGTGGTTTCTTTTCTTAAAAAATATCAACTAAGGAGACATTACAGCTTCTTCCCTTTTATTTCAGACAATACAGCACTAGCATTTTGCCTTTCTTCTGCCTCACTATAAGTGAATAAATATTTCAACTGAAAATATGTTTTTTCTACTGTTTTAAGTCTTTGTATTTATAAATTAATGAGCTGTTATCAAGCTCATTAATTTGTTCAAAATGTCTTGTGATTCTTGCCAAAGACAGTGGAACTCCTTTTGTAATCAGAAGTCTGAGTTTAAAGTCTACAAAAGTCTTGGAAAGACCTCTGAGGCTTTCTCGCCAACTCAGATCTGTAGGGCGAGTCTGAATTTCTGATTTGCTTATTGAAGTCAAGAAATTCAATGCAAAAGACAGAGACTAACAGTAACTACATTTCTCTTTCTGACCTAATTAAGTCTGATGGATGAGGTAGACTCACATCCGCTAAACTTAAACTGCTTTGTAGTAAAGTTTTGCATTTACTGCTGCACTTTCCGAAACCTTTCTTGAAAGAGACAAATTCAAACATTGTGTCTCAGTTACCTCCCTTTTGTTCCAGTTTCCCTTCTTGAGTGTCAGTGAGCCTGAGCAGAGGGAAAAGATCCTTCAACACGGATCTTCCTGCAGTCTGAAACGACCCAGTCACATTTGAGAGATGCTCCAAAGAGTCTTTAGAAGCACTTCCATGAACAGCTCCTTCTGCAAGTTCTTCCTTTTCAGTATATCCCGCTGTTGTATCAACACTAGACCTCAGTCCAAAACCTGGCCTTTCCAGAGTTGCGTTCTGATCCGCTTTGCCATTCCCAACATAAAGATTCTGGTCATTGGTCACAGACCATGCTTGGTCTGGTGTCGATGTGTCTTCCCCTGATGTCAGCCGATGACTGACTACTTTTTCAGATCCTAATACTTCATTTCTGATGTGTGTTCTGTTTCCCTTGGACACGAATCTGTTTTTAAGTACAGCTTTGAAATGTTCCTGATCGCCATTGTCTTGCTTTGGATTTACATGATCATGGGCAGTCGCCTGTTCTCCAGAACCACTGCCATCCTCAGCCCCACTGCCACTCCCACTACACACCCTCCGTCTGTGTTTAGGGTTCTCTTTGCCTTCAAGACTTCCAGTGTTTCCCTCTTCAATTCCCTCTCCGCTCATCTCATTTCCCTTCTCACTGTCCAGTTTCCTACTTACCCCACTTTTAACTCCTGCTGCTAATATTTTACTTTGAGGCACAAAGCTGTTTTCTCGAGTATAATTCACATTGACACCAACAGCTGAACTTAAGAATGTTGAAAATTTAGGCTGAGCTTCAGCAACTTCATCCATTTCTCCACTCATCATGTTGCTGTCATGACCAGAGCCCGATCCACTCTCCTCTGTCGAACCCAAACCTTCAGAATCAAGTAAAGACATACTTAAATTAGCATAAACCTCATCCTCATTTGTATCTGCACTGGATCCCTCTTCATCGTTGTGAATCAGCTCTGACAATTCAACAATGTTTTGACTCCTGATGCCTGTCAGAGAATTGTTCGGACTGATTTCTTCGTGGTGGGATGTCTCTGCTAGCTGGGCGGTGGCTGATCCATAATTAGACAGCGAAAAGAGAGAGTTAGTGGTATTTACCAGATCTTGGGAACTCAAAATAGTAGAGATTGGTAGATGGTCTAAATTTGGCTGTGAATAGTTCAACAAGTATTCCAGGAGGGCAAGAGGGAGATGAGAACTGTTGGTGAATTTGGTGAGAGGTAAAGGTGTAGAGAGTTCCCCATCAGAGACAGACGATGTAGGGTCTATGTCAATCTCTGTCAGGGAGCCGGATGAGTCTATGAAGCCAGAAAACTGGTCAACTGTTGAATCCTCAGTCCTGGATATTGGTGTATCTGCTGCAAGAAAAGCCAAAACAGAGGAATCCTTTTTCAAATGCTACTTTTTAAAAATAAGAATGGGTTGTTGTTGTTTTTTTTACCAGTGCACATTAGGCAAGTCAAGGAATTGCTGCTTGAAAGTGAAGAAATGCCAGAAATCCTTAAAAGTTGAGACAAAGCAAGGTAGCAAAATAGAACCCACTAGAGAGCACTGCTGAGCTACAGAAAAGAACACAGATGTAGATCAAACCCCCAGCAGTAGATGCCAATCACCAAGCTTGAGTGAGTTCAAGTAGATTATTATGAGGCAGGAAACTCGGACCTCTTCGAGAAACATGCGGCGCCATTTATCAGAGTCAAGCAGATTTCATTCAGAGCCACTTAGAAAAGCTAGAAGCCCCTAATTATCACCCAATCACAATCAAAGTCTTCTTATTCCTCATGGCAGCCACTGGAATCCTCCCCATCATGTCCCTCTGATCACAGGGCACAGCACTGATTAGATGCACAGACGTGGGTCATTGAAGGCAGAAATAAAAGCACCCACTGTAATCTCAACCCGCCGTTTGCCCATCGATACAATGCTGTTGAGTAAAGTCCCTCAAAATGAAAATTAATAGCCATTTATAAAAGGAACAGGATAGCTTAATGGCATGTGTGACTTTCCCAGAGAAAGGGTTTATGTCTTACCATTGAACAGGGACTGAGTGGTGTGCATCAGCCCTCTGAGCAAAGAGGAGGTGGTGAAGGATTTATAGAAGGAGTCGGACAGAGTGTTGCCCCCTGTTGCCGTGTTTTCTGTTATCCACTCTGAGGTAGGGCTGGCTGAATCTGAGGTAAAGGATGTTCGCAGAGGTTCGCTTACGGCGGCGCCACTCTCTTCGGGGTTCATCGTCGAGTCTTCGTGCACTTCGTTACCTGTGGACAGAAAGTGCATGAAAATGATGTAATACAATGGAACAAGATGGGACACCAATAAGACATTAGAAAATAAAATTAGCTGGGCAACCCAAAGAATACCAACCATCTTTGCAGGATCTGATTATTACATACACCCTGAGATCTTATTCATCAACACCACTCACAGATTTGGAGACGAGGAGCAGCAGCGGTTCTGACGGAGTCAAACTCACACTGGAAACACGCTCAAGACACTGTCCGTCTTTACAACCACAATCTTAAGCTTTACTCTGAATCCCTCTAGGATCAACGAACTTCTCACTCTGTCTTTAAGGGACAGCCCAGACACCCTGAGGAGGAAACTTATTTCGGCTTGTACCAAAAAACTTGTGGAGACCAAACTTTTATATTGGCTTATAAGGGACCTTAAGTGTCGAGTGTCTACACCAACGTGTCTCATAGACTTAGACTTAGAGACTTAGACTTGACTTTATTGATCCCTTGGGAAGACTCCCTCAGGAAATTATAGTTACCAGCAGCTCACAGGCAAAAATGTGGCACACAGTAAGCATACACAAAAGAATACAAAAAATACAAATTAAATACAAACAAAGAATAAATACAACACAAAAGGAAATTATAGCAATTTGGTGGATAGATTGACCAGTGATATGGTATTGCACTGTATGGTTTGGCCTGATAAATATGGAGTTCACATTTGTAGAAAAACTACTCCTTCTTCCCTCTGTCCTGTGTCACCTCCGACCCCCCAGTGAGGAGTTGTACAGTCTGAAGGCGTGGGGGACATCCCTAGCTTTAAGTGTTCAGCCTCTACCTCTAACCCTAAACAAAGTTTGAAACACACTTTTGAGTGATCACAAAGATGGAAACCAAAATTAAATTTAACCTGGAACCACAGAAGGAGATTCTGTTGGAAGGTAGGTGATGACCCCTAGTGGAGAGCCGGTGACTGTGTCTTCATAGAAGACATCTGTGACCTTGATGTCCTCCACTGGGGGGGTGAACAGCTCAGACTTAGTGGGGGGATTTTCATTAGCCTGTTCTGGTAGATCAGGATCCAATGGCTGTAAAATGAAGACAGTTAGAGAAAATGTTTAGATTGAGACAAAATGGTGAAATCTTTTATCATCTCAGACCTGTTTTAGCACTCAGAGCATTTGATGATTGGTAACAAAGTACGTCCTGACCTGAGGTGACAGGATTGACAACGACGCCTCTTCTGTGATTTGTCGGCGAATTGCAGGTGGCACCGTTGTCCGAGCAACTGGAAACAAAAGGCCTGGCTCCTCAGTTATCCGGTTAACCCAAATCGCACTGGTGCTGTCAAAACTTGGACTTGTGAAAGGTGAGCTCGCTGGAATCAGCTGATCGTCCTCGATCCAGTTCTGGTTGCTTCCATGAGGGGTCAACCTGTTTGAGCTTGCTTTCTCTTCCATGTTCTCGTCCGGTACAGCTTCTTGTGGGTTGATGGATTCAGATGCCGTCTTTGGCGTTAATTGTCTGCCGGTCTGGACCGGCATATGTTGGTTTATTTGGGTTTGATCTGTGGCCTTTTCCTGATGTTGGGTAGGTTGGTTCTGGTAGACTCTTGTCTGGTCAGCAGGGACCTCCTCCACTGGACTGTGGTCTTCTGAAGCCACATCCAGGTGATTCTGGTTGTCTGGTCTCTTCGGTCCAGTTATAGTTGATCCCTACACAGACAGAACCTTGTTTGCCTCAACATCCTTTAGAATGGCCTTCAGATGCTCAATAATAAGCTACTCCCAACTCAATGACACTCATTTGCATAATAATTTGCGGATGTGACTAATTACACTGCAGATGTGAACAAAGCAGATGGAGAAATTCAGCCCAGTTGCAGCAAAGCTAACAGACTGTCCTACCTCCCTGTGGCTGTCTGCTTCCTTTGTCGCCATGTCGGGGCTGGAATCACTTTCTGGAAGGACAGGGACAGAATAAACACTGACCATAGCGAGAGCGAGAGGTAAAAAGAGCTCCTGTGTCGGTTCATACCGGGGTCTTCTAACGGCATGTCGACTATAATCTGATCACTCCATCGTCCTTTGAGCCCATTGGTGCAAATAGCCACCACCTGAACCACGTAGCTGCTATTAGCTAGCAGGCTGGAGATAATGGCACCCTGAGAAAAAAAAAAAAAAGAAAATTACAAAATGAATCATTGTCAAAGCTCTTCAAGCTTTTATTCATGCCACACATTTCTGCTTGGGCTGAAGTTAGTGCTTTATGCAGGTCAGTCAAGAAAGTTCACTGTGTTCAGGTTGTTCCTCACCAGGAGAGCCATATGTTTTAGGTCACGACTTCTTCCATCTTAAAAAGACTCCTGCTAGCGGGTAGCCAGTGAAGGCCATGTTCTTTGGATTATAAGCAATGTCTCTGTCGTCACAGAGCTCTAGTTTCGCCTCATCTGAACAAAAGACATGCTTCCAGTTTACAGGGTTTCTAAAGGCGTCTCTTTGATAATTGTGTTTCAACTGGTTCGCAGTTCATTCTTGTGAAGAGCTCCAGTCACTGTCTTTTTTAGATAATTCCTAACTTATCATCCCATTTCACAAAACACTTCATGGAAATGACTGATGAGGCAAAGGTAACAGGGTACTGATGCTATTTCCATCAATTATCCGTTGACGTGTCGGATGTTGCGGTGAGGTCAGCAGATAATGGAGCAAAAACAACAGCTGTAATTACAGTTACCACTTTAACCACTATTTTCCCCACCCACCATAGAAAGATCCCTCCTACCACATCTTGGTCTCCGTCGGTCCTGTACTCTTGTTTGTTCTGATCCCTGCCCTGAAGCCTCTGGTAGGTGACGGTGTACCAGTCGATGGTGGTGTCGAACACGGCGCGGGGGCGCTCCCACGTCACCACGATGGTGGTGTCGTTCTGAGCATCAGCCTGGACGTTCTGCGGCTCCGAGCTGCATGCTGGAAACGGCAGAAATGAATATTTTCTCTTAAAACCTTGAATAATTGTGTGAGTCTTCAAAATGTGGAAATAAATAGCTGACACCACCATTGGTGAAACGTCCTCATACCAACAATGTTTTCAGAGGTAATATCAGAAGTTCAGTGACTTGATGGAAAAAAAATAAAAATAACAGAACTGCGTTTTAAAAAGCCCAGTTTCAGAGTAAGTGTCACATTGAGTATGTGCTGCAGGTTTGTATTCATGCATTCATGAATTTGCTACAAGTAAAAAGAGCCTTTTTATGAATATATTCAGAAATTTTATGAAAATCTGAATATGTTATTTCAATTTCTAAAAGAGCTACAAATTAAATAGCCTATCCGCTCATCGGCGCAGGAACCGCGTGCTACAAAGTGGCAACGATAAAGATTCTCTTCGCTTCTGGGTCGACTTTATGAAGGTGGAGAGTGTCGAGGACCTTTTATGATCAAAAAAGCAGCTGACCTCAAAGGACTCAGAGTTACACAGAAAATCCTGAAAATTTCTCCCCAAAATGTTCAGAATTTAAAGTGGTGAAAAGCTCTACTTATTTTTATGCTACAAAATGATAATATGATGCCTCTGCTGGGAGTTTGAAGTGATGTCGGTTGATGTACAGTTTCCCATTTTGGTGCTGAATTGTTGTAGATCTAAACATCAACCAATCACTGAGCAGGAAATCACACTATGCTATCCTGTGACCTTTTTCATCTGGGATAAAGCAATAACAAATATTATAAAGTGACAAGAAAAATATTCAATTAGTCCTGTTTGTGCGAGGTAAATCAGAAAACTTTGGAATCAGGTGATGACATACTGGGTGTGGGTACGTCCTCCACTCCGGTGTAGGAAGCAAACACCTGGCCCATAAACTGCTGCTGCTGCTCCCTGAAGTTGTTCTGCAGGTAATCCGTGAGCATCACATACCCGGCCTGCTCCATGGTCATCACCTCGCAAAACACCTCCAGCTGACGGGGGGGAGGGAGAGACAGAAACACGGGCATGAGGAAAGGTGAGCCTGAGTGGAACATGTTTCTGCTCTCCATGCTGCCACCAAAATAAACCCCCCAAAAAAGATGCTTAAAGAGGCTTGTGTCGCTCCCAGGCTGCTGTTTCTGGTTTGCATGATTGTAACTGGATCACGTTTTGCTTTCCTGCTTCAATCACGAGCACGTTCACACACGTAAACCACACAGCAAACCTCTGCTTGCTCTCCATTATTCTGCAACGATGAATAACTGCTACGCAGCGTCAAAGGGAGACTTTAGTCGTCTTCAGTGTGAAACCCGACCGAACGCTTCACAAAAAGAAGCAAGAGCAGCAGAAACAGTCTGTTTGCGAGGAGATCTTGACTAAACCCGTCACTTTACATCACTTTAGTGCAACATGTTGTCTTTGTTTATGATAGCAGCAGCTAACCACCAACAAGCTAAAAATCAACGACCACAGCTGGTTCCTGTTGCTTTCAAATGACTGGTGAATGCCTTCAGTGTCACTGACACACACAACGAGATTGTCTTTATTATTTATAAAACTGGCGCGATATTTATTTTTTTGTGCTTTAGCTAGAGCATAAAAAAACAAATATCAGAAAAATCCTGCAAATACAGACATATGAAAAAGTTTTGGCACCCCCATTAATCTTAATTGTTTTTATTTCTAAATATTTGGGTGTTTGCAACAGCTATCTCAGTTTGATATATCTAATAACTGATGTACACAGTTACATTTCAGTACAATAAATGAGGTTTATTGTACTGATAGAAAATGGGCAATATGCATAAAATCAAAATTTGACAGGTGCAAATATTTGGGTACCCTTTTCATTTAATTGATTTGAAAACTCCTAACTACTTTTCACTGACTTACTGAAACACAAAATTGTTTTGGCAACCTCATTAAGCTTTGAACTTCATAGCCAGGTGTATCCAATCATGAGAAAAGGTATTTAAGGTGGCCGATTGCAAGTTGTTCTCCAGTCTGGATCTCCTATGAAGAGTGGCATCATGGGCACATCAAAACAACTCTCAAATGATCTGAAAACAAAGATTGTTCAACACAGTTGTTTAGGGGAAGGATACAAAAAGTTATCTCAGAGATTTAAACTGTCAGTTTCCACTGTGAGGAACATAGTAAGGAAATGGAAGACCACAGGGACAGTACATGTTAAACCCAGAAGTGGCAGGTCAAGAAAAACATCAGAGAGGCAGAGAAGAAGAATGGTGAGAACTGTGAAAGACAACCCACAGACCACCTCCAAAGACCTGCAGCATCATCTTGCTGCAGGTGGTGTCACTGTGCATCGTTCAACCATTCAGCGCACTTTGCACAAAGAGAAGCTGTATGGGAGAGTGATGCAACGGAAGCCTTTTCTGCAAGCACGCCACAAACAGAGTCGCTTGAGGTATGCAAAAGCACATTTGGAGAAGCCAGCTTCATTTTGGAATAAGGTCCTGTGGACTGATGAAACAAAGATTGAGTTGTTTGGTCATAAAAAAGGCGTTATGCCTGGCGGCAAAAAAACACAGCATTCCAAGAAAAACACTTGCTAACCACTGTGAAATTTGGTGGAGGTTCCATCATGCTTTGGGGCTGTGTGGCCAATGCTGGTACTGGGAATATTGCTAAAGTTGAGGGTCGCATGGATTCCACTCAATATCAACAGATTCTTGAGACTAATGTTCAAGAATCAGTTACGAAGTTGAAGCTACGCCGGGGATGGATATTTCAGCAAGACAATGATCCAAAACACCGCTCCAAATCTACTCAGGCATTCATGCAGAGGAACAATTACAATGTTCTGGAACGGCCATCCCAATCCCCAGACCTGAGTATTATTGAACATCTGTGGGATGATTTGAAGCAGGCTGTCCATGCTCAGCGACCATCAAACTTAACTGAACTGGAATTGTTTTGCAAAGAAGAATGGTCAAAAATACCTTCATCCAGGATCCAGGAACTCATTAGAAGCTACCGGAAGCGACTAGAGGCTGTTATTGTTGCAAAAGGAGGATCTACTAAATATTAATATCGCTTTTCTGTTGAGGTGCCCATATTTTTGCACCTGTCAAATTTTGTGTTTATGTGTACTGCACATTTTCTTTTAGTCCAATAAACCTTGTTTCAATATTAAAATGTTACTGTGTCCATAAGTTATTGGTTATATCAAACTGAAATAGTTATTGCAAACATCCAAATATTTAGAGATAAAAATAATTTAGATTAATAGGGGTGCCCAAACTTTTTCATATGACTGTATATCTGAGTTCATCAGGTTCACCACCACTGATAGCAGCGGTAAACCCACAATGATATGAAAACTCAATCATAAAGTTCCTTTCAATAACCTGGTATCCACAAACTAAAAACACCCAAAACATTATTTTTTTCCTTCCTATTTAGTTAGATTTTTACTTAAATTTTACAGAATATCTTATGTGTAATGGGACAAAAGCCTTTAAGTAATTTCTGAAAGTTTCTTTTTTTTTTTTCATCAAACACCAGGCTTTTTAACGTGTAAACTTTGAAGTCACTTATTATTACAATAAATATCATAAAAATATTCTAATTCCACGTAATTTTATTAAGGTATTTTAAAAAATTCCCCATTTATGTTTATTGTTAAGCAATAAAAAAAATGCAACAAGTATAAGAAAACACTTCTCATCCCGACATAAAAATTTCACATATTTGGTCATTACATGACCAAATATCATTATGTTTGTCCTTCCTAAAACTACAAAAAACAGGCCACATAATTTGAGTGCCTGACCTGTGCTTCTGATATGGCCGCCGTGTGTTTAAAGACGATCCACTCTACAGATTCAGAGCAGGGAGGAGTGGTCAGCGAGCCGTTGTAGATGTAGTACTTGTCGGTGACGTTGGGCAGGAGGGAGCTCAAGGTGATGGCGTCCACCGATCCACTCTTACCTGCGGAAATAAATCACTGGAGTCAAACCTCAAATCTTCTCATTCTGCTGTCTGGTCTGTTTATGACACAGAATTTCTGTAGGCAATTCATTCAAATCGTTATTTTAATCAGAATGCTACAATGCTACATTAAAAATAATATGAACTAGTAGTGAGTCTTTTTTTTTTTACCATATCGGTATCGGTCTGCTAAATAAAATGTATAAAGTATCTCTAATTATTGATTACCAGTCATAGGAACGATATCCATTTCAGATACTGATATTAGCCCAAAGTTTCATATCTGTGCGTCACTAATAATAACCACTTCGCATTATTTTAAATATTGATCAGGTGTAATATACCCCAACAAAAACATAAATATATAAATTTGTATTATACCAAGTAGTAGAAATAAGTGAACATTAGCGTATGTCAAATTTCTGAATGAATCAAACAGGAAGTGCTTTTACTTTGCAGAACCATTGCTGTCTTAATATTGATGTTCATACAAATGTAAATATATTTACAACTATAACCGACTAAGCAGTTAAACAATATCAAGAATAGAACAAAAAAGGCAGTCAACAAATAAAATGGCTTAAAATAACAAATATCACCAGAATTACCTGATACATTTCAATTATCTACACATAAAAAGTGTCTTATGTTTGTTTTTCCATGTGCTTACTTTTAATCTGTAGCAACTACAGATTAAAAGTAAGTGGACTCAAGATAAAGCTATAAGCAGTATGTGTTTTATTGTAAAATATTTGTCATCTTCATCTTTTGTAACAAGCTCAGACTTTTCATGTAGTGACCTACCATATCTGCTCACACCACTGACTGCTTCCACTATAGGACTGAAGTTTCCATTGTCCTCCTGGCTCACCTGGAAATGAAAGAAAGATTGTACTGTTGCTTTATTTGAGGCGAGGTGCAGAAACAGGTAGGTGGTTCCACAGTCAGGCCGCCTCACCTCAAAGAGAACGGCCAAGGCGGCCACCCTTCCTCCATTCTCCATCACGTCGTCTAAACTTTGAAATTCGTTGGGATTGTAACAGTAAATCTGCATCTGCGACACAGTCAGAGTCAACGTCAACGCGACAGGAAGAAAACATGTGGCGCACTGCTGACACTTACCTCCAGAGGGTATTTTATCCCGTTCAGGCTGTGTTCAGACCCATCTGATGTTGCATTGCAGCGCCCCCAGTGGAAGCTGAGTCTGGATACACGAAACCTGGAACTCAGCCCTCCTCCACTTACGAAGAAGTCCCCTCCCAGGTTGATGACCACTGAAATTGTTCAGAAAAACAAATGTTTAAGCAGAACAACAACTTCATCTTAATGAAAATAAATTTACTTAATGGTTCATGAAACAAACCAGCAAGCCCCAATCAAACTGAATCTACTGGATTAGCACATGTGAAAACACCCTGAGATTCCCAAAGCACCTTCCCCTACACAGGTACACCCTGAAATCCAAATAAAGACCACTGCAGAGTCTGAATTGCAGCAGAAATGATCTTAACAGTGTGAGCAGTTGAGCTGGTGTGCAGATTTTTCACGTCATAAGCCAAGATATATTTTCACATCACTAGACGTTCACTTGTGCTGAACCTTTTAAACGTTCAGTGATGCTTAACCAACGTGCCGTGTATCCTGACAGATTTTTATTCCACTAACACCCCAATAGAACCGTTATATAAAATGTAGTCTTTGTGTGTCTCTCATGAGAGATATTTAGCTCTGGGAGCTATATCTGGGAGTCAGGGCAAAGAGAAGTTACCTTTATGTGTGTTGTTCATGCAGCCGACTGCACTCATGGAGTTGAAGCAGCATTAAATGTGCCACTCTGGGACTATTTGCTGGGAGAAGATCTTCTTTTCCCACCGAAGCAATTGTTTTAGGTTAGCGTGCCCACGACGGTATGAATAAATCAATGAACTAAGCCAATAGCAAGTAGTTCTCACAAGCTTCTCTCATTAAAGCTCTCAGATGTTAAGACATCAATATGAAAGTAATTGACACAAAAAATATGTTGCATTAGCTCCTAATTTTGCATATGCCATTTATCCAACACATTCAGCATTTCTACACAATTTCTCAGAAGCGACAGCCAGTTGATAACAGTACTTCACGTCATGTTGTTTGGCTGACGAAGATTTACTCACATCGGCATACAGAACGCCTGAAACGGAAGGCATGTGCTTTCTGATTAATTTGAATTTATTTTAAATTTGAAGTTTCATTTTCAGACACTGATGTCTTTGCAAAAGTAATATAGCTGTTCCTGAATGCAACACTGAAATCCACACCCTTTTGATCTCAAAGGACGCAGTAATTAGGATTTTATTTATATATTTTTTTCTGTTTCTTTCACCAGATAAGTTGGTTGAGAACTGTTCACAAAGCATCAAAATGAAAAGACTCATTCACCATAATCCCCTTCATAACACTTGACTTTTAATACACCAGCATGTATGACAAGATATGAAGCAGTGTAACAGCAGTTTATAGGCTGAGTCGGTATTTCAAAAGCAAATTTTATTTTTTACAATTACACACCAGTTGAGTCTAAAACTGTTCCCTCAAGTCAAATATTAAGATTTTAAACCTACTTTGCTTTTATGAAGGGTGTCCTAATTTTTTATGAACACTTTGATTTATATGGGTATAGAATTATACCTAGTTTTTCATACAAGCTGTGTGTGATTTCTGCCATTTTCACGTTCATACCACTAACATACAATGCTCACACAGAGGCACAACACGGCTTGCCGCTCAGACAGTATTGCAGAGATGGAGAGGATAGAGTAGCTCAGACAGCTTTCATCTGTTTATCACTTCAGACATCACTTCACGTCTCTTCACATCGTCCATGCTCCCCCACTCGCTTTCCTCCCTCCTGCTCTTTTCTAGTGACTCCTCTCTTCATCGCTGCCTCTCAGCACTGATCTTTTCTCTTTTCATTACATGATCCCTCAGTCGGTGCCGTCTCTCTCATTGCTCTTCTTGCAATTACATAGTCTCTTTCGCTTCTTGTTTTTTTCCCCAACAGCTCACAGTGTCATTCATCTTGGAGCTGTGGGTCATTTCTTTTTTGTCTTTCTTCTTCTTTTTTGTTTTTTTGATCGGGCTTATAAAAACTTAATCCTTCTACCGCTCGGGATTACCAAGTCTCGTTTTACACAATCATTATATCAAAAATATGCCCATATATTTACACGGTGTTAAAGCTGCAGTATGTAATTTTTATTAAAAAATGTGTTTTTGACATATTTGTTAAAATCAATCAATCTCATGTAATCACTGCTAAATGCGATAAAGGTGGAGAACAGAACAGAATAGAATGCCTTCATTAGTCCCTCCAGGAGGGAAATTGACATTTCAATGACAGCAAGTCCGAAAGAACAAAAATAAAAACATAAGACATGGATAGATAGGTGCCTAAGGCTGCAGCCATGGGAGGCTCTATCCTTTTGTGGCAACTTAATGCTACAGGAAAACTATTAATTCTACATAATTGGTGGCTGTGATAATTAGCCTTAGCATTCATAACAGGACCTCCGAGCTTCAGTGTGGCATAGAGCAGGGTGAAGAGGTGATTGGCAGCACTAAGACTCTACTTCTGGCTCCGATTGGTTTATTTGTAGTTAGTTCACAGATTATGTCTCATACCATACTGCCACGACATAGAAATTATTTCAGGAAATATTTAAAAATCAATTTTTTATTAAAGTTACACACTGCACCTTTAAGTACGGTGCTTGTACAGGAAAAATGAAGTTGTAAAGACACTGGCTTCATGAGGTTACACAAGTTTGAGGATTCGCTTAAAAAAATGTTCTTTTTGCGATTCTATGCTTGTGAAAGAAGGCGGTTTTAAACATACCAGTCTTCCCATTGTTTTGGATGGTGGTGGACTCCGATGTGGGTATGTGCCAGCCCTCCAGCTGCAGGTTCTGGAACTGCATCCGGACCTGGGTAAACATCTCGTCGATGTCCACAGGAGACTGCCGGGCGCCGTTACAGGATGGGTAACTCTTCCCCCAGTTCTGCTGGTTCAGGCTACCTGTAGGTATGAAAACTAGCTTAGTACCGCTAACAAAAAACAATAATAAAGCAGTGCAAGCCCACTCACATTTGAGTTCAAAATTATTAATACCTCCGGTAGATTTTAGATTTAAAGTAACCCATTTCTTCTTGCTGTGTGTTTATTTTTTTGTTTACATTTTCTTTGTTTATCTGGCAATGTGGTGGTCCGAATCGTTGTCTGAGTTCCTGACAGATTTACTTTCACAAGTGAAGCATTAAGGCTTCACTTTTATACATATAAAAGATAAATATTAGGAATTGCTTTGTGCCTATTACCAACGTAATGGAAACAGATATGAAAAAGAAATGGAGAAAAGAAAAGTACAAAGCTGTGGAAAAGATTTAAAGGGAAAGGAGATATGAGGAGAGAAAGAAGCATAGGGAGAATATAAGTCAATACCCTAAAAGTCTGAGAGAAAACCCCCCGACAAACGACATAACTGAAAAGTACACAACACTAGTCTATTTGAGATATATTTAGCAGCAGCCGCAGCTCAATATGGAGCGAGTGCAAAACCATTTAAGAACAGAGACTTTGGGATTCCAGAGAACCACAGTGGGAATCATTATCCACAGATGAAGACGTGGAAAAGTGGGGAGCTTTTTAGTGTCCAGCCTAAAATTACTCCAAGAAAGCACTGATTATTTATCCATTAGATCACGGAAAAAAAACAAGCTCAACATGAGAAGCACTGCCCGCATTAGATAAGATCAGTGTTCATGAGTCAATAAGAAAAGATACTGGGCAAAAACAGCATCAAGGTTGAAAAACAACCAAAAATAAATAAAGAGTTCCCCAGATGACTCGACGTTTGGAAACATATTATGTGGACTGATGAAACAAAACTAGAACTCTTTGGAAGGCTGTAGAAAGAGTTTTGAGTTTTTACTGCAGAAGAGTAGAGTTTTCATTGTGATTATGTGATTTTGTACATTAAAAAGTACAAAGCTGTAGTAAAAACGCCTCATGCTTTCCATTGCTTGAATTAGGAAAAAATGGGTCTTTTACCAGTAGTTTGAGTATGTTCCCACTCACATGCACCAGCTATGCTCACAGCAAAGTGGCACAGAAACGAATCCAAGGCCGATGAGCCGCTCAGAGAAGTGGCAGGGGGATATTCTCTGAACATTTTTTTTTTTAATGTTTATGACTAAATGAGCTTTTGGCTGAATAATCTTCTACATGTTTGTCTTTGTTCTATTTTTCATTTTTTTCAAAACGGTGCAGCGCGGCATGTGCTGGAAGTCACTGATGCGGTGTTGGCGTGTGTGGTTTTGTGTTTTATAAGGATGCTTTTCACATGAATTATGTGAGAGAAGATGAACACATGAAAACATGGAGACAAACCAAACTCAAAGCCAAACCAGTCAGAGGGCCGTAACATTAAAGACGACGCCAGCGCGCTTCTTCATATGTTAAAGCTTCATTAAAAATGAACCTTATATGAAATGCAACAACACACACAAAAAAACCCTGTAAATAAAATATGAGCACATGTCAATATTGTAGGCTCTTGGCTGAAATTCCAGACAGCGGTTGTGTGTGTTTGTGTGAATTTATTCATGATAGCGCGCCTGATCTGCACCTACATTCAGTCACATGATCACAGCTGTCTGCTGGATGTGTACGGTTTCGTTCATTATGGCTACACATTCGTGTTTGTCGGATTGACACTTCTTTGAGATGTTTTGACGTACACCTTGCACGTTAAGGTGTGTTTCGGTTCACCTCAGAAAGATCAGGATATGGGCGTTGACTAGGCCTTTACTGTGTATTACTGCAAGATCCAGTTCTACTAAAGGTTCAGTCTGGTTCATTGTACAAGGGACCCATACAACCGGCTTGTACGACACCATTCCTGATCCCCCTTCAATTGTAGGTCTGTAGGACAATGGTATGGTACGCTTAGAGTGGAGCTACTGCTACACAACACGGTCCATTGATTGTGGGACAGAAAAACATTATTGCTTGATTCACGAGACGTACTGGTGCATCACGTTCGTCGTCGCACTAGTATGACGCCACGTTAGATGAGTGGACTGAACCCCAACTGATGGTGGAAACATTCTCCTGAATTGAACAGAATCCCAACCTCCTACAGTCTTCTCTTTGAAGGCAGATCTCACCACGATGCTCACGTTCACTTCAACGGTTAAGAGCAACAAAATAAACGTCAACGCTCTAAACGTTGGAAACCTCCTTCAAAATGATGAGGAAAGATGAAACAGTCATGTACAGCTGATGACTTTGTCAGTATTGGCAAAAACGTTATCAATATGTCCAAATATGTAAAAAAAATAAATAAATACTAAATTATAGGTGTCCTATTTATTTTTTTCAAATGACTGATTATAAAGTTAAATAAAAATGAACTCCTCCTGTCCTGACATGGCTGAATAATACAATTACACAGCTAAATCCCTGTAATTCATGAAGCCTATGTTTGTGTTGTATACTGTGCTACAGTGTACAGTAAAGACAATGGGCATAATGAGGTCAGAGACGATGGTTCAGCTGTCACTGGCTTTACATTCCTGGAAGTGGATGTTTGTGTGGACGATAGAGACGTGGGCAAAACAGGCTTCATCTTGGATGCACTGCAGCCTTTGCAGGTAGTTGTATTTGATGTAGCCCAAGAAATCAGAGCTCAAAACATTTTACATATGTAACTAAGTTGTTTTTGTTGCATCACGAGGGGGAAAATCATTCAGGTTTAGGTTCTACAGGTGCAACGACTCCAGTTTTCTGGATAATTGCCGATCCTTAAAAAGCCAGACCTGCTGGTCCTGATTTTGACCTTTTTTTTTTTTTTTTTTTTTTTTAATGGTCTGAAATGTTGGTAAATATAGCAAGAAGATACTGTGACAACAGAGGGGTGAATATTGTTTACCGTGAATGTGCAGAGATGAGTTTATGGCTGGTTCTGTCAGTCAAGCATCTCTCACAGCAGAGCAGAAGAGGAGAGTGATTGATTTTTAAACCTTTGCATGAGATCAATGGACGATATTGGCTTCACATGAAAGTATCGGCACATGCACCCCTATTAGGTTCTTATAAAAAAATGCAATTTAGGAAGAAAAATTCAAACGAAACCAAAAGCGGCTCAGAAATGTCCAAATACAACAGTTTGACAGATACATCAGACATGATGCAATCCTTCAGTCTACTTCAGCTCCAGCTGCAGAACGCTGCCTCCTCCAGCTCCTAATAGCTGTCAGTATGTTGAAAATAAAGAGAAAGAGCACAAATGTAGAGTGGGAACAACATCAGCCTACCAAGCAGCTGAGCTCACATCTCTTTCACCCTCCTCTTTACTGGACAGGCTCAAATGAAGAAATGCTGACAATAAAAGCGACAACCTCAACCTTTCCCCTGCCAAAACTCGAATTTCTCACAATATTTATTCAGGTTTTCTGTTAGGGAACAAAGCCGTCCAGCTGTAATAAAAGGCTTCCACGTGTCCGTCTCCACTTGTGCTCTGCGTAAAATAAACACGCGAGCCCCGAGCGCACATGCTGCGGCGCGTGAGGGGGGAAATGTCAGGAGGGTGTCAGCGGTCAATAGCCACATCTCACCCCTACAGCTGTATCTGTTAGCATCGCCTCACACACACACACACACACACACGGGTCGAAACATCCGCACACACCGAGCGACTCTGCTGACATAACGCTGCCATGGCAACAAGTCGCTGACAGTTTGAAGACAGGAATAAAAGGAAAAGAAAAAAACCCCAAAGCCCGACTTGGATGTCACTGAAGACTGCTGCGCTCGTTTAAAAGCCGCACCGCCTCGCCTGGCGCGCGCTGGGAGAAAAATGAGGACGATTCAGAGAGGAAATTACTTTTCAGGTCTCTTAAGTTCCGTGTGATAATCAAGCGCGGTCAGACAAAGAAGTATGGAGATGCGTCACCAGCGCTTCTCCAAATCATACCTTTTTTTAAATTATTTTTTTTACTTGCATTCAGAAAATTTGAATATTATGAGCCCTCCTTTTTACTCTTCAGTTTTTGTTGTAAAGCGTGATCGCTCTGGCTGTGTGTTTAGGATTATTGTCAAGCAAGAAGGTGAACAAGCCTCTGATAAGTTTCCCCCCCAATTATCTTCTGATCAAAAAATATATGAAATCTCCCATTTTTTTGGTCTCGTTTAAAAACAAAGCAAAAACGAAAAACCTCCTCTCCCCTCTCCATGGCATGATCCTGCCACTATTAGTGACGTTCCAATAAATCAAACCCCATTTTCTTAATTTTGAAATTGCCATCAGCTCAGGCTTTTTAAAATAAATAAATAAATCAATAAAATCGGTGATCGGCCAGGAAACTGCAATCAGTGCACCCAAAGCCATTACCGTGTTTCACAATCAGACTGGTAAAATTTTGTAAACATCAAAAAGAAAGTGAATTTTTCCGTGTTTTAACAATGATCAGGCATTAATATGAATAAAATATTTTTCTTCTAATGCGACAACAATTTCTCTTTATCCTCGACACCCTTATCCTTTCAGGTCTGGGTGGAGGGGCGGGGGGTTAGAGGCAACAAAACAGAATGAGGACCAAAAGGGCGAGACAAGGTGATGAAGGAAAATATATTAAAAAAAAAAAAGCCCCAGAGGAAGGAACGTAGTGTAGGAAATGTCACATTTCCTACACTACAAATAATGCAAATACACACGCACACACACTCACACACACACACACACACACACACACACACACACACACACACACACACACACACACACACACACACACACACACGACCCATGTGTGTAATGTGTGTTTTCTGCCACTCAGAGCTGACGTCACCCTCTGCGTCTCCGCTCTGCTGAGTGAGGTAACTGTTCAGAAAACAGGGGAGATTGTTGGGTTGAATAATGCAGGGCTCGGAGGTTTTTTGGGGGACTGTCGGCTCCTGTTTGCTTCACAGTTGGCAAAAAAATAGTTGAATATGTATTAAATATTCAAATGAGAGGCTGCTGGTGTTGTCTTAACGGCGCTTTCTGAATCTGCGATATTGCCGCTGCATTCGCAGGAGACCCTTATTTTTCATATTCCATAATTATCTCATGAGAGAAAAAAAATCTAACAAAAATTATTTTAAAACTTGAGCTGGAAGCAAGATGGAAAATCATTTACATTATTATTTATTTTTTACTTCATGACTTGTAGTTTCCCCAGACAGAACTACATTTCCCAGGAAGATATTGACCCTTATTTAGGTTTTCCTTCACACCCACACACACACACACACACACACACACACACACACACACACACACACACACACACACACACACGCACACACGCACGCGCACACACACACACACACACACACACCCACACACACACACACACACACCCGACTGCCACGGTGTGACATAGTGACACCAAGGAGAGAGTTAGAGAGAATCCAAGATAAAAAATGAATCTATTATGGATAATGGAGAGGCTTCACACGCAGAGAAACGGGCACATGATTCATTCAGAAAATCTCATACAGAGACAAGCTGTCACACAACAGCAGCCACCTCATCTATCAATCAAACGCTCTGATTTTTAGAGGGAAAGAGAGGCCCCGTGTGTTTGTCAGGAGATCTTAGGGGCCCTGAAACATCTAATCAGAACTCAGATCAATCAGAGTCAGCTTTATTTACTAAGTTTGTGCTGTTTTTTTTGTGAATATAATTTGATATAAGAAGAGAAAGTCGAGTTAGTGCACACATGCTAAAGTCAAAATAGTTTATGTCCAGGATGTCAGGGGTCTGCCTGTATTTCGTAATGGCTAAATTTCACACAATGGAAGACTATATTTTTTTATTTGTTTGTTTTTTGCTTGTTAAGATGTTATTTAATTAGAAAACTAAAAACCTGGAATCGTTGTTTAAACTGAAGCCTAGAAGCAAAAAAATAGCAAAAAAAAAACTAAGTCAAAGTTGTTTTAGATAAAAGCGGTCACTCAGTGCACATTTTATTTTATTGGTCTACATATAAAAAGTAATGCTGGGCGATATGTATTTGGAATTTTATCTCAATATTTTGTAGTGCTATTCTGACAATAATAAAAATTATGTTAAAAAAAAACTATTTATTTCTTCTGTTTTTGCACACCGTAGCATTCATAGCAGAATAAACAGAAACACTGCTCTTGAAAAGCATCAAGATTTCAAATCACCACATGCATGAAGAAATGTGGTTTAATTTACAAAGATGCAATAAGAGACTTCATTTAATCACATTGCTGATGACATTTTTGATGCTCTCGTGAAAAAAACAAAAACGGGAGAAAAAGTAAAAATAATATTTTAGTCCATTTTTTTAACGTTACCTGAAATGTATTGTGTTTATAATGAATCAAAAATGACTATGACAACAAGAGAGTTTTCACAAAAAATGATAAATGATACACTAAATGCCCACCTCCACTATAAATTTAAAATAAATAAACGTTACTTATGTATTGTTTGTCATAAGGGAGTCAACCAACAACCAAAGCTCAATTCTGTTTAAGTATATTAGCCAAGGTTACAGTGAGGGGAAATAAATAGGCCCAGTTACCAAAAGGCCTTATAAAGCTGAACTGTGCGTCCACACGCCAGCACACAGCAGTCACTAGGCACTCACCTTTTGGGGGAAACGCTGCAACTCATTCACCATTAAATATCCATTGCTACGGATATTTAATATTAATTGCTCCTGAAAAATACAGTGTAAACTTTTCAATCACGGCCCAACACAGAGCGCAGTTGATTTCTATTAAATATTTATCCTTCAGTAGTGTGAAAACATGGTGTTTTCGTTCAACGTTACCACGTCTTTGGAGTCTAAGGTCTTCAGTGCGCATTGCACATCTTTCTGCTAGGCGCTCGAGATGTGTAAAAATGAGCTCTCCTAAAACGTTTAGCCGCTAAAGTCCTCGCAGTTCACAGCATCTCATGTGGCGGCCATTATCATTAGCTCTGCAACATGCTGATGAAGACTGGACGAGAAGCAGGGAGCACATAGCCTCTGTTTCTGGTTGAAGAAAGACACCTCTGTGCGATTACCTCCCGACTCCCCGAAGGCTTCCAGAGGCGGCCGCACAGACTGAGCAGCAACTGGAGCAGAAGAGCATCCAGAATAGAGTATTTGGTGACTCAGACGGCAGTTGAGAACATTGTGGGTGGTTTACTGAAGGATAAAGAGAGATGAAACACACAGGAGGCTGGATGAGAGGAGCTTCCTTATATAGAACAAGCTTCTCCTCATCTTGCTGTGGAAACACCACAGCAAGAGATTTTTAGCTCTCGGATTGTAAAATAACCCTGAAAGACCACATTAAGGTGCTGATGCGGTGCACCTGCTTCTGGCCAAGTGCAGGTAAAGCCATGAAGTGGTGATGGTTGTGATTGCATGGGAAAACAGCATCCAATTTGATACTTGATCAGTTGGGTTCTGAAGAGGGATGTGGCGCTATAGTGCTGCGGTTAGGAGAACAACTCAAGCTTTCTCAACAAGAGAGAGAAAAAAGGTTCTCCATAGGAATGGAAGAGAACCATTGTAAAGTAAAGTGACCCGCTGCCTTTTTGGTAAGAGGAAACGGTAAACGTTTTGTTCGCAGGGTTAGCAGTTGGTGCTTGTTCACGAGGCCAAGACGGACTTTAAAGTCAGAGCCTGTATCTCAAGTAAAATCGGAACGGAGTAAAGAGTCAAACACAAGAGATGTTTTTGTGAAATGCCAAATTATGTAATTTCTGAATGTGAAGGGAACATGTATTCTTTCATCAGACAACTGAATGATAAAGCTTGAAGATGTTCCATAAGAACTGAGAAATTTGGCCACAACAGGAACGCTGTTGGATGTGGCCAAAACATTTCACCCTTCGGCAGAAGTTGAAGAACAGAACTCCTTGTACAAAGTGGCAGGAGAAATGTTGATGAGATGCACTTCCATCTTCGACCTCAACATTCATGAAGTTCAGACAGATCAAAACAAAAGTCTGGATAGATGGCGTTTTGAGAACAATGAGGATTTTGTTTAAAATCTTCTACAAGCTACAGGTTTGAAACCAACTCCCGGGTGTGCAACTCTCAAGTCCAATCTCGTACAAAATGTTTCCAAATGGTTTTTGGATCTATGTCAGGTCACCTTACCAGAGCCAACGTACTTCCTGCTTTGAAGATTGTCAACTTAAAAAAAAAAAAAGAAAACGCACTCGCATGAATCAGTTCCACGTATGCCATAGCCCACCTCTTTCCAATCACATCGCTTCAGATGTGAAGGAATATGTAGCACAAGCATAGCACACGGGGGTGGGAGTTATGCATAATTAAAACCTGAAGGTGTGTGGGTGGGTGTGTGTTCCACACACAAAGCACAACTGAAGCCTGCGTGTCCCCCGGTTATGGTTCGGTGGGTAGAAGAGGAGAAACAGACGACAGGAGGTCAAAGAAACAAAAACAGGTAGACGGGTGACAAAACATGCGGCAATTATCAAGTAATAAATTCAACATTTGGATTCAGAATGCTCATATTTGGCTCAGACTCCTCATAATATTCTGAAGTGGCATGATCTGTCACGCTGCATGACACATTTATGAAAACTGTAGTGGGGAAAAAATGAAAAAAATAATTGATCAGAAATAAAAAGAAAAACATAAATGCAAATTCTTTTGATTAGTCACAGTGTGAGAACTCTGGATTATTCCTTTGGGAACATCCCAGTAAATTTGCCTGGCGGGGGAAACTCTGGCTTAACGGGATTCAGAATGAGATGCACACCAACACACGTGGCAGATGGGGCCCTGAGGGGTATCTTGCAGGCACAAGGATCCCAGGGATCCCCTGGAGACAAGGCACAGAGTAACACAGAACATTAAAGTCTGTTTTGCTATACAAAAATAGCAATGCTAGAAGAGAAAAATCAAATGGGAGTGTAGCTCTTCAAAAGACGTTTTGAATGTCCTGCGTGTTAAGTTTGTAAAAAAAACTTTTACTTTTTTCCCCACCGTATCAAGCTTCATTTGGATTACCAGAAGATTATTATTTCATGTTGAACCAAATAAAAAAACATAAAATCATTAATAATTTACAATGAATCCACTTGGGGAAACATGGAAGTAGGATTTTTTTTTTCCTCAAGAGCGAGAGATGTCCCAGAAGAGCTGGTATGCAAAATTAAAAAAAAAAGAAGGTATGTTTGGGTTTCTTTTCTTTTCTGAAGCTTAAAACATGAATAAATCTTAATAATATTTTGAGGTTCTTATGGACTTTCAGGTTTTTGTTTAGGTTGGACTAAATTCAGAATTTCTTTCATTAAATGAATCTTATCTACATTTTTAATTTAAATAACTGTTGCATTTTTTTGTCACTCAATATGATAGAAATGCAATTTAGTTTCTGTCCAAAAATAAGGCCAAACTTTTCCTGTTTTAAGTCAACTGGGATCGACAAAAGAAATTCTATTTGAAACATGCCAAAGCAATTGGGTAAAACACCTTTTGTTAGATTTTTTTGCTCAAATCTTTTCAAATTCAAAAATTCACATACATTTCATTAGTTTTTGGTGATTAATATCACCTTTTAAACACGTTTGTAACAAATATTTTGAGATTCCTTCTACAATCTTCTCCCAACAGTTTGCTGGGACTTTGGCCCATTTGTTGTAACAGAACTGAATTTGGGGATTGGGTTTTTAGACTGCCTTGCTCAAGCACTCATACCTTAATCAGCTTAATCTTAATCTTAGTATACGTTCACACCAGCCCTGTTTAGTACGCTTTAATAATACTCCAGTTTGTTTGTCTAGTAGGTCCAGTTTGTTTGGGGGGGTTGAATGCGCAACTGAACTTTGCTAGGAACCAAAAAAAGCGAACTCTGGTCCCCCTACAAAAGTAAGTCTCAGTTTGATTGAACTGAACTCTAGCGCAGTTTGAATACATATGTGAATGCCAAGTGAACCGTGCACCTCTCCAAAAAGCAAGAAGCAGACTACAGTGCAGGGCATTCTGGGTGAATAAAACCAAAACAAACGTAAGAGTCTAGCGCTAGCGGCAGAAATGTTTCTCAAAGACAGAAGAGAAATTCTTCAACGATGGAAATCTCACACCACTCCATTTTTGTTTACATTTCATGAAGATGGAAGTCGCGCTCTTCAGAGGTTTTTGTGTCACTTCCTTCATAGGCTCTCGTTGCAGCGCCACCACAGGCGAGGAGGGGAACAGGTGTCAGTGTGAAAGTGAACAACATCGGCTGAAAATGTAACAGCTGATGTGTTCGATTTTGGTGCCCAATCGAATACAGTTTGACCGGTCTGAAAACAACCTTTGTGTGCATATGCCTCTAAATTTAAAGGTAGAAACTTCTGTGAGAAATTCCTTTAATGTCAGACAAAACAAATCTGTCTTTCTGACATGGCAGGTTGATAAGTTGTTGTATAAGCACATTTAATGAGAGGTATGTAGTCATTTAAACCTGTTGCAGTAAATATAAGCGAACAGCCATGGTTTGTTGGAGGCGAGTTCATTGTAAAGGCCTATAGGGATTTGGATGTATCCTGTCTTGAAAGTTCTCCGACTCTCACTCTCTCTCGTTCTGCTGGCCGTCTCTCTTTCATTCGCTACCCCCAAGTCCTCCCTTTACTTCTGAGCTAACTGAAAACGCAGTGCGCTGTGCTTCACAATGAAGTGTGGTCCTTTCAAATGTTAATGCTTTTACTCTCGGCTCAGAGCACCGCACAAGGCGAGAAACAGGGCTGGACACAAAAACAAGCCTATGTACACACGCACGCTTTGACACACACACACGCACACACACACACACACACACCCACACACACACACACACACACACACACACACACACACCACACACACACACACACACACACACAAACAAGCGCGCACACGCACACAGTGGTAGCTGTAGTTACAGTGAATCTCAATGATCTACCAGAGGAACTTATTTGTGTTGATGAACTTCCAGACCCAACACAAAGAAAAGGAAAATGTGTATCCACTTCACTTCTGCTGCTGACAGGTTGTTCATTATTCATGTCAGTGTATCACACAAACAAAACCATTACAATTTGACGAACAAGGTGAAGGTGGCAGACAAATTGATTGTAAAGCTCTGACAAGACGACAGAGCAATCTGAAGGATGAAATGCAGGTGCACCGATTGAGATTCAGTCTTTGTCACGTATAACAGCAGTAATGGGTAGAAAATGGATTAAAGCATTGGCTTTGTATTCATCCAAGGTTGGAAGTAAGGATGTAGGTCAATAATTGAGCATAAACCCCATTGAATTTTGCTCAAATTAACATGTTTCGCAAGTAGAAATAGGTTTTGTTCTGTTGTAATTTGGCTTGGTGTCTAGTGGTTCTTAAGCATTTCAGATTTCTCATATTGATTTTCATCATTTGCAGGTAATGCACTAAAAATCCTGGGCTACATCATTTGACAAGCAGGAGTTCTTCCCAATAATATTCATTGTGAAATCTGCTGAGAGGGTGCTTTAGAAAAAGTTTTCACATTGCTGTCACACTAAGTGATCAAACTGATGATGTAATTGTAACTAATCAACTAAAGGAAACGGTTTGCTTTTATAATTCCAGGTGAGATCTATTAGCAGCAGTGGAAACCATCGTACATCTTAGCATTTTACAGCTCGTGATCCGTGGAGGTGAAGGTTAATAACCCTAATAGCTCTTGTTTCAGCCTGCTGATGGCCAGCAGGTCTCTCCTGAGCAGTAAAACTCTAATCGCTCCCTGAGGGGTCCTTACTGCCTGTCTGCGTCCACTCTTTGTTTCTGTCTGATCGTAGCTTAACTCTGCAGGGGCTCCATGCTGAGTTAGCTCAAGTCACCGAAACATATGGTCTGAGGCAGATCAGCACTTTTCTGCGGGAGAGGTTAATGGATAATACCTGCAATATATCAGATATTCATACTGCTGTGGCGTTCGGGCGTTGTACGGGCTCTGCAGCTGCAGAACGCAGTCCCAGTGAGTGATTATTTTTGGGAAAATTGATTAAGTTTTATGACATCAGAATTTTGAAAAAGTTATTTGTTTAAGATAAATCGTCTCTAGAAGCAAAAAAAAAAAAAAAAAAGTAAAACAAAATTCCGCTTGCAGCCAAAATACAAGTAAAACATCAGATGAATCAAACAGACCTGAGTAGGACCAGTTCATTTCTTCTGGGAGTTTCTCCAGGCCTTGGGCCGGCGGCTCCACCGCCAGAACTATCAAAAACAAGACAGAAGTGTCATTATAGAAGATATTTCTAGTCATTGGTTTGTATTATACTCAGCTAAGGAGTTTTCCAAAAACATGTACAGAACAAATAAAAATCAAATGCTTTCCAATATTCACATTTTCTCTCATTTGACGTCCAAGTACAAGTTTGTTACAGTTATTCTTAAAGAATAACTTTAAGAAAGGAACAGAATCTATATAAAATTTAAATAAAAAAACAAACAAACAACAGAAACACTTTGTTTACACTGGCGATTCAACTGTGGCACAGTGGGAAGTGTATTCAACTCGTTTTAACGTTTTAAAGCTGTGGGTTCAATTCCAGCTTCCTACCTGCCGTCTCAACGTGCCCCAAGTTGCCGACCGATCTTTGAGTCGGGGTGTTTTTGAGTGACAAAACTATTCACACCCCTTGAACTTTAACATATTTTGTCACATTATAGCCACAAACATTAATGTATTTGATTAGAATTAATTGTGAAAGATTAACACAAAGTGAAATACAAATGTGAAATTGAAACATTTTTTTTTTTACTAATGAAAACCTGAAAATGAATCCTTTTGTAAGTCACCGTACCTATGGATTTTTTTAAACTAAATGACTTAAATATAATGTGTAGCAATTAATAGATTAAAGTGAGTAAAATATATTAGGCATAACATGTAATAAGTGGGGTGAATTGAACTAAAGGTTGTCATGCTGTATATCTGGTAAACTTATTTCTATGTATAGAGTTGAACATAAAAAAATAATATTCAGTTTGCAACATTTTAAATGGAACTGTAAAAAAGCAATAGACACGCACTCAAAGGAGAAATGCCAAAATGATACATTTTCTCTTTCTTTGATCTTTCAAAGCATAACTCTGAAAAAAAGAAAGAAAGGAGAAAAAAAACAGAGAAGATGAAAGCGTAG